>NC_141696.1:425086431-425686431 GCF_964263255.1 Lissotriton vulgaris
AAGTGTGACTCCATCTGCCCAGTAGGGTGGAACCTGGTGTGGAACGTCCAAGCCAACGAACATACAAAGGCTGGTGGGAGCCTCAAGCGTAGATCAGCAGAATAAGGGCTTGAAAAGGCCTAAAAATATGCCAAGTCTGCCAGACCTTAAAAGGTGCGATCATTCTCAGGTCAGATACTCCCAGTCACCACAGAACTCATCGGTGACGGGGGCAATATGTAGGATTTTATGTACTTCAGAAAGGATTGTACAGTCCACATTACTTCATGCAATTTGAAATATATAAAACCCTTTGAGGAAATTCCCACAGTTCCCAAAGAAGGGGTTGCATGCGGTTATTTCACACTTCTTTAGTTTACAGTCTCTGAGGGACCAAAGTCCAATTAAAGATGATGGCTAACTGGTTTTATTCCCTTCAGTTCAAGGTACAGCTCCCCATCCTCAATAAAAAAGAGAAGGGCCTAGTGAGTATGCATCAACTCAGGTCGTCAGCAGCCCCCTAGCAGTTGCTCTCCCGCTCTCCTATGAACTCCACTTGCCTGTAAAAGAGAAAGGCCTTGTAAGCATGTACACATTGAGATTACCCACGTCTGAAATGCTGACAGGATGCTTCTCCTTTAATAGGGTGAGGTTCTCTCTAGGTCCCGCCTCCAATTCTATCCCGCTCTCTGAATGAGACTGAACTTGGTCCCTTTTCCATTCCTGCACTCAAATTGGTTGAGAGTACAAAGAGAGTGGTGGTGGCCTCTCCCCTGTAAGGTAACTCCATTTGCCCCTCTACTACCGGAAAGGAAGAAAGATGTCTGTGATGATTATGGTGGCAAGCTTAGGGGTCTCCTCATGTCTGTCTGTTTAGAGGCAGAATTTAGGAAATGTTAGGGTGTGCTCCTGGGCTGCTGCATAACCAGCCCATAG
This sequence comes from Lissotriton vulgaris, assembly GCF_964263255.1. Lineage (NCBI taxonomy): Eukaryota > Metazoa > Chordata > Amphibia > Caudata > Salamandridae > Lissotriton > Lissotriton vulgaris. The sequence continues at coordinate 425,087,347 of NC_141696.1, forward strand.
TCTCCTCTGTCCCAACTGTAAGAGCCGGTATGAGTGGAGGAGACCACGCTCAGTCTCTCCCATGCCCTTCCAAACACACTGCAGCCCAAGTAGGTGAAGCTCCCTGGCAGTGGTGTCTTAACATGCCTAATGTATGATCCTGCACTATGTTGTACAAGGACGCCATAGTCATTATTTGCATTACATGTGATAAGTACTCAAAGGGATAGCATAGATACACGTCTCCAGTTCCCAGTGCGCTCTTCTGGCACAATGCTTGATAAACTCTATTTCCAAGTATGCACTTACTGTATGGTTGCATTGTCTTTGCATTGTCTTTCACATCTTCTCTCTGCAGCTACATCCATATGGTAAAGATGCTAACCTTTAACTGTGCTTCCAATCGGTGATTGGTTGCATCCCATAGGGCACACTTCTATGGTTCCTATATAGGATTCCACTAATGTTCAAAAAGAAAAGGTATCCAAAATAGTTCATATGAATGATATTTATTTTCGTGGTTCATAAGTATATGCAGAAATTCTTTTAATTTCCTTAATGTTCCATCTACAGAGGTCCAGTCATTCAATCTATGGCTTAATGAACGCAATCCATATCTAAAATTCACGCTAGAATACAGCCATGAGAGACTCTCTTTTCTGGATTTATCCATCTTTCCAGAAGCTGGGAGTCTCCAAAGCTCTTCACCAAACCCATGGCGAGAAATTCTCTGTTGCTCTTTAGCAGCCATCACCCACGTTCCCTTACAGAGAACCTCCCCGTGGGTCAATTCCTCCGAGTAAAGAGGAATTGTTCATCGAAGGCTTTGTTTAAAAAACACGCAACTGTACTAGCCACTCACCTACAGGAGCGCCAATATCCTAAACAGCTAGTGAACAGAGCTTTAAAACGTGCTTCAAATAACAATCGCGAAGCATTGATTGAGAGGCGTCCACCGAAAACACCAACAGAGCGACTCGCCCTTGTTAGCACATTCAATGCCAGATCACAAGACGTACAGAAACTGGTCCGTAAACATTGGGGGATTTTGAATTCAACTGAGGCCAATATCCCTCCAACACTCTTTTCATTTAAAAGAGCACCAAGCTTACGAGACACTCTGGTTCATACCAGACCGAGGAGACATGACACTAACGACACCACAACCTTATGGGGTCTCCCACCGGTTTCTGGTCACTTCCCGTGTGGGTCATGCAGTGTTTGTCCACAGACGGCCAAAACCATCTCAGTCGATATAGGGACAGGTAGGACGTGGGTCCTCAAAAAGCACACGAATTGTAACACCGACAATGTCATTTATATGATCACCTGTCCCTGTTCCTTAAGATATGTCGGGTACACCACTCGCAAAATCAAGTTGAGAATTGGGGAACATAAAAGTACAATCAGGTGTCGCAAACAGGCCACTAAATTAACCAACCATTTCTTGGATCACAGACACACGGCTGACAAAATGAAGTGGGTTATCCTTGAACAGCCATACATTCCCCCTCACATTAGCGATGTATCTAAATTTCTATTCAAGAAGGAACAAAAGTGGGTGTTTCTTTTGAAAAGCCACATTCAGGGCCTATGTGACGACATACCGTGGACATCGCTTTAAACACCTAGATCCGGTATGTCGTAATTTACCACTGTGAAATAATATTCCCTTTGGATCCCAAAACAGCATTATAGGAGTTGACCTAATATCTACACACACCGCTCCAGACATGGCGCCTTCGATGTAGAGCTGTATGGTATATTATTTCACTACGCATGCGTGTAGTCAACACACATTTAGATTCCTTGGCACACGCATGCGCAGGTGTTCTGATACTTCTTTTGGCGCAAGCGTAGATCAGCGATAGCGTTCCTTTTTTGACCTTGCGCAATAGTCCACCGATAATACCTGTTACAGCTGTAGTCAATTATTCCATCACTACGGGTATAAAAGGACTTGCGCGTTCACTAGCCAGTTACCTCCACTCCCTCTCGGATGTTGGTGTAGAGGTACCAACGGACAGGTAGGGCACTCTAATCAATCTTTGCTGCCCTCTTCTCTGTATTCATTACATTGCCGAAATCTGCTCTCTTAGCTTAAACTTCTCATTTAAACTTCCCCTGCATGGTCTGAGCCACCTGCTCGATTGAGGTTGAGTCTCTTTCTGATACAACTGGCTTTTGTTAGGGATCTGTTGGAAACATGCAATTATATGCATGTGAACTACTCTGATATTTTTCTGAGGATGTTTATTGCATTTCCACCCTAACAGAGCGGGGCCTCCTTCTTCCCGAGTGGGTGCCGGGTGAGGTGAGGCAAACTCCCACATAACGCTGGGTGAGTTTATATTTATAATTTCAATTGTCAGTGATTTTGGATACACTGAAACCGGTAAATTCTTGCGTTTACTGTGGTAGCGGGGAGACAATCTCTCCACCGCACTGTTTGTGTGCTGACTGTTTGTTTCTTGTATCCTTGACACCGTTTGACACTAACTTTTTTCTGATGTACACTTTTTCTCTCTTTTTCACTTTAGGAGATAAAAACAAGATTTGGAGTACCACCAGTACACATCTGGGCTCAGAGGAGCTGGTAGGATTTATCCAATAATTAGTGTACATAGTCACTTTTTGTTTTTGCAGTCGCATTTTTCACTTGGTCCTGACGAAAGCTTGGATCAGAGAGTCCATTTAGCTGAAACATGTCGACCCTCACTAACTCTGCCTTCATATAGTTATTATTTAAAACTATTTTTGGCATTTTAATTTTGACCTTAGTACCATACCTATTAAACTTATTTTTGGTCCTAGGAGTCAATTTTATCCTCACTTTTCTCACATATTAATTTTTCACTTGCACTGCACCCCATTAGCATCACCAGTGAAGCACTGTGGTCTGAGTTTACATCATATAATCCATCTTTGCACAATCAAAAGGTGCATTGGTTGAGATCTGGATTGATGACACATCTCCCAAGTGACGATCCTCCACCAGACGGGTATCTTGAATATAAACATCATTGAGGGCATGGATGGCATGGGATTGTGGTGATTTTTGTGTGTTTTTTCGATTTTTTGGGGTGTTCATGGGCCTGTCCATGTGGGTGGGGGCCATTTTGAGGACTGGTGCAGGCCGGGCCTGTCCATGTGGTGGGGGTCTAGGGGCCATTTTGAAGCCAGGCAGTGTGCTTTGTTGTGCCATAGGCCTGCACCTAGTCTGCCATGCTTTCATCCATTATGCCCAGGGGTACTCAGGGGATTGTGCTGATTTTTCTGCGTTTTTCGATTTTTGGGCTGTTGTTGGGGCCTTTTGACCAGGGGTAGTGAGTGGTGCATGGGCCTAGTCTTTCTGTGGGGTGTCTTGAATTTAAACATCATGGAGGGCATGGATGGCATGGGATTGTGCTGATTTTTCTGTGTTTTTCGATTTTTGGGGTGTTCATGGGGACAGGCCATGTGGGTGGGGGCCATTTTGAGTGCTGGTACAGGCAGGCCCTGGGCATGTGCTGGGAGGCAAGGGCCCATTTTGAATGCAGGCAGTGTTCTCAGGCCTGCACCCATTTTGCCTAGCTTTCATACATTAGGCCCAGGGGTAGTGAGTGGTGCATGGGCCTAGTCTTTCTGTGGGGTGTCTTGAATTTAAACATCATGGAGGGCTTGGATGGCATGGGATTGTGCTGATTTTTATGTGGTTTTCGAGTTTTTGGGGCGTATAACTGAACTGATGTTCCTCTGTCTTCCATTGCTTTTAGGTGCACAAGACTCAAGAGAACCACCAGTGCCAGGAAGAAGTCCTGCAGCGGTGTGTGTGTGCAGCATAACGTGACGCAACGTCACGTCTGGCCACAGACAACTCTGCAACTCGTGCAACTGCGGCCTGCTGTTCTGACCTCTGAAGAAGATGGCCCCAAAAAAAGTTCCCCGTAGCTCCTATAGCAAGAAAGTTGCCAGTAAGGAGTAGAAGAAGCAAGTTACCAAGGAGACTGGTGTGCCGCCCGCCACATTTTTTGGGAGTAAAAAAAAAAAGTACACCTGCAGCAGCAGCGGGATCTGCTGGGGACCAAGCTGGGAGCAGCATCCCCGCACCATTGGGCTCAGTGCCACCACCACCACGCCAACTTAAGTCCAAGCCTTGAGTGCTGCAGAGGCACTTAGTCTAGTTGTTCAATCACCATCGACCAGTGATGTTGGCTCATCGCAAGAAAGTAGCAGCAATGTCCCTCAATCAACACAGGTTGTTGTAACTCATCTGACGAGTGTTGAACAACCACAGCTGCAACAACAACCACATGTGCAAGTACAAGCCCAAGTACATGTGGAAGGAGAGGCAGCGCAAGGAGATGCGCAAGCAGAGGTGCATGGAGGGTCACAAGTGCCCACAATAGTTGTTCCTCCCGAAGTAGGGGCACATCAGGAAATCGACAATCAAGCCGAGGTATCATTTGAGGAAGCCACTCCTCCTGATGATCATTCATTTTCTTCCACATCCCTAGCAAGGAAAAGATCAAGGGTGGTGTCTACATCTTCTTCAAGCCCACCTCCTTCTGATGATACGGATCTAAATTGGGAACCATCACTGCCGTCTGAGAGTGAGGCACACCATGATCTGACAAAGGTAGTTAAGCGTAAAAGGAAGGTCGTCGAAAGTCTCATAGTTATGGAGTGTGATGAGGCTCAACAAGAAGTGGCGGATACTCCTGCTGATGAAGACTCTCACGACGACGACGCAGTCATCATAGGCTTCACTCCAGCCTCAGCAGGCATGCAGCAAACAGACATTTTGACCCTAGCCTGAGAAGCTGCTGAGCGTGATGATGATGTTGTCGACGAGGAGGCAATGGAAACACCACAATCATTGGAGTTAACTAGTACACCAACACCTACCGCTTCCATATTTCTTCCTCGCCAGAAGGGACCTCCATCCACCTCGACCTCAATTAGTGGTGGTGAAAGTGCACAAGGTAGTAAAGTTCGGCAATCCACATCCTCCACTTCATCTGGCATTAGCAGCATGACCACCACCAGTATCGGCGCCTCCTCCGGCCCCCACAGACATTTCAAGTCCGCAGTTTAAGACTTCTTTAGTGTTTGCCCAAAAAAGGAAAACTTTGCCATTTGTAGCATTTGTAAGCATGCAGTTAGTCGTGGTAAGTTTGGTACCAACTATGGTACCGGAGGCCAGAGAGGTCATCTTAAGAGACATCACGCTGTCCAATGGTTTGCGCACCTAAAGGAGATCAAGGAAGCCCAAATTGCAAGTCAAGAAAACGTTGATGTTTCATCTGATGATGACGAGGAGGAAGAAGTGTCAAACACTTCACTTCCACCCAGTACCCCTTTCAGCAGCACACCCCCTGTGAGCCACACTAAGAGTGTGGGATAGAGTGAGACACCAATGCGAAAAAGTTCATCAGCGAGCGTAACTGGGTCGAAGAAGTCATCATCATCATCATCATCCCGTAAAAGCATGGTCCAGGCCAACATTAGAACCATGTTGTTTTCAGCAGCGCCATATGATCGCAACCACCCACTGACGCTTCTGTATAACTCTAAGCTGGCTAAAATGCTAGCTCTGGACCTTCTCCCTTTTTCTTTTGTAGAAGGGGTTGGTTTTCTAGAATTAGTGGCAGCGCTCTGCCCTAAATGGAAGGTTCCTAGCCGGTTCTATTTTGCAAGAGTTGCGGTTCCAGCACTACATGAAGATGTGCTGGAGGGGATTGGGGCAGCTTTGCAGAAGAGTGCTGTTCACACTATACATCTGACAAAAGACATGTGGACCAGTGGCGCAGGCGCTGATTACATGTGCATCACTGCACACTGGGTCTCTTTTTCAGGGGTTAAAGCAAAGCTAAACGCAGGTGTTGACCCGCACCAAGTTTTTAAAGCTGCTCGGAAACATGCAACACTAGCCATGTTTGGCTTGGAGAAACGTCATACAGCAGAAAACATTTTGAATGAGTTTAACACAAAGGTCTTTCACTGGCTGTCCCCAAAAAAACGCCAGATTGGTTATGTTTCCACGGATAATGGCGCCAATGTAGTTAAGGCCATGGATCTGGGTCACTATTTCAGAGTGCCGTGTTTGGCGCACTGTATAAACCTGGTTGTTAAAAAATTCTTGAGTGATGAAGACAGTCCAGCATGCGAGTTAGTGGCCACCTGCCGAAGAATGTGCAACCATTTCAGCCATTCTTTTAAGGCACGGAAGCATCTGAGGAGCCTGCTACATGAACGTTGAATGCCAGTGAAAGCACTCATCTAGGAGGTGCCAACACGTTGGAACTCAACCTTCTACATGCTTGAGCGTCTGTATGAGCAGTATACGGTACTCGATCACTATTTCTTAACACTGGGTACAGCTCAGAAGGACCTGAGGCTAGATGCGGCGCAATGGAACCTAGTTAAAAGCCTGACAGACATGCTTCGTCCTTTTGAGGTCTTCACACGTGCAGTCAGCAAGGAGGACTGTAATTTGGAAAAAGCTATCCCATTGTTGCGCATGCTGGAGCACCAACTGAAGGCGGTGTCTTCTATGTTTCAAAAAGATAAAAAAAAGCAAGACGCTTTTGTTTTGGCGGAGAAATTACTAGAGCGCCTACTTGGCGATGAACGTCTTAAAATGATCCACTCAGAACAGCATTACATTTGTGCTACTATTCTGGATCCACGCTACAAAAAGGCGCTGGCAGGCCGAGCATTCTTTCCTTTTGATGATGAAGATGTTACAAAGTACAAATTTTGGCTAGCCTTGTCAGCCATGAGGTTTAAAAGAGAACGGAAGCAAATTGAAGGAAAAGGCAGTACATCAGCATCAGCAGGCCATCCCCAGTCAAAAGAATCCACTTCTGCACCTGTGGCTGTGGCACAAGTGACCTCTCAGCCGTTAAAGACACCGGCAACCGGATCATCTGCACCAGACACAACAGTAACATTGGGTGAAGAAGAATATTGGCTAACTCAGCTTGGGTTTGGTTCTCAAAAGGTCCCAGCAAAAAGTAAGCAAAGTGGAGGAACCTTGGAGAACCTTGAGTCGATGGTGCAGGACTATCTGAATGACTCAACAGAGGTCTATGTTAATGCTGACCCATTGGCGTATTGGCATGGGAAAAAAGAATTGTGGGCACAGCTCTCCAACCTGGCTATAAACTACTTGTCTTGCCCACTCGCAAGCTTGTCTTCTGAACGTGTTTTCAGTGCTGCTGGTGGCATTGTAACTTCCAAACGGACCCGCCTCTCGCCCAAAAATGTGGAGAGGTTAACAATGATCAAGATGAATCAGCACCTCATACCATCAGATTACAAAGTACGAGAACACACGCCGGATGAAGACGAGGAGGACAGCAACTTAGATGAGGGAATTTCTTCTCTGTTAGGTGACACTGACCTACTCCTGCCTGAATTCGCAGAGTATGAGGACGAACTCTTATTCTTATTCCCTGACACCGAGCCCTGAAAATGAGCCAATGAATCAATAACTTTCTTTTTCGTCCTTATTCACTTTTATTCCTGTGTGTCTGTCTTTCTTTGTTTTGCACAGTTAATATAATTAACCCCTTCTGTGCTGCGCGAATTTTGCTGCGGTGCTGAACGTTCCATTGGGCCTATGGAACCATGACGGAACGGTTCCGTCATAAGCACAGGCCAACTTACGCTCATGACGGAACCGTTCCGTCATGAGCATGGAAGGGGTTAAAACTTTAATCACCTAATCACAAAAACAAGCACATCAGCAGAACTGTCTTCACTTGTTTGCTTATTGATTTGAAGGTGCCGCAGTCTGCATTCCTCAGGTTCACAAGTTCACAAGAACATGCTCCTCTATCATCCTCCTCCAGACTCCTATTTCCCTCAAAGCACAGGGCTGGATTACGCCCAATGAAGAAAGACTCTGCACTTGTGGGGGTGTTCTACTTCTTTGCGGGTGAGTTGGCGGGTCTTGGGGCATTGCTGGGAACCTCTAATACCGGATAAAAGTGGTTTGGACCAAATCGGAGGCGACATTGTTTTTGCGTTTTTGCTGACTTGCTTGCCTTTGAGGTGCTCTTTGGGGGGATTCCGGGTGTTTGTGGTTGGGTTTTGGGGTCTGGGAGCACTGCTGGGACACTCTAATTTTGATTGCATTTGCTTTTCAGGAAATCTGTAGTGGAAAACGGGAGTTATGACCTAGCTGCACAGCGCGTTTGGACCGAAGGCCGATAAATAATATTGTAAGTATGAGATTTTCCTTTTTGGCTGTTTGGGGGTGTTGTGCTTTTTTGCGGGTGGGTTGGCGGGTCTTGGGGCATTGCTGGGAAGGTCTAATTCCGGATAGAAGTGGTTTGGACAAAATCCATGAGGAAAACGTTTTTGCTATTTCTGACATTTCGCTCAATGTAGCGTTTTCGGGGGCCTGTTTGGGGGGCTTCCTGGTGTTTGTGGGTGGGTTTCGGGGTCTGGGACTGGGAGCACTGCTGGCTATTGATACTTTTGATTGCAAGAGGTTTGAAGCAAATCCATGGTGGCAGAGGGGAGTTAGGGCCTAGCTGCAGAGCGCGCGCGGAGTGATTTTTGAAATTGCCATGAAAATGACTAAGTCCCCATTTTTGTACTTTTGCTTTTTGGCTGTTTGGGGGTCTTCTACTAGTTTTCGCCTGGGTTGACGGCTCTGGGACCATTGCTGGGAAGCTCTAATACCGGATAAAAGTGGTTAGGACCAAATCGGAGGCGAATTTTTTTTTGTGTTTTTGCTGACTTGCTTGCCTTTGAGGTGCTCTTTGGGGGGGTTCCGGGTGTTTGTGGGTGGGTTTTGGGGTCTGGGAGCACTGCTGGGACAGTCTAATTTTGATTGCATTTGCTTTTCAGGAAATCCGTGGTGGACACCGGGAGTTATGACCTAGCTGCACAGCGCGTTTGGACCGAAGGCCGATAAATATTGTAAGTATGAGATTTTCCTTTTTGGCTGTTTGGGGGTGTTGTGCTTTTTTGCCGGTGGGTTAGCGGGTCTTGGGGCATTCCTGGGAAGGTCTAATACCGGATAAAACTGGTTTGGAGAAAATCCATGCGGAAAAGCCTTTTGGCACTTTTTGTAACTTAGGGTTCGTTAGGGTTAGCCCTAGCAGCAGGATTGCATGTGTTTCGGGGTGTTCTAGATTTTTGCAACTGAGTTCTGGGGTCTTAGAGCACTCGTGGGAATGTGTAATTTTGGTTGCAAGTGATTTGAAGAAAATCCATGGTGGGAAAGGGGGGATTTGACATAGTTAAAGAAAGCGTTTGCCACTATTCTTAACTTAGGGCTCGTTAGGGTTAGCAGTATTTGTATTGCATGTGTTTGGGTGGGGGGCTGTTTGTGGGGGGTTTGCGAGTCTTGGAGCGATGCTGAGTATGGATACTTTTGCTTGCTTGCAAGTGGTTTGAAAACAATCCATGGTGGGTAAGGGGGGATTTGGGCCTACTTTTACTTTCAAAGTACGTTTTGTCACCAGTTTTTTACTAGGCCTCGTTTTTTGAGATCTGATTGGGGGTCTTCTACATTTTTGCGACTGGCTTTAGTAAGGGTCTGGGTGGGAGCACTGCTGGGAAGGTCTAATTTTGTTCTAAAACACAGTTTACAGTACACCTAGCTTGAGAGGAAAGATACGCTAAATTAATTTGCCCATACTTATTTATCCTTCAAAAGGAGACTCAGACAGAGTACTCACTTTCAAAAATATTGTACTGTCTATTAGGAAAGTCAAAGTGTGACTTTTTGCACTACACAGCGTACATACCTTATATTTATTTATCAGTGGTGTTCTAATATCACTTCCTGTTTTTCCATCAATAATTACAGGCCGGGTTTCAGTCTGTGCAATGGGAAAAAAGGATGAAGTCAGGCTTCACATTGGCGAGCCGCAATTCAGCATCCGCCAGGCAGGCAGTGGACAGGGTGTCTTCTGGTCACCAACATTGATGGACGAAGCGTCAGCTGGAATGGAGGAGTGCCGCTAATAAGAGGAATGGTTTGATGCGTGCAACTTACTTACCAAATTCAACAGGACAACTACAACAACATACAGATACAGTATCTATTCTTTTCAAATTATTTTTTAAGTAATGTTATTGCTGTGAACTTTTATGAGTGTGACTCTGCATTTCTTGGATCTCTCTCTGCTTCTAAATTGATCCCTACAGCCATTCTATAAGTTTTACTTCGGCTATTTTTTAAACCTAATTAAATGTAAAAAGTGTTTCTCTGAGTGCAGAGATAGGCAAGTGAAAACGCTGCAGCCCTGTACTGTCGCATTCTGTTATTCACGGTTGTCGAAAGTACTACTTACTTTTCAGTAACAATGCATGCAGTAGTGCATGCACTTCCTTTATGTCACTTGAAAGATTTATGGTTAGCTTTCTACCCAAAGATTTCTTTATCTTCAATTATTGTTTGTCCATGCTGTGCTTTTTTTTTCTTCTCTCAACAAAACCTACCCAAAAAGAAACCCCCATTCCCATCCATTTTCCAAACCCTAACCCTCTTCCCCCGGGCTGTGTGGTTTTGATTGATGTGTGACTAAATGACAGCAATAATTCCACACACTTGCTGGGGAGGATAAGGTCATAGCAACAGGCTGGTGAAGGAATCCGAGGATATATTCTAGACTTACTCAGCTTCAGTACTATTTCTTGTAGTAGTAGCCAATGTCAAAGAAATTCAACGCAAGTACGAGTTATACTTTCAATACTTTACCATTTGTTAGGCTACATTGTGGCACTGTTCTAGTGTACTGTCACCTGCTATATTCTCTATCGTACCGTTGTAATGCTCCAGTAAGGACAAAGCAGGTTTCATTTTCTTTTTTTCCATAGGCATGCAACTGCCACTGTGTCACACCACTAGTACCACCGTAATGAGGACATTTCATCCGCCCAGGATTGCCAACCTTAATCGCCATTTCCCGTGGAGCCAGCCCTGGGCCTAGCCCTACTTTCAAACACAAATTACAGGTAAGATAAGCGCTTGGTGGGAGGTAGTATAATGGAGTATTAGGAGAGACGAGAGATTGACGGTAGTACTACTAAAGTCCTAGGACTCTTGAATTCACTTATTCTGTGAGAGGCACTTAGTGTTGAAAACATTTAGCCATTTACACTTAACGGATGAAAATGACACCCCCACCCACCAGACTCAAAAGCAGTAAAAAACAGGTATGCTCAGATAAAGTTTCAAAAAGTATATTTGTGTAGCCCTAACAAAATAATCTCCCGCAAGACCCTCCCTAACCCCGATTGTCCTTCAAAAGTCCCAAAAACAACCCAACTCCCACCCCCCAAAAGTCTCTAAAAAAGGGGCAAGGGACACTACGGCAGGATGCTGTTCACTTTAGCGGCCAGGGCATCATACTCCTTGCGGAGGGTGGCATGGTCGGAGCGGAGGCCCTCCACCAAGGTCTTATATGTTAGGACCTCCTGCTCCAGGTAGGACACTCTGAGGCATAAGCGGTGCTGCCGTGCCTTGCAACTCCTGTGGGGGGCAGCTGCTGTCTTTGCTGCTCGGCGGTGGCGGTTGGCTTTGGTAGCCCGGCTCCGTACCGCTGGAGCACTGCGCTGGCTGGCAGCCCGTGGGGGCATGGAGGAGGATGCAGCTGTCCCAGTGGATGTACCAGTAGACTGCGTGTCCTCCTCCTCCAGGGCCACCAGCCGCCGATATTCGGCGACAGTGGCATCCAGCCTCCGTTGCCGGGCCATTCGAGCCAGCTCCTTCCTTGTTGCTTTTGTTGATTTGGAAGGAGCAACTATATGAAGAAAGAAAGACATAGTCTGTAACCAATGCTCCTTAAGATTAACATAAAATGATTGAGCAGAAAGTTGTGTCACAGTACAACTAGCAACTTGAAAGCACAGTACATAACTATTGAGGCCAGTATCTATCTAACCTCCCACTTCTTCATCCTTGCTCTAACATTAGTGGGAGTTTAAGGAACAAATTCTACGAGCACTATGGACTTCCATTACAGTCGACTATGACAGTACACCAGTCTTATTTTTCTTCTTCTCTCTTGTTTAGGAAAATTGGTACGTTATCTTATGCAAGCCGGCATAATGCCAGCGCAGTGAACTTGCACCCGAGAAAAACAGATGCACACCATGATGAGTGAGACAGACTTGTGTTACTGTACCGGTCCAGTACATGCAGGTGGTGAAGCTCTTACTTTTCTATTACGGGTGGCACTGAGAATACTCTGTTAAAAGGGCTACTGCTTAATTAATTTAACTTTTACCCTACAGTGCAAATGAGTACTAGAAAAGGAAAATGAAGAAGCTAAATAATCTGATTATCTATCACTTCACATGTGATGTATTTGATTACATATGGGGTGACTTTAGGTGCTTTGCTTTTTATTGAGTGAAAAGTGATACACCCACACATGAATGACGTACTACTACTAAACTAAACTTATTAAGAGAGGTAGGGAGTGTCCACCGTAATAACCGGATATATGCTGTGCTTGCAGTTGCAATACAAACTACTGCTACTATTCATGGTAGTATTTGGACAAAATTACAACTTCTTTTCCTTGCCTTTCCTACACTGGAACGGACGTGCGGGTGCGGTGTTACATGCTCTTCAAAGTAACACTTAGTTCATCCAGTGACCGTCTACTCTCTCTAGATACACATATGCTATCTAAGAGTCAGATAGAACCATGATCCAGGCATCCATCCATTCAAAGTATATGCACACATACAGTTTCTGTTTCACCCACCCAGGCTGTTCTCCTTCCACCCATCCTTGCTTCATCATTCACCCAGCCATGCACCATACCATATTCTTTCCTTCCCAGCCACCTCGGGGACCAAGCAAACACATATTCTTCTTTGCCAGTCATCATTAAATTTCTCATCCTTCCACACTTACTTACACCCTTCTTTCGCTTTTCGTTCATCCCATCCATCAAGTTCATCTCAGATCTGATTGGGATTCTTCTCGCCAAAAACTTCACAGCTAAGTCGAAGTACATTTAGAGGAGGCTACTACCTGGTTGATTTATAATACACCCGTGCAGAAAGCACACTCTGCAGTCTTCAATCTCAATAAGTAAGGAATATATAGCTTACCTCTGCCCGCCACCACCGTGTGAACCCTCACAGGCACATTGGTGTCGTCCGGCACTTGCTCCGCCTCCTCCCCAGAAGTGTTCTCCTCATCCAGCACCACCACCTCCGCGCTGGCCCCGCCACCAGATGTTCCACCTACAAAGTACATTTAAGAATGTTAGAATACACCACTCACTACTATATAATATTTGGTCTAGGAATAAAGAAATGTGAAAAAAACAGAAAACAATGTAATAATTTGTGACTGTCTACTCTAAAGTAAAAATGTCCCTTTTTCCAGGGAAGGCTGTTGTCTTGCTGCACTTTTTGGCACAACTGATGAATGCTTGCTTTTTATTTTTAACACGCACCACTTTTTCTCCTAACAGACAGAAGCTTGACTTCTAAGAACACGAGCAAGATCAAGTTCAAACCAGGTGAGAGCTCGGCTCGACCACAAGAAATGTGTTCAATTAATCGTCAGCACTAAGCACTTTTCCATTTTCAGTTAAACGTTTAGTTTTATGACAAACTTGATTTTAATAAATGTGTTTTCTTTTAATAAAGCTTTTAAACTTAAATAGACTCTGTGGTTTTTGGTCCTCCAGACTAGAGTGGCTAAGCTAAAGGTTTTGCAATTTTTGCAAGCATGAGTCCGTGCCTCTGACTCCGTATGAATGAATGAATGAAGCAGGATTTGTATCGCGCAACTTAGCCCCAGAGGGCGTCAAGGCGCCTAACCAAATGAACTCGTATGGTCAGAGAGCATGATTAATGGTAGGCCTTGATGAAACACCACGTCTTTAAAGCCTTCTTAAAAAGAACCATGTTGGGTTGGGATTTAATCTCAGAGGGGAGGGCATTCCATAAATTAGGGGCCACAGATGAAAAAGCTCTTCCGCCCCATCTGACCTTGTTTGTCCGAGGGACGGTAAGAAGGTTCTTGTTGGCAGATCGAAGATTTCTGCTAGGGGTGTAGGGACTCAAAAGGGAGCTTATGGCCTCAGAGCTGCTGCCGGATAGAGCACTGAAAACTAGGCATAGGATTTTAAAAGAAACTCTAGACTGAATAGGGAGCCAGTGGAGACTCTTCCTTGCAAGAGAAACAGAAGCAGTGTTAGGGACCCCCAGCACGAATCTGGCAGCCGCATTCTGAATGGTCTGGAGGCGTTGGATGAGGCCTTTATTGATGCCTGCATAAAGGGCGTTACAATAGTCCAGCCGTGATGTAACTAAGGCTACCACAGTCTGTTTGCGAGCTTGAGGAGAAAGATAGTGGGTGATTTTTCTAAGTATATTGATCACTCCCCAACAGGTGGAAACAGTTCTATTAACCTGTAGTGACATGTCTAAAGAGGTGTCAAAAATCACACCAAGATTCCGGGCGGAATTTGACGGTACAGGACATGCTCCGAGAGAAGGAGGCCACCATTCATTGGACCAGCTGTTTTGATCTTTTCCGAAGATCAGGACCTCTGTTTTCTCTCCGTTCAGCTTCAGGGCGTTTTGAATCATCCAATCGGAGACAGCTTGCATGCAATTCCTGAAGCTGAACGCGGAGGTACTCACCGAGTGGGAGAGGGACACCATGATCTGGGTGTCATCGGCGTATGACACCACCTCCATCCCCTGAGCTCTTACTAGTCTAGCAAGTGGGGCCACATAAATGTTAAAGAGGGTCGGACTCAGGGCCGACCCCTGTGGAACCCCACATTGCACAGGCTTAACAGGGGAAAGGAACTCTCCTAGCTTGACCCTTTGTTCTCTCTGATCGAGGAAAGAGGACAGCAAGCTCAATGCAGGACCCTCCACCCCTATCTCCCTCAGGCGAGCAATTAAAGTCGAGGGAGATAGGGTATCAAAGGCGGCGGTCAGGTCTAAAAGGACCAAGAAGGTGGTCTGGCCTTGGTCGACCTTTGATCGTATATTGTCTGTCACTACTGTAAGGGCCGACTCAGTACTGTGAAATTTTCGAAAGCCATGTTGAGACTGGTCCAGGAACCCAGAGGCATCCAGGAAAGTAGTCAGATGGTGATTGAGATGTAATTCCAACATTTTGGCTGGAGCTGGTAGTAAGGAGATCGGCCGGAAGTTCTTAAGGGTGTCCGGATCCAGGGTAGGCTTTTTAAGCAGTGGCTTGACTATGGCTTGTTTCCAGGAAGCAGGGAAAAGGCCCTGGGCCATAGCCTGATTCATTATCTCAAGAAGCGGGGGTAACAGAGTCTCCCTGCAGTCTTTCAGAACCTTCAAAGGGCAGGGATCCATAGGAGAACCTGACTTTGTCTTGTTTAGCAGGGAGTCTAGCTGGTTGAGAGTAAGGGGCGGGAAGTTGGTAAGAATCTTAGAGGGGTCCTTGGCCCAAGACTCTTGAATAGGGTGATACCGAGGATGGCGGGAAGACATAAGGTCTCTCTGTGCTTCCAGAGTGAGAGAGATGTCGGTGATTTTAGCCTGAAAGAAGTGAGCAATCTTGTCGCACAACTCTTGAGAACCTATGATGGGATCCGGCGTTTGTAGCGAACACAAGGAATCTACTATCTTGAATAGTTCCCTAGGGGACGTGAGGGACGATGTAAGCCCAGAGAAGTAGTCCTGCTTTTCTATGATAACCTTGGTCTTGTATTCTCCAAGTAACAGCTTGTGTTTTTCTCTATCTGTGGGGTTCCAGGTTTTTCTCCATTGCCTTTCCTGCCTCCTGCATCCCTGCCTCAGCAGTCTAAGATGCTCCGTGAACCAGGGAGCAGAAGGTTTCCGTCTGGCTGAATAACGTAGAGAGGCAGGGGCTAATAAATCAACTGCTCTGGAAATAGAGTTAGCAAAGTCCAGTGCAGCATTACTGGCATCCTTCGAGGGGAAGGTAGGAGCCTGCACTATAAGGGGGGCAAGAGAGTCATTAGTAATGTCCTTATAGTTCCGCTTAAGTATTTTATTGGTAGAACTTCGTTGTTGTAGAGAAGGGGACAAGGTTTTTAGTTCTAAGGGGACCGCTAAGTGATCTGACCAGACCAGAGGAATAGGGGGGCCCACTGATAGTCTAGTATCATTGGAGAACACCCCATCAAGGATGTGGCCAGCCAGGTGGGTAGGGCTATCAACCAGCTGATACAGTCCACATGCGGCCAAGGGGTCCACCAGGGAGAGGGTGTCTTTTGAGAGCAGATCATCTAGATGAAAATTGAGGTCTCCCAAAATTGTAAGATGGGGTTTGCCAAAGTAAGGTTCCAAGATTTTACAAAGATTAGAGCTAAAGCAAGATCTGGGGCCAGGTGGTCTGTAGATGAGAAGACCTGTGAAGGACACAGAGGGGGAGGAAGAGATGACAAAATGAATGGCCTGGAAGAGGTCTGAGGGCACAGAGAGAGTTTTAATACGACAGATAGACGAGACTTTGAACAGAATTGCTAGCCCACCACCCCTGCGTCCTAGTCTGTCCAGTCTCTGTAGAGCATATCCCTCAGGAATAGCTAACAAAAGTTGGGGGCCAGAAGAGTCAGACGCCCAAGTTTCGGTGATGAACACCCAGGAGGGGTTTCTATCAGAAACAAACTCATGAAAAGCAATATTATTTTTTATCAATGATCTGGCATTGATAAGGAAACCCATTTCCGAACTGTAGGTTGGCACAAAGGGGGTGCTAGCCAATGGGTGCATTGTGGGGGAATCAGGGGAACAAGCCTCAGTAGTACCGTACTCTTGTCCTGCGTTGGATAATCATCATTGGGGATCAATCATCGGTGACTTTGGGAGCTAAATGACTCTGCCACACTATCTAGTCAGGAAGGAGATTGGGGGTTCAACTACAAAGTCTGTTATCACTGAGGTATGTGGAAAGTCTAACAGCGCCTATTATAATTGATAAGCTAAGCAATGCATTATTTAGTGTCCATAGTTCTGTTTGTGCAGATTTGTCCCTGCAACAGTAGTAGAATGGATTGTCCTCCTATCCAAACCAAAAGTAAAGTAGTATCTTATTCTTTCTTGGTGGTCATTCACCTTTTTATTGTTGGCAATTGTCAAAGCATGAACATTTAGAAGACTTGAAAAGACATTATGGACAACCCCAGAGGACTGCACTCAGTGCATAGAGCTATTGCTGACTAGAATGGGAGTCCAATGGAATTGCCAAATGTGCAATCTTAGTTAGCTACACAGACAGACTAATAAGAATAATCTAGTATTACCACAGGGAGTCATAGTCGAGGCAGGATAAGAATTTAGATACAGTCTACAAGAAGATCAAAGACGATTTAGAAAAAATCGAATGAGGAACGCTAGGAAAAAATAGGTACTCTATATTAAAATTAAAACTTACCGGGGCCAGCAAAGGAGCCCTCGCCTGACCGATCCTGTTCAGCAGCAGCAGCAGCAGCCTCCTCCAATGCCCTCTTGCCCCTGGGGGGAGCTGATGTACAACACGAAAGAAAGAAAGACCAGAAAACATGGATGATATTTGTCAACCAAATCAAACATTTCAAAAGAACAATAATAAAATATTTTGGCGAAATAGCAAATAGACAACTATTCCACGGGATATATTGACCGATCTCATGTGGTCTACTACGTTATTAGTATTGCTTGATTTGCGGACCGTCGACTTGGAAAGTTCTTATGTAACTCACTAAACAAACTACTAAAAAGGTTCACCTAGGACTGGCAGGCAGCAGTCCGCAGCACGCGAAGTGACAGACAAAGTCCATCGTGATTGCAGATCAGCAACAACACTAAAAAGTTTCCTACTACATTAACCAGTCATTAAAATACTCAAACTATCAATCCACCACCACTATTTCTTCTTATCGCCATGTGTACAAAGGAAGGACTGGACTTGAGTCTGTAGGGGCTGATTTAGAAGCCCCTTGCAGCTCTTTTGCTCCATTGTTGCGTGACTTTTGTGACGCAGCGGCAGAACAAAAGAGGCGCCATGGTGCGGCGTATATTAACAACGTGACACATATGGGAGATGCATCACGTTGTAAAGCCCTGCGCCATCAGGGGGCGTTCCGGCAAAAGGGAGGGCGTTCCTGCGCAGGAACTCATTCTAAAAGTGGCTGAGGGAAATCTACAAGATTTCAATCAGTCACTTTGAGGACAATGATGCGTGACTCAAACCCTGCGCCTGCTTGAAGCAGACGTACGGCTTGACGCAGCATTGGGGAGATAGGGCACCCTAGAGCATTGATGGAGCTGCGCCATCGTTGCGACGCAACTCCAGCAATGCGCCGCCTTTACGGCACAGATGCGTAACGCTTTGGTGATGTTCTGGGCCCATGGTGCGTCGCATTGTAAATACGGCGCACCATGGGTGGTGGTGGCGTGGCGCACAATTACTGGCGCATCCCTGCTACTTTGCAGGGATGCGCCGGTAATTAAAAATCTGACCCTTAGCGTCTAGCATTACGCAGTTCTTTAACCTACACTCATACATAATTTCACAGGCGAATGAAATGAACACAAAATCGAAAACAAAAAAGCATAGTAGCAACGCTACTGAGAAGGAGAGCAGTGCACCTGAAATGCACAGAACATTTTGAAATATAATTTACCTACAATGTAATCATCAGCTTTAATGCTCTTGGTAAAAAACAAAAATTAGCAATTTAATAATACACACAGCAGGAGAAAACAGAGTAGTAAAGAAATAGCTACTACTACTCACCAAGCCCGGGGATCTCAAGGCCGAGCAGGTCGAGCAGATCGCATTCCCGGTCCAGGACATCCGTCCAACGGTGGGTGGCCTGGTTGTAGGTGCGCCGGACCCGAGTGTGTTGGTACATGGCCCAGCACACCTTCTCCCACCGCTTCCGGCGCTCCTGGATCCCGTACCCGCTAGCGATCCTGCCGCCTGTCATGATGATCCTGGGGAGGCGGCGCTGAACATAAAAAGTGCGCCCACCTCCTCCGCGCTGAAGATCTCCCAGGGTGCGACCTGCTCCCCCCTCAAACGCCCGCACAGGAGCTGGGCACGGGGTGCGGGACCCTTCCCCTTCTCAGGATGCTTCCCAGCTCCCTTTACCCTGGTCTGGGCAGAAAGGAAGCTAAATAATAAAGAAGAAATAGAATAGGGAAGAAGAAAAGAAAAGAGTTAAAAAAAGTAGTTTAAAATTAACCAAAAGTAGCAGAAAACACAAAAATATAGAGCTAGAAAAATAAAGGGATAGATAATAAGTAAAATAGATTAAAAAAAAACTTCAAACAAGCAAAGGATGGCAGAGATTCAGAGAGGATACAAAAAGCATGCCCAGAACCATAGCAATGAATGAGAAACAAGATGGCCGCGCCCGTTCACTACCGCGTGGGTAAGTTCGCGCGAGATTTTCCTCGAGATCACACGCGAAATTGTACTAGCGAGCCGCACACTTTGCGAGATTACACATCGCGCCCGGAAACGGAAATACGTCATGCAAACAAGATGGCCGCGCCCGTGAACGACCGTAAGGGTAACTTCGCGCCGTTGCCCTACAAGCGGCTCGCTAAAACGCACAAAACCTTGCGAACTAACACGCCACAAAAAAACAAATCGCATATTCGCACAAATTCGCGGCTTCCGAATTCGATCTCGCGCAAGTCCGCGCCCCGCGAATCCCGCGAAATTACAGAAAAACGAGTTTTGCAAAACTGAAAGCACTCAGCAGGTGCAAAAGTTCAAACTCATCATTAGTAACCATTCCCTGTAGTGCTTCCTGACTGGGGCCCCTCCAGAGTTCAGTTGCTAGTTGCAACAATTCTATGACCCTGCTCTGACCCTCACAGCAGGCTCATAGAATTGCAACAAGTAGGCCACAAAGGTCCTGGAAAAAAAATTGCACTGCAGCAGAAAGCAAATTACAGATAAGGAAGCAGGTGCCAGACTGGAATTTTAAAACAGTGACACATTAATAAATCAACCCTAAATGAATTCATGTCAGTTGAAGCAGGGCAGGTGTGCTTGCTTTTCCCCCCCATAATCTACAGTGATGAACCAGAGGGTGGCATTGATGTACCTGAGGGTGGCATGGGTGAAACAGGCTGGCAGTGGTGAAACAGAGGGTGCTGTGAACCTGTGATGATGATGAACCAGACGTAGAAACAACATAGTCGCGACCGTTGCGAGCCGACAAGTAAGTTCACAATTGCGAACTGGTACAAAACCCTTGCGAACTGGCAGAAACCCTTGCGAACAAACAAAAAAAAAATCGCAAATTCGCGAGAATTCGCGGATTTTGCGGATTGCGAGTTTGCAAATACGTAAATTCGCAAACGCCAGATTCGCAAAATTCGCCCATGCTTAGTGTTGGATAGTAAATTAAACTATTACCTATCCTACAGCGCCCCCTAGCGCAATTCGTTGTAATGACATGCGTTGAAAAACCTGCGTTGTAAAGGCACTGCGTGGTAAAAGTTGCGTCGTAAAGGATGTTTCCCCTATGGGATGCAACCAATCACCGATTGGAAGCACAGTTAAAGTTTTTAGACATTTGATGCCATAAGGACTTGAGACGTCTCCAAAGGAGCACCTTAACCATTAAAACCCGCCATACAACTAACCTAAATGAGGCTGTGCACTCACGAACCATATGATAGTAAAGATGCTAACCTCTCATTCAGTAAACCCCGGTAAGAAAACTTGAAAAACCACCATACACAAAACCTAAAGTTCTTACTATGGAAAGGTGAAGTTTTTCTTATTGGCTAAAGGGTCTCCATCCTCATACTAATGCAAGGTAGGGTTTCTGCTGATCGGCTAACATCCATAATCTGAAGAGATCAAAGGAAACAATGTTATTAAAATAGATAACACCATGACTCCTTCCAGCCGGGTAGAAGCCCCGTACTGCTCAGATGCATTCAACCTCATCTCTAAAGTACAGCAACGATCATCTCTCAGCCCGCACTTCTGCAACAACTACATGATCTGCTTGCCAGTACCCTTTGCTCACACTGAATCAATGTCCTATCCTATTCTGACGACATACAGCTAATATACTTCCCCCTCTGACAAAACACTTAACACCTGAACCAAGTTTGTGGCATGCATGACCGGCAATGCGGACTGGATGAAAAACAACTGTCTCAAACTTAACACAGACAATCAAGAAGTTGTGATCTTTGTCAGAGAAACATCACCGTGGGGCTCCACCTGGTGGCTAGCAAAATGCACACCACGCAGATACAGAACCAGAGCTGGCGGACGGGCCATCTCCTAAATCACTCCCAAAGCCTGGAACGTCCTGCTGCTGCACATCAGAACCACCTCTTCAATTCTCAAATTCCACAAGAAGCTGAAGACGTGGCTCTTCGAACAGGCTCCACCAACAGAGCCCTAGACCATTACCATGCTGCTCCTACTTAAGTGCCATAATATCACCAGGGTGATTGAGTGCTCTACAAATACACATAACATAATAACTTAACAGCCATACATCATGCCAGAGCAGGGGGTAAAATAATGACTATACATCTCGTGTAAATCAAAGACATGAGGTCGCCTATGCAGGAGAGTAGTTTGGGCCCCTTTTTGAATTCACAGTAGGAGTGTATTATAATAATCTCGGTTAGTTTGCACTCACAAATATATTCTGTGTAACCAATGTATGAGAAGAAAAAAGGGGGGTACAAGATGATTACGTATTCTCATGACTAACACGACTTTCATGAGTACTTTAGAAATGTAACTGACAAGGGGGTATATTAGTATTATGTTAAAAGATAGCAAACTACGTGTGTTTACTGATTTTTTAATATTACCCTCATAACACTGGTATATTTTAAGACTTGTCATTTATAACTGTTGAAATATATGCTGAAAGTATGGCTTATATGCTTGTAGAAGTGCACTCATAATGCAACCCGTGAGTTGTTAATTTAGCCTAACTGCAGGCCTGAAAAGGCATTTCTAATGTAATTTTCAGCTAATGTTAGAATTCATATTTTGCTTGCATTTCGAAATGTTGCATGTATCTTGTGTCCCCCCAGCAGGAGGACAAGCCTTTATTTGTTGTGAGAAAGAGCTATTGTTCTCAGTAGATAGAGTGTCCTGAGAAGGAGAAATACAATAACGGATAGGGGATGAGTTCTCGTGGGAGAAGGAGATGGCATCAAGGGCGTACAAAATCTTTCAGTGTGTGAACATGGAGGCAGAGGAAGGAAGATGGAGGGTGCAGGAAATGGAAATTTACTAGTGGCACTATGGGAGGTGCCTTAATTCGGTGATTGCTTATGTTGTAATATAGTTAGGGACAGCTGACACCCTGCTTTAGGATATCTTGAGGTACAGACCTTATTTTTAGCTCTATTGCATCATGCTACATGACCCTGGTAGGGGTTACTTCTTAGGAAGACTCTTAACAGCTGACACCTTTTCTCCCTGTTTTGCTCAGCTTATTTTAGGTTAGGATCTTCAATTCATGGTAGAGTAGGGACAGTTAGGGATTGGTAGGACTTTTACATGAAATTTGGATGTAATTCAATATGCATTTTTTCCTTTTGATAACATATGTTACAGTGATCTATTTGGTCGTTTTCCTTTAGGTATACCAGCTGAATTAGTTTTTGGAGATTCAGGTTTATTCTGATTATTTTGTATGTTTACACCATAATGCTCCTGTTTCAGAATTTTAATTAAACAAACTAACTTGAATTTGGCTGTCGACCTGAATTCATACATAGTAACGTGGACTTATGAAATCTAGATGTTGTGTAGTTTTCTCTTTACCTCTCATGCTGCTTAAAAATAACAATTTAGTCAGATTATTTAGGAGTACGGTTTCCAGCTTTCCCACCTACTCGTGCCAAACATGAGAAACGAGGCTTACCAGAGGCACTTTGATGCCTATTAGTTTTAGGTCTCACGCCTAGTGTTGCAGTGCAAGACATTTAGTACCTGAAAAACAGGGCTTCAGCACTGACCTAGGAATCGCACATTCTTGTGCGTGTGCTTTAACTTTTGTGCTAGGCGATTGGCCTTTGTGTGCGGTGCATTTTTTTAATGAAAGACTGCACGCAATTGGCCAAAGGCTGGCGCATTACTCCTCCCATGGCCTATTGGTGTCTAGTACGTTCTTGGTGCGCGTAGTAGACACCAATAGGCCATGTGGTTTCAATTATCGTGCCCAGACCCAGGCGCGATAACTGAAAACACGGCTCACTGTGGCACGCACATCACTCGCGGGCTTCTGTTTTTTTGGATCCATTTTACAGCAAAGCAAATAAATGAAAGAAGGCAAGAGAGGTGGGCTGCTTGTTAGTAATAAGTCTCTCTCTTGTCGTGATCCTAACATACAATTACAATTAGTCCCTGTAAGTGTTCACGACTTGTTATACTTACCTGTAGACAATGAGGCATATAAAAGCAGTGGCTCTGGAATTCTGTCATATCAAAGTTTTGGACCCAAAATAAATGTACTCCGAAAATTTGCTTCAAGTCCCAGCATGCATCACATCAGAGGCCTGCACGCGCATCCTGCACTGACTCGGATCATGCGACTGCTCCAGTTGTATCCGTTTTGTTACCCTTAAACACCGTTATCAGAGCAATCCAGAAATACAACCTTTTAACCCCTTTTAAAAGTACTTTTCCCAAATATTCTAGGGCCCTTATTTATGAGGCCTTGCGTCAGTTTTGCGCCGCCAGTGCGTCACTTTTTGTGACGCACCAGCGGCGTAAAATATGCGCCTTGTTGCGCCATATTTAAAAAGTGACGCATCTAGGTAGATGCGTCACTTTTTAAACCCCTGCGCCACATTATACCTGCGTCCGGTATAATGTATGCAGAGGGGGCTTTCCCCCGCAAAAAGCCTCGTAATAGTGATGCAGTGAAATCTATGAGATTTCACTGCGTCACTTTTAGGATGCTGTTGCTTCAAAATCTTGCGCCTGCCTCACAGCAGGCGTAAGACTGACGCAAGCCCTTTCACATGGGGCTTTCCCCATGTGAAAGGACGCATTGCTGGAGTTGCGTCACTTTTGTGACACACTCCAGCAATGCGTCACTTTTGCGCTTACAGATACGTCAGAAATATTGACGTATCTGTAAGTCCTTGCGACATGATGCGTCATACAGTAAATATGACGCGTCATTGGTGTCGCAAGGAGTGCGCAGTGAAAAGTGACGCATCGCTGTTTTCACGCAGCGATGCGTCACTTTTCATAAATGAGGCCCTAGGTTTGGTGTTAGACTAGTAATTTCGGTTTCCCAGCGAACACATCACCAAGGCAAGCGAAGCATGCGCTTCGGGACGCTAAAAGTGAAAGTACATTTAGTCTGTTTACCACCGCCTCCCCACCTCCTGTAGTCAAAGAGAGAGTGACGGCAGCATAGTCGGGGCACAGGAAGAGACAGACGCCAGCGCAGGACGCATCACCCACCGCTGACACTCCAAGCGTCGGAGGCAGCCTGAGAAGCAGAGGATCACACGTCTCCTGCGCCCTGCTCCGGTCTCTCGTCCTCTCTTCAGCACTCTTGAGATGGCACAGGCATCCACAATCTACAAACTGTCTCTGCTGCTGAGTGCAGCTGCTGGTGAGTCTCTGCACTGGGGACGGGGGCTTGCTTTGTGGGTGTGAGTGTCTCTTCCTCATGGTCGTTTTCGAAGCTGCTTTGCTGTCTCTTCCCGGGATGCGTGTCTCTTTGCCTCAAGGGGTGTCTCTCTGTCTACAGGGGTGTCTCTTCATAAGAATAAATCTCTCGGTCCTTTGGCGGCCGTCTCATCCCCAGCATGGCTGTCTCTTCCTGGTACTGAGGTCTCTTTCCCACTTGAACTGTCTTCCGTTTGCGTCGAATGTCTCTCTCTCCGTCTCTCACAACAGCAGGGGTCTCTTCCGGACGGTGGCTCACCCCCCCCTTCCCCGGGGTGTCTCTTTCCGTCCTTTCGCTGAGTGTCTCTTCTCCCTTGGTCCCAGTGTCTCTCATTCAGGGGATTTCCAGCTGCAGATTTTTGCCGCCTTTCACTTTTACTTTTGAGATGTAAATTGATCTGCCCCCCCATCCCTTTCTCGGAAGGCCCGAGATAGATCCCTGAACTCCAAATCCAGCACAAGAAGGTGGAAACACCCCTCCCTAGCCCCCACCTCCCGTACACCTGCCCCTCCTCCCGTCCACCTTCCCCTACCTGCCGTACACCTGCCCACACCTCCCGTACACCTGCCCCCACCTCCGGTACACCTGCCCCACCTCCCGTACACCTGCCCCCTCCTCCCGTACACCTGCCCACACCTGCCGTACACCTCACCCCACCTCTTGTACACCTGCCCCCGCCTCCCGTACACCTGCCTCCACCTCCCATACACCTGCCCCTCCTGCCGTACACTTACCCCTCCTGCTGTACATCTGCCCCCACCTCCCGTACACCTGCCCCACCTCCCGTACACCTGCCCCAACCTCCCGTATACCTGCCCCCTCCTTCCATACACCTGCACCCACCTGCAGTACACCTGCCCCCACCACCCGTACAGCTGCCCCAACTCCCGTACACCTGCCCCCTCCTCCCGTACACCTGCCCCCTCCTCCCGTACACCTGCCCCCACCTTCCATACACCTCACCCCACCTCTTGTACACCCAGTGCTTAATTTGTAAAAAAAGAAGTGCAGGTGCTGAAAATGTTGCCAAGGAGGCCACCGCTCACTTCTTCCTCCGGTGAGCCCCACTTTCAACACTTTCACTGCCTCAGTCTCTATCTTCTAACCTTGATCTGTTGTCTGTCCGCTAAGTCTTTGCCTTAAGAGTTATCCTCTCACCTCTCTAACTGTTTTCTATCATATTTGTCACACCCTGTATTTCTGATTTGCCCTCTATTCTTTTTAGCATTGCCCTTTTTTCTCTTCACTTTTATCCATGCTCTGCTCTCTCTCCCCTCGATCTTGGTTCTTTACTATCACTCTCTAGCAGTGATTAGCTGTGTCTCCGTTTTATCATGTGTCTGCTTTTTTTCCTGTGTCCTGTCCTGCACACATTTCATTCTATCTTCTCTCTTCTTAATGCTCTTTTCTTCACATCATGGTTGCTTTCTATTTGTATCTGATTTGCTCTCCTCCTTTTCTTCTACTTTGTTCCATTTTATCTCTCTCCTTTCTTGTTGTTTCTTCTCCTCTTTACTCTTGCTGTCTCTCATCTCTAACACAGCTGCTGCCTGCGACCCCTGTTGTCAGCCTGTAATTGTCCCTGCTATTTTGAACTCTGAGTTTTCCTGTTGTCATTCCTAAAGAAGCGGAAGATGACGTGTTTTACTTTCTTACCTACACCAATCGCAAAAACAAAATGCACACCAAATAAAAATGCTTTTTTGCATATATTAATCAGTGTGGTATGACTGGGTGTATTGCGGAACAGGCGGCTGCTTGAGCACAGCAGGTCATGTCACTGCTAGTGCTGCCTGTAATAAGTAGGTTCAGGGATGGCGACGGCATCGGCATCCACTGCTCAGCTTGCTGTGACCCTGCCTGCTACATCACAGGCATTGTCCCCAGCAGTAATGCTGCCAATGCTGGTAAGTATGGCTGAGGTGCCTACTGGACTCACTCACGCTCAGCAATTACCATGCTGGGGTGCAGCGCACAGATTCTACAGGTGACGCCATGGCGCACAAAAGATGTGTTGGGCCACAGCCGCATCGAGCACATTGAGGATAGCAGCAATGAAGGGCTGCCGGATATGCTACTCTGGCTACGCAACAAGTAGAAAGTCCACACTTACTTTCATTTATTCTTCCTCAAGAGCCCTCACTCCCAAGTTCCAAATGCGCTCTTGCAGCATCCTTGCCAGCTCACAGCTACAATTATCCAATGGGAGGTTTAGGCTCAGGCAGTGGCAGGATGCAGCAGACTAGGGGAATTGAATGCAAGCCATAGTTTGTCGATGACATCTTGGATTTGTGATCAGCGTGATGACATCATCACCAACATGGTGATACACAATCAAGCCTACCTGGACAGGCGTATGCCGGCCTGCCTATGACCATTTACCAGCCAGTCACCATGCAATGTATGTTATTCTTTTTATTTTGAATTTGAACAATTAATTTTGAGACCACCACCTGCAGGGTAAGAAATTGTAGCCCCGGCCCTTTAAAAAAAGTGCTGGTGCTGAGCACCTGAAAGCACCTGCTCAAATTTAGCACTGTGTACACCTGCCCCTGCCTCCCGTACACCTGTCTCCACCTCCCGTACACCTGCCCCTCCTGCCGTACACTTGCCCCTCCTGCTGTACACCTGCCCCCACCTCCTGTACACCTGCCTCCACCTCCCGTACACCTGCCCCATCTGCCGTACAATTGCCCCTCCTGCTGTACACCTGCCCCCACCTCCCGTACACCTGCCCCACCTCCAGTACACCTGCCCCCTCCTCCTGTACACCTGCCCCACCTCCTGTACACCTGGCCCACCTCCCGTACACCTGCCTCTTCTCCCGTACACCTGCCCCCACCTGCCGTACACCTCACCCCACCTCTTGTACACCTGCCCCCACCTCCCGTACACCTGCCTCCACCTCCCGAACACCTGCCCCTCCTGCCGTACACTTGCCCCTCCTGCTGTACACCTGCCCCCACCTCCCGTACACCTGCCCCACCTCCGGTACACCTGCCCCCTCCTCCTGTACATCTACCCCACCTCCCTTACACCTGCCCCCACCTCCCGTATACCTGCCCCCTCCTCCCATACACCTGCACCCACCTGCCCTACACCTGCCCCCTCCTCCCATACACCTGCTCCCTCCTCCCACGCACCAGTACCCACCTCCCATAGCCTGTCACATGATCCCATCTCCCATACACTTTCCCCCACCTCCCTCACACCTGACCTGCCCCTTTTAGTGCCCAGGGGCCCAAGGGAACAACCTGCGTCCAGCACCATTGGACTGCTCATCCGGCAGAGCGTTGCATTCTGGAAATTGCAGTTTCCTTGTTTAAATTGATATGTAAGGTGCTTCTGGCTAAAAAACTGGCACCTCAGTGATATCAGTCTGGACTAGGGGATACTCCGCACTTGTGACTGGGGGGCTGGGGAGACGAGCAGCGGGAAGGATGGACATTGGGGTGGG
Organism: Lissotriton vulgaris; assembly: GCF_964263255.1. Classification (NCBI taxonomy): domain Eukaryota; kingdom Metazoa; phylum Chordata; class Amphibia; order Caudata; family Salamandridae; genus Lissotriton; species Lissotriton vulgaris. The sequence goes on from NC_141696.1 coordinate 425,115,391, forward strand.
AGTAAGACTGGGGGGGCGGTCTATAGTCCTAGGTACGAGTGTATTACTAGTGCTGTAAGGGGGACGCCTGTACATGAAGGAAGCTACTGTCTCTGTCCTGTAGTGCCCTCTAACACCTGTGTATTCCGTGTGTCTACAACTCACACTCATCTTCCAGCTGTCTACAACTCACACTTACCTTCCAGCTGTCTACAACTCCCACTTACCTTCCAGCTGTCTACAACTCCCACTTACCATCTAGCTGTGTCTAAAACTCATACAATTGCAGGTTTTTTTAACCCATAAATAAAAGGCGTTGTCATTTACAATGCCAATAGGTCAAAAGCTCGCAATTGGGAGACCTATTGCATTGCAAATGCTTGTTTTTTTAGAGGAATGTATGACTCTCACAAAGCAAATTGTAAACAGAATGTCACATAGCACCCCATGTCCCCAGTCCATCTCATAAATGAAAATATACAATCCCTACCACTATTCAAATTAATCTCAAAAAGCACATTGTAAACAGAATGTCACATAGCACCCCACATCTCCAACTATCTCATAAATGGAAAAACACAATCCCTGTCACTATTCAAATTTGCCTGCTCCCTCCACACCATAATAAGCCCATCACTTGTGCCAGACCTTGCCACTGCAGGGACACCCGTGTGCAGTGTATACAGTCTCCTCCAGTTTTGCGCACAAATCCATACCACATTTCCAAGCCACTAAGTGCAGAGCACTGGTGGGGATCCAGTGTTTAGCTATGTCCTTCTTAGGCAGTAGTGTTTCCAACCCCACCAGTGTCCAGTCCCTACTAGGTTCCCCCATATCCTCCAGAATACCCAACAAAGCAACACTTCGACATGTACCTCACCAAACACTGATTGAAAGACTCCACCACATCAGCATCCAAGGGGACGTGCTCATATGGATCCCCTCCTTCCCCTCCAGAAGAACCCAGAGAATCTACCTCCCACCTTTCACCTCTGAACCCAAGGAGATCACCTGTTGTGTCTCCCAGGGCTCATACCTCAGCCCCATGCTCTTCAACGCATATATGACCCTGCTGGCCAACATCATCAGAACCCACAGTCTCAACATAATTTCCTACGCAGACAACACCTAAATCATCCTCTTATTCACTGTCGACCCTACCACCACTAGAACTAACTTCGACTGATACATGACAAACCTCGCTGACTGAATAATGAACTGCCTGCAACTTATCAGAAAAACAAGGAAAAAAGTGATTGAAGACAGAATCTCCACTCACGCACACAACAGCAAAGAACTCTTCAACATCATCAAGGAGTTCGCCCAACCCACCAGTGAGTCCACCAACATCCCTCCCTCACAAGACCTCTGCGACAAACTCAGCACCTTTTTCCACCACAAAATCAAGAGCATCAACAACAACTTCGACGAAGGCAACCAACACACTGAACCCTCACCAACCACACCCTACACCATGAAGCCAGCGATCAACAACTGGACAGCCCTCACCATCGAAGACATACTGAAGACGATAAAGTCAATCCAATCTGGGGCCCCCATGGACCCCTGCCCCCACCACATTTCAAAAAGAGCCGCCAACACCATTGCACCCATGCTCTGCCACACCATCTACCGCTCCCTGGCAACAGCCACGTTCCCCAACGACTGGAAACACGCAGAGGTCAACCCCCTCCTGAAGAAACCCTTGGCAGACCCCACCGACCTCAAAAACTACAGACCCATCACCCTGCTCCCGTTCCGAGCGAAAGTCATCGAAAAAGCCTTCAACAGCCGACTCGCCAAATTCATCGAAGAGCACAATATCCTCGACTCCTCCCAATCCGGATTTAGAAAATCCACAGTACGGACACCGCTCTCCTCGCTGCAACAGACGACATCCGCACCCTACTGGACAAAGAAGAAACAGCAGCCCTCATCCTCCTCGACCTCTCAGCGGCGTTCAACACAGTCTATCACGGCACCCTAATACGCAGACTCCATGATGCAGGGATCCAAGATAAGGCCCTCAACTGGATCTGCTCCTTCCTCTTCGGCAGAACGTAGAGGGTCAGACTCCCCCCTTTCCTCTCCGACCCTACACCTACCACCTGGGGAGTCCCACAGGGGGTCCTCCCTCAGCCCTACACTCTTTAACGTCTACATGGCTCTGCTTGCCCCATCGTCAGAACCTACGGACTCAACATTGTGCCATAAGCAGATGACACCCAACACATCCTCTCCCTATCCAACGAACCCAATACCGCCAGACACAATTTTCGAGAAGGCATGGAAGCCGTCGCCAAATGGATGAAAAATAGCTGCCCACAAAAAACAGAAGTACTCATCATGGGCCCAAACTCTGGCGCATGGAACGACACCTGGAGGCCCCTCGCCTTCTGAAGCCCGCACATCCCCACGAACCACACACGCAACCTGGGAATCATCCTGGACTCAGAGCTCAAAATGGACCGCCAGATCAACTCTGTCTCGTCCTCTTGCTTCCACACCCTCCGCCTCCTACGTAAGACCTTCAAATGGATCCCCCTCGAACACAGAAAGACTGTCACTCACGCCCTGGTCACCAGCAGACTCAACTATGGCAACGCTCTCTACGCCGGAATAAACAAAAACCTCACCCGCAAGCTACAGAACATCCAGAACACCGCCGCAAGACTGGTCCTCGACCTGCCAAGACATTGCCATGTCTCCCCATCAAAGCTAGAGTCACCTTCAAGATGCTCTCCCACACCCACAAGGCCCTCCACGACACCGGACCAGCATTCATGAACAGCTGAACTCAAATTCCACACACCCCAGAGGACCCTACGGTCAGCCCAGCTCTCCTACGCTGTGGTCCCCCGCACCAGAAAGAAAGGTGCCGCTCCTTCTCCTTCCTCACGGCCCGAGCCTGGAACGCCCTTTCGCTCCACCTCAGACAGATAACATCGCTCCCCACTTTACAAGAAACCTCAAAACCTGGCTCTTCCCCCCTGATGGACTGGAGTCTGCTACCCCCCCCCCCGCCCCCCAGCCCCCCCCCCCCCCCCCCCCCCCCCAGTGCCTTGAGACCCTTATAGGAGAGTAGTCATGCTTAACAAACGCCAGATTGATTGATTGAACTGAACACAAACAGGACAAAAGTTCTGATCCTTGGCAACAGCAGTAACACATGGAACGATTCCAGGTGGCCATCAGACCTAGGACCCGCACACACTAACTCCAGCCATGCCAGAAACCTTGGAATAATCATTGACAACAAGCTCATTGTGAAATCACAGATGAACGCTGTCTCCTCCGCCTGCTTCCTCATGCGACGTAAGATCTTAAAGTGGCTACCCCTACACATGGGTTGCACCGTGACACAAGCCCTCATCACCAGCCGACTGGACTACATCAACGCCCTCTATGTAGGAATCGCCACACACCTTGTAGAGAGAATTCAGACCATAAAGAACGCTGTAGCCTGACTCATCCTCGGCCTTCCTCAACTAAGCCACATCACACCCCACCTCAGGAAACTCCACTTGCTCCCTGTACAGAGATGCCAATTCAAGCTGCTGACCCACGCACACAAGGCTCTAATCAAGCAACGGCCTGCCTTAATTACCCACCACCTAATTTCCCACCAACTATCAAGAACATTACGCTCTGCCTCCCTTTCACTAGCTAATTCTCCCAGCATTTACGGAAGCAGAGGTGAAGGACGCTTATTCTCCCACATCGCAGCAAAGACATGGAACAGCCTCCCAACGCACCTCCGGACCATCACCTCAGTTCCGGAATTCCGAATGGCCCTCCACACCTGGCTGTTCGAATAAGCTTCCAGGGCCTGCAAGCGCCTGGATACTCTATCGGGTGATTAGCCGCACTTTATAAATCCTGATTGATTGAGACAGAGTCCACCTTGGTTTTTCCCCTCACAAACTGCCACCTGCAGCTTCTGTTTGCAGGCCCCCTCAACCGTGAGTGCTCCCAGATGCAGAAACCTGACGCCTCAAAGACCCTCTGCACCCAGCCCAAGGAGAAGAGGAGCACCAAAGTCCCCAAGTCCCCTAGCATCGCAAGACTTGAGCCCTCTGGTTGGTTCGACTCGACTGGCCTCCCAGTCCAAACATGTAACTTCATTTCCCACGGACCAATCCCGATTGACTAACATAGGACCCAACTCTGTTTTGCAACTCTGCACTTGGTCCCCCTAGTGCCACTGGAGGTGGCTTGCAGGTGCTGCCTTGGATCTTGCCCCATACTCACCTTAAGTCCAGGAGATTGATCTTGTAAGATGCTGTACTGTTCCTTAAAGCCGTACTTGTTTTTCCTCCCATAGTATAACCTTGTAGCTTCTGAAAAATGCACTAAGTTGACTTTTTCAATGCAAAAATACTTTTCTTGAAAAACATACTTAGTTGATTGTATTGATTCCGGTGACTAAATATATATAAAGATGCATGTTATTTTTATACATTGGTGAGAATCTCCTTATTGAGTCATGTGCACAATTTATTGACTACTGTCTGTATTTGCAGATATCTAACACTCTTCTCTGATTAGCCTAAGGCTGCGCAACCACACTACCCACTAGAAGAGCACCTTGGGGTTTCTAGAGCAATCCCCTGTCCACTCATAAGGGAACCCCTAGACTCTTTGCATGATATACCTCATGTTAGTATATCATACAAAGAGACAGCTTCCTACAGGTTGGAATTAAACCACCCCACAGTGCATCTCTCTGCCTAAAATCCAAAATGTCTCCCTGTGTCAGAGTCATGGGCACACCCCCTGGGGTGTGACCAATATAATGAGCCATCCATCTGTTCATTTGAACTGGGCTACTAGTAGTTACACAGGTTTAGTGTGTCTAAAGGTATATCATGTAGAAAAATGAGTAGGCAAGAGTAGAGCTGCACATTAGGGATCTGTTCGTAGTGCATCACTAGTAGTGGGTGATGTCGGAAGCGCTCTGATTTTTTCTGTGTGTGTGGTTTTGAATGACATGAAAATAAAAAAGTTGCCAACTTTAGTCGATAGGCTAGCAACCGATACTGCAGGAGCATTGGATGCCATAAATTCAGAATTGGTAGCCGTGACAGTCATTGTTCTCTAGAACCAGCTTGCCTATATATTTTCCTCGCAAAGGCGGGCAGAGTTTTAATGTTTTGTGCATCCAGTAATACTGCACTTATTTTCCAGATAAGAATAAGGAGAGCAACAAGTATGGGAAGAATATTACAGATCTGTCCCAAGATTAGAAGGTGTTAGAAGAAACAGGTTCTTGGGAATCAATTTGGAAAAGCTTTTCTGCTATAGGTAGTTAACTTAGTGAGCTTGGTAGCAGGCTTCTAGCTGAAATATTAAGATCCATATTGATTTTTTTTTTTTTTTTAAATATATTTTTATTGCAGGAATCAGTAAAACAATACAGTAGCGACCAGCATTGTATTATGAACAACATATACAAAATAAAGCCCACCGACCCCCTTCCATAACGTTTGTATACAGCCAATCAGCCCATATCCCTGGGGTTGGGCGGCAAATGCAGCTGGGGTCAGTAGGATGCTGGAGCTGGTCCGGATAACACACTGTCCGTCATCTGCTTTTCTAAACAAACCCAAAACCCCTAAAATAAACCCCCCCTTCGAAATTCCCAGTAACTGTGAAACCCCCCCTCCCCCCCACCCCCCCCCCCCCCCCCCACCATCAGCGCCAGGGAGCTCATCAACATAGGATCCACTGCTTGACCCACGGGGAAGGTAATAGTGCTGTCAATGCTAATGTTTAACGGGACTCGGGGCGAGTTGCTTCTTCACTTTCGGAGTCGCTGGGGGTACAATAGTCCCTGAGGGCCTGCACCAGCGTTTCCCACTCTAACGCGGCCTCCTGCGCCTTCTCATTACCCTGCCTCCAAGCCAGCTGATATCTTAGCGCGCTCTCACCCGCCGCCCATTTCAAAAGCTCACTGTGCCATCTGCTGCCTGCAGGACCAGCTCGTGCCTTCCAGTTCCTGGTCACCTCTCGCTTAGCAAGTAGGAGCCCCAGGTCGATAAATTTACTGGAGATTTTATTCCGGGGGGTATGGGGGAACCAGTGCAAGAGCCCTACCGCCACATCGAATGATAAGTGCCTCCCCGTCACCTCCTCCAAAGTCGTCGCCACCTCCTGCCAGTAGGACGTCAGTCCTGGACAGGCCCATAGCATGTGTAGGAGGTCCGCCTCCTGAGCCGGGCACCTAGGGCATTCCGCTGAAGCCGTGGCAAAATAACGCCTGATCTTTACCGGGGTCAGGTACGCTCTATGGAGAACATAATAGTGGACCAGTTGGAAACGGGCGCTACGTGTACCCTTCCAGACACGCCTCACCAACTGGGACCAGGTCGTCTCCGGGATCTCCCTACCAATGTCCTCTTCCCAGCAGGCCTTCAGTGTGGTGAGAGGAACCAACCCCTCGGTAATCAGCCTGCCGTAGAGGCAAGTGACCGCCTTCACCGTGCCCGCCGACATCATTACGTACTGGCACACCTGAGACAATTGAGGTTCCTCTAGCCCGTTCTGCCAGTGCGCCTGGATCGCTCGCACAATGGCCGAGTGCAGCAGAAAGTCGCCCCGGGGGATCCCAAAGCGGTCAATGAGATCCTGAAAGGACAGGAGCGCTCCGTCCTCGTACAGGTCCCCGACGAGCTGTAAACCGGAATCCTCCCAGTCCGCCAATCGTGACCAATCCCCTCCGTGGGGGAGGGCCGTCAGCATCCCCAACGGTATTTCAGGCGCATATGGCGTCCGTAGGTGGCCTCTGTTGTGAGCCCGATTCCAACATAGTCGGATAGTCCGCTCCTCCATCGACAAGTCCCGTAGGACCAAGCGTTGTCGCAGCGCGATAAAGGAGAGGACGTGCCTGGCCATACCCGTTCCTCTACCGTCTTCCGGGCCTCTGAATTCCCTGGCTATCTCCTGGGTGTAGGTCTGGAGCTGCGCCGCCAGATAGTACTTCTCGAAGTCCGGCACAGCGAGCCCCCCCTCGTCCTTCGGCCTCATCCGGGTATTGAGGGCCACCCGCCGCCGGCCCGTTCCCCAGAGGAACCCGACCACCATAGAACGCAGGCGACGAAACGTGGCCGGTGGGACCCAGATCGGCAAAGTTCGGAAGTAATACAATAGCCGGGGGAGCGCCACCATTTTGAGCAGGGCGATGCGTCCCGCCACTGAGAGCGGCAGCGTGGCCCAAAAGTCCATGCAACCTCGGAGTGCTCGTACGCAACGGGCAATGTTCCCATCCAGGAGGTCGGGTTGGTCGTGGTACACAAATACCCCAAGGTATTTAAAGCAGTCGGGCTCCCATCTGATCTCCTTACTTAGCGCAGGAGTGGGGGTACCCCTACGCATCGGGAAGAGGCAGGTCTTAGACCAATTCACTTGGAGGCCTGAGACCGCTCCGAACTCCGTTAGCGCTAATTCCGCTCCCCGCAAAGCGTCGACCGGATCCTCCAGGAAGAGCAACAGGTCGTCCGCATAGAGCGAGACATAATGCGGGCCCGCCGCCGTCCATAAGCCCGTATAGTGGGCTCCCGAGCGAAGATGCATCGCCAGTGGCTCCACCGCTAGTGCAAAAAGAAGCGGGGATAAGGAGCACCCCTGCCGCGTGCCACGCTCCACCGGATATCGCGATGAAATCAAAGGGCCCGATCTAACCCTGGCCGAAGCGGAAGCGTAGAGGACTGCAGTCCATTTGACAAATCCCTCCCCGAGGCCGAATTTCCGTAATACCGTGCATAGGTAGTCCCACTCTAGGCTATCAAAAGCCTTCTCCAGGTCCACCGACAAGACTACCGGGGACGGGGCATCCACGAATGGTTCCCCAAGCAAGCGGAACAACCTTCGGATGTTCATAGTCGTATTCCGCCGTGGGATGAAACCGGCTTGGTCCTCATGTACTAGGGAACTCATATGTCCCAGCAGCCTCGAGGCCAAGATGCTGCTCAATATTTTGTAGTCCACCGTCAACATTGAAAGGGGACGGTAGGACCCCGGGTCAGATGAGTCTCGGCCTGGTTTGAGGAGAGGAACCACCAACGCCTCACACATCGAGCCAGGGAGACGACCCAACCTCTTCGCCTCCCTGTAGACCACCAGTAATCGAGGGGCCAAGAGGTCAGCGTAAGCTGCATAGAACTCCACCGGAAGGCCATCTAGGCCCGGGGTCTTGTTCCTCGCCATCCGTTTGATGGCCCCGCGGATCTCCCCCAAGTCGATATCAGCACCCAGGGTTTCCGCCACTTCCTGTCCTACTGTGCGGAGTTCCAGTGGGCTAAGATAGTTATCAAGCCGGTCTGGGTCACGTGCGGAGCGACTGCGGTATAAACTTTCGTAGTAATGCCGGAAGCAACTAAGAATCTCCGGTTGGGTGCACACCTCGGTCCCATCTGCCCTACGCATATTTGTCGTCGTTTGGGACTGGCGCGTAGGGTTGGCCAACCACGCCAGCAACGCACTCGACCTGTCTCCCTCCGCAATAGACCGGACCGTATAGGCCTTATAATCGAAACAGCGGAGCCGTTCGACCTCCACCGCTACCTTCTCCCTCGCCTCTACCGTTTGTGTTTGCAATTCCGGGTGTCCGGGGCGGCTAACTTCGAGCTCGCGGAGTGCTCGGTCCGCTGTGTCTAAATCAGCCAGGATAACACGCCGCATGCCCACCTTCTTAGAGATACAGTAGCCCCTCACCACCACCTTAAAAGCGTCCCATTCGAACGCCCTAGTACTCGCGGAACCGCCGTTGGACGCAAAATAATCCGTGATTCTCTCCCCTAGGTCCGCCTTGAAGACACTGTCCTCGAGGATCTCGGGGCGCATCTTCCAGGTGGGTATTGCCGGCGTCCCGGGGAACCAGCGAATGTCCAGCAGGAGGGGGTTATGGTCCGAGATGGTCCGCGATAAGTACTCTGATCGGACCGCTGCCGAAACTAGTTCGGACGAACCAAGAAAGCCATCTAGCCTGACATGCAGCTCATGAAGGCTCGAGAAGTATGAATAATCTCTAGACGCGGGGTGATGCGCCCTCCAAATGTCCGTCAAACCCCAGCGGTCTGCCAATCTTGACGACCCTTAGCCGTCCGCCGGACCGGGGAATCGGGGAGCGGGGGATGCGAGCGGTCTATGTCCACATCCACTACGGAGTTAAAGTCTCCCCCCAGCAGGAGGGGCCCGGCGAAAAAGTGGGCCAGCGAGCCCGATAACCTGGAAAGGAAGGCAGTCTGGTCTACATTAGGAGCATACACACAGCAAACGTTCAGGTCCCTCCCTCCTAGAGTGCCTGAGATGGCCATGAAACGCCCCTCTGGGTCCAACACTGTCCTCGTGACCTGGAAGGGGACTCCTGCCCTAATCCATATTAGCGCCCCCCTGGCATAAGCAGAGTACGCCGTGGAAAAGACCTGCCCTCGCCACCTACGCTGAAGCGCCGCCCCTTCCGCCTTGTTCAGATGCGTTTCCTGCAGCAGCGCCATTTGCACTCCCCTACGCACTAAATAAGCATGGACCTTGTGACGCCTGGACATAGTGTGAAGCCCCCTCACGTTCCAAGTAACACATTTCAAGTTAGCAACATCAGCCATTGTCCCAGAGTGTTCTTGCACAGTCTCCCCGTTCGGGTCCCCACAAAGAAAAAGCATCAATCCTCCCAGCGCTGATGGCGGCCATTTTCCCCAACCAGAACCAAACCACCCAAAAACCAACAAGGCCCCCCCCCAACCACCCCAGAACAGGACCCAAACTGCACCATCTAGATCCCATCCAAACCTCGACGTATATCAACCCCAAAACCCCCACTAGTCCTACGGTCGCCACCGTAGGAAGGCCTTATGGGCCAGGTGCGGGCTGGGCGGAGGCAGTGGGCCCTCGTCGCCCAGGCTACCAGGACTATAGCAAGCCCCCCCCGGTGTCAAAACCTTCCGGGGCAAGAGCAGAAGCCCCCCAACCCTCTCTCCTTCGTTGTCAGCAATAAAGAACGGCAACCGCCTCCCCCCTGCCGGGCCCCCACCCAAAACAAGGCAGCATACCCCGTTACCCTTGTCCGTCCAGAAGGTCCTCCACCGATTTCGGTGTGATCACCGGTGTATGGGTACTGTCTGCCACTGAATCCTCCGAGTCCGATGGTGCCCCCTGAGCACCCGGGTTTTCTTCCTCCTCCTCGATGACTTCGCCTCTTGCTCCCGACAGTTCCGACAGAACTTCCAACACTCCCCTCCGCTCCGATGATGTCTCCGCAGTCGAGGGCCCTCCCGTGCGGCGATTCCTGACCCTCTTGGATCGCCTCCTTTGTTCCGGCTCATCCGCCTGATGGGTCGAGGCGCCAAAACCGTCTTTCCCTGTCCGATACAGTTCGAGCCAGTCACAGACCTCCTCCGGGGTGTCGAAGAACTGGGTTTTGTCGTCGACAATGACGCGGAGCCTTGCGGGAAATAGGAGTGAATATTGGATGCCCTCACTCCTGAGTTCACGCTTAACCGCCAGGAAGGAGAACCGCTTGCGCTGCGTCTCGTAGGTGTAGTCAGGGAAGATGTTCACCTGACTGTTCGCAACCTGGAACGGGCCATTGTGCCTGGCGGCATTTAGGATCAGGTCTCTGTCCCGAAAATGTAGCAACCGCGCCACCACCGGCCTTGGGGTACGTCCCTGCTGTGGGGGCCGTGCTGGGACTCTGTGGGCCCGTTCTAGAGTGTAAAAGGAGGACAGACCCTCCGGGACCACCGTGTCTCGGAGCCAGGTCTCCAAGTATCGCACCATATCGCCATCCTCGATTTTTTCCGGCAGGCCCACCACTCGAATGTTATTCCTCCTGTTGCGGCCTTCCGCATCCTCCGCCCTCCGTTCGAGGGTCTCAATTCGGGATAAGGCATCCTTTATCATCGCAGCCAGGGTTCTCTGCGCCGGTTCTAAAGTTTTCACCGTGCCCTCCACCTCCTTGACCCGGTCTGAGAGTTTACCATGGTCTGCCCTAAGGAGGCCCAGGCCCGTCGCCACCTGTGCAATGTCCTGTTGGAGGGCCGACCGAGTTGCCTCTATCGCCTCCAGTACACGGTCGAATTGTCGCTGCAGTGGTGCGCCACCAGGTCTTTTTGGGTCTCCATGCTCTTCCTTGTCCTGGGCTTCAGAGTCCGAGGTGGTCTGGTTGGATCCCTTGGCTCCTTTAGGTTTCCCCATGCTGCCAGGGGCTCTCCGTGAGGGTCCCGGAGTAGGCGTCTCCGTGTACAGGTGTCCAGCACGACCTTCCCGGGAGTTCGTTCTCACGTCGGGTATGGGCGATCTCCTTCTCCAGAGCCTGTGGAGACTCCGCCGCTTCGGCTCACGCCACCGCCACGGCGTCCGAGGGCACCGATGAGGGGGCGGAGACAACCGTCGCCGGGTCGGGCAGGCCCGTTCACCCACTATAGCTCCGGGGTGAGGGCCACCAACTCCCTCGGTTGATCTGTGGCGCCAGAATGTCGCGCCTCCCATGTAGTTGGACTGGCCATGAAATCGTAGCTAGTTGCGGAGTCGCGATGCAGACCACCGCCTGGATCAGAGGGCACCCGCACCCGGTGCCCTCTAGTGCGTGGGCACCCGCCCGGTCGTCTAATCGAGTATGAACCCGTTGCAGAAGGTCCGAGCCTGCCAATGTCCAATGTCTAAAACAACCGAGGATGGTGAAGCCGGGTGCCAGTCGACACCTGCGAGACCTCTTCAACTCCGTAGTTTCGATCAAGGGGACAAAGGAGTCCGGGCGCCATGTTGGGTCACACTCTGCAACTCCGCAAACTTCGGCGTTTCTTCGTAGCCACCCCCGTCCAAACTCCACCAAGGCCCCCGGCAGGGTGTCGTCGCCTCGCTCAACCGAATGCGGGGTCTGGGGCGCCCCTCAGCCTCCGATGTTCAGGATAATCTCGGGCTTAGTCCCGGAGCCGAGCTCTCAGGCGACCATCGCCATCGGCGCCCAAGCCACGCCCCCTTAAGATCCATATTGATGATTGGTGTTTGTGAGATTTGCTTGTTTCTGATGATAAGGGGATTTAAGCAAAAACCATGTAAGACTATACATAGAATTAGTAAAGCCTTTAGTCTTCTTTATCTGGCCTGTATAATTACTTGCGTAGCCTTGTAAATGTATGTGTACATATCTATATTTTCAGTTGCCTTCTAAACGTGTGTCTATATATATATTTTTGTACGTATCCTGGTAAATGTGTGTGTCTCTCTCTCTCTCTCTCTCTCTCTCTATCTATCTATATGTATATATATATATATTTTTTTTAATGATGCGTCTGTGAAAGGACAGCTTACCTTTCAAATCTACTTTACATTATGACCTGACCTTTGTCCCGAAAACCGGAACATGTATTAAAAAAGTCGGGACACCGGGGCAGTACTCTGAAAACCGGGACTGTCCGGGAAAATCTGTGATGTGTAGTCACCTTAGGTTTGCCCCCAGGCACTCAAAGGGCTTCAGACCCCCCCACCCACCGTCGTGTGTGTCAGCCCGGGCTGAGACAGCTTCCCGGGCACACCACACAGCCGCACCCGAGTACAGTGGTGGCTGGTGACATTTGAAAGTGGTGGGGGGTAAAAGAATTGTCATACTGCACTGTGACGAGCGAGCGAGCCTGAACAACCTACGGGGGTTTGGGGGAACATTTTGAAAAAAGAGTGTACAAATGGGGCATTTTCAAGCAAATTTGAGAAAGTGAGAAGGTTAATAAGCAATTGTGAATCTGCTCTAACAAAGATAGTGACTGGCAAAACTGTCAGTCTAATAGGATGCATATCAGGCGCCGGCCTACCACATGCTCTGTCCATCTGTGCCACTGTGTGCTATTCTTTCACAAGTGATGGTTTGTACTAAACTGAGCTGGTATTCCTTGAATTCCATGAATACTTCTGATAATGAAACACTCTGAGCCTTAATTCACTTTGGACGCAAATTAGCAAGTAAAAGAGAGGATATGCCTGGTATATGTTCCTGTTGCAGTCATTTGCATGGCTCTTACCTTCTGCATGTGAATAGTACATCTTTGTGTATTTTGTATGAGCAGTATAAACCTGCCTTATCATAGAAATGGTATGAAGAGGACTCATTTGCTGCCAAAGACCCCCTCAGACCTTTAGAAACGCAGAAAGTAGTCAACTACTACCTTGATGCTTTGAAAGAGCGGAGGCTGAAAGGCTACCTTTGGGGGGCAGATCTCAATGAATGCTTATTAAGACATGAGAAGTGCATTGCACGATTAATTCCTATCGGTAGTAATAATATGATCATGCATGCCCTCTGTTTCTGTCTGTGAAGAAGTACAGGACAGTATCGTCCTGCGTGCATGGATGCCTGCAACGACAAGTGTTAAGCATTTCAAAGTTGTCTTTGGTGTAGATGCGCCAATGGAGAAAGAAAGCAGAACATTTGGAGACAGGGAAGAGTGGGAACAGAAAGGGGGCTCGGAGTGACATAAGTGCTCAAGAGAGGGGCAACACAAATAAACTACAATCTACTACGTCATACAGTACCAGAGGTGTGGTATTAATTCGGCTGAAATTGATAACCGCTAAGAACTACAAAACCTAAATTTCAATTCAAACTTTCAACTGTAAAAGGCTTTTTTTTGCAAAGCTGACTGCACTAACTCTGGAGTTCACAGTGACCCCACCACGAAAGCTGCTGCGCCACCCTCTAGTCGCAGCCGCCTCCAGAACGTGGCTGGATTCAGTATTTTTGCTGGGTCCGATTTGGATTTCCATTCCGGCCATGGTTGACTTCCATAACAGGACACACTTTGAATCTTACAACTGAGAATGTTCATATTAGCAGCGAGTATTTCTTTGCTATTATAACAGTTTTAAAACAAGCATTTACAATGCCACGGTTTCGCCTTTGGAAAAGTTAGAGCTATTGGCATTGTAAATGACAAAATTTGTATTTATGTGTTGGTTTTGAAAACAGATAAATAAATGGCATTGCCATTTACATTGCCAATAGCTTAATCTCTCGCAAATGTGAGACCTATTGTACCCTACGGACGAGCTCAGCAGACAGCAATTACTACCACACACACCCAGAGCCACACCCACACACCCAGAGCCAGCCACACACACCCAGAGCCAGCCACACACACCCAGAGCCATCCACACCCAGAGCCACACACACCCAGGGCCCCACACACACACACACACACCCAGAGCCCCACACACACACACCCAGTGCAGTCACATACCCACTGGAGCAGTCACACACACACACACACACACCGAAGCAGTCACACACACACACTCTGTAGCAGTCACACATACACACACACACACTGGAGCAGTCACATACACATACACACACACTCTGGAGCAGTCACATACACACACACATGCTGGAGCAGTCACATACACACACACCCTGGAGCAGTCGCATACACACGCACCCTGGAGCAGTCACACACACACACACACACTCTGGAGCAGTCACATGGACACACACACTGGAGCAGTCACACACGCACACACTCTGGAGCAGTCACATACACACACACTGGAGCAGTCACACACGCACACACTCTGGAGCAGTCACATACACACAGACATACACACACTGGAGCAGTCACACACACACACACACTGGAGCAGTCACACACACACGCACTCTGGAGCAGTCACATACACACACAAACACTGGAGCAGTCATACACACACACTGGAGCAGTCACATACACACACACACTGGAGCAGTCACACACACACACTCTGGAGCAGTCACATACACACACACACACACATTGGGGCAGTCACACACACACTCTGGAGCAGTCACACACACACACACTTGAGCAGTCACACACAGACACACACTCTGGAGCAGTCACATACACACACACTGGAGCAGTCATACACACACACACTGGAGCAGTCACATACACACACGCACTCTGGAGCAGTCACACACACACACACTTGAGCAGTCACACACAAACACACACACACTCTGGAGCAGTCACATACACACACACACACAAACACACTGGAGCAGTCACACACACACACTCTGGAGCAGTCACACTACTGGAAGTTTCTGGAAAGTGTTGCATGGTGAACCACTCCATCCTTCTTCACGGGCTGCCGCATCACATGGTAGACATCTCAGAGACCGCCTGAAATTATGAGGACCCGTCCTTCATCTATTGGATCCATCAGAATCTCATCTGACTATTTACATTGAAGAATATCTCCAAGTGCCGCAGAGTCCCTCAGACATCATCATCGTCCATATTACTTCATTGACGGACATAAAATAACAACTAGCCACCTGGACCTTCCGGATGCAGACAACACCAGATCCACTGACAGTCAAGAAAAGATCTGTGCGCCAAGCCAACCGGTCCAGATCTTGGCGATGTGAACTGGTGGTTATGCTTCTGACCTTGAAACAGGAGAGAATAATTCTAATCCCAGGTTCCCCTCTGGACCAAACTATGTGATTTTGAGCAAACAACTTCATCTGACTGTACACCTCTTCCGTAATCCTCCTAAAATAAACAGCACTTTGACACAAATGAATGCTGTTCAAAAGGCTGGGTAAAAATACAACTGGGCAGGCAGTCCAAACCCACAATGGGAAATGTGAATATCTGGCCCAGTTGCACGCATTGAGCATGTGTAGATCAACTCTTTTAGGACAGCTTGGTACACTGTGCCAAGTGGCTTTTTAGTGTGCCAGGACAGTAGCTCAGGTTGATTTAGGTTGCTTTTTATCCCCTAACATTAAACACTTTCCATGATTAAACTGAGCCCTATCTCTTCAGTGGTGGCTGAAGCTGCGTTTGTTACACTATTGCTGGTAGCAATAGCGCTGAATCCTCCACCCTGGCCAGCATAGGTAAACTCATCTGCACAGAGACCAGGCTGCTCAGTCAGTGGTGGGGCTGTCGGGCTGTAGACAGGGCAGGAGTCTTCCTCCCTTACAGCTTTATGTTTCAGTAGTCAGTCGTCATTTGATTCTATTGTGTTCAGATGTAGTTTCACCAGAGTACTGGTGAGCAACTAGCGAATAGAAACTTTTAATGCAGACACAGGTAAGGCTCTACCGACTCCTTGAATCTGGCTTTGTATCTGTTGTGAAGCAAGCTGTAAGAACTAAATAAGAAGGGGTTTAATGTTTGTGGTTTCAATGCATATTATAACGAAGTGCATTCTGGGAGCCAAAGAAGGCTTCACCAGATCCATTATACCTCCTTGAATAGATTTTTAGATGTTTGGGAATCTGTAGTTAGATCCTGTGTTGAGAAGGACCAGTTCTGTGCTCAGAAGGACGGCAGGCCATCAAAGAGAGGCTGGAGATAGTCGATTTCGTTCCATCCCATTTTGTGCCCTTTAAGATGCACCCATGCATGAAACTGCACTGTTTTTTAATTGTGAATAAAATGCAAGATATGAACATCAGCAATCCTAAACGGAGTGATGTTTATAAATGGGTCTGCAGTAGGTCTTTTACCCCACTTTATACAAAGGTATGAATCACAAGAGTGTGTTGAAATAAGAAGCATCCTTGCTCACTTAGGGGTGTTTTGGTCAAGCATCATGGTTGTGTCAGTTACAAAACAGAAACGCACAGGTGATTTAAAGTCTTGCTACAGCGTTTCTCAAGCGTAAACTTCCTAGTTTCTACTCCAGCACTTTCCACCCTTCTCGCCTCCATTCCATTGAAGGCTGCTCTAATTACAACGCAGTTTGTAAAACATCAACTAGTATTTTATCTCATGGTGCTGTACTGGTGTGTACTTTACACTCTTGATTGCATGAATGACTGCATATATATTTAAACAACAAACATTCAAATCCATGCTCGCTCACGGTTGTATACTAATTAAGTTTATGGGCTGATGATACTGCAAGCATAGTACATGATGTGTTTTTTTTTAGTATTTGTTAGACAGGTACTCCCCCACAGACTTGATGGGGTACCCTGTCCTCCATGCGGGCGGTCCACCTGCTCTATTGCATTCATTGCTCTAAGTACCTCAGACCAGGACTGACATCTTTTTTTTTTCCTTTTCGGGACTGACAGGGAAATACTGGCGGGCTTTGAACGGAGAAAACTCACAGGGTGTCCAGGCCGTTCGTTTTTTGTTTTTCACAAAAACAAACTCCTGCTTTTGGAGTTCGCTTTTGAAAAACAAACGTTTGCTGCACAGCTACAGGAAACGTGGCAGCCACTCAATAAACGCACCGCGCCTTGAGAGGGGTCGCCATTGCAACGGCTCCTCTAAAGATCTAGAAATGCCCGCCATGCAAGAGCTCTCTCAAATGTGTGCTGTCAGTACACCACCAGTGCATGCCTCTGCTGCCCCCGGTGCCCCGGCGGAACGCAGTCCATTCTAAAAATCCTAAATGACCCACGCAGTGTTCGGTTCACTTTTTACCTCTATGTAGCTTAATTAATCATTCTTAATAGCAAATAGAAACGTTATTTAATAATAAAAAATTATAAATAATCATATTGTGTAACCCACAGCCTTTTCACGTGTTTGCTTACAGGTACAGAAGCTAACGTGTGCCATTGTGACTATCGAGAAGGTCGCTGCTTTTAAAGAAACATTTCTCTAGATGAAAATAACGAGCATAGATCTGATTAATTTATTAAAGGATACATAACGTGTTTCCCTACTTATGGGGGTTTCAGCTGCACAAAAAACGAATTAATCTGCATGTTCAATGCAAATACCGCCGTATGCAGATGAAAGAGATATTGTGTTCCGCAGCCTGTCTCAAGTTCTTCATTAGAATGACGTGCTTGCTCGCAGGCACGTGTTTGCAGGCAGAGCAGCGTGGCCTGTCCGTAACAAGGCATCTATCCTTTCCTGGCTGTAAACATTCCTGGTCAGCCCTCGCCAGATGGGAGCCAATCAGAGTGCAGCGAGCTGGTACTATTCAGCTGTTTGGCTTTCAAACTCTATTAGTGCCCTGGGTTTGTAGGGTCTGTTTTCAACAGGGAGGTTATTTTAGTTCCCATGGCCCCTAATTGAAAACAGCAGCCGCGGAGGCGCGAGGTTACATGTGTGAGACGGTTGGGCGCCCACATTTACAATATTGGGGGGGGGGGGGGTCAGGTAAGGGTGTCAGCGGCAACCCCCCGCACTGTCCTCGCACTAAGGCTCTCAGCAGGTGCCCTGGTCCGCCGGGGGTGGGGACAGGGTGCTGAGAAAATGCCGCCTCCAGCGGTAAACAGCACCGAGGCAGCACTGTGTCACTGCAGACACCTGGCACAGGAAGCAGCAGTAAACCGCACACACACAGAGGAGGAAACTGCAACAAAATGCCCCCACGGTTACAGGGAGATGAAAAGTGTGTAAGTGGCAGGACGGGCATGTCCCACCAACCACGAAACAGCAATACTAACCAGGGAACAGCAGAGGGAAGAAACGAGAAAGCTTTGTTCACCGAGCAGAGCCATGCTGCAGTAAAACAACACGAATCAGGAGATAGAAGGCAGCAGAAAACTGTTTAAGTAAAAGCAGAGAGAGGCATGACACAAAAACAAGCAACGAAGTGCATGGAAAGGAATACAAACACAAGGTCATTTTGGGATTCGGGGGGGCGTGTTTTTCGTGCTCTCCCCTTCCCATTGGCTGGAAGGTAAAATTCCAGCCAATGGGAAGAGGAGAGGGCGGGACTTAAAAAAAGACACGGAAACGCCCCCGAATCGCGTTCCGACGGGGAATAGTTACTGACAGCCAATCTCTTCCAATGGCTAGCCTCCATTTATGGAGCTAGCCAATGGAAGACAGAGGCGGGACTAAGCCCCACACTGTAGACATAAGATTTCGCCTGGGCGGAGCTAGTGCTCCGGCCCAGACGAAACCTAAAAAGAGGGCTTGTGACTGGAAGGTTAGGGGAACACCATTAAAGCTGTATCAGCGTTCATAAGCATTATACCAGAATTCTCAGTTACATATTCTTTCTACTTGTATCTATTTTGGAAGCCCTTTTGCCCTTTCATGTTGGTATTTTCAGTGCATATCGTATTGCACGCCGTACATGCGCACCACAGAAAAAGGACAATGTTCGAGTACAAGAGAATTAAACCTGTAACAAATAAACGTGATCTTGGTTCTTCCGGCATATCTAGTTTATGCATTTGTATACTTAATGAGCTGCTGGCAAGTCCTCGCCGCTCATCTGGTTTGTTTTAATGCATGTGTTTCTGTTATGATGTTTCAATTATCATAGTGTGAAAGGGAGGATTGTATTGATTTAATTTAATGTTTTAAAAATAATTAAGAAAAACCAAAGGAAATAATGGACGGAGCGTTGACAATACAAGCACTCACCTCCAGTCAACTGATCTGGGTTTAATCCATCACCGTTCTTTAGCCCACTCTGCCACCCCAGTTCAGACATGGCCATATGCAAATCAGTCTGACCCTGTGCCTCATGGGAACAGTCCAGCCCGAACTGCCAAGCCATGCCTTCCCTGGACCGGAAACAAGCTACCGAGGACCGGTTTCTGGCATTTCAGCCGTCTTCAGCCCGGCTTGCTTGAATCCAGTGGCAAAGTGAGCGAGGGACTCATGTCTGAGCATACCTTGCCAACTTATGGCGAACAAAGAAAAACCAAAGAAAATAATGGACGGAGCGTTGACAATACAAGCACTCACCCCCAGTCAACTGATCTGGGTTTAATCCATCACCGTTCTTTAGCCCACTCTGCCACCCTAGTTCAGACATGGCCATATGCAAATCAGTATGACCCTGTGCCTCATGGGAACAGTCCAGCCCGAACTGCCAAGCCATGTCTTCCCTTCCCTGGACCGGAAACAAGCTACCGAGGACCGGTTTCTGGAATTTCAGCCGTCTTCAGCCCGGCTTGCTTGAATCCAGTGGCAAAGTGAGCAAGGGACTCACGTCCGAGCATACCCGGTCCTAGGATGCTTGATTCCGGTCCATGAAAGACATGGCTTGGCAGTTCGGGCTGGACTGTTCCCATGAGGCACAGGGTCAAGGCTGATTTGCATATGGCCATGTCTGAACTGGGGTGGTGTGCAGTGCAATTGAACTCGCCCATCACTCCCCCTCCCTTGGACTGATCACTTTCTCATCCCTTTTATGTGGCAAACCACCACAAACACTAGCCACAAGCCAATTCCAAAAGAACGTGACAGACTATGGTCCAGAATATCCTTTGAAAGCTGGACTCAGGAGTTAATACGCTCCACTCCTTTACCAGACCCTGACCCAGTGAGAGCCAACGACAACTTTACCAATTGGCTCACTTCCTCCCTGGACATAGTAGCCCCCAAGACAGACCTTAAGAACAAAAGTACCACCTTCAAATCACCTTGGTACACACAGGAACTCAAGAACCTAAGGCGAATCTGCAAAACTCACGAACGCAAATGGAGAAAAAAATGGGACCCTACCATCAAGGCAGAATATAAATTAGCAATGAGGACATACAAAGCTGCGCGAAAAGCAGCACAAGCCTCTTTCTTTGAGAAAAAAATCAGAGCTGCCTCCAGCTCGTCTCGCGAGACTTATAAAATAGTTAAAGACCTCCTCAAAATACCCAATCCCCCCTCAAATCAACAACCCACAGTTGCCAGATGCAATCTAGTAGCTTGTTTTTTTCAAAACAAAATTACCAATATCCTACAGTCACTTCCTCCTTTAATTGATCACACCCCCCAAGCCGTTCCACCAGTTCTCATCACTAGCCCAATTCTAGACAGCTTCACCCAACTGTCTAATGACGACTTTTTGAAAGCTCTCTCCAACCTGAAAAGTGGCTCCCCCAACGACCCAGCTCCCATTCGCATTCTTAAACAAGTCGGACCTACAATCTCGCATCTGGCTACCAACCTTATCAATGCCTCCCTTAACCAAGGAGTAGTCCCCCCAAAATGGAAACATGCCATTGTAAAGGCTTTACAAAAAAAACCAGGTATGGACCCTGCAGACCTCACTAACCTCCGCCCAATTTCCCTCCTACCAGGCTTAAGTAAGATTGCGGAGAAGGTAGTCAACCAACAACTGTCTGCCTTCCTTGAAACCAACAACCTTCTCCGACCCACACAGACAGGCTTCCGTCCTGGTCAAGGAACCGAGACAGCCCTTCTTAAAGTGGTTGAGGAGGCCAGATGCATCTTGGATTCAGGGGGATCGGTGTTACTGATCCTCCTGGATCTAAGCGCTGCATTTGACACGGTTGATCACAAAACTCTGATCAAGCGCCTCTCCAATCTAGGAGTGAGGGGCACAGCCCTTAACTGGCTTTCATCGTTCTTACAAGACAGAACATTCCAGGTTTGCGAAGGGAATGTGCGATCCGACACTTTCCCTCTCCAGTGTGGGGTACCCCAGGGCTCTTCATTGAGCCCTACACTTTTCAACACATACATGGCCCCCCTGGAAGATGTGGTCTCCCCTTTTGGGATAAAAGCCGTCACATATGCTGACGACACCCAAATGATCGTATCATTCTCACTTGAAGAGGATAAGCTCAAAAATCTACATGACTGTCTAGAAGGAATTCACGCTTGGATGACCACCTCAAGGCTCAAACTCAACGGCTCGAAAACTGAGCTCATGCTGCTGGGAAACAAAATTTCATCCCTTCCCTCTGCCATGTGGCCAGCCTGTTTGGGCCCTATTCCACAACCCAAGACTGAATTAAAAAGTCTGGGTTTCTGGCTTGAACAAGACCTATCCCTGAAAACGCAAGCAAAAAAAACAGCTGGCACATGTGTGGGATTACTGCGTTCCACCAGAAAGATCCTCCCATTACTTCCAGGTCCCTCACAGAAATTGCTAATACAAGGTCTGGTCTTATCAAGACTGGACTATTGCAATGCCCTCTTTTTGGCGGCCCCAGAATCTACGATTAACATCCTTCAGAGAACACAGAATGCTGCGGCCAGGATCCTCACGTGGACCTCCCGTAGAGCTTCAGCCAAACCTGCCCTCAAGGCACTACATTGGCTGCCGATCCGCGAAAGGGTCAAGTTTAAGGCCCTGTGTACCACTCACAAAGCTATGCAAAACCAAGGGCCTTCAATGCTGAAAGCAATGATCTTCCCATATACACCCAACAGGCCCCTACGCTCAGCCCAACACCATTTGGCCACGGTCCACAGAATCAAAAAAGCCAGAACGGGAGGACGCCGCTTCTCGGTCACAGCGGCTACCATCTGGAATGCTCTGCCATCTTATCTTCGTTCTGAAACTAATCTCATGAAATTCAGGAAGCTTCTTAAAACGCATCTGTTTCCTTTATAACTTTCCTCCCTACCACCGGCCTTCCCCCCCAGAGGTTCTGCAATCTTCAAGCGCTGGGACGCTCACGGGCAGCCATGCGCTATAGAAAACCCAAATTTCATTTCATTTAAAAAAAATGATGGATTTAGGCCCAGATCTCTGTACTGTGGTGAATGTATGACATTGTTCTGCATTCTGTCGATCAACTGTGGTTTTTGCAATTGTCACCCCGAGTGGGATAGGTATGCTCAGACGTGAGTCCCATGCTCTCCACACCACTGGATTCAAGCAAGCCGGGCTGAAGACGGCTGGAATGCCAGAAACCAGTCCTCGGAAGCTTGTTTTCAGTCCAGGGAAGGCATGGCTTGGCAGTTCGGGCTGGACTGTTCCCATGAGGCACATGGTCAGACTGATTTGTGTATGGCCATGTCTGAACTGGGGTGGTATGGAGTGCAAATATACGATGGATTTAGGCCCAGATCTCTGTACTGGGGTGAATGTATGACATTGTTCTGCATTCTGTCCATCAACTGTGGTTTTTGCAATTAAAAATAATTAAGGCAGCAATGAAGGTACCTACTTTCAAATATATGCAGCATGAGTGTACTTGAAGACCCTACACAAAGAGGGCCCAGGCACTCCATATTTTTTTCAAGAGTGGTAGAGGATACCGAATCCAGTCCATGGAACTATATTTAGTGTTGCAAATTACAGTGTTTTAGTAATCTATGTACAACGCACTTTGTAGAAATGCATAATACATATTTTATTTTGTTTTGATTGGTGTTTTAATGCACAGTTTTGATTAACTACCCTGTATAAGATTCATTTCCACTTGTGAATATCTAATTAGTTCACTTCTCCCCCGGCTTCACAACCACCAGCGCTATTTATGAGGCCAGTTTCATTCACATCAGCTTCCCAGAAAGGAGAATAAGAAAAGTGGAAAAAGCATGCCGCTCCATATGTCCAAGGCAGAGCCCCTCAATACATGTACGTGTGATAGAGATTGGAGGCCAAGGAAAGCCTTGCAGCGTTTTCGGAGTGAATCACTTCCCTGTGTGGAATAGCTCAATCTGAAAGTGGCATGAAATGCCAGGAATTGGCATATACTGCTAAACAATAGTTGCAATGAGCAGGCTAGTTTGAAAATTGAAGCCAAGTTTACAAGTGTCATAAGCAGGTTTTTTTTTATACAGAACAGCTTTGCAGCTGTTCAGAGTTTAATGCAATCTGAGAATGAATGAGTGAAAGGCAAAATGATAGTTCATATTAATACGTAACTCTAATGCCTTGCTGTGCGGGCGATCCTTCTTTTTATTCTGGCCCTAATGCCCCCTCATGTTTCAAGTAAAAAATATTTTGACTAATTGTTTCTTTGCACAGTTATGAATCAATGTTACATTTCAAATACTCTGCAGACAACTTGCAAAATGGAGCCAGGCTTCAGGCCCTCATTACGCTGGATTTCCCCCACCCTCGCAGTTACCAATAAGGGGGGTTAGGGGAGGGGGTGGTATCAGTAACTCCAGAAGTGAGGACAATTAAAAGTGGGACGAATGTCCAAAGACTACAAGCCCCGGACAACTTTCCAGAATTCAGGTGAAGCGTGAAGTGAAATTGGGGCTCGGCGCAAGGGCTGTGGGGTAGCAAAGTGCCCTCCAAGTTTGCAGCAGGCCCTAGTGGTCTGTGGTTAATTAATGCTCAGAGCCAGAGTTGTGCAGTTCCCAGAGGAGTCACCTTACTGCTCCTGCATCATCTGCTCTCATAGTGTGTATATAGTAGCACAATTCTAGCGAGCAAGAGGGAAGGCTAATGGCATAAAGGAGACTAACAAATTTATTCAGATATAAAAACTCTATTCCATTTAATAAGTATTCATAAAAAAAACACATACATTACATACATCAATGTTACGTAAAAATTAACAGGGACAAAAAAACATAATTTATACAATTTTCATAAAAAATATAATCACATAATATTTAAAAGAAACGAAGAGTGGCAAACAATACTTTCTCGACGCGTGTTTCAGCATTTCAAAAAATGCCTTCTTCAGGAGCCACAGATTATATCTGAAATATACAGTTAAAAAAATATAAAAATCCATTCAAATACATTCAATTGCATAAGTTTAAAAAGTTGTCATTCACTAACAACATGTCGTATAGAGCATAGTTTGTTTGACTCATTCAAATAAAAAATTAAATAATTAAAAAAAATAAAGAGTGTAACAACTTGTCTTTAAAAAATAATAATTCTGGAATTCAGTTAGACGTTAGACTGTATACGTACAACAAACACGTGCAAAGCAGATATTACGCTCCCCTTTTGAAAGCATTATTGTATTCGTATTTTTCTGCCATCGAAGTCCTTATATATGAAGACCAGGACCCTAAAGCCGAAAATTATTTATTAATACCATCTCTGCTTAGGCACACACAATTCCTTGTGTTAACCATTTAGATAATTGGACTATATTGTTACTTTGTATTTTCGTTAATTACGTTGTCTAATATATATCCTTTTCACCCGCAGTCATTACATGGAACATTCTCTTCATCACTAGAGTTTGAATTGTTAAGGAAACACGATCTCTTTTTAGCCATTGTGCTGAAATTCTGAATAGTAAGTATGCCCTCCCCGCATTATATGACTTTAGTTGAACTTACTAGGCAACTTCTAAGTTTTACTAAGCAGTTATTAACAATTAATGATTGAATGACTTTGACTTTAAGTCCTTTCAACTGCCCAATACCATCTATCCTTGGGTTGAGGAATCTACTATCATTGTATAACTAACTGTGGCCTTTCCACAGCATTGCCCAATACCATCTATACTTGGGTTAGGGATGTCTCTGGTGGGTCCCTTTTCAGCTCATTTTAGCTACCTAGCAACTGCTCAAATATAGAAAGACTAGTTCTGTACCTTGTCTAGCAATTATTACATTGCTATAGCAAGTAGGGAAGGTGTGTTTCAGGAATTTGCTTAGCTAAACAGTTTGTCTTATTTTATTTGAATGAGTCAAAGAAACTATGCTCTATACGACATGTTGTTAGTGAATGACAACTTTTTAAACTTATGCAATTGAATGTAATTGAATGTATTTTTATATTTTTTTAACTGTATATTTCAGATATAATCTGTGGCTCCTGAAGAAAGCGTTTTTTGAAACGCCAAAACGCGCGTCGAGAAAGTATTGTTTGCCACTCTTCGTTTCTTTGAAATATTATGTGATTATATTTTTTATGAAAATTGTATAAATTATGGTTTTTTGTCCCTGTTAATTTTTACGTAACATTGATGTATGTAATGTATGTGTTTTTTTATATGAATACTTATTAAATGGAATTGAGTTTTTATATCTGAATAAATTTGTTAGTCTCCTTTATGCCATTAGCCTTCCCTCTTGCTCGCTAGAATTGTGCTACTATATACACACAGTTTATTTCCCTGTCTTAGGAACTGATAATTCCGATCAGGGGGTCCTTGTTGTTTACATTATATTTCCCACAGCTTGTCTGTGCAGGGCCGTTCTCTATGCCATTGTTGGTTCATTTATATTGTTAAGTATTTGAGCAGTTGCAACCTTACCTTACTTATTCTATTTCTTTGCTTCTTTAGCTATGGCCAATTTAAGAACGTTTGGTTTTACCGAGTAGGAGTTACCACATTGGTTGGTACTACGGCCTCTTCCAGTAACACCAACCCTAATACCAGAGGTAATGATGAAGGTAAGAAACTTATAGAATTAAAAAAGAAACTCATCCGGATGGAGGCCCACGGTGAGTTTATGCTTTCTTACCTAAGAACGGGCATCATTCCAAATGGGTTACGAGTGCGCAACATACCTGGCCTATTCGTACACCATAGACCATTTCTGGAGAAATGGAGCTTCATAGCTAATAGATGTTCTCGCGATCTAATGATCTTGATCGTTGAAACCTCTAAAGAACTAGCGGCAGCAATTAAGAATGAAATTGACGAATTAGAAGAGAAGCTTAAACAACTTAATGGGGTAGATGAGGCAATGAAAAAAATAGAAGAATACAACAGAGAACTTGAATCCTTTAGCACTTACCTCAACAAACGGAAAACAGATAAGCTTAATAAGGATAAAAGATTTTACACTGAAGAAACAGCATATCTTTGCTTAGGCAAAGAGTTTTACAAACAGAACCACTATATAGATGAGTCTAGGAATGCCCAACAAAGAGTTAATAACTTTACCCATACGTCAGACTCTGAAGGTGAGGGTCCCAACAGTAACTACTATGAATCAGATGGAGGGTTCAATTCCTATGCTGGTTCTCGACCATTACAGCGCCCTTTTTTTATCCAACAGAGGGCCTCGACGAGGCCGCCCAAGAGTGAGATTTCAGGGTCAAGGGCAGGCCAGGGGAAATTTCCAAATGAATCAGCAACAACATCAGGCACAACATCAGCAACCTCAACGGCAACACCAACAGCAAGAACCTCAATTTATAAGGGAAACTCGGAACAGACAGTATTGGGGTCAAGGAATGTAATTCCCATTTTTAATCTATCTTCTATAGAACTTGACAATCACAGTGAAGCTTTGTTATCTAAGGGCCTCTCGTTTGTGCCACAAGCACATGTAAATACCTTTGAACTATATAAAGACATTATATCGTTCTTCAGAAAGATTAGGCTTAAAAAGTTCTTTCAGGACAAAGATGCTATTGACAATGAACATATGAGACAAAGAGAAATAACGTTACCTTCCACTTTTAGTCCAGGTTTGGACCAGTTGGGTCCTGAAGTGGCTGAATTCGAGTTGGTGGTCCTTCAGAAATTAGAAAGGTCACTCCGGTTCATCCCCAAACCTACATACAATCTAAGTAAGGAAGAATCATTAGCCCTAAAAGGACTAGCAGAAAACAACAAATTGACTATAAAGGGATGTGACAAGGGAGGAGGTATTGTTGTTCTTGATTCTCAGGACTATGAACGCAACATGACCACAATGTTAAGTGATAGTTCCACCTATCTTAAAATCAACTTCAATCCCCAAAAGAACATCATAAAAAAGATCCAACACTTAACCAATGAGGCCCTAACCAATGGGGATATTAATATTAAAGATCATGAATTTCTGAATACCAACAAAAACAAGACAGCTTGTATTTACGGTTTACCGAAAATACATAAAAATGCCAATAACCCTCCCTATAGACCCATTGTGTCCACAATCGGTACACCAACAGAACCTTTATCCAAATTTGTGGACCATTATTTGAGACCACATATACCAAAGATCAAATCATATGTTAAAGATACAGGTCAGATGATTAATATAGTTGAGAATTTGGAATTTGTTCCCAATAGGGACATACTGGTTACAATGGACATTGAGTCCTTATATAGTAACATTCCTCTTGATGAAGTCATTAGGGCAACTATTGGTTTATTGACAAGCACAACATAGTCTGCCCCAAGAAATTTCTGATTGATTGCTTGTACATTGTTTTAACTGAAAACATTCTTGAATTTGGTGAACTAATGTATCGCCAATTAAAGGGAGTTAGCATGGGGGCATCAGTTGCTCCATCAATAGCAAACATCTACATGTCCGCTTTTGAGGATAAATTTATTGACAATGAAGTGGCGCCTTTTTTTGAATCCATTTCCCATTGGTCCAGATATATAGATGGCATCTTTTTTATCTGGACCAATGGGAACGACTCCCTTTTGGAGTTCCTGGAGTGGATCAATCTGACTGATGAAAACCTAAAATTCACTGCCCAACATAGTGTAAATCAAGTTGAATTCTTAGATCTATTGATTCGTGAAAACAACAATAAATTAGAAGTGTATTTGTTCGTAAAACCCACGGCACGCAACACATTGCTACATTTTAGCAGTTTTCACCCCAAGAGCCAACGTGAAAGCATACCCTTTTCTCAATTTCTAAGAGTACGTAGAAATTGTACCAACCTTGTGGACTATGATAGGCAGGCATCCATTATTCGGAAAAAGTTTTTAGACCGTACAAAAGAGCGCGTTTTTTCGATCGCGACGCTCTACTGACTTCAAAGGAACAGCCTGTTAAGGATCAACTTGTGTGTGTGACTACACACTCCACACCTAATGAACGTGTACAACAGATCATTAATGCCAATTGGCATATTCGTAACTGTAATCCGAATTCTAATAACATACTAGTGAAACCTCTTTTTGCACATAAGAGAAATAGAAACTTGAAAGATAAGATTGTTCACTCAAGATTCAGTACTAAACATTCTAATGCTGGTCCCATTCAAAGATCGCTACTAAATAATCTCCCAATACGTGGACAGTCAAGTGTTCCTCATGGAAATCTTGTAATAATATCCTTGGTGGTAAGGAGTTCACCCATAACGGCTTCCTGGCGAGGGCAAACAACATATGGAACTGTAAAACTACTAACGTGGTTTACTTTATCCAATGTATATGTGGCTTAGGCTACGTTGGTGAAACCTGCAGGTCTATTCAAGTGCGCCTGACCGAACATAGATCTGCTGTCAGGTCCGGTAAGTTGACAGCACCCTTAGTGAAGCACTTCCTTGAAAAGGATCACAAACCAGATGACTTCCAATGGCGTATCCTGGAGAAAATAAGGACACCTGACAGTAAAGGTGCATGCGCCATTAGAAAGAAAAAGGAAGTTTACTGGATTTTTGTTCTGAATACTTTCAGAAAAGGATTGAATAGCGAAATTCCGTGGGAGAATGCTATACTGTAACGACTTCTCCTTGGAACTATTCTTTACATATGTGATCTGGTTAAGCAGTAGACAATATTCTCGGGCTATTATCCATTTAATGTTTTTCAATGTTATTCCTTATGGGAGTCGACAGTCCACCTGGCGTCTCCGACTCTACCTATTAGGAATTTAATTTACACTACTTACTAGGTGTAATAGAAGTCCATTTTCGATTATCTGATTAAATGATCAATATAGACTGGAGAGGGATTATGTGCATGATATTAGCACATTTTCCCTTCCATCTATTGGCTAGTATTCAATAGCAGGTATATATGTTCAATTTCTTTCATTCCGCATTAGAAAGAAATGAGAGCCTATTCTACCATTCTCTGGCCACTACTAATCTTAAATATTTCTTCCTTATATCCCTTCTTTGAGTCGTCTGCCTATGTAGCAGTTCTGACCTATTCCAGCCGGCTTTGGATTATGATAAAAGATATTTTGGATATTCATCTATGAACCCTTTTTTATGCCAACAAGGGCTCCTTAAGTAATATCTCATAAATAAATAAATGTGCCGGGATTTTATTTATGAGAAGGTTCGAATACGCGATATCAGTGCCCATTTTCTCCCCTCCCATGGAGGGTTACTTATTAATGGTAGGCTTACAGGTTTAAGCTTTAAACATGGGTCCGGTAATAAACGATTGTTCTCCTGCCTCACTCAGATCATTGAAGTGTATGGCTTTAAGGATTCATTTGAATTACCCACGTGACACCAGATTCGTATATTTAAAGACGGCCCCTCAATTACGACAGATGATATTATCCCTAACGGCTGCGAGACTCCAGCAGCTATCCTTTGCAGCGCAGCTGACTTTTTTACTTGCAGTCTCTAACTTCTTCCATACGGTAAGGAATGCTATAGGAATTTTGTAAGCTCGTTCAATTCTGTAAGCCCGTTCGGTTTACGAGCTCAACCGCCTTAACTTTAGCTGCACCAGATAGTTTCATTATCGATCATTATGTATTATGTTTTTCTAGAAACTCGCTGAATGTGTCACAGACACAAAGGTGTATTAAACAGAGGCGATTCGTGTCCGAGACTAAGGGAAAGTGGTTCTTGGTGATTCTTACTCGGGAACAAGGGAAAGTGGTTCTCCTTGATACGAACAATCCTGGTTCGGTGGTCCGCTGAGAAGAAACGATTATTTACACTTAAATGTAAGTTTAGCCTACCTTTTGACCAATAAGATATTTACTAATTTGTGAGCCCTATCTATACTAATATAGGCATAGTTACAGACAATGTAGCTTATGTAGCTTATGTTTCGCCTTTATTTCTTTCCTTTCATGACTGCATTTTACCGGCAGTGTAGAAACCAGACGTAATACAGAATATGTCACGTGCTTAAGTTTATAACTACCCTGCTACGGACTTCTTCACGTTATCACTAGGTAAGCGTCTTTACTAACTGAAGCCCTTATTAAGATGAGAAACAAAGGGGAATCCTAATAAATGGGATAAATAACAGTCCCGTATGTAGGGGCCTGTTATCGCTGAGGGGTAATAGAAATGAGGGACACTGACACAAGTACTGGGACGGTTGGACAGGAAGTCCGGAGCGACTCCCTTCCGTTTATTTATAGCCTTCAGGCCACGCCTGACCTAAAGGTGATACAATGTGTGCAAGTGGTTCCGGGGCTCAGCCGAGACCCTCGGACCACTAGAACGCTACATCCCTTCCCAAGTTAGTTCTTTGTTTATTTTCTTGTTGTGTTCATATATTGTTCACAAGTAGCACATATATTCTGCTAGTCTCTGACTGGGCTTAGGGTTAGGCCGGAGATGGTACATCTGTCTTCCCCTCGCTGGTGTTGCTGTTCGCACAGGTGATTGCACTGGTGATATTGGTGCCGGTGGAGTCGGTTCCCTTTCATGTGGTGTTTCCCTGGGTTGTTCTTCACGTTGACCCGCTGGTTGTTCAATATTGTGGTTTTCAAGGCTTTCATCAGCTTCTGTTATTCCCGCTGGGATGCGTTTAAACCAGGATACATTGCGGGTCACTTCTTCTCCATCCCTGTGTGCAGTGACTGCCGTGCCTTTGGTGTCTTTGATGACCCATGGTTCAGGCTCATATGGTGTTCTGAACTTGCCTCCTGGTCTTCGTGTCCGCAGTAGCACAGTATCTCCCGGCGCCAGTTCTCTACTCTGTACTCTCCTCTTTATGTTGATCCGTTCATTGTTCATTCTTCTCCTCTGCTGGGTCTCACTGGGCATGTAAGGTTCTGGTGTCCAGCCTTCGGTCATCGGGAGACTGTCTTGCCGAGTTCCTGCGAACATTAACGACCACGGTGTTCTCTGTGTTGTGCTGTGTGGCGTGCTCCGATACTCTCCCAGGAACTGTTGTAGTGCTGATTCAGGGTCGACTTCCTCAATACTTGCTATCCTTAATGCCTTGTTGATGGTTCGCATAAATCTTTCGGCCTCGCCGTTGGCTTGCGGCCACTCTGGTGTGATGCGGTGATGTTTGATCCCTAGTGTACTCATAAAATCGCGGAAATCACTCCCCTGGAAAGGAGGCCCATTGTCCGTCTTGATGATCTGGGGGCGACCAAACATGGCGAATATTTTGCTCAATATCGGCTGAACATTTCTAAAACTGGTGGATTCAGCTAACTCCACTATGGGATATTTGGAAAATGAGTCTATTAGAACAACCGTTGTTCTCCCATCTGGGAAACTCCCAAAGTCCATGCTTACCCAAGACCAGGGTGTAGGGGCATGTTCTTCTGTGATGACAGGCGCTGGATTTTCAGGAGTGCTGGTGAGTTGGCACAGTCTGCAATTCTTTACTAGGGTGTCGATGCTGCTCTCCATCTCTGGGAACCACACCTTCTCTCTCATTCGGCTCTTCATCCGCCGCGTTCCTTGGTGTCCTGCATGCGCCAACATGGTGGCTTGTTCTTGCAAGCTGAGGGGCAGTACTATGCGACGTCCCCTGAGGATCAGTCCATTCTCTGCCATGCTTAGTTCGTTGTGAACTTTCCATATTTGGCCTATCCTAGAATGGTCATCCTCTGACCAGTCATTATTGTCCTTTAGGAATCCATTCCATGTTCCTGTTCGGATGGTGTTTGCCACCTTTTGTAACACCTTGTCTTGTAGGTAATGTTCGATTATCGCTTGAATGGACATAGCCTGCGGGCATGCGCTCTGAGCCAGAAGATTGATTTCTTCTTCAAATAGGGTTTCTTGTTCTTCAGGTACCATTCCATCTGTGGCCGGATGACGGGACAGAAAATCAGCTGGGTTCTTTTCACCAGGTCTATAAATAAGGTCCATTTGATACTGTTGTATTTGAATTGCCCACCTCTCTATCCTCGGGGTGGATGTTGAGCGGTTCCTCTGAACAGTGGTATCAGTGGCTGGTGGTCAGTGACCATTCGAAACGGGCATCCCGCTACATATAAGTGGAAATGGTTACAGGCCCATTTTGCTGCCAGTGCTTCTCTTTCAATTTGTGAGTACCGGGACTCTGTGGCTGTTAGTGCTTTGCTGGCGAACGCCAATGGGGTCCATACACCTGGTTCTGCTTCCTGCGTTAATAATGCTCCGAGCCCCACCGGGCTAGCGTCGACTAGGATCTCTGTTTTCCTGGAGGTGTCAAAATATGCAAGCGTTGTCGTGTCTAGCAGAGCTGCCTTGATCTTTGTAAATGCTTTCTCCTCTTCCTTACTCCATTTCCACGGTGCATCTTTCTTTGTCAGGTTGCGAAGCGGCTCAGCTATGGTGGCTAGGCCCGGGATGAATCGTGCACAATACTGCGCCATACCTAGAAAACTCCTCACCTCCGATGCTGTAGATGGGGCTGGTGCATTTTTTATGGCGTGTGATTTGCGGGGATCCACCTTTACTCCGTTGTTGTCGAATATGTATCCAAAGAATTCCACTGATTTCTGGAAAAACTTGCACTTTTCTTGATGGAGTGTGACTCCATGCTCCGATAGTCGTTTGAGCGTTGCACATAGTCGCTGGTGGTGTTCCTCACTTGTTTTTGAGTGGATGAGGATATCATCGCTCACGTTCAGTACGCCTTGCAAACCTGATAAGATCTCTTTAACAGTGTTTTGGAAAATCTCGGCAGCTGACGAGATGCCGAAATTCAGGCGTTTGTAACGCCGCAGGCCCAGGTGCGTGGAAAATGTTGTGATATAGCGGCTTTCCTCCGCTAGTCGGAGTTGATGATATCCGGCATTGAGATCGAGCTTAGAAAACCATTTAGCTCCGTTGAGGTCAGCTAGAATGTCATCGACTGTCGGTGTAATATGTCTCTCTCGTTTGATTGCCTTGTTTGGCATGCGCATGTCTATGCAGATGCGTATCTTCCCAGGCTGACGGGGTTTTTCGGCGATCACCATTGGTGAAACCCATGGGGTTGGGCCAGTGACTTTTTCTATCACATCTTGTTTTTCTAGGTTTTCTAGCTCCTTTTCTACTGCTGCTCTGAGATGGAAGGGTATTCTTCTGTGTCTGAGAGCGATGGGTTGTATTGTTTTGTCGATATACAACTTAATTGGCGGTCTTTTGATCATGCCCAATCCTTTGAACAGCGATGGAAACTGCTGCAGTAACTCATCCACTTGGATGCTTTTGACGGCATTTGCGAACGCAATTAGGTGTAGGTCTTCAGCCGTGTGGCTTCCAACAAGTAGGTCGGCTTCTTTATCCACCACGTGGAAAGTTGCAGTGACTTCATGCTCTTCCGCTTTTACTTGTACTATCATCTTGCCTCGCAGCAGGAGTGGCTCTTTCCCGCCGTATGTGAATATTCGAACCTTGGATGGAATTAGTTTTGGTTTAGGATCTAAAGCCTTATAATGCTGGATGCCCATGACATTCACTGTGGCGCCTGTGTCGATCACCCCGGTTGTCGGGGACCCATCTATAAGTAAGTTGCACTTGGGTTGTGGTCGTCGTCTTTGTTTCAGCTCATTGGTGAACGAGACAAAGTAGCACTCACCATCTTCATCGTCCGAGGAGTCATCGAGCCTGTCATACCTTTGGTATGTTGATTTCACACTTCGTGGTAATTGTTCTTCTGCAATTTCTAGCTGGTGGATCGCTCCAGATATTGATTTCTTCCTGAACGATCCCCTTCCTCTGCCTCTTCCTCGGCATACGCTGGAGAAATGATTCGGGATTCCGCAGTTCGAGCAGGTCTTCCCACGTGCTGAGCAACTCCCTGCCTCGTGTGCTTCACGCCCACAGTAGCCACATTGTGGTTGTCTCAGTGTTCTGGTTGGCCATCTGCCTCTTCCACCTCGGCTGGATTTGCTGATTGCATCAACCCTCTCTGTTTTAATTGTCACTCCATTGTTCGCGTTGGCGTTCAAGACTGCTTCCATTGCTGAGGAGCGTACATCCGACAACTCATACGATCTTGCCAGTAGGAGGATTTCTTCTAGAGTAATTTTTGGTTGGCGGAGGATCAGCGTCCTTAGGGGTTTGTTTCTGCACCCTTGTATGAGCTGGGCTGTGACTTCTTTGTTTGAATCATCCTCTGTGCACGTGCTGACGAGTTCACGCAGGCGTGCGTGGAATGCATCCATGCTTTCACCTTCCCTTTGCCTTGACTGCCTAAATTTGAATCTCTCATAGTGTGGGTTAAGTTGAGGATCAAAGTGCGCATTGAGTGCTTGCACTGCGGCATCGTAGTTGTTCGATTCTCCTGTGTTTGGGAGGTGTGCGAATACTTTGTATATCTCTTCACCACCAAAGTGAAGTAGTAGTGAACGTTTTACTTCTTCCTCTTTTTCCCTGGTGGCTATAAAATAGTTATTTAGCCTCCCTAGCCATGTAGCCCACCTAGGTGCCGCCGTCGACGGGTCTGCCAGTCCACTGAATGGTGGTAATGCTTGCACCTGCGTGTGTGATGAATGTTGGATTGGTACGGGTTGTTGTGGTGGAGGCTGTATTTCTGCGGTACCTGAAGGGCCTTCTCCCATGTTTTCCTCTGGTAAGTCAGACATTGTGGGTGCTGATGGTCCTTTTAGGTGACTGGCGAGGTTTTGCCAAATGCTTGTTGGTTTGTTCGTTGGTTTTGCCAATGCTTGTTGGCACTAAAGTGTCCCTGTAGTGTCTCTCTGTTGTGTTATCTTGTCAAGATATAGCTGCCAACTTTGACTGTCTGTTTTTTTTCTTGCGTTGGTTTTACCAATGCTTTATTGTTATTATTTGTTTGTTTACTTTTCCCTTCTGTTGTGTGCCTTGGGCAGCTGGGCCTTCTTCGCACTTAAAATCAGCTTCGCCGATGCCTTCCCCTACTTGTTGTTGAAAGCGCTGCTCTGCGCTCGTGTTCCTGTCAGTTTCTGTTGAAAGCGCTGCTCTGCGCTCGTGTTCCTGTCAGTTTCAGCGTGTGAGGCCTAATCGGGCGCCGGACCCCGCTTCTGCGCATGCGCGTGTTCTGCGCGGCTCCTGAGGCGTTTCTGGGCCTCCATCTCACTTTCTTCCTCCGCCCGGTGCCTGACGCAGCCCTCGCTCACGCTGCTTACCGGGGTGTCTTTTCCGGGTGTCTTCTTCCTTTCGTGGGCTGAGGAGCGCCACACAGCCTCGGGTGGGGAACAGCTTCGACGCCCTCAGGGACAACTTTACGGGCCACGCGTTACTCCGGATCCGGACTCGCCACAGATAGACGTCGCCTGCAGGTAGGGATATGTACGATCCCGCCCTCGTTGGCCAAAATGTAGGGGCCTGTTATCGCTGAGGGGTAATAGAAATGAGGGACACTGACACAAGTACTGGGACGGTTGGACAGGAAGTCCCGAGCGACTCCCTTCCGTTTATTTATAGCCTTCAGGCCACGCCTGACCTGAAGGTGATACAATGTGTGCAAGTGGTTCCGGGGCTCAGCCGAGACCCTCGGACCACTAGAACGCTACACCGTATGTTTAACAATTTACCTTGATAATCTAGATAACAAATGAAGGGTAATCTGAATAAACTAGATAAATAACAACCTCCTATGTTTAATGATTCAATCCCGAAAATAAAGAGTGTAACAACTTGTCTTTAAACATAATAATTCTGGAATTCAGTTAGACGTTAGACTGTAAACGTACAACGAACACGTGCAAAGCAGATATTACGCTCCCCTTTTGAAAGCATTATTGTATTCGTATTTTTCTGCCATCGAAGTCCTTATATATGAAGACCAGGACCCTAAAGTCGAAAAATATTTATTAATAACATCTCTGCTTAGGCACACACAATTCCTTGTGTTAACCATTTAGATAATTGGACTATATTGTTACGTTGTATTTTCGTTAATTACGTTGTCTAATATATATCCTTTTCACCCGCAGTCATTACATGGCACATTCTCTTCATCACTAGAGTTTGAATTGTTAAGGAAACACGATCTCTTTTTAGCCATTGTGCTGAAATTCTGAATAGTAAGTATGCCCTCCCCGCATTATATGACTTTAGTTGAACTTACTAGGCAACTTCTAAGTTTTACTAAGCAGTTATTAAAAATTAATGATTGAATGACTTTGACTTTAAGTCCTTTCAACTGCCCAATACCATCTATCCTTGGGTTGAGGAATCTACTATCATTGTATAACTGTGGCCTTTCCACAGCATTGCCCAATACCATCTATACTTGGGTTAGGGATGTCTCTGGTGGGTTCCTTATGGGAGTCTGCAGTCCACCTGGCATCTCCGACTCTACCTATTAGGAATTTAATTTACACTACTTACTAGGTGTAATAGAAGTCCATTTTCGATTATCTGATTAAATGATCAATATAGACTGGAGAGGGATTATATGCATGATATTAGCACATTTTCCCTTCCATCTATTGGCTAGTATTCAATAGCAGGTATATATGTTCAATTTCTTTCATTCCGCATTAGAAAGAAATGAGAGCCTATTCTACCATTCTCTGGCCACTACTAATCTTAAATATTTCTTTCTTATATCCCTTCTTTGAGTCGTCTGCCTATGTAGCAGTTCTGACCTATTCCAGCCGGCTTTGGATTATGATACTAGATATTTTGGATATTCATCTATGAACCCTTTTTTATGCCAACAAGGGCTCCTTAAGTAATATCTCATAAATAAATAAACGTGCCGGGATTTTATTTATGAGAAGGTTCGAATACGTGATATCAGTGCCCATTTTCTCCGCTCCCATGGAGGGTTACTTATTAATGGTAGGCTTACAGGTTTAAGCTTTAAACATGGGTCCGGTAATAAACGATTGTTCTCCTGCCTCACTCAGATCATTGAAGTGTATGGCTTTAAGGATTCATTTGAATTACCCACGTGACACCAGATTCATATATTTAAAGACGGCCCCTCAATTACGACAGATGATATTATCCCTAACGGCCGCGAGACGCCAGCAGCTATCCTTTGCAGCGCCGTGGACTTTTTTACTTGCAGTCTCTAACTTCTTCCATACGGTAAGGAATGCTATAGGAATTCTGTAAGCTCGTTCAATTCTGTAAGCCCGTTCCGTTTACGAGCTCAACCGCCTTAACTTTAGCGGCACCAGATAGTTTCATTATCGATCATTATGTATTATGTTTTTCTAGAAACTCGCTGAATGTGTCACAGACACGAAGGTGTATTAAACAGAGGCGATTCGTGTCCGAGACTAAGGGAAAGTGGTTCTTGGTGATTCTTACTCGGGAACAAGGGAAAGTGGTTCTCCTTGATACGAACAATCCTGGTTCGGTGGTCCGCTGAAAAGAAATGATTATTTACACTTTAATGTAAGTTTAGCCTACCTTTTGACCAATAAGATATTTACTAATTCGTGAGCCCTATCTATACTAATATAGGCATGGTTACAGACAATGTAGCTTATGTAGCTTATGTTTCGCCTTTATTTCTTTCCTTTCATGACTGCATTTTACCGGCAGTGTAGAAACCAGACGTAATACAGAATATGTCACATGCTTAAGTTTATATCTACCCTGCTACGGACTTCTTCACGTTATCACTAGGTAAGCGTCTTTACTAACTGAAGCCCTTATTAAGATGAGAAACAAAGGGGAATCCTAATAAATGGGATAAATAACAGTCCCGTATGTTTAACAATTTACCTCGATAATCTAGATAACAAATGAAGGGTAATCTGAATAAACTAGATAAATAACAACCTCCTATGTTTAATGATTCAATCCCGAAAATAAAGAGTGTAACAACTTGTCTTTAAACATAATAATTCTGGAATTCAGTTAGACGTTAGACTGTATACGTACAACGAACACGTGCAAAGCAGATATTACGCTCCCCTTTTGAAAGCATTATTGTATTCGTATTTTTCTGCCATCGAAGTCCTTATATATGAAGACCAGGACCCTAAAGTCGAAAATTATTTATTAATACCATCTCTGCTTAGGCACACACAATTCCTTGTGTTAACGATTTAGATAATTGGACTATATTGTTACGTTGTATTTTCGTTAATTACGTTGTCTAATATATATCCTTTTCACCCGCAGTCATTACATGGCACATTCTCTTCATCACTAGAGTTTGAATTGTTAAGGAAACACGATCTCTTTTTAGCCATTGTGCTGAAATTCTGAATAGTAAGTATGCCCTCCCCGCATTATATGACTTTAGTTGAACTTACTAGGCAACTTCTAAGTTTTACTAAGCAGTTATTAACAATTAATGATTGAATGACTTTGACTTTAAGTCCTTTCAACTGCCCAATACCATCTATTCTTGGGTTGAGGAATCTACTATCATTGTATAACTGTGGCCTTTCCACAGCATTGCCCAATACCATCTATACTTGGGTTAGGGATGTCTCTGGTGGGTCCCTTTTCAGCTCATTTTAGCTACCTAGCAACTGCTCAAATATAGAAAGATTAGTTATGTACCTTGTCTAGCAATTATTACATTGCTATAGCAAGTAGGGAAGGTGTGTTTCAGGAATTTGCTTAGCTGAACAGTTTGTCTTATTTTATTTTAATGAGTCAAACAAACTATGCTCTATACGACATGTTGTTAGTGAATGACAACTTTTTAAACTTATGCAATTGAATGTAATTGAATGTATTTTTATATTTTTTTAACTGTATATTTCAGATATAATCTGTAGCTCCTGAAGAAGGTGTTTTTTGAAACGCCGAAACGCGCGTCGAGAAAGTATTGTTTGCCACTCTTCGTTTCTTTTAAATATTATGTGATTATATTTTTTATGAAAATTGTATAAATTATGTTTTTTTATCCCTGTTAATTTTTACGTAACATTGATGTATGTAATGTATGTGTTTTTTTATATGAATACTTATTAAATGGAATAGAGTTTTTATATCTGAATAAATTTGTTAGTCTCCTTTATGACATTAGCCCTCCCTCTTGCTCGCTAGAATTGTGATACTATATACACACAGTTTATTTCCCTGTCTTAGGAACTGATAATTCCGATCAGGGGGTCCTTGTTGTTTACATCATATCATCTGCTTTCATAACCTTCTGCGTCTCCCTGCTGTCCTCTCAGTCACCTTACAAGGGAACCGGTCCGGTTCACAGTCACAAGCATGTATTTTGTTCCCAGCACCAAAGTAAGGCAGGCCTCACGGTTCAAATCTCAACCTATGTAACGAGTACCTCGGCTAGCGCCGGGTTGGGTCTGGGTCTGGGGGTACTGTAAGCAGTGGACAAACAAACATAGCAAAACTTGGATAGTGAAATAGTATAGTGGGTCGCAATGCGAGTGTTCGCACAGGTGAGGGGGGGAAATTCAAATTTTTAACTTACATTTATCGGGTCCCGCTCCCGCACTTTCCTGCTGCTTCCTGGCTCGGGCAGGAACATGAAGCAGCCTAGCAGGCATCCTCTCTCCCCTACCTCCCCTAAGCAAATCACAGTGCTGCAATAGCAGCGTTGTGATTGGTGCAGGCGGCGACCCAGCCGGGCGCCTACGGGTAGGCCATTTTCTCTATGTAGGCTGCATGCCTACATAGAGAAAATCCAGAGTGCGCATGACTGGTTTGGTCGGCCCTAGGGTGACCAACCGTCCGTAAATTTCACGGAATGTCCGTAAATTGGACCTCACGTCCGTTGTCCGTGAGGATCCCTTTTACAGACTGCTTTTATCCGTAATTATGGCCTTGCAGGGAGCCGCACTGCTCCCTGTGAGAAGCCTCAGCCCACTGATGGGGCGCCTCGCACTCCTCCACGAGCACAACAGCAGCTCCACCCCGCCCATTGTCATTCTGTATGGGGCTGATGATTGCCACATACAGAATAAAAATGGGGCAGTCTGGGCTGCTGCTGTGGCCTCCTCCTACCTCAGTGTACAGCAGGGAATTCTGTAAGATAGATACAAGGTAAAACACCCATGCTGCAAAGTGAGAATACAGTTAATATAAAGAAGCCTGTGAAACAAGTAAAAATCCATATTATATTCAACAAAACCATGGTTGCTGCTTTTTTATTTTAAGCAACAAACAGCCTTTGACAAAGCCAATAGTCCTGGCTGGTGTAATGATACTTGCTGTATTATATATCTGGATACAATGATCGAAACAGCATAATACCAATCGGGCTGAACACTATGCCAAGCACAGATTTTTAGCCTAGGTGTTTTAAGCCATGTCCTTAATTACATCATTGAAGAGACCCCCCCAGTTTTTTTTACCCCACTTAAAGTCCTGGAAACACCACCATGTCACAGTCACCTAATTTCCCGACAGTTTGCATCATGCATGACTCATGACTTGTAAGTTTTCAGGTTGTCTATGAGCAGGGGCATAGTAAACCCTCAAACACCGCACCCCTTGCTTTCGGAACTATAGCAAGGGAGAAGTTCTTGATGGGCCTCTTCTGTCTGCAACTCTGCAGACAAAGGCTCAGCTAATAATGTGAAAAGGTGGGTGAGTAAATAAGTGGAGGAATGGGTGAATGGATGGATGGATTAGTGAATGGATGAATGAAAGGGTGAATGGATAATGAAAAAGGAGGGATGG
This sequence comes from Lissotriton vulgaris, assembly GCF_964263255.1. Taxonomy (NCBI): domain Eukaryota; kingdom Metazoa; phylum Chordata; class Amphibia; order Caudata; family Salamandridae; genus Lissotriton; species Lissotriton vulgaris. The sequence goes on from NC_141696.1 coordinate 425,156,323, forward strand.
ATGAGAGAAAAGGTAGATAGATGGATGTATGGGTGGATGAGTGAGTGAAAGGATGGCTGGATGAGTGAAAGGGTAGATAGGTGAGTGAATGGGTGGAGGGATGAGTGAACGGATGGATGGATTGATGGGTGAGTGAAAGGATTGATGAATTGATAAGTGAAAGGGTGTATGGATGGATGGATGGATGAGTGAAAGTGGATGTAAGGATTGAGATGAGTGAGTGAAAAGGGGTAGACAGACAAAAGGATGTGTAGATGAGTGAAGAAGTGAAAGGGTGGATGGATGAGAGAATGGATGGATGGATGAATGAAAGGATGGATGAGTAATAGGGTCAATGCACGGATTCATGAATGGATAAGTAGGTGGGTGTGTTGGTGGAAGGATGGATGGATGGATAAGTGAAAGGGGGATGGCGAGATAAAGAGCGGATGAATGACTGAAAGGGTGGAAGGAAAAGTGACCTGGTGGATGGATGAGTAAGTGAAAGAATGGCTGGATGGGTAAAAGGGTAAATGGCTGGATGGATGAGTGAATAGATGGATAGGGTGGAAGAGTGGATAGATGAGTGTACAGATGGATGGGGTGAAAGGGTAGATGGATGAATACTGGACGGATGAGTGAAAGGGTGGATGGAGGGATGGATGAGTGAAATGATGGATGAAAGGATACATGGTGGATAGGTTTGCAAATGGTTGAATATGTTTGGATATAGATGGGCACACAGATGGAAGGACAGAATGAATGGTGAGAGACTGAATAATAGATGAAAGAATTACACCTTGTAGCACCCATTATCTTAAGTAACATTTCCTATACATTAACTTTCACATTTATGTGAGTCATTGTCTCTATATAATGTGTGTGTGTGTGATGTATCGCACTCTGACACCCTGCCCTACATACTTGGGATGAGTAACACTATAAAAGAAATTAAATACACATGAGAGACAGTCTATGTGAAGACGAGGGGCACTATTGGAGGGTGGTGGCAAGGCCGGACTGGCCGGATCGGGTATTTCCCTTGGAGGCTGGAAAGGGGGGTGGGGTGGTTTAGTTACTGGGGGCTGGTACTGCAAAGTTTCTTGTATATCCAGAAGTTTTCAATCAACAATAAAAGCGGCCTCACTTATATTCAGGTGTGGTTCACCATTGTCTGATGACTAATGTACCTGCTGGAGCGAGATGCGAGTTTTGAATTGTCTAAGGTAGCAAGCCGGGGCATACTGAAAAACCGTGAAGTGCACGATTGTCTCAACCTACTATAAACTTATTTTGACTTGTACTTAAGTGGTTGTCTATTTACTCACTTATTTATCAACAAAAAGAGAGGTAGGGAGAGGCGCGAACACTCTTAGTCCCCAATGGATTAACAGAAAATAACAACAAAAGAGTGTTCTTGTGCAGAAGGGGTGGGAGTCTGCACAGAGCACAAGGAGTCAAACACAAGTCCACTTGGTTTGTTATTAAAGCCCTCACTCACCGACCTGGTCGGTGACTTGCTTCATCATCGGGCCCCACCGGGTGTGACCGAGTGTCACCCCGGTGTGCTGCAACGCCAGAGTTACTGCGGAGCTGGTCTTGTGAGGATGGAGGGGCTATGTGATAAGTAACGTGAGAAGTGTGAAGAGTGGTGGTTTTAAAATTGCCTTGTATGTATCAAAAATTATTTAATAGGTGATCATCAAGGACAAAGTAAAAAATGTGTTGGTAGACAAGGCCAACTAATTGGATGGTCTCGTACCAATAACATTAAGTGAAAGTGTGGTTGGTCAACATGTTTCAGCCATAGTGGTATAGTTAACCTGGCATTCGTCAGGACCTAGAGTGTAAACCCCGGCGGTATGAGCACGCTAAGGCCCACCCGACCGTAGGCCTTGAAAGTGAAAAATCGTGTCTGTGAAGTAAAAAAGAGGAGGGCTCCACCGGCCGAAAGGCGGGAAGCAAACAGCCTCAAGTCTCCAAAAATTTAGAGACCGAAATTAAAACCTGTGAAGATAAAAGGTACAGACAGACATACAGAGAGACAAACAAAAAAGGTTAAAATCATTTGCCGAAAAGGCTCACATGTTAAAGCCTGTGACTTGTGCTCAGAGTGCTAGGGGGTGCACAACTCGTACAAATTAGCAGAGGTGCGTGGCTCTGCCTGTGGTCTAGACAAGAACGTTTATCACTAAGATTTTAGTCGTGACTGAACAGTCTCACGAGTGGACTATTTGGATTGCCAACAGTGCAAGTGAGCATGGGCATTTGTGGTAGTGAGAGAGGAGGGAATGGCGATGTGATAGGCATTCTCACACATCTCTATCACTCGAGCGATCAATGGGCCAAAGGCCAGTGATCATTCAAAACAGCTTGAAGGGTGAAAAGAGAAAATTCTCACTTCACAGGGGATGATACTACACCCCATAGACCTCGGGAGGGGGGGGACAGCGCTTTTTGGCACATCCTAAAATAAGAGAGAAATGGGGAATAGAACAAGGGACAGAACACTATCAGTTTGCTGTAAGGAGTACTTATCTCATATAGTCTGTAGCGGTCGCAGTCACACTCACGCCCACTACGCCAGTCTCCCGTTGATACACCTGATCAGCCCTCGAAACCGGGTCTCGCCGATCCAGGCTGGAGGAGTGTGAGCCTTTTTATGGAAAAAGGGGGAGGTTAGGCTGGACTTCCGGGTTCGGAAGGTGTGTGTGGTGCGCATGCGCCATAGTGGATGGAATAGAGCGTAAACCAACTCAAGAGAAGTGTACCCATTTCCGGGTCGGAAGATTTGTAGTGCGCATGCGTAGGCAAGGGTCAGTTTGTGAGTAGGCAGACTCGGGTAGGCATAAAGGTTCACGGAGTATATGGGTAATGCAAATGTTTATTTAAGGACAGAGGCCCAGGGTATGTCGTCATTGAGACCAGTTGTATGGGTTCCCAAGCGGTATACCCATCGCTGTTCCTTCTCAAACAGTCTGTCTGCAATGTTAGAACCTCCAGTGATTTGTTCAATCACAGTCCATCTAAGGTCGTTTGTGGTGTGATTGTTCCGTAAGAAGTGATCGCTCATTTTAGTTGTTGCTTTTTTGCACCTGATATTGCTCCTATGTTCACATACCCTCTGTTTTACTTTTCTTGTTGTCATTCCGACGTATCGGAGAGAACAGGGGCATGTGACAAGGTAGACAACATTGATGGAGTTGCAGTTAGTATGTGCTTTCTGGTGCCATGTTTTCCCCGGTTCCAAATTTAGGGTTTTAGATGGAGCAGTCAGGTGGCAGACCGAGCAATTCGCACATGGGAAGTGACCTGTAACTTTAGGGAGATTCCAAGCATCAGTGATGCTCCTTGTTGGAGGGACTGTCAGTTGTCTAGGTCTCGTATGGACGAGAGCGTCTTTTAAGCTGTGTCCCTTTTTGAACGAAAATAGAGGTTTTTGCCAATCTTTCTTCGTGCTCGTGATGATTTTCCAGTTTTTATTTATCGATTTCTTCATCAGATTCGATAGAGTACTATAAGTGGTAACGCACGTAAGTGGTGTTTCCATCGTTGTTCTTGTAACTGGTTCAAGGAGGGCTTCGCGAGGTTGGTTTCGTGCTCGTTTGAAGCCTTTTTGGAGGATGTGCTTGGGGTAGCCTCTCCGTGTCAGCTTCGCTGTAAGGTCAGATGATTGGGTCTTGAAATCCTCTAGATTACTACAGTTTCGTCTGATTCTTAAGTATTGCCCATAGGGTAAATTCTCCCTCAATGGGCGAGGATGGAAACTGGCAAACTGCAGTAAGTTGTTTTTCGCAGTGGCCTTGTAATGAGTTTTGGTGGTTAGTGAGGTGCCACTGTTCGAAATTACCACATCTAGGAAGACCACCTCCGTGGTGCTCACTGTGTAGGTAAATTTCAAATATCTGTTGGTTGTGTTGATCCACCCCAAGAATTCCATCAGACGTTCCATGCTGCCTCTCCAGATGAGCAGCACGTCGTCTATGTATCGTCTCCAGAAGGTGATGTTTCTTGCAAACGGATTGTTTAAGGATTGGATATTTTTTGCCTCGAAATCTGATACATACAACCCCGCCACGCTGGGCGCAAACGTGCTGCCCATCGAGGTGCCAGAGCATTGCAGGAATAGCTGGCCTTTGTAAGCAAAGAAATTATCTTTGAGTGCGATAGTGGCGCACTGTAATACAAATTCCTTGGGGGTGTTGTATTCCCATGTGACCGAGTTGAGAGCTGTACCCAGTACCTTGATTGTTTCATCTTGAGGGATACTGGTGTACAAACTCTCTATATCTAGGGTAGCTAGGATGATGGTATCAGGCTCAAAGGTGATGGCCTGTAATTCATACAGAAGATTTTTTGAATCCTTTAAGTATGTGGGGGTGTTTTGGACAATAGGTTTTAGAAACTGGTCACAAAAGGTGGACAGGGGTTCTAGCAGAGACCCAATTCCTGATACTATAGGGCGACCGGGTGGTGGCAACCTGTTTTTGTGAGTTTTTGGAAGCGTGTAAAAATACGGGATGACATTTTTACTGGTTGATAGGTAATCCGCCTCATTTTTGGATAGATGTCCGTTCCCTTCAGCTTCCTTAACCAGGTTTGTAATACGGTTTTGTAGATCAGGAGAGGGGTCTGTGGTGAGTGGGGTATAATTGTTAGTATCGTTAAGTAGTGGCTCACAAACTTTCTCATAATCCTTGGTGTTTTGGATGACGATACCACCGCCTTTGTCGGCAGGTTTTATAGTAATCTCGCTGTTGTTTTTCAATTTCTCCAATGCCTGATATTCTTCAGTACTGAAGTTCCCATAGATCTCTGGTTCAGAGCTAGTTTCCAGGTCCAGGAACACTGCTTGTTCGAAGGCTGTAATAGCTGCAGGTACCGTGTGTGGAGGGGGAACAAAGGTTAATTTTAACCTCAATCCAGTGTCCCCTTTTCCGAGGTCTTTATTAGGATCCTCTTTTCCTTCGAAAAATGCCTTTAGTTTTAATTTTTGGAAGAAGTCGGTTAATTCGCAATGTAGTCTGAACTTGTCTGGGCGGGCGGTAGGTACAAAACCCAGCCCCTTCTCCAGTACTTTTATCTCAGTAGTAGTAAGTTGGTAGTCAGAAAGGTTGTTTACTAGACTTGTTGATTGCTTGTCCCCGCTTGGGGTGTCTTGCTCCTGGTGTGATTGCCGACTGCATCGTCTGGTTGCCAGGAGACTTGGTTGGAGGTTCTTCTGTTTCTGCCTCTTCCTCTCCGGCCCCTCTCTAAAAAAGGCTGCTGGTATTGGTTTGCTGGGGGTGGTTGGTGCCAGCCTGGATTCCATCCCATCATCGGGAATTGTGGGTGTGGAAAAGGGAAAGGTGAAGGCCCAAAACCAGCATGTGGTGCCATTGGCCAGTTAGGTACATGGTTATGTTGGTACCGCTGGTTGCCTCTGTTGCCTCTATTGCCACGTCTCCGCCCTTGTTTAAAGGAACTCGAGCTGGATCCACTACTGTTGGAGGAGTTATCATCAGTTACATCAGAGTCATTAGCACTCTTTGCTGCCGCTTTGTAGTCGGGATCCGCATACGGATAAGTTTTATTGAACTCAAATTTTTTAAGATCCTTTTGGAATTTTGTTAACTTTGCCTGTAGAAGATTCTCCTTATATTCATTCATTTCTCGGTTTATCTCGTCTAGTTTTTTCTTATAACCGGTCACAGTGGTTTTGATTTGTGTCTCTGTTTCTTGAATTTCTATTAATAAGGTCTCTGACAGGCGTAAGGCAGTCTTGATTATTAGCACAAGCCAGTCTCGCGTGCAGTGCCATGCAATCATGGCCCAATCTTTGCGAAATTGTGCATCATTCAAAAAGATGCGTGGAGCATTGGTTACCAGGAGGCCCCTGGGTGCCGAGTTGGAAGAGAGATACTGTTTCATTATTGTACCATGTAGGATCGTACGTATACGATCTCGTTTCTGTTCAGTTAATTTTTCCCACTCCGAAGTATGTGCTATTGCCTGAGAGATAGCCGGGTCTGCAAACAGGTTGGAATCTGCCATAAGTGCATCGATTTCAGCTTCAGAGAAAGTGAGTCCCAAGTTCGACATTGTGAGGGATGAGGGTTAACAAACTCTCACAGCTGTGCGCTGCTATATATTTATCAACAAAAAGAGAGGTAGGGAGAGGCGCGAACACTCTTAGTCCCCAATGGATTAACAGAAAATAACAACAAAAGAGTGTTCTTGTGCAGAAGGGGTGGGAGTCTGCACAGAGCACAAGGAGTCAAACACAAGCCCACTTGGTTTGTTATTAAAGCCCTCACTCACCGACCTGGTCGGTGACTTGCTTCATCATCGGGCCCCACCGGGTGTGACCGAGTGTCACCCCGGTGTGCTGCAACGCCAGAGTTACTGCGGAGCTGGTCTTGTGAGGATGGAGGGGCTATGTGATAAGTAACGTGAGAAGTGTGAAGAGTGGTGGTTTTAAAATTGCCTTGTATGTATCAAAAATTATTTAATAGGTGATCATCAAGGACAAAGTAAAAAATGTGTTGGTAGACAAGGCCAACTAATTGGATGGTCTCGTACCAATAACATTAAGTGAAAGTGTGGTTGGTCAACATGTTTCAGCCATAGTGGTATAGTTAACCTGGCATTCGTCAGGACCTAGAGTGTAAACCCCGGCGGTATGAGCACGCTAAGGCCCACCCGACCGTAGGCCTTGAAAGTGAAAAATCGTGTCTGTGAAGTAAAAAAGAGGAGGGCTCCACCGGCCGAAAGGCGGGAAGCAAACAGCCTCAAGTCTCCAAAAATTTAGAGACCGAAATTAAAACCTGTGAAGATAAAAGGTACAGACAGACATACAGAGAGACAAACAAAAAAGGTTAAAATCATTTGCCGAAAAGGCTCACATGTTAAAGCCTGTGACTTGTGCTCAGAGTGCTAGGGGGTGCACAACTCGTACAAATTAGCAGAGGTGCGTGGCTCTGCCTGTGGTCTAGACAAGAACGTTTATCACTAAGATTTTAGTCGTGACTGAACAGTCTCACGAGTGGACTATTTGGATTGCCAACAGTGCAAGTGAGCATGGGCATGTGTGGTAGTGAGAGAGGAGGGAATGGCGATGTGATAGGCATTCTCACACATCTCTATCACTCGAGCGATCAATGGGCCAAAGGCCAGTGATCATTCAAAACAGCTTGAAGGGTGAAAAGAGAAAATTCTCACTTCACAGGGGATGATACTACACCCCATAGACCTCGGGAGGGGGAGGACAGCGCTTTTTGGCACATCCTAAAATAAGAGAGAAATGGGGAATAGAACAAGGGACAGAACACTATCAGTTTGCTGTAAGGAGTACTTATCTCATATAGTCTGTAGCGGTCGCAGTCACACTCACGCCCACTACGCCAGTCTCCCGTTGATACACCTGATCAGCCCTCGAAACCGGGTCTCGCCGATCCAGGCTGGAGGAGTGTGAGCCTTTTTATGGAAAAAGGGGGAGGTTAGGCTGGACTTCCGGGTTCGGAAGGTGTGTGTGGTGCGCATGCGCCATAGTGGATGGAATAGAGCGTAAACCAACTCAAGAGAAGTGTACCCATTTCCGGGTCGGAAGATTTGTAGTGCGCATGCGTAGGCAAGGGTCAGTTTGTGAGTAGGCAGACTCGGGTAGGCATAAAGGTTCACGGAGTATATGGGTAATGCAAATGTTTATTTAAGGACAGAGGCCCAGGGTATGTCGTCATTGAGACCAGTTGTATGGGTTCCCAAGCGGTATACCCATCGCTGTTCCTTCTCAAACAGTCTGTCTGCAATGTTAGAACCTCCAGTGATTTGTTCAATCACAGTCCATCTAAGGTCGTTTGTGGTGTGATTGTTCCGTAAGAAGTGATCGCTCATTTTAGTTGTTGCTTTTTTGCACCTGATATTGCTCCTATGTTCACATACCCTCTGTTTTACTTTTCTTGTTGTCATTCCGACGTATCGGAGAGAACAGGGGCATGTGACAAGGTAGACAACATTGATGGAGTTGCAGTTAGTATGTGCTTTCTGGTGCCATGTTTTCCCCGGTTCCAAATTTAGGGTTTTAGATGGAGCAGTCAGGTGGCAGACCGAGCAATTCGCACATGGGAAGTGACCTGTAACTTTAGGGAGATTCCAAGCATCAGTGATGCTCCTTGTTGGAGGGACTGTCAGTTGTCTAGGTCTCGTATGGACGAGAGCGTCTTTTAAGCTGTGTCCCTTTTTGAACGAAAATAGAGGTTTTTGCCAATCTTTCTTCGTGCTGGTGATGATTTTCCAGTTTTTATTTATCGATTTCTTCATCAGATTCGATAGAGTACTATAAGTGGTAACGCACGTAAGTGGTGTTTCCATCGTTGTTCTTGTAACTGGTTCAAGGGGGGCTTCGCGAGGTTGGTTTCGTGCTCGTTTGAAGCCTTTTTGGAGGATGTGCTTGGGGTAGCCTCTCCGTGTCAGCTTGATACCATCATCCTAGCTACCCTAGATATAGAGAGTGTGTACACCAGTATCCCTCAAGATGAAACAATCAAGGTACTGGGTACAGCTCTCAACTCGGTCACATGGGAATACAACACCCCCAAGGAATTTGTATTACAGTGCGCCACTATCGCAGTCAAAGAGAATTTCTTTGCTTACAAAGGCCAGCTATTCCTGCAATGCTCTGGCACCTCGATGGGCAGCACGTTTGCGCCCAGCGTGGCAGGGTTGTATGTATCAGATTTCGAGGCAAAAAATATCCAATCCTTAAACAATCCGTTTGCAAGAAACATCACCTTCTGGAGACGATACATAGACGACGTGCTGCTCATCTGGAGAGGCAGCATGGAACGTCTGATGGAATTCTTGGGGTGGATCAACACAACCAACAGATATTTGAAATTTACCTACACAGTGAGCACCACGGAGGTGGTCTTCCTAGATGTGGTAATTTCGAACAGTGGCACCTCACTAACCACCAAAACTCATTACAAGGCCACTGCGAAAAACAACTTACTGCAGTTTGCCAGTTTCCATCCTCGCCCATTGAGGGAGAATTTACCCTATGGGCAATACTTAAGAATCCGACGAAACTGTAGTAATCTAGAGGATTTCAAGACCCAATCATCTGACCTTACAGCGAAGCTGACACGGAGAGGCTACCCCAAGCACATCCTCCAAAAAGGCTTCAAACGAGCACGAAACCAACCTCGCGAAGCCCTCCTTGAACCAGTTACAAGAACAACGATGGAAACACCACTTACGTGCGTTACCACTTATAGTATTCTATCGAATCTGATGAAGAAATCGATAAATAAAAACTGGAAAATCATCACGAGCACGAAGAAAGATTGGCAAAAACCTCTATTTTCGTTCAAAAAGGGACACAGCTTAAAAGACGCTCTCGTCCATACGAGACCTAGACAACTGACAGTCCCTCCAACAAGGAGCATCACTGATGCTTGGAATCTCCCTAAAGTTACAGGTCACTTCCCATGTGCGAATTGCTCGGTCTGCCACCTGACTGCTCCATCTAAAACCCTAAATTTGGAACCGGGGAAAACATGGCACCAGAAAGCACATACTAACTGCAACTCCATCAATGTTGTCTACCTTGTCACATGCCCCTGTTCTCTCCGATACGTCGGAATGACAACAAGAAAAGTAAAACAGAGGGTATGTGAACATAGGAGCAATATCAGGTGCAAAAAAGCAACAACTAAAATGAGCGATCACTTCTTACGGAACAATCACACCACAAACGACCTTAGATGGACTGTGATTGAACAAATCACTGGAGGTTCTAACATTGCAGACAGACTGTTTGAGAAGGAACAGCGATGGGTATACCGCTTGGGAACCCATACAACTGGTCTCAATGACGACATACCCTGGGCCTCTGTCCTTAAATAAACATTTGCATTACCCATATACTCCGTGAACCTTTATGCCTACCCGAGTCTGCCTACTCACAAACTGACCCTTGCCTAGGCATGCGCACTACAAATCTTCCGACCCGGAAATGGGTACACTTCTCTTGAGTTGGTTTACGCTCTATTCCATCCACTATGGTGCATGCGCACCACACACACCTTCCTAACCCGGAAGTCCAGCCTAACCTCCCCCTTTTTCCATAAAAAGGCTCACACTCCTCCAGCCTGGATCGGCGAGACCCGGTTTCGAGGGCTGATCAGGTGTATCAACGGGAGACTGGCGTAGTGGGCGTGAGTGTGACTGCGACCGCTACAGACTATATGAGATAAGTACTCCTTACAACAAACTGATAGTGTTCTGTCCCTTGTTCTATTCCCCATTTCTCTCTTATTTTAGGATGTGCCAAAAAGCGCTGTCCCCCCCCTCCCGAGGTCTATGGGGTGTAGTATCATCCCCTGTGAAGTGAGAATTTTCTCTTTTCACCCTTCAAGCTGTTTTGAATGATCACTGGCCTTTGGCCCATTGATCGCTCGAGTGATAGAGATGTGTGAGAATGCCTATCACATCGCCATTCCCTCCTCTCTCACTACCACAAATGCCAATGCTCACTTGCACTGTTGGCAATCCAAATAGTCCACTCGTGAGACTGTTCAGTCACGACTAAAATCTTAGTGATAAACGTTCTTGTCTAGACCACAGGCAGAGCCACGCACCTCTGCTAATTTGTACGAGTTGTGCACCCCCTAGCACTCTGAGCACAAGTCACAGGCTTTAACATGTGAGCCTTTTCGGCAAATGATTTTAACCTTTTTTGTTTGTCTCTCTGTATGTCTGTCTGTACCTTTTATCTTCGGTCTCTAAATTTTTGGAGACTTGTGGCTGTTTGCTTCCCGCCTTTCGGCCGGTGGAGCCCTCCTCTTTTTTACTTCACAGACACGATTTTTCACTTTCAAGGCCTACGGTCGGGTGGGCCTTAGCGTGCTCATACCGCCGGGGTTTACACTCTAGGTCCTGACGAATGCCAGGTTAACTATACCACTATGGCTGAAACATGTTGACCAACCACACTTTCACTTAATGTTATTGGTACGAGACCATCCAATTAGTTGGCCTTGTCTACCAACACATTTTTTACTTTGTCCTTGATGATCACCTATTAAATAATTTTTGATAGATACAAGGCAATTTTAAAACCACCACTCTTCACACTTCTCACGTTACTTATCACATAGCCCCTCCATCCTCACAAGACCAGCTCCGCAGTAACTCTGGCGTTGCAGCACACCGGGGTGACACTCGGTCACACCCGGTGGGGCCCGATGATGAAGCAAGTCACCGACCAGGTCGGTGAGTGAGGGCTTTAATAACAAACCAAGTGGGCTTGTGTTTGACTCCTTGTGCTCTGTGCAGACTCCCACCCCTTCTGCACAAGAACACTCTTTTGTTGTTATTTCTATTTACTCACTTATACAGGGCTTGAGTCGGGGTACCACACGGGTGGACGGAGTCCCCCCATTTATTTTACCGGGGGGACGACGTCCCCCCTGCCAAACAGCTGGACTTCACTCTTTGGCCTCTCTGGGACGAGGAGCTGAATTTTGACCTCCTGTCCTGAATTTTGACCCTTTGTCCTGAAATTTTACACTCACCGTCCTGAATTTGCACCCATTCCAGTGGGTCACCCTAGTCGGCCCCAGAGGGCCAACCAAACAGTCACGACTCACAACAATGGGCAAGTCACTCCTCCCCGCCCATCCCCAACCAGGCATACCATTCTGCTTTTCGCAGCTCGAGAAGCAGAAACATGAAATGGTATTTAAAATACCATTTCAAGTTTCTGCTTCTCGCACTGCAAGAAAGCAGTGGGGTGGCGCTCCAAGAACTGTGAAGTACTCGGGCCGAGTACAGGTCTTTAAAAGACCATTTACTTGTAAATGAGGCTTTGTTGTTTTTCACCCCTTCTTAGAAGCCCTGCATCTCCACTCTGCATATTGCTGGAAGAGTTAACCCCCCCGCTGAATTTTTTAGTAGCCCCCTGTTGTAACCTAGTTCTGGTTCCCCCTGAACCTTAGGCAAGTGGTGTCTACCAGCTCTCCTGCGCGAGAGCACCCATTGTTCCCCCACCATCCCCATTGGTTCCCCAACATTCCACACTGTCCTGGTTCCTTCTCTTACTCCCAACTGTCCCAATGATTCTGCCTAACTGACCTACGCGCCGCCTTAGGTGTGGGGCTGATTGAAATAAACCTTATACTTAATTCCAGCATCCTGACTCTGACTTTGAATTGCTACAAGTGGCGACGAGGACTTCAGCCCCTCACCGCGAACCCACCGCTTTCCAGCTTGAAAGTAGGAGAAACCTCTACATTAGGCACTGCGCTGCAGCTGTGTAGGGGAAGAACTGGCTTCCTACCTCAATTCTCTCTGGTGCGTCTTCGCCGATCCATGCCGATCCATCCGGTACTAAATCTGCTCTGGCGTGTGTGCTGTCCTGCGCATTTGTTCCGGAGGAAACGTGAGCCTGGCGCTTTTCTTCAATCCTGAATCGTCTTGACTGCTCTACGCGTGGTGTCCTCCTCCTGCCGGATAAAAGACCAAAGGTACCGACTTGCGGCGTTCTGGCTCCTTCCCCTGTAATTTTTGAAGCACTGCGCAGATCCGACCAAAGAAATCCTGTCAGGGGATTTTCGCGCCTCAGACGCCTTTTCCCTCACCCCGTCTGCGCATGTACAAATGCGCGCTACGTCAGTGAAACGCAGCGTGAGGCGCCATACTTGGGCAATAAGATCGGTGAATAAGATCAGTGTAAGGAGTTCGATTCCGGTCTGAGCACATTCACGGTGATGTGCACACCAATTAATTGGCATTAAATGACTGATAAAAAAGATATATAATAAATTTGCGTTTTCTTCAGTTGGTCACAGCTAACACAATTTTTAAATCAAATAACTTTCTCATCAGCATTCAACAGCCTACATATTCATCATCTGGGAATGTGAACTGGTTGTTTTCTGTTATTTTGAAAATATTCTTGCTCGTGAAAGAAGGTTTTGCTTAGCCAATTTTGGCATTACTTACCTGCGGTTGTTTAATGCATAAATGGTGTATACAATTAAAGTACTACACTATTAAGGCTACGCAGATCTTCACCTTAGCAAGCACAGCTCACCGTTGGCTAAATTTCTTCGTCATATACATTTCGCAATGTGTGCTCTTAGTTCGCTGAATCTTACGCAGCCTCAAGCGTTCTTACCTATCAAAGGTGCTCCTTGCATGCCTTGGAAGGAGTGGAAAGAGTACTTTACCAATTATATTGAAACAGTGGAGGATGAGGACTTCACAGCTGAGAAGAAAAAGAAAGTTCTATTGTACTGTTTAGGTCCTGGTGGTGTCAAGACTTACAACAACATTGAGAAAAAAGTGAGAGAAGGCAACGATGTTTATCAGCATGCTTTGGATGATCTTGATGCTCACTTCTTGCCTATAGTATGTGTAGCTGTTGACCGTTACAAATTTTCAAGAAGGAAGCGAGGTAAAGAGGAGAGCATTGATGATTATGTTGCTGCTTTGAATAATTTGGCTTTAACCTGCAGATCTGGTCAACTACAAGAAGAATTTGTTCGTGATCAAATTATCATGCATGCCAGCAACCCTAATATCCAGGACAAACTCTGGGTTAATGGGGAAGCTTCTTTGAAGGAAGTTGTCGATTTAGTAAAAAAGCAGAACTTACAGGCAGATGTGCTAAGGCTGTTTTAGAAGAACCTGTAGTAGTCAAAGCCATTAAATCTTCAAATGCTAGCAAACTAAGACTGAATGCAAACATGAGAGATGTTGAACATGATCATCATAAGAAAGGTGAACATTACAAATCCAAATATAGCAAAGAAAAACGTCGCAGTACGAAAAACAACGATTTATCTGAACTCAAATGCTTTCGATGTGGGTCTCCCACCCACCTAGCTGATTCAACAAAGTGTCCTGCTAGATATCAAAAATGCACGTCTTGCGGTTTGACAGGTCACATTGCTAAAGCTTGTAATAGAAGATCTTCAAAACAAAGCAAACAAGTCAAACAAATTCAAGAGGAAAGTGACTCAGACAAGGAAAATTCTGAGTATTCTGATTCTGACAGCATCAGCTATGTATTCTCAATTGAATATGATGTACTGGAGCTCACACCCACAAGAAAAAAAAACCCCCATGTGTGACGTGAAATTGGGTGGCGTTACAGTGAATCTCATGGCTGATTCAGGTTCTCCTTTCACAATTATTAATGAGAATGTATGGAAACAATTCAATGACAAAATTGGCTCTTCATTAGAAAAATCAAAAGTGATTGCAAGAAGTTACACAGGAAACAACATAGAATTATTAGGGACACGTGATCTGGAATTTGAATTCAAAAACAGAAAAGCATATTGCAGGATTTTGTGGCTAAGAAGGGTCCTTCGGTCCTTGGTTGGAGCGACCAAGCTGATCTTGGCATTATCCTCAAACCGAATAGCGATGATCCTGTTTTGTCTGTTGATGAGTCCTGTAAACGCACCATCCAAAATGATTTTCCTGAAGTGTTCTCTTGTAAGGTTGGTCTGCTCAATAGTTTTCAACATAAAATTGAACTTAAAGACTCAGCCATCCCATGCATTCACAAGGTAAGACATTTACCAGTGTCAGTAAGAAATGATGTTCAAGTCGAACTGAATAGACTTATCAAAGATGGAATAATAGAAGAAGTTGAGTCCGCGGAGTGGGTTTCTCCCTTGGTGGTGGTCAAACGTCCCAACGGGAAAATTAGACTCTGCATCGATCTCAGGGACCTGAATAAGAATATTATTGTTGATCAATATCCTCTACCACGCATATGTGAAATGTTTAATGCCACCAATGGTATGTGTGTATTTTCTATAATTGATTTAAAATCCGCATATCACCAGATTTCCCTACACGTGGACAGCAGAAAATACACCACATTTATCACCCCATTTGGTTGTTATTGGTTCACCAGGGTGCCGTTCGGCTTAGCCTCGGCGCTTTTTCAAAGGGTCATGACTTCCATTTTTGAAGGCGTCAACGGTATCAGGTTTTTCCAAGATGATATCCTGGTCATGGGTAGCAAACAATCGGAACATGACACGCATCTTAGGCAAGTTTTTAATAAACTTAAAATGCAGGGTCTGACTGTTGAATTAGACAAGTGTAAAATATCACAAGACAGAGTAGTATATTTGGGGCACACCATTAGCCAAGAGGGCATCAAACCTAAACAGGGATTAGTGGACGCCATTCTCAATGCTCCCTGCCCATCAGGCAAAGATGATGTCAGAGCTTTTCTTGGTTTGACCGAGTATTACTCGAAATTCATAAAAAACTTTTCAGAGAAAACATACAGTATTAGACAATTATTGAAAAATAAGACAAAATTTGAATGGTCCATGGATTGTCAAAACACCTTTGAAACAATCAAAAAAGAAATAAGCGACGCTCCGTTTCTCAAAGGATTTGATCCAAAAGCAGAAATCTTTGTGACCACCGATGCCAGTAATAAAAGAATAGGGGCAGTGCTAGCACAGAAGGATACCTCAAACCATGAATGGGTTGTAGCTTTTGCCTCTAGGTCACTCACCCCTGCTAAGGAGAAGTACTCAGTAATCGAGCGCGAAATGCTGGCCTGTTCATGGGCGCTCAATTACTTCAGAGCATACATATGGGGTTACAACATTCATCTTCGCACAGACCACAAACCCCTAATTAAAATACTGTCTGCCTCTGGTTTGCAGAATGCTTCTCCACGACTAAGCAAAATGTCTATTAAATTACTGGACTATTGCTACTCTGCTGAATATTGGCAAGGAGTTAAGAATAAAATTGCTGATTTCCTCAGCAGACTACCACTCCCACACAATGAGGGCACTGATACATCAGAGGATGCCGAAAAGGTGGCTCAACTCTTCAACACAGAGTTGGATGTAATATCTGCGGGAGAATGGAAACAACACATGGCTCGTGATTCAACCCTCCAAGATGTATGCAAATTTGTGAACACCAGGTGGCCAGAGAAACGCCATCTTAGTGACAACGTAAGAATTTACTGGGAAATAAGAAATGAACTCAGTTTGGAAAACGGAGTGTTATACAGAATTGGTAAAGCAATAGCCCCCATCACACTCAGAGACAGAATACTTAAACTTTGCCACATTGGTCACCTGGGCATCTCCAAAACAAAGCAAAGAGTCAGAACCAGTTACTGGTGGCCGGGCATTGACAAGCAAATTGAAACCCAAATAAGGAACTGTGTGGAATGCAGTGATTCAGACAAAACCCTTAGAACATCCAAAGTCTCTCTCTCTCCACTCCAACCCCCCTTGATGGCTTGGGAGAAAATTGGTGTAGACATCGCGGGGCCCATTGAAGGACATGACGGAGAGATCAAGTATATTCTAGTGGCTATAGATCATTTCTCGAAGTGGCCAGAAATAAGAATTGTCACGGAAATAGATAGCTCCACAATCATATCTTTCTTGGACAAACTGTTCATTAGCGAAGGATTACCAAAATTTGTGCTCACTGACAATGGTCCACAATTTTGTTCTGAAGCGTTCAAATCATTCCTAATGAGAAACTGTATCACTCATCACACCACTTCATTATACCATCCTGAAGGTAATGGCCTCACCGAGCGTTTCAACCGTGTCTTGAAAGGACACATACAGCTGTCAAGAAATGCAAATCTGAACTGGGAGGAAGAAGTGTTCAAACTCATTTGGGCTTTCAGAATATCTCCTTGTGCCAGCACCCGTGAGGCACCCTTTGTGCTCATGAGAAGCAGACAGCCCCTGAGTATTGACCTTGGATGGATGCCAAATTCCAAACAAATTGCATGGTCACCTGATGTAATCAGAAATAACATAATAAAAGCACAAAAATATTACAAAAAATGGTATGATTCCAAACATGGTGCAAAAGAACAGTCATTTAAAATTGGCGACCTTGTTAAAGTTCGTTTAGAAAAAAAAGTAAGGAAAGGAGAAAGCAGATACACCGCTCCATTGCAAATTGATGAACTGTTCAACAACGCAGCCAGACTCAGCGATGGGAAGGTTTGGCACATGAATAGATTGGCAAGATACCATCAGGGAGCCAATGTTTCCAACCAACTGCAACATGAGACCTATTGCAAAGATTTGTGGGTTGATGTTGATAGAACCAGTGTAGGACAGGGTCCCATGTTCAGAAATGCTAGTTCACACTATCTCCCATCTGCCACTGACTCAGCTGACTGTCAATCATCAGACCAGTCTGAGGGTGTCAATCTTCGCACTCCGATTACCAATCGGAGTTGTACCGGTGACTCCCACTTTGACTCTGAAGCCATGTCTGGCGGTCACAGCTTCAGCGGTAGGTTTGGTAGAACCTGTAATGATTCTCACTCTGACACAGAAAGTGTTCCCGATGCCCTTGTTCCCAAGGGAAGATTTGGGAGAACCATCCACAAACCTAAACGTTATGAAGACTTTGTTTGTGACTAATGTCAACCAGTTAATCTAGCACTAATGTTTCTCTTTGCCACACGTAGTGGCTTATCTGTTAAAACTCGCAAGAGAGGAAGATGTGTTGTAACCTAGTTCTGGTTCCCCCTGAACCTTAGGCAAGTGGTGTCTACCAGCTCTCCTGCGCGAGAGCACCCATTGTTCCCCCACCATCCCCATTGGTTCCCCAACATTCCACACTGTCCTGGTTCCTTCTCTTACTCCTAATTGTCACAATGATTCTGCCTAACTCAGGCCTGCCAAGTGTCACTCATCAGGCGTGACGCTAACGCATTTCAGTGCGGTGTTCCTGCATCACCCCACTGAAATGAATTGTCATGCATTTGTGCCACTGACCACACTCTGATGACAGCGCTGAAACTGGCTGCCCACTATGCCAGATGCTAGCGCGTGCCGGCGCTCAGACACACACCAATATGTGTGCCCCGGGCTGCAGGCAGCAGACTTCACTTGCGGCAAGCAGCAGCACAGTTAGTAAGCAGTTAAAGATCTGCTTTCAAACTCAGTGCTACAAATGTTACAATCGTTGCGTTACAGGCCTGGTCGTGGCGCCGTGTGGGGGATGATCTAATCGGATGTGACCTCACGTTAGTGGAACTGGAAGGAAGTGAGGTGGAAGCGGCGCGGGGCCTAGGACTCGACTGGACTGGACTTCATTGATCCGCGGCGCGCCGTCCTTCTCATCATAGTCTTAGACCGAGTGAGCTGCTCAGCTGTCTGCTGCGCAGCAGCAGGAAGGCAATAATTTAATAGAATTTATAGTACCGGCAATGGACTGGCGGGATGGCACAGCATCGATGACCTCACCACTCTCACTCGGGTCAGGTCATGACTGCATGGCATGATCATCACAGCATCGGGCACTGCAGGGAGACTGCACAGCAGTGCGCCTCGACCCCGTGCAGTGCCCCGTCTCATTGAGCCCGCCGCTGCTGCTCGCACCACCATCTGTTGCACCACCATTTTGGTGTCTGCAGCCTCTCATGAAGTAATGCCGCTCGAGTCCGGATCGGGCCCAGCTGCTGAAGAGAGCTTGTTGCCTCAAGAACATCATGAGGCTGACCTGTAGCGTGGATTTCTCTCTCTGCTTCAGGTTCGGGTAATTTATTATTCTAGTATTGTTAATTATTTTAGAGCGTCATCTGTCACTGCTGACTGACTTTGCGCGTGCTCCAACTCTGCTCACTGCTCAGGCGAGGCTGCGCTTGGGAGGGTGCCTCAACGGGATTCGCACTACTGTTTGATTAATTTGAAAGGACAGTAGGTCACGTAATTCAGAGCCTTAATAGTACACACATTTCCAGAGCTCATGTGAACCGTTTAAAAATTTTTTGTAAGCCCTGACGGTGACTATGCTTTACTTGGCCAGTGCTGACCTCTATTGTACCCGGGGGTCGAAAAGGTCACTTGTGTGTGTGCGGACCATCATTTATTCTATTAAAAAATCGAGAAGAGGGTCTGCCACCAAGTCTTTGCTCGGCTTACCTAGATGGTTCATTCCTACCAGGAGGTGCCCCTTACCACATAGTGTGTTAGTGGGAGGAATAACATCTCCGTGTTGCAAGAAACACGACTGTCTGTCCTGTTTAGTTTTCTTGATAGGACACTGTAACACAGCGGGGTCAGCACGAAGAAATGACTATAAAGGATATGCAAGTAGACAAATGATAAACACTACCTCTTCCTCTCCACAGAACGTTGAAACAGAGGTAGACACGCAATCCACACAGTGGCCCTTTAATTCTGAATGGAACTCGGAATGGGAGGAGTCTCGTCAGGACACGGAGACCTCTTATGCCGGAATGGACGAATCAAGGGTGTGCTTGTTCACCCAGAGCGAGGAAGGAGACGAGGAGGAAGACGGAAGCGGAGCGGAGCAAAGGAAGAACGTATATGCGGAGAAAGAACGGAGAGACGAGAAAGAAGACGGAAGCGGAGCGGTGCGAAGGAAGACCGGGTCTGAGGAGAGACAGCAGAGGGACGAAGCGGAGGACGTTAAGGAAAAGACGCCAGGAGGCCACCGACACCACGAGCCGCCCAGCCATACACCCGGGGGAGGTGTATGGCTTAACCAGGTGCGTGACAAGCTAAAGGGTTGGGTCACTCGTAAAATAGTAACGTCGGACTAAACCCGGGATCCCCTTCTTCCTGGTGTTTTCCCCTACCCCAAGCACAAAACCCTTCACCTCGGCAGTTAGCTACAGAGTGCCTCACGTGTGTTTGGTCCCTCACTCCCCTCCCTGTAATCCGCGATATAGAACGAGTACTGATACACCGTTTTTGCCTTTTATTTCCCTGTTCCGGTAACTGACGGACATCACGGAAACCGACGGAGACCTTCCTCGGCGGACACCCGACCGAGGACGTAGAGCAGCCTCCACAGATTCAGGCATCCGGAAAGCAGCGAGGAGCCGTTCCCCAAGACTTTCACGAAGCACGAGAAAGAAAAGCTCAGATTCACTATATACTAAAATAAAACCTAGAACTACTAGAATCAGCGTATTGCCTATCCTTCCCGCGCCTGCTACAGACACTAACTTTGTTACGTTGTTCTCTTTTTCTGTAATGTGCCGACATATTTTCATTGCATATCACAACCAAGCAGCCATCGGAAGTGTTCTATATTGCTGTGATATGTACACATTTGATTAATTCTCTAAAATTAATTGTATATTCCACAGAAATGTTTTAAAAAATGCTCTTATCTGAAATGTATACAGCATACGTAAAAAGCTGTGCTGCGCTCAGAAATAGGATAAGTATATCAAGGACTAAGTGAGCTGCATCAGTCTTTGTAGTTTACTCATACTAATGCTGCATTTTAGTGATTCCTGACTCGCATGACAGGGCCAAGAGACTCAATTAAAATTACACATAACAAGAGACATGCAGTACATACATCACTGCAGCTGTGTTTGTGTGGGAAGGGCTTTGCCTGCACTCGATCCTCCTTTTGCTAGGGTCGTCATATTAGCTTTTCTCCCTAAAAAACCACAGTGAGGTGATATACCACTTGCTGTATGCTGCCTCTTGTGGGTCTTGGTATGATTTAAGGCCTTTACTGGGTAACATAACTTTTCTGTTAATTCTGATGCCTAAGGGAATTAGATGACTCCATGTAAGTAGAGACACAATGCTCTAGTCCTGTTAGTTCAAATGAGCCGCTCCAGGACTGCAATTCCCAGAATGTAGTAGATTTGTTGTTGAATGAAAACCTACAACAGAAGCAAGGCATCCTTGGTAACATGGGATTATCTAGTCACCGTACCAATGTCTGTCGTTGGATCCCTGTTTTCTCAGGTATCTCTTCTCTATATACATGATGGGGTAGTAGGGCATGGATCTAGCAACCTGCAGTCACAGAAGCAGTGTTTATGGATACATAGAGCTGTCAGAAGCGCCTGGAACCCTCCCCCTCATTTCTCCCTTCAGAAATATACCAGTCGGCCCAGGTCCAACGGCAACTACTTTACTTTCAGCACTGATCCGCAGCATCATGGTCAACAGAGCCTTTAGTTCTGTGACAGGCTGCCTGCGGCAGGTGTAATCTGGTGCCTGCTGCAGGGCTGGGCACGTAGGCACCTCTCGCCAAATGGGGAGGATTGCTCAGCTAGGGTTAATGGTTTTATTTAGGGTTGAGGCTGCTATACTAGTCTTGAAATAACAACATACAGCCTGGCTGTGACCTATGTGTGCCTCAGCCTCACTCTCCGGTGTAATTTCTAATTATATTGCTCGTGAGAAAATGTCACTCATAATCGTTGAATTGTCACTCATAATTACGTTTAAATTATGAAAATGTCACACATGGCAATCTGAAACCTTGGCAGCTATGCTAACTGACCTACGCACCGCCTTAGGTGTGGGGCTGATTGAAATAAACCTTATACTTAATTCCAGCATCCTGACTCTGACTTTGAATTGCTCCACCGCCACCCCGAAATATGTCTCTAGTTGCGCCTCTGTATGCCACTTCAACGGGACCTGCACTCACACAGCAACTACTCTTGAGAAGGAAAGCTTAACTCGGTCACGTACGCGAATGTCCTAGGCAAAACGCCTTTCTCGGTGCCCTGCTTTACCGAAAACATCTACGGATTCATACTGAATTTCTCGCTGCAATGCCGTATTCTGTTTATATTAGGGTAGGGACTCCTGCTGTAACTATACGCATGATGACGCACGCATCTCGGACGTGACGTCCTTTATCACGTGACTTTGACTCGTTGCTAAGGGTCATTCCTCTAATGGGGGCAAGTCACTGTCTGCGCGGAAGTGGCAGAGCCGGGCCCCAGGCTGAGCACAAGGAGCAAGGGTGTGAGGCTGCAGCTGCCGTACTCGGGCCCCATGGAGGAGACGACGGTAGTAGAGGCTCTGGGGTGTAGGACGAGTAGGACCCAGACACGCGGCAGCTCCTGAAGCCCTGCGCCCACGAGAGGTATGGACTGCTCTTGGGAGGAGATGATTCCCAGTGCTCTTGGGAGGGTGGCTGAACGCAGGCACAGAGACAATGACGGGCTCGATAGAGTCATCCACAGCCCCGTGCCACTAAACGTTTAGGGCCCACAGCTTAGGGGTGTTTATTATTCAAACAGATTGGAGGCGAATGTGTAAAGTCAGCAATTTACCTACGTTCGTCGCAGTGGTTTACTCAACTATATAATACGGTGCGACGATTTGGGGTTGACTATTGTCACTGGGAGGCAGGACTGTATGGGCTTTTTCTGAATGTCATAATGTTCTTTAAGTTCTGTACGTGTGTCCAATCATTGATTTTTGTGTGCAAAAGGCGCTTTGGAATAAACTGGGAGCAGATCGCTGAGTTGAACCCGTGTTCGAAGCTAAGTGAGTTAGCTCAGGACGTTGAATATCTGCCGCAATGAACTGGGTGTATCCTGAGGTCATAGGTTCCAATGTCAGTAAGGTGGCTAGGTGGTTTATTGCACCATCTACACTTGCTTGTGTGTAAAATCATAAGGCTGATTTTCCATTTTGAGGGTTTCTGTATAGTGTGCCTCTTGTGTCTTCATTGATTTAAGTCCAGTGAAATTACTTTAGTACAGTTCTATATCTGTTAGATCATCTCCAGCATAAGGGGCTCTACATAGAAAGTACTGTGTGCGGGGAGTCTTTATGAAACCAGGCTACACAGTTGTTTGACAGCATACGTTGCAGTTAGGTCTTCAATGAAACATATATTTTTATATTACACATGTGTATGGGACAGGGAGATGTGGCGATGCCCACAATCCTATACGTTTTGGCCACGTACCTAAATAAGCATTGAAACCAAAGTCTGTGGGTTCCAGTATCAAAATGACTACATTTCAATATGATAATAGTAAAATCTGTTTTTGGTATTGGGAGGTACGACGCTAGAGGCTGTGAATAGTTAACATGCAGCTTATTGCATTACTCCACGTGCAAAAAATTGAATAAGGTGCCTTTATTTTATTTTTAATATAGCGCTAGCTCGACCCGTAGGAATCATAGTGCTTTGCATACACACAGTAAAACAGCAGAAGGACAATACATTACATAGTAGGCCGGCAGTAAGGACGCAAACCACAGCCAAAAATCCAGCATGGGAATAAATATGCAGTGCAGCAGAGGGGGAGAAAGCAAAAAGAAAGGGCGAGAAAACACACAGTCCTTTCACCCACTATCCTTAAAAGTCCAGGGAGAGGGGGAACAACTTGGATGAAGAAGACTAGGGTAGTTGACGTTGGTCATGAAAGTATTTGTTTAGGAGATGGAGTTTCAGGTTCCTTTTGAAACAGTCGAAGGGGGTGTTGCATCTGAGGACTCCAGGGAGAGCGTTCCATATCCTGGGAGCGTTGCCAGAGAACGATCAGTATTGTTTTTTTTTCTTTTTCACTTTCGGAGGAATAAGAAGGAGTGAGTTGGAGCGTCTTAGTGTTCTGGACTGGTTTGCTCTAATCAGTTTGTTGTTTAAGTAGTTGGGGGCAGGAGAGTGAAGGGCTTTGTGTGTGATGCAGGCCAATTTATAGATACATCTCCCTTCATAGGAAGCCAAATTGAGGCAGTTGAGGGCTGGAGTGATGTGTTTAAATCTTTTAACTCCAGATACGAGTCGAGCAAACATGTTCAGCCCTGCTCTTAGAGGGGCTAGGTGAGCTTTCGAAGTCCCTGTAAGGATGGCGTTCTCTTAGTCGATTTTGGAGAGAACTAGGGATTGGACTACTGTCTTGAGGTCATCATGGGGTAGAAAAGGCTTCAGTTTCTTGAGGTGTTTTAGAGAGAAAAGAGCAGTTTTTGCTGAGTTTTTGATGTGGGCCTCCATTGATAAGTTCTTGTCAAGGGTGATGCCTAGAGACTTAACTGAGTTGGATAGGGTAAGGGGGCAGTTTAGGGCAACAAGCTTCTTGAGCCCCTCTTGGATTGGGCGTTGGTTATTTTTTGGAGAGAATAGGATTAGTTCTGTTTTGTCTGGGTTGAGCTTTAAGTGGTTAACGTAGAACCAAGTTTGGATCTCGGTTAGGGTGGTATTGAGGAGTTAGATGTCGCTGGGAGACTTGATCCTGAAATTGATTTTGGTGTCGTCCGCATAAAGGTGGTAATTAACTCCGGCTTTTTTCAATATGATTGTGAGGGCCTCCATGACGAGATTGAAGAGGGACGGGGAGAGGATTGAGTCTTGCGGGAACCCAAGTGTAACTTTAGTTGGTTTTGAGAGACATGAGTTAATTTGAATTTTTTGCGAGCGGTGTTGAAGGAAGGAGGTGAACCATTTTAGTACTGTGCCATTGATGCCGGACCGTATTGACAGGGTCTCCAAAAGGGCTTGATGGTTTACTGTGTTGAATGCCGCAGATAGGTCAATAAGGATGAGTAGGCAGGCAGCTCCTTCGTCTAGGGCCTTGTGAATGTCGTCGGCGACGTTGAGCATAGCTGTTTCCGTGCTACTGCCTTTTCTGAAACCAGATTGAAAGGCATGAAGGAGGTTGAGCTCATTGAGGTACGAGACAGGGATGTCCGCTACCACCGTTATTATTTGCTATAGCTATGGAGCAGTTAGCTGCACGGATACGACAACACCATACAGCTCGAGGAATAGGATTTAGCACGCGTAGTCTCGTGATATCTCTATACGCGGACGACGTAACTCTTTACATTCTTGACCCAGAGGTGAATCTTGATCCAGTGCTGCAGGAGTTTATAAGATTTGGGGGATTTACAGGTATATCTATCAACTGGTCTAAATCCCGCTTACAGATGGCACAAGGGAGGTCTGCTCTGAGTTCCCCCTTAGATGGGAGGCTACTGAAGTTAAATATTTGGGGGTGTGGCTAAGCCGGAATCTCCAGGACATATGGACACTAAACTTTGGTAGGGCTTATTCATGGCTGGAAGGGAAGGTGGCTCTTTGGTCCAGGTTGCCTCCGTCTGTGGCGGGTAAGGTGGCACTCGCAAAGATGGTTATATTGCCTGAATTTCTTTATCTATTTCTGAACGTGCCAGTACCACTTACTAAACACTTTTTTGGGCTGTTGTGTTCACAGCTGCTGTCCTTGGTATGGGCGGGAAGACAGGCCAGGGTGTCCTGGGATCTCCTGACTATTCCCCTAAAACAGGGCTGACTGAGGGCTCCTGATATGCAACTATATGCACTATGTGCGCAAGCTCAGTTCCTTTATTTTTGGGTGCATGAGACCCCATTTCAGCCCCATGTTGCGGTCGAGAGAGATGCAGTGGCTCAGACTCCGCTGGCTGTAGCAGTATATCGCAACGTCAGTCGACCGCAGTAAGATGCTGATACTGCTGGAACGCTATGCTGGGTATGGCGCGAACTGCAGAAACCGGCAGGCATGAAGACGCTATATGCGCAATCAATGGTTTTAGAAAATAATCCCATGTTCGCAATGCATGGTGTTGGTAGGACCCTGACTGCTGCTCTGAAACTGCACACCTTCGTTGACCTTTATCCGGAGGGAACCTTAAGGCCTCCCCCATTAGATACTGAAGAAGATGTGGTGTTGTTTGCTGAAAGATTTTTATATCATCCCATACGCACAGCGTGCCGTGCGATGCATGCAGAGTTCCCTGAAGCTCCCCCGACTGTTACCACTGGAAAATGTACTTAAATCACAGTCGACCAAAAAGCTGATTACGAGACTGTACACTACTATGCAGTCCAATTAGCCAGTGTTGAGACCAAAGTCCATGGGGCTTTGGAATGGTGAACTGAGCCCAAAGATGGCAGAAGAGCAGTGGGGATATTGCTGTAGTCAATTGACGGATTTGTCTCCAAACTACCGCCTACGAATGATTAAATTCAAGTTCTTACATAGCTATTACCAGACACCGGTTAGTTTGCATCGCATGCGGTTGAGGGACGACGCCAGATGTTGGAGGTGTGGGCAGGATCAGGCTAATTTTCTTCGTGGCGTGGGAATGCCTGCACTTACATGCATTCTGGAGTGAGATATTCAGTGCAGTGAATCGGATAATTGGTAGAGATGACCCCCTGTCCCCGCTGCTGGGTATTTTGGGATATGTGTGTGACACAGTTCCCAAAAGGCGTAAATTGCATGCCCTTTTGCTGCTATATGCTCGCAGACTAGTTGCTATACGATGGGGTAGAAAGCGAGTACCAGACTTCAAGGCTTGGCTAATGGATGTGACCTATGGACACACCCAGTTAAAACTCTTTTGGGAACAGATGCCCAAAGGATATATGGGAGCCTTTCTTGGAATGGTCACGGTCGACTGCAGACCAGGAAATACAAGATGCGGGTTGCGAGGAGGGGCAGGCAGGAATGTAATAATGCTCCGTGTGCTAATGTGAGATGAGGCTGTGTTATTTCATGTGTCTGACAGATGGCTTCCCTTCCTCGCTATGTATGTGTAACAGGATGTTTGAGTAGTGATATTCAATGGATTGGATAAGTTGACCTGGGTATTGTACCTCTGATGATGCATATTATACTTGTCATTGAAATGTGCCCTAACATTTGATATGCTGAGATTCTACGATATGGCATCGCAACATGTGCTAGGATACGAAATGCTATGCTATTCTTTGGAATATGTATTTTGTATATGCTATGCCTGGTTACGAGTTGGCACAATGTGCCTTTGTTCTGTGCTATGTTTAACAAGCATTTACAATGCAATGGTTTCGCCTTTTGAAAAGTTTGAGCTATTGGCATTGTAAATGACAACATTTTTATTTATGTGTTTGTTTTGAAAATAAATAAATAAATGGCATTATCATTTACAATGCCAATAGCTTCAGAAAGCTTAAAAAAAGGCAAGAGTGAACGTCGTGCAGGGCCAAAACACAATTATGCTCAACAAACTCCTAAATAATTTGTTGCATGCAAATAATAATAGGAAAACTAAAACCGAATCATGCTGCACACTTACTAAAAAAAAAATCTATATTGGCATTATTAAAACACTAGTTCGATTTCTGAACTCTAAACATTATACATAAACGCAATAACATCAGTGCACCAAAACCTATAAATAAGGCACATAAATCATGTCTTCTACTATAAAGGCCTATGTTTGGGGTAAGAAACTCAAAGTATACATTATACCAAGGGATAAATATTCATCTAGGGCCCTTACTACAAATTTTAGGTAAAATCAAGGGGCATATTGAGCAATGTGGTGTAATTGCATAACTTCGGAAATTTCATAACAGGTGCAACATGAGTTTATCAAAAGTATGTCAGATTATGCCAGCAGAACAAAAATGTTATCTCGGCCTTCTACAAAGCGGCCAGTGACTGTGTGAAGGTGAAACAAAAGAGCTAGATGTACATCGGCTCAAAATCCACTTCAAATATAACAAGCAACACGAAGGAAGCCCTGTGAGTGAGGTTAAAATGAGGGCCTGTGGATCTGGCTATGCAGTGGACGAATTGGGCTAAATTTGGGTATATCTGAGAGCCACGTGAAGGGGCACTAATCACTACTGTTTTGTAGCACAATGCACCCACAGATACAAATATTGTTTCGCACAACATTGGTTCTGTTGCCTTTTAGGCGACATACTTCTAATAATGAGTACATGTAGTGACACTGCTCGCTCCTCAAAGTGCATCCAACAAAAAGCTGCTGGTATAACTCTCATTGGCAATCATTCTTGATTTCTGAAACATAGGAGACTAGGTGGGCCAGCAGAGCGATTCGGGCCTGCAGCCTTCAAGATGCACACAGTAAGGGCCTACAAGTCCCAGCATGCAAGCTTTTCTTGGGTTTGGCTAAAAGGACACACGTGGTATGAGGTCACTCGGCAGCTGTGGCCTTATTGACAACTCATGCCATGCATGCACTGATGTGGGAGGCTCACCTGACCAGAGAAGTAGCTTGTCGTGCGCATCCTCCTGGGAGCTCGAGTTCTGGGCCAGGGCGGTGGAGGTGAGGCCGTATGGCAGGTGGGACCCCAGGCAGGCGTTGTACTTCAAGGCTTCGCAGGAGGCCGTCTTCTTGCACCGGTCAAAGTAGAAAGTCTCGTTGCCAGCTTGGACACCTGCTTGTCGAGGCAGCAGAAGCACCAACGCCCACAGCACCCAGAACCCCCTGCCCAGGACCTGCTCTCTCCTAGAAATTTTGGGGGTCCTCTTCTTCACGTGGGCAGGACCCCGGGGGTCCACAACTGCAAAAGTACAGAGTTTCTGGCTTATCTCAACCAGAAGTACAGCAGACCCCCAACAGTTCACCTTGTTTCCTGCTGGATGGTCTGAGTATCCCCGAAATCCAACGAGGTGTCTCCGGGGCTGGCCCTCCTCGTTTCCCATTAGAGGCTTGAAGAACCCAGCAAGTCCGGCTAGCCCCAGTCGCACCTCCTCGAGACCCGTCCGAGGTCCCGGGGGGACCCCTCCAAATCCTTCTGCCTTCTGGTAACATCACCCTTCTCTCTGGAGCCCAGGGATCCTACCAACCCACCGGGCCCTGTCCGTTCCACCTCACTCACCATAGGACGGTGTAAAGGGAACCCCAAAAGCCGTCTACAGCCTGCGCTGCATCCATCTCGCTACCCATCAGCGGGCCGATTCTCATCCTCGTGCCATCCAATGCTTCGAGGGGGGCGCAATAATCCTCAACAGGCCGGCGTGGGAAATCCGGGAAACCTCGGCCTCTCAGAGAGTCCTCCTGGCCAGGACATCCCCTCCAGTGTAGGATGGGGGCCTCCGGCCATCCCTTCACGCGTAGGATCGCCCCTCCTCCACTTCCAAGCTCAGTGGAACTTCAGGGCCAAACAGAGGTTTCTCTGTGCCATCCTCGCAGGTCCGCCCATAGGCACTTCCACGGAACCAGAAACGGCGTTCAAAAGCCAAGAAACGAGCTCTCGTTTTCCCCCTTCCTTACCACAGCACCCAGACATAATGAAGTAGTCGATGCAACCGGGTCTGGGACGCGACACCTTTGGGTCACCTGTAAAGTAACCTAAACCTGCGTGTAGTAACCTTGAACACAATAATTCCTTCCATACCAATGACTGAGTGCAATTATTTATTAATCGGCAAACATTGCTGATTGGAAGTAGCCGTGTTAAGTCATGCGAGCGCGTGCAAGGTGCCAGTGAGAGCTCCAAAGTGCCAAGCTCGGCAGGATGTGCCCAGGTACAGCGCCTCTTCCATCAATGAGGGCAAAAGGCTCGCGGTGCTACAAGTGAGGCGGGCTATTATTTGGGTGCGTGGCACGGTGTTTGCGTCTGTGGCTGCACAACTGAACAGCTGCGAGGGTGGCCATTTAAATTTAAAAACGGGGTTGGTCTTAAATTTCAGGTGAAAAGCAGTAGTTAAGAAAAATATTTAGGCTGCTGGTAATGCAAAATGGTTAATTTCAGGGCCAAGCAAATTATAGCCCGTGGCGACTTGAGTGAAATGGAGAGGGCCTGGCCCTGCCTGGTTTGTGTCTTGAGGCACAACAGCGCAAAATTGTATCTGCGACACGGGACGACAAAGTAAACACATTAAAAGATAGCAGAAACAACATTTTCTAAAGTAATACAATACATCTACTGGGCTGCCGCATATTCTTAACTTCTGCCGCACTCTCGATATTTTCCATTTTTTTAAAGATGCAGGTTGAAACGGGAGCTCTCGCAAACATAAAGAGAAACCAGCGTGAATTCGGTATACTTTACTCCCATGAAATAAAACACATTTTTTCCATGTTGCTGAAAAGGTAAACGATAGAATGCATACGGAAATGTTAAAGCAAGTGGGGTCGAGTCTCTTCCCCGCCTCCCTCCCGGGGTGCCGTTCTTACCTGCTGGACGGGGGTGTTGGGCCCCAGAAACCTGCTGGAACCGTTTCGGTAGGGTGAGGGGGCCAGGAGCCGGGTCCGGGTGGAGTGCAGCCGCCGCGCTGAGTCTGTGTCCGGGCTCCGGGGGCGGGGAAGGAGGAAGGCGGCCATGAGGAAACAAGCGGGAGGGGGCGGGAAAGGGGGAGGAGAGACGCTGAGGCGGCCATGAGGAAACAAGCGGGAGGGGGCGGGAAAGGGGGAGGAGAGACGCTGACGACGGAAGGCGGGTGCCGGCAATGCCGGACCAGACACGGGGGCGTTCCCGGCGTCGCGTGACGTTGGCAAAAGCCAAAGAATCTCGGGAACGCCCCCGTGTCTGGTCCGGCATTGACGGACGCCTCTCTGTTCCAATGGCTAGCCTCCATTTATGGAGCTAGCCAATGAAGCAGAGAGGCGTGTTCAAGTCACCCATACTAGAAACTACAGATTTCTCTGGAGGAGGAGCCTAACGGCTCCGCCCCCCAGCGAAACCTAAAAAGCAATAACAACAAATACAAAAAAAAGGAGGTTGAACTCATTAATGTGAATATTGAGTTGAAGGAGAACACATTTCCCTAATGTTTTTGCAAGGAATGGGAGGTTAGAGATAGGTCTGAGGTTGTTAAGATCATTAGGATCAGCCCCAGGTTTCTTGAGAATGGGTGTTATTTGTCCTAGTTGAAGGGAGTCTGGGACACAGCCTGAGGTGAGAGGGGTTGATGATTTTTGTCCAGAAAGGGGAGATTGTGTGGTTGAGTTCTTTTATGATTGAGGAAGGGAGGGGGTCCATGGTGTGGGAGGAAGGTTTCAGATTTAAATTATATTGAAGACCGTGTTTACTGACATTAGCTCAAAGTCGGACCAATGCGCATTTGTTTTTGAGCAGGAGGTAGGTCTGATTGTCCTTGTTAAGAGCTCTTTCTGAGTGGTCCAGGGAGTTTGAAGGGGGGCATGTTAAGGTGGATGGGGGGTGAGTTTGTAAGAAGGATTGATCAATTTTAGAGACTTTATTGGTGAAGAAGGTGGCAATTTCTTCACATCGCTCATTGGTGGCTTCGATTTTCTTGAGAGGGAGTGCAGTTAGTTTGGCTTTTAACAATGTTAGAGTTCTCTTGGTCTGTTTTTCACCAGATCTAGTTGGCTGCGGAAAAAAGATGCCTTTTCATTGAAGATGTGTTTTTGTAAGACTGTCGAGCAGATCTAAGATGTGTTAGGTGCATGGATGAGGGGTTTTGTCTCCAAGGCATTTCTGTTTGTCTGAGTTGGCGCCATTCATCATTCAGCTCCACGTTAAACCAGGGATTTGATTTGGTTCTCCTCAGTTGTTTGAATTTGAGAGGAGCTACTTGGTCTAAGACCTCTGCCATTCTTGAGTTGAAGTGAGGTCATCCGCCGTCCATGATGAGGGATGGAGTTGAAGATGGGGAAGAATATTGTCTTCAAGTTTGGATAAAGGTATTTCTTTGATGTTTCTGGTTAAGAGTTTGACAACACTGATAGGTTGGAGGTTGGCAAGAGTGTCAATCTTGAATAGAATGAGGTGGTGGTCGGACCAGTCAATGGGAGAAATCTCTCAAGGAGATCAGATCCTTGTTTGTTATGATCGCATCTAGAGTTGCACCTTTGATGTGAGTTGGTTTATTGCAGAGTTGCTTGAGGTTGTATATTTCCAGAAGGTTGGAAAGGTTTAGGACAGTGGAGTCTTCTGGGTCGTTCCAGTGGATATTGAGGTCACCCAAGAACACATCTTTGGTGTCTGTCAAGGAGAATCGTGTTATGAGGTCTGTTAGTTCTTCTGGGAAGAGGGTACGCTCTCCAGGAGGATGGTAGATAGTGTGAAATTTGATTGGTGGGGTGCCCTTGGTAGTGAGTTCGACGCCTAGGTATTCAAATGAATGGTATACGGCAGGTTTGAGTTTGGTAATTTGTATTACATCTCTGTGCAAGATGGCTAGACTCCCACCAGTTTTGATTGGCCTGTCTTGTCTGGTGAGGTTGTACCTTGGAAGGGTGAGAATGTCAAGAATGGGGGTGGAGTGAGCATTAAGCCACGATTCTGTGAGGAAGGCGATGTCAATTTCTTCAGCGAGAAGAGCTTCAGCAATGTCAGTAGCGTGTTGTACTGCTGATCTGCAGTTTAGGAGCACGCAAGAGAGAGGACGGGGAGCCTTGATGATGGGGGGAGTTAGGTGGATAGAGGTGTATTGAGCAGGGGGTCTAGGCGAGTGGACAGTATTCGCAATTCTATTGGTGCTGATAGTAACAGGGATGTGGACAGGGGCTGACTTCCGGTCCAATGCGAGGTGTGAGTCGTAGAGTTCAACAGGTTTCGGTACTGAAAAGGGTTGGCTATCCCTATTGGTACTGAAGGCCTGGCTCGATGATGGGCTGGAGGGTCGAAGGGTGCGCTGTGGGACTATGTGAGATGTATTGAGTGAAGTAGGAGCACAACACCTCGGGGGAGGGAGCACGGTGGCTTGGCCCTGATGAGAAGGACTTGTTGTAAGTGAAGGGAATCAGCGGCAAGCGAGTGAAGTTTCTGCTCCATTCTGTTCAGTTGCTGTGCTATAGAGCTGAGGGAGTTTAAGGTTTTAGGCAGGTGTCGAGGGTGACTGGGGTCTATGGAGGGAGGATGAGCAGGGGTGAGGGGTTGCATGCAGTCCATGGGAGAGGAGTGATGTTGTAGGCGGGCAGTCGGAATAGTAATGTTCCTATTCGAGGAGTTCGGTGTACGAGAGGAGGGACTGTTGTCCATGACAGGAGGGAGAAAAATTCTGGGACGGATGTCACGGTTCCGGACATTGTCAGCTAGATTGGCGGTGGAGGCAGGTTGTGAATGTGGGAGTGCGACATCAGAGGGGGAGAATGCAGTGGTAGGAGGGGGGAGAGAGACCACAGGATTGGAAATTACGTTTGATAGGGGGGAAGTAAAGGTTGGGGGAATAGTGACAATGTAGGTGGTGAGGTGAGGGTCGGTGGCTTGTATGAGAATGGTTCCAGTTCTGTAAATGGAAATGGTGAGATCCCCTTTGAAGGTCGGGGAGATGGTAGTGGAGATTTTTTCACCATAGGGAATGGTTACTGACTTGGCGGCTTGAAGGTGAAGAGAGAAGCTGATTTTCCATTGAGCCGGGTGATTAGTGTAGAAAATGAAGTTTGTTTTCATGTTGCTGTTGGTCACTAAGTGATAGTTATGTACAATGAGTGTTTCAGGGTGTTGTTTTAGAATCAAACATTTAATTATGCGGTAAGTTAGCTCCAGACACAGCCCAGCTGCCTACATCGACTCGCCGGCAGGGCGTAGACAAGCAGTAATTAAACACGGCATTTGGACCTACAACCCGGAGGGCGGTCCTGCGTAGTAAAAGCCATGAACAGTCCCCACCGGCATAGCAAAGTCCGCAATTTTCATAGAAAAGAACATCAGCCAGAACAAAGAAAGAAAACTAAAAACACCCCCCCACCCCTCCTCCCCTAGACGATTACCCCCCTGGCCCCCCCACCCTCCCCTCCCCACATCAGCCCATGCCCGTGCGTCACACACACCACTCCAGCTCGGTCAGACTCGTCCCCAGAAATTAGGACCCCGGAACAGCCCGAATTGGATCCAGAGGAATAAGCTGTAGGACTTGCAGGTACTTTGGGCAAGTAACTTCTCTGAATTCCTTAGATGGAAGACTCAAAAACGGAGCCCGCAGGGAAGCATACTCAGACCCTCTACCATCCATATTCAAGGAAAGCCGTTCCATCACCAAGACATGCCACAGGCACATCAGCCAGTCACGCACATCCGGGACGTCCGGGGAGCCCCAGCGCGCTAGCAGGACCTGACGTCCAGTCAGCAATCCTAGTGCAATTTGTCGCCCTAGTGCCGTGCGAAGAGGGTAGCAAGCGGGGTGTGGGAGGCCTAGTAGTATATGCTCGGATAGCCTAGGTAGTGTGATCTGGAACGCAGCATCTAGTTAATCAAGAACCGTCTTCCAATATCGTTCTAGCTTAGGGCAGTGCCATAACCAGTGCAGAAGCGTGCCCAACATACCGCACCCTCTCCAGCAAAGACTGGATTTAGCCCTGTCCCAGGATGCAACGCGCGACGGTGTATAATACCAGTAGGTCGTAAGCTTGTAGGCCGACTCCGTACCCGCTATGTTGACTGTTGTGTGATGTGCGCGGTAGAATACCTGCTCCCACTCCTTCTGTGAGAGTGGTCGCCCCAACTCCACCTCCCAACGCACTTGCGCCTTTGTGCGGCCCCGCTGTGGATCACGTAGGATCATGGCATATAGTTCAGAGATAAGGCTCCGGTCATTCTTCTTACGTAGGAGCCATTGCTCGAAGGCTGTGAGGGAGCGCGACATCAAGACCACATTGGCCGGGCGTGACACCCAGTGAGTTACTTGCGCATAGGCAAAGCTATCCGACACATCCGTTAGGGAATGTTCAGTCCGTAGCTCCGTGAAGTGGACAAGCCCCTCTAGATCAAAAAGCATACCCACCCTCTTACAATCCTTCTCTTGCCAGCGATGAAAGACCGGGGAAGCAAGGTCAGGGGGGAAGGCAGGATTGTCCACAATCGGTGTCATGGGTGAGGGGAAGGTAGTCCAACCCTTTCGGATTGCCAGTTGATCTCATGCCTTAAATGTTGGTGACTTCACTGGCGAGAAGTATAGTCGCCATGCCCTATCCTTGCGAGGCAACCAGAGTTCCCGCCAAATGTTGCAACCCGCCACTGTCTGGTCCATGAATAACCAATGTTTACTCGATTCCGGCCTATTCCATTCGACCACGAAGCGTAGACAGGCAGCCTGAAAGTAGGCCGTAAGATGAGGGAAACACAAACCGCCAGTGGCTTTAGGGAGTGTGGTCGCCGAGAAGGGCGCATGGGGCCGCTTGTTGTCCCAGAAGAATCTATTCAACAAGCCCTGGAGTTTTTTCAGAGCCCCCCTCGGCGGTGTAAGAGGTAGCATTTGAAAGACGTACAGTATTCTGGGCAGAAGAGTCATTTTGATAGCCGCTAACCTGCCAAACCACGACAGGTTGAGGCGCGACCATGCGGAGATAGATTTGGTAGTTTGTTCCACCAGGTTAGCATAATTCAGGGAAAGCGTCCGGGGTACGGTCGACGCAAGGCGGATGCCCAGGTACGTGATGTCCGATTGTGTCCAGCGGAAGTCAAAATCCCGCTGCAGGTCAGCGACCTCCTCCGGCGGGATCGAAATATTAAGAATTTCAAATTTAGTGAAGTTGACCGTAAAACCGGCCGCGGCATGGAAAGCCCGAATCTCCGCAGAGAGGCAGTGCAGAGAAGCAGCAGGGTTCTGTAACGCTAGAATAACATCGTCAGCGTACAGGCTTATTTTATGCTAGTCGGCTCCGAATCGAATGCCCGCAATGTCGGGATGGGATCTGACACGTTGAGCAGAAGGGCTCCATATGAAACACAAACAGGAGCGGCGAGAGGGGGCACAGAGGAGCCCTCCTCTGTGTACAAGGATTGGTAGAAATGGCGGAAGGTAGCTGCGATCTCAGTGGTACGTGACACAGATTGGTGGTCCCGGATGGTGGCAATGGCCCGTGACTGGCCCTGGGCCCGCAAGCGGTGCGCGAGCATTTTACCCCTCTTGTCTCCACTCATGTAAAACTTATGGCGCAGGCGCAACAACGCGTATTCTGCCCTATCGAGATCCAGGTGTTTCAACATGCGCCTCTTAGTTTCGAGCTCTCTCCAAACCCTGCGGGCCCCGGTACGTTTGTGTATAGTCTCCAAGCCCCGAACCTCCTTCTCCAGCTCCCCCCTCTTATCTCTTCGAAGCTTGGAGTATGTGGCTGCCAAAGCAATAAAATCACCCCTAACCACCAGCTTCAGCGCCTCCCAAACAGATTCAATCCCCGTTTCTCCGACGGGGTTCTCGGTGAAGTAGTGCGTGATAGTGTCCCTGACCTTACCTACAACAGTGTCTGCGCGAAGCATGGAGTCGCGTAACCGCCAGCCAGCTGAGGGGGTGCGTGCGCCGCATAGAGTGAAAATGACCGACCGGGGCACATGGTCTGAGAGGGATCGGGAGCAATATCCGCTTCGTGAAGGTGGGGCAACAGGGCGGAGGAGGCCAGAAAGTGGTCAAGGCCCGCATATGTCTGGTGTGCAGCAGAATAATATGTATAGTCGCGCTCCTGGGGGTGTTGCAGCCGCCACACATCATGCAAACCACCGTCCGCCAACCACTGCTTCCCCTCTACTGACCAGGACCCTGAGCTGTGCAATCTATTTGCCGACCTATCGCTAGTCTCATCCATTACAAGGTTAAAGTCCCCCCCCCTTACCAAGAGGAAAGCGTCAGGGGAAGCAAGGACCTGGGCCAAAGCTGTGCGCAGAAAGGACTCCTGTTGCGTGCTTGGTGCGTACATGGACCCAACGGTAAAGATTGTGTACCCCCACTGCACCCGCACCGCCAGGAACCTCTCCCGTATATCCACCAGGTGAGCCAAGACCTTACAGTGCATCCGGGAGCTAAAGAGGAGGGCAACTCCATTTTTCTTGGCCGGGCCCGACGACCACAATTGAAGGGGGAATCTTTTATCTCGCATTCGACGCTCGTCCTTGTGCAGGAGGTGCGTCTCCTCTAGGAGGCAGACATCACCCCCAGACTGTTCAAGTAGGGATAGGACGGCAGAGCGTTTCACTGGATTGTTTAGTCCCCGGACATTAAGGCTCACCACTTTCAACTCCCTAGCCATCCCAGTCAAACTTGATCTGCATCGCAAGTGCCCCAGGGCAAATCCAGGGCCGAGCATGGCTCCCGTGAGCAATCAGAACACACATCCATCAGCATGAAGGAAAGGAGCAGAAATGCACACATATGCACAAGCGGCAAAGGTCTGATGCGGAGTCCCCCCCTGCACTCACTCCCCCTCCCCCTCCCCCAGTACACACACTGAACCCCCCCATAACGGAACCAAATTAAAGTGGAAAAAGACAAAGTGAAGTACGCATGCCCGTAGTACAGGCCACATAGGCAAGGGAAATAGGTACCAATCCACAGTCTTCCTCTTCCCGGTACGGGACTCACTCAACCAACAGTACATATCAAAGTACCTTCAGGGGATGTCCCCCCTCCGACGCCATCTGTTTACCCTCTCAGGCCTCACGGCACCTCGGAGACATCATCCGGGGCAGCCTCCGTAACCAGAGCCACAGAGGCTACAGCTGCACCCCTCCCCTGGAGACGTGCTGAGTTATCAGGACCCTTCTTGGGAGCAGAGCGGCCCACCTTCTGCCACTCTGTCGAACGTCGTCGTCGCCTGTGAGTGTCGCTATCGCCCGTTGACTCCGCTTCTGTGTGTTCGATACCCAGGAGGTCCATGGCTACTGAGAGCGAGCGCACCTGAACCAGTTTATTTTGCGAGCGAAAAATGAGTCGGAAAGGATGACCCCACATGTATGCGACGTTGCGATCTCGCAGGAACGAAGTGACTGGCTTGAAGTCCCTGCGCTTCTGCAGTGTAGAAGCTGCCAAGTCCTGGTAGAGTACTGGACTTTGCCCACGGAATTGCAGAGGGACGACATCGCGCGCCATCTTGAGAATACGCTCCCTAAATTGAAAATCATGCACCCAGACGAGGATGTCCGGAGGTGGTGCCTTCGATCCCTTGGGTAGGCCCACACGGTGCACTCTGTCCATTCGAATGTCTGTGACCTCCTCGTCTTGCAGGATCTGCTTAAAGAGGGCCTCGACGTACTCGCGGAGATCCGTCCCCTCACCCTTCCATGGCACCGCCCTGATCCGGATAGTGTTGCGGCGGGAACGGTTCTCCAAATCCTCGTGTGTGCCTGTAGGTCGAGGTTCTGCTCAGTAAGCCTAATAACGTCCTGCTGAAGCCGATATATGTCGCTCCAGGTCATGTTCTTCCAATGTGGCCACACGTTCCCCTACTTCGTCCACGTCTCTCCGGACCTCCCTCAAGTCCACGGCTAGCTGGCTGCGCAGCCCTGCAATGTCCTCTTTGATTGAAAAGCTCCAGCATAAAGACCTGGGTCGCAGGCTCCTCCGCCTGACTCCGGCCCGGGGACTTGTCAGCCACTGGGGACACGGCCTGCCCTGAGCTCTTCGGTACCCCGTCCTTGCCTGGTTTTTCTTTCTTCATCCTGGCAGCAGCCATAGTCTACCACAGTGCGCCTCCTTCCCACAGCACGCCCCTGAGGCTGGCAAGGCCACTGCACCGCTCACACGTCCGGACCAGGCGTCCACGTGCTCAACTAGGCCCCACGTCGGTCACATGTGCTTTACTCCAGGCTGAGGCCCAGAAGTCCAATCCTACATGGCCGGGGGGTAATACAGGCAGTCCCCCACAGGGAAGAGGCAGCTCGCAGATCCAGTCGCCACCCGGTCAGGGAATGGACAGCGCCAGGACGCAGGGCGACACGGCGCAGGATGGGGGCACAGCGCGCCTAGGGCGGGACACCATGCAGGGCGGACTGTATCGTCGATCACCAAGGCAAAGTCCCACTAGGCCGCAACTCGCTCCAGATGGGCCCCGCTATCGCCATGCGGCGGGCAGAACGCTCACTCACTTCCCTGGGCTATGCCAGCGGGCTGCAGGCAATCCGGGGCTCCCGCCCTGATATCTCGAGGCTCCCGCTCGGTTGTTTCGGGGGCTCCCCCACTCCCCCGGCCCCAGGTCCACGAGCTATAGGCCCTCTACCGCTCTCCCAGGGCCCACCGACGTCGACTGCAGTTATCGGGCTCCAGTAGGTGGCTCAGCCGGGTCTCCGCTCACCTCACTCGGCGCCCGATCCAGGCGCCTCACAGCGGTGATTTCCAGGCTTCTCCGTTGTCCCGTTACTCGGAGTCCCAACCAGACGTGCGAGGAACGCCGGGGTTCCGCCTTCGCCCTTTCTCACCCGGCAGCTTCTCCTCCGCTCCGCTGCCCACATTCCGCATACTCTCGCAGCCAGAGCTCAATCCAGCGCCCGGATCTCGGCGCGTTTTAGGCCTCCCCTTTCGTCCCGTCGAGTTGCGGCTCCGGCGGGCGAAACAGGACCCCCAGCTGGTTCGCCGCTGCAGCAGGGTGTCGGGAGGGCAGCAATCCCCGCTGGAGATGGGTCCCAAGAGGGTGCAGGGCAAAGCTTTAGGACTCGTGGCGCCGGAGGGATTCGGATACACGTCCTACTCCGCCGCCATTTTGGCCACGCCCCTTCAGGGTGTTGTTTTAGAATGCTGTGCTTGAAGTTCTTTTTTGCATTAATGGTCATTTTGTTAGGGTAATGTACCAAGAGTTGGGTCCATAACGCACGAGATTAGAGTTCCGGGTGGGGTTAGATGGGCGCATGATTGAATGATAAGAATGTTGAGACGCAAATAGCAATCAAGCAGTAGGCTGGGCGCACTAGGAGCCATGGAGGTAGGGTGGAGGAGAGCACTCTAGGGATTAAGAGATTTACATATACAATAGAGTACCAGTATGCAAAGTAGAGGGTCAGCGAAAAGCTTGCAGGTTATGTTCGAAAAAACGAACGCACATCATCCAACAAAATCAAAAATTATACATTAAAATGATTTTAAAACAATAGAAATAAAAATATAAAATATACAGACATTATGGGTCTTTTGAGTTTACAGATAGTGTTCAGGAATGTCAGCTTGTGCATTATCATCAGTGAACAGGCTCCATTTTAAAGGCAGCCAGGGTAAATGTAGTCCTGTTTCACTGTTTATTAACAGTGTTGAGGAGAGGCACAGCTTTAAATGGTTCAAGCAAGCGCCATTTTAAAGTCGGGCGTCAAGCATAGTGGGTCACCGAAGATTCTTATGCAAAGCAGGGCCTTGTTTGCAGGCAATTCGGCTCAGAAACATTGCGTACACAGCTGCAACACAGTAGCCGACCCACTTGTGTATCAGACCCAAATCAGCAGTGTGTGCGGTTACAAAGTAGATTGGGAGTCAAAGGCTACTGCCCTCACTAGTGGGGGTCTCAGCGCAGAGCGGCAAAGAGCACCCACTAGTACGCAAATGTGCTGATGAAGTCCTGAGCGCATGCAGACTTCAGAATGTATCCTGGGGCAGTGCGGTCTTCAGACCGGGTCCGGGTGCTCGCGAGCATGTTCGCCGTGCCGAAGTGAAAAAAATCAGGCCCGTGGAAAGCACCTAGAAGCGGCCTCACATAAATGCGGGGAAGTTGGGCAAGGTGTCTGAAACCCGGGCGCCGTCGGTGAAGTGATGACCAAAGCTTCACCTGGCACTCCAACCCACGATTATGTCGCAAGGCTGGGGGACCCAGACCTCCGACTCTTTCTGAGGGCTGGTGATTTCCTCCTTGAGCTCCACAACAAGGGTCTTGGGCTAGCCCCTCTACCCGCAACCAGCGCTGCGCCGAGGGCCCCGGTGGAATAAAGCGGAAGCACCCGCCTTACTCCGACAACGGATCCATCGGTGCCTGGGGAGACGAGGTCGCCACCTCTCTGGATGCCTCCCTGGTGTCTCCGCCTTCAACGGACACGGATTTGTCCTCCTCGGACTCCCCCCGGTTGAGTGTGCCCGCACTGAAGAGGTGGGCACGTCGCAGTCAGCGATGCATCAGCTGGAGTCATCCGGTTGCTTCCCTAGATGTCTCCGTCTTCAACAGACACGGATGTGTCCTTCTAGGGCTCCCGGGGGAGAGTGTGCCCGTACTGCAGTGGCGGGCCCGTCTGGGTCAAAGAGGCAGCAGCTTGAGTCATCCCCCAGCCACAACGCCGCTCCAGCCCAGTGCAGCTCAGCCCTCAAACGACTCCGCAGGGGCGAGCGAGTCCGCCCATCGGATGCGATATACTTCATGGTCACCACGTCCGGAGCGGTCTCTTCCTGACCAGCCGATCGAAGCTGTGGCCCTCCGTGAGTCCGATGCAGCGTGGCCTTTCGGCAGTCCCCACTACAGGTAAGTTGCTCCAAAGTAGGGACTTGTGTTTGTAGCAGGTCCCATAATGTTAATGTTTGTTGATGCAGGTTGGATGGCTGGGTTATCTGGGGATATTCACCGATTTGGTGATCCCAAATACCCGGAGCTCCAGGACGGAACTCCTACCTGGCAGCCATCTTGGGATAATCCTTGGGA
This sequence comes from Lissotriton vulgaris, assembly GCF_964263255.1. Lineage (NCBI taxonomy): Eukaryota > Metazoa > Chordata > Amphibia > Caudata > Salamandridae > Lissotriton > Lissotriton vulgaris. The sequence goes on from NC_141696.1 coordinate 425,197,110, forward strand.
TAACATTTAAGCTAGCGCCAAAATAATTTTTCAAAAGGAAAACATAGGTGAAATGCATGCACATGGTCAGGTAATTGGTGTCTGGAAGTCAAATTTCTTGCTAAAGAGGGACTGCTGCGAGGTACTAACAGATATATTATATAACGTTATGCTTATGAATGACTTCCACCTATAAACACAAAGCACTGTGATAAATATTGTGTACTATTTTTGCTCTTCCTCTCCACCAACCTGCATCTTCCACAAAAGCATACTCTTGAACACGGGTACCAGTGGTATTTGTCCTGCACCCTCTTTCCATCACAGCAAAGACGTGGGGATTTGTCAGTTGGCCACCAAGCAACTGGTTAAAATAAATGAAAACGTCTGTTTGTTAAAGGTCCCAAGATGGCAGCTGGGCCGGCTACTCTGTCTTGAACAGCCATCCTCCGCAGAGCCTGGACAGTGAACGTCCAGCATAGTTGTCCATCCCTCCTGATCCGGCAGACAGGCGATACGCCTGTGTGGCCCTTGGAGACTGCCCTGTCCTCGGTCCTAGGGCTGCCGGTGGGGATAGCGGGCCCCTTGTAGGTTCAAAGCGCTGAAACACACTTTCCCCGATGATGACTGCATTCCCGCATTGCAGCCCTGAACCACCTCCCATGCGGGCCCACAAAATCTATAACTCTACCAGCCTTTTCCCCAGAGTGGGGCACGGTAAAGGGAATCAGTGGGGCGCACGATGGTCACCCTGCGCCACTAGCATGGACTCTTAGAGCCTGGGCCCTATATGGACTCTACACCATGAGCACCTAAATCCCAACTGCTGCTGGCCTCAGTATGGCGCATTGTAAAGTAGCTCCGAAGAGCGGATTGAGCCTGTTATGCTCTACAGCACAGACTCCCTGGGCCCGATCCCGGCTCCACGACTGTCCTGGCTGCCAAAGTGTCTCCACTGGTGCTGAGACTCCCATCCTGGCGGTGACGCTCTATCTCTGGATCCGTCCGCCGGTGTAATGGGGACTTGCCCCGCTATCTTCATCAAACTCCTGTGGCTCTATTCACAGTTCCAGAGTGACCTGAGGCTGTGGAGGAACAGTGGGAGCCGATCTCCTGAGGGGTAGCCGCGCCGCAAGTGCTCTCTTCCTGTGACTTCACACACTCTCCTTGTGCTGGAGGCTTACCCAGTCTTACTAGACCACAAATTTGCAGGTCGGTTCCTACACACAGTCGCTGAGATCCCAGGATGGCGTTTGACCTTACAAATTCACCCTTATCGTTGCAATCATATACCCTCCCAACGAACAACAAGAAACTTTCCTTCAGCAGGGCACTCGCTCTTGGGTATTGTCGTCATCATTCACACACCCTTTGATAGAGGGGCTACAACTTGATTTTACACACTATCTTGGACCGATCAGTCAAAAGGATGGGGCAGACGGTGCTTTCTATGCAAGGGGACTACGGTGACTAACAGACGACGTGGGCTTGATGGATGCTTGGAGGACACTGAACCCCTTCATCACCGACTTCACTCCCTACTCTGCTACGCGGCAATCTTATGCACAGTTGGACTACTTCCTGGTTTCCTCCTTTCTATAACCTTATGTTCTGCCCTTTCAGATCATTCCCTTATCACTATCTCCCTCAAGCTCCCAAACTGCCACTCCTTACCAGAATGTTGTGGCTTAACAATGCCATACTACAACAGCAATTGATGCGAGCCAAGATATGGGAACAATTTGGCTTTTTCCTCCAAACCAATGATACGCCAAACGTCTCCCCCTCCCTACTGTGGGAGACCATCGGATCAGTCCTCTGGAGTTCCATCATTGTCATCTCTGCAAGGTTCAGCACCCTCCATCAAGACAAGCACTTGGAGCTTGAACCTACTGCAGGATCTGGAAGTCTATTCTAAACAATCCAGGGTGGGCTCGGTTTGGAAGCAATTGCTTTCAGCCTGCAAGGAGCTGAAAAGCTTTTGACCATGACAAAGCTGAATATTCATTGTTGCAAAAGTACTATGCTGGTGGCAAGGAAGCCGCATGTCTTTTCGCATTCAAATTCCGGCCTAAGTGCCACAGGAACATGTGAATGGGATTCTTAGGCAGAGCGGGACGAAGGCCCAGGCAAAAGAGGTCATTGCCCAAGAATTTGTGCATTTCTACGAGAATCGTCACTCCTGCAGGCTGACCACTATAGCTCAGTACCTCTCTGAGACACCCATTACACATTTCCCTTTCCAGGATGCCGCTCACCTTGACAATGACATCAAGCTGGCAGAAATTCTCTCCTGTATATCTCGCCTAATGGTCGTGACATCACTGGGCCCAGATGGTTTCACCCCGGTCTTCTACAAGACTTTCTACCCACAGTTGGCCCTACTTCTTCTCTGCCTGCTTAATTCTGTTGGTGACTTTGGCCTTTTACCACCCACCATGTGTGACACAGTTATCTTAGTGATCCCTAAGCCAGGGGAGGACCTGGGCCCATGCTCCTCCTACAGGCCTATTTCCCTGAATATTGATGCCAAGCTGTTCATCTGGTCGACTGATCCCATATATACCGGGACTGGTGGACCCTAATCAGACGGGCTTCATTTCCGAGAGGGACTGTAGCGATCACACCAAACTCATCTTAAACATTATTGATAAGGCCTCCTACTCCTGCAAGTCTGCGCTACTGGTCTCTCTCAACCCAGATAAGGTGTTTGATACAGTACACTGGCTCTTCCTGCAAGCAACATTAGAAAAATTTGGTCTAGGTCCTCGATTTTGCAGATGGCTATGAAGAGGTTATATCTGCCCATAAGCCTGCGTACGGGTTAATGGCTTTCTTTTGCAACCCTTTTAGGCCCTGGGGCACAAGGCTGAGATGCCCTCTATTGCCCCTCCTTTTCGCTCTATACATGGAACCATTTGCTGAAAGAATCTGAGTGAATCAGCGAATTGCTTGGATCACAGTGGGAGGGCGGGGATCACAAACTCGGCCTCTGCACAGATGATGTTTTGGTCCCCTTATCGGATTAGCTAACCCCAGTCCTGGCCCTTCCACACGCATTCTGCCTCTCCAGGAACACTTCAGGCTTTAAAATCAATGTTCAGAAATCCCGGATACTTAAGTCCTCCAGGCCAATGACTGCCTCACTTTTCAGGGTATGTGTCCGCTTACGTGGGTGCCCCATACTGTCCGTTTCCTTGGGCCTCATGCTGTGCTCCTTATTATCTAAAACAGCGAAGCGTAACTATAAAATGCTGGTAGCACCAGTAAGCTTTGACCTACAGACTTTGAGCACCAGGGGCCTCTCCCTGCTGGGCCACCTGGCGGCAATAAAAATTACTCTTTTGCCCAAAATTCTTTGTGTCATGCCGACCCTTCCAACTCAGACTCCACCCCTTCTCCTTTCCAAATTGAAATGCATGATCAAGTCTTTCATATGGGAGGGCACAACACCGCGAATAGGCCGGAGCCGAGCCTACCTCCCACAGGCAGATGGTGGTCTTGGCATACCACACCTTGCTGCTTACGATCTTGCCGCCCAGTTGTTACATGCTGGAGTGACACAGGTCTGCCTCTGAAGAACATTGTTCTTTGATATACAAGGCGATTGCTGGAATGCACTTATGGAAAGTTTCTTGCATGAGATGTCACTGAAGAACTAAAATGGGCAAGATGAGTCCATGAGGAAATAATCCAGTTCTTCCCGTAGTGGGCGGGCTTTTGCTGCATAAGCAAGTACCAATAGAACCCATAGTGTGAATTTCAGGGACCAAGAATGCCACTTCTTGGGGCTAACTATATCTAAATGGAATTCGAAAGCTAAGCACGAGTTCACTACCATGTATTTTAACAGTTGAGGCAGAATGTAGTCCATGTAAATCAGATGTCACATGATTTGGGATCTCGGAATGCTTACCTAAAGCATTGGCACGCACAAAATGTTTGAATGTGTTCTATCCGGATTAGCACGTTGGCTGTATTAATTTGTAAATTAATAAAGTTCAATAAAAAAAGTATTTAGACAATAGGGGTCATCTTAATTGTTACCATGAGTTTTCTCTGGTTCTACTTGCGAGGGACATTGCTTGGGAGAGGAGTTATGTGCATTATACTGACTGAGGCTACTCCAGCAGTTCTCACATCGGATCTTCTTTAGTGTTTGCTTCGTATGTGCCATTCATTTGCAATTGCTTAAATCTTTAATGCATATCCTATCATATTGTTTGGCTGTCGGTATCCTAATCCTAAATTTGGCATTAGCAGCATTGATGGTGAGACTTGTGTTACTGCAATAATAGTTTGAAGCATTTGAATACATAGGCGGTACATTGCAACTTCGGTGAAGAAAAATAATAATACTTTTGTCTGTAAAGAGGATACTGCATTGTACACAGAAAGCAGTTTGTGTGTGTGTGTGTGTATATATGTGTGTGTGTATATATATATATATATATATATATATATATATATATATATATATATACATATCTTTTTGAAAAGTTTTAATTTTTTTTTTTTTTTTTTTTTACTTCAGCAGGTAGTTTTTAATGTTTTTGTCACTTGAATGCAAACGGCCACTACAATTTAATAACTCCACTACCACCACGACAGTTGTACATGCCAGTGCAAGCTTTTACAAGTGAAAGCCAAACCTAATGGTTTTGTCAATTAAAGGGGTCCCTTTAATTGGCCGGATTTGGATTACAGTCCGCACCTGTTAATTATAGTTCTCTGAAGCCGCTCTCTGGTAAACGGCCGTTGTGCTCTATTAAGTTGTTTTCTTTAGTCTTCTTCGGCACTTTCTGGTATACTTGTCAGTAGCTTTCACTATTTTATACCTCTTTGAATTTCTCTGAAGATTACCATCATACATACCTATTTATAGATATTGCTGCTATTTTATATCTGGAAATTGAATGGTTGCTTCTCTCTTGAGCCCGATTCTGTAAATGCTGAAAAGTCATAAATTGGCTCTTTCTGCATTATTCCTTTGTTGGAGTTCATTTGTGACTTCTATGACATTCTCAAAACTTTCTAGGAGTGCCCCCGGAAAAAATTCCAGTCATAATTTTCAGTATTCGCATATGTAAAATGTCGGCACCTAGATCGAACATCCTATGGAAATCTGACGCAAATGCACATTTAACTACTTGTTTCTCAGTGGAACAACCGTTGCCACACACCCATTGCGTAGAGGGGAGTTAGCATTCTCACTCTGAAAAAAACCTCTTATCCTGCTCTTGGCTGAAGTACGTCTCTTGACTGGAGTATTGTTACAGTGATTGCCGGTTAGGAATCTACCTGCACGGCTCATGTAAATATGCACAATTGTATTAACGTGTGGGGTTCCCCTTATTTCACTGGCATGAGTGTTCCTCAACGGCCAACAAACGATGAAATAACCCTTATCTTGCAGGAATAGGACACATACTGCAGTGTTTATAAACCAGAATCGCAAATTCTGTTTTCGATGGTAAAATCCAACCAGGGATTCTGTGAATCTGGAGCTGGAATTTGACCTTGCAAATGCTTATATTTTCATGCGTGTTTGGTCTTTGGCTTTTAAATAACTTTTGAATCTGGCCCACGATTAGCAAGTATTTTCTGTTGGACACATATAAAGTCTTGGTCATTGGTTTTTTGCTTTCGTTTCCACAAAAGGACAGTAATGGCCGGATGAAGCGAGGTCAGTGATTCTTTGCTGGCAGTTAAACTGTAAGCCCTGAAGGCAGAAATGTACTTAGTTTATCTCCTTGGCGTCCCGCCTCTGTCACACTTTAAAATCAACGTGCCTTGGGGGCCTGCTAAAGCAGCGAACGTGTTTGTGCTGGAACTGATAGTTTTGTGAACCGTCTCATCTCGCCCCTTTCAGCCCCTTCAATGTCAGGCTCTAGAGTTTAAGTACTGGCCTTTTTTTTTCTTCCTCTATGAGAAATTGCTACCAATTGGTGGAAACTCCCTTGGGAAAGGTGGGAGTTAATTGACTTCTGAAACTGCACCCCTGAGGCATAGTAAAGATTTGAACACGCTGTTCTTGTTTCTACAACCCGGTGTCCCTTCTTTTTACTCGTTCATGCTTATTTTTTTTCCTAGCTTCAGTCCATACTGGCAGCTGTACATTTTGTGTTGGTTTATGGTATGGTTTCAGAACGGGTAATCTGTGGCATGGTATGGTTTCCTGGGACCCTAAAGCAGTTACTGAAACTTCTCTTCTGCAGCCTCCTTCTTGCTCAAACAGCTTACCTGCCCCTAACACATATCCACAACCACCTATCATCTCCCACCCACACCATTACTGCTGCTGTTCTCCACATGCTGTGCTCTACTTTGATGTACCCAGAATGAATTTATCGAGATAGAGGAACAATGGCTGAGTGTGCTCACTTGTTTTAAACATTGGGCTGAGGGATATATATATATGTTTGCTTGCTGCAAGAGACCACCCGCGATCTCTTTGCTTTTCCGCTCCCTCTGGGTATTTTCAGGTCCATGAACACAGAGGAAATAACGCCCAAAGACAGGTGAAGTCACCATGGCCAGGAAGCGCATGCTAGTGGGCACTGGCAAATCTGATTTCTGAGCAGTCCAACGTGGACCTTATGAGAGAACAAAACACAGTGATAGATATAGGTAGTCAAGTGGAACCGCTTGGCTCACTATATCTAGTGCCTGCAACATTGAGAATGCACTACTGACAGACTGCGATGACCCAAAGTCGTCCTTGCTACCCACTTGTGAGTATGGATGTGGTCATGGTATAATTAATTACAATGCAGGTAATGGCTCACAAAATTTAAAACAAACAACAGGAATGTCCAGACTAAAGGTGATTACAAAAAATAGCAATCTGTTCCTAAAAAAAAAGCTTATGATCCAAGTAAAGCAAATGGGACTAGTAGTTTGATCAAAAGTTTTTGTCACATTGTTAAAATACACTGTTATTTTAGGAGCTGTTTATACAGTAGACGAAACCTATGAAATATGACTAAACATGAATGGAAAGAAAGCTGCCAGACCCCTTTTGGAAATCACAGGGCACACATGGGCTTCAGGGTCATAACCTTGATGGTTGCGATTATTTCCTTCTGGTGCCCTTGGATACATTCTACTATGGTTCTGCAAACCGGGTCAAAGACATCCTTTCCATATGCAACTCTCAGGGTAGCGAGGGCAAGCAGTAAAACGCTTCTGTGTGTGGCAGTGGGGGGGGACAAGGGTTCAGATTTCAAGTAAATCGACTGACGCAATAACATTTTATCGTTCCGTGTTTAGAAAGTACTTTAATTACAGAGTATCGCTTAATAACACAAAGCACCATTTGGGGAATGGGACCTGGGGTTGAAATCCTGTTTGCGATCTTGAGGTGATACACCTTTTGGTGTCATTCCCCTTGCTGATTGAGCTTACCAGCATTGTAGTACCTTGCTTCTAATCTGGGATATGGCGCTAATTAGGCACAGGTGCACTGCACTCAAAATCATTCCCAATGTGTACTTATGTCCAGCAGTCAGTACAGTTGTCACTTATTATTCATAAAAAGTCTAGTTTGTGCTGCAGACCTCAGTCTGCTACCCCAGTCTCGCATCTCACACAGTTCTTCAGCCTCCGTGGTTACCTGAGTCCGGGAGTTGCAGGCCCGGTGTGTGCAGCATGGATGTGTGCAGGGGGCCTGCTTCAGCAGCCATTTGCTAACAAGGTTCTCATTGAATTTCTAAGGAGAGCTTTGTTTCCATCCTCCTTCCCTTCAGTGACTGGATCTTCAACCTCCAGCCACAGGAATGCTGTATATACACTTTCATTGTATGGGGCGACTGTATCACCCTCTGTCATGTCATGCTAAACCAGGGGACACTCAAAATTAATCCACTAGTCCCTGTATTCAGACTCTCATCATACACAGAGTCCTACAACTATACATCTTACACACACACACACACACACACACACACTGTGCACACACACACACTGTGCACACACACACACTGTGCACACACACACACACTGTGCACACACACATACACACTGTGCACACACACACACACTGTCAACGCAAATATCTGGGGTTCACATAACAGCAGAATCTTATATAGGAGGGGTGAGTAGACCATATTCTCTGTAAGAGACAGAAACAGGCTTGATCACGCTAATGATTCACAAAAACTCTGTGTCCTCCCACCACTACTTTATTTCTCTTACCACCCAGGGCATGTATAATAGACCTATACACACTATGAAAGCAGCTGTGTGCACCATCTAGGTCCGAGAATAGCTTCTGGACCTTGTAATGCAAGGGATAGGCCTATTCATCTGTGCACATACTAGATTAACTAGTGCCAAACAAGAAGTCATGATACAAGTTTCACAAGCTGTCAGGTACTTGGGACATGGGTACAGGCTTGTCCCCATACAGGGCAGTTTGCCGTTCAACAAAATTCAACTTATTAGATGAGGAGTCAGGCTTCCAATCTGAATGGCGTAATCAAATAGTATCATTTTATTTCTTTGAGGGTACACCATAACTCTGATAATGCAGTCTGTTCAGCCAATATGGCTACCCTCGTTCCTCTTTGATGTAACCAATAGTTTTCTTCATGTGTTTTTTTTCTTTCTTTCTTCACAGAATGGTTGGGGGCAACACATATAGAAACTGCCCACCTATTATCAAACACTTTCTGCAGCAAAATTCCTGAGCTATTGCCTTTGGCAATGCCTATTTCCTGGTTCCCCTTATAACAGACTGTTATTGATGCAAATTACATAAAACAAAGAAACCTAATTTCTTCCATTCTGGCGCTGTATTCTGGTTCTTCCCATGTTTAATTGCGTCCCCTGTCTCTTCATTCTCCTTTCGTCTGGGCTTCCACTCTGACACCATCCTCTCCAACTCTCTTTCACTGTGTCTTCCCTGTTTAATCTACATGTGTTGATATCTATGAATTCACTCACCCCATTTCTAAATTAGCGAAGAGCTAAAGAGACCCAGCTAGATGAACATATCTTGTGGAGTGGGTCTAAGAAGGCGCACATGTGCTAGATGGTGGAAGAAATGAGATAACCAAACATTACATGCCCACTTGACCTATTCTGCATTTCCTCCCTAAAGCTATTGCAGAGCAGTGAAAGGCCAAACGTGGAGAGAAGTACTACAGTCCCTTATATTCCCCTCACTTTCACATTTCCACAGCTTCTGAAGGGGTTTGATGAAGTGAGGATGGGTGCTTTGGAAGTGTTCATGATCCCACCCCCCCCCAAAAACACGTATGGAGATGGAGTCTATTGATCAATTGTTCAGTGTGTGCAAAAGTTGTCAAGGCCTGATGCTATTACATTGATGAAAATAAGTTAGTAAAGTAATATTTGTTAAAGTGTTTTTTTAGAGCCCTGTGACATAGCTTTTTGTTTGTAAGCTCTCATTTTTCACGTTTACATCATTGTCATTTCATTTGTGTTTTTTATGTGCCTTTCTAAAAAGGCACCTCAAAACGTGTTTTGCCCACTCATATGGGCCATATGTACAACCGTCCGGTTTTATGATTTTTGGCACTCACAATTTGCTAGTTACAAAACAAGTTGTACACTGTTTGTGATTCCCAAATTGGTGGCAAGGGACCTGCCTCAGAAATATTCATGAGGCAGAACACAATTTACGACCCGTTGGCAATGGCTAGCACTCACAGGCATGGTGGCCTGCTGTTGTCAGCAGACTTCTATATCTATGACTGCTTTTTAAATAAAGCATTTTTTCCCCAAATGCAACCTTTTTCCTTAAAGGAAAACTGGATGCATTTCAAAAATAAAAATGAATAGTTTTCTTAATTTTTTTTTTAGATGGGGCAGTTGGAGCCCCCATTCACAAAGGAACCCTTCCTGTTTGCAAATGGCGTACCACCAAATTGAAATTGGTGCTAATCTGCAAATGTTCTGCGACCACATTCCTGGTCGCAAACATTTATAAATACAAGTTCAACTCGCTATTAGAAAGGGACGCCATTTTACATGTCCCTTCCTAATTATAACTCGCACACCCTATTTTTCTTGTTGGTAATAGGTTACTGACTCACAAAATATGGTTGGTACATAGGAAAATGCATCTTACAAGTTGCAAACAGGTTTGCAACCAATAAAATGCATCATACAACTGGCACAAGTCTTTTAAACACAGCATAAATTGCAACTTCACTCCCGTAGTAGGTAATCTTTTTGCTAAATATATTATGATTATTGTTTAACAGAAGCACACTTTTGATAATGACTTTAACTAAAAAATGCTTTACATGCCAAGCCAATCCCCGAATGGCCTTTTTCCGCCATATAATTTATGATTCTGTACTGTGTTTTGATGCCATGTTTTTTAGACTCCCATTAGTTTCACGAAGAGATAATAATTCTGTCTGGTTGCTCTAGAGAACTGAGGGTAGATTTCCTGAACAGGAATAACATTGACCCTTTGTATAGCACACCCCTCAAAGAAAAATGCCTGTCCCTGCTTATATAACATGTGTTATTATTGGTCAGCTCATTGGTACCAGTTTCCTAACAATCCGAAAACGTAACAGGGAGGGTTAATCTTGCTAAGATTCAAACCTTTTGGCTGATGTTAGCAGGCACATCTATTTAGCAGGTGCTCTATCAACCGACCTATCTAACAAGTTGTGGATGGCACATTTTGCTCACTTCACTCCGATTGTGAAAATCGTGAAGTCTTCCTCCTCCAATTCTCAAAAGAAGCCAGTGTTGTTTCATGTGGAATAAAAGCTATTTTTAAGTGAAACCCACAAAACTGGTGTTAAAATAAATAGCAACTAGTAGAACATATTTTAAATAGAACAGTATTAGAAAAAGAAGAGACTAGACAGCCACGTGGGTTCGGGCACCTGTGCTACTAGGCCCCCTGACCCTCTCACTTAGGTACTTAAAGGGCCAGTGGTGAACAGCTGCTGCCTGCTGATGAATTGGCCATGGGCAAACTCCGCACTCGCACATATCAGAAGATAGTGCTACCCCCACCTAGGCAAAGGCCAGAGAGAGAGACTGTAATAACCAGCATTGGCGAAGGTAATATCTGTGGATTTAATATGCTAATGTATGCTGTGTAAGCACAATAAAGCCATACAGAAAAAAACAACAAAGAAGACAGTTTTGAAGGCTTTCTTGCCTCCTGAACAATCCAATATCTGATGGCAAGGTAGCCTTGATACAGTCCGTTGGTTTCTATAATCTACAAAAAGGAAAGATTTACTGAAGGCTCCATTGCCACCTGATCTTTTAGCATAGAAGCAATAAAAAGATCATAATGAAGGCTCCGGAAGGAAGTAACGATAGATCGTAATGGACGGATAGATTGGGAGGAAGGTCTTTGATGTGAAACCTCATCTAGGCAGCATTGAATAGAAGCCATGGGAGGGCAGGGGTTGGTGTTGACTGGAGCCCACAGAGTAAGAGGAAAGTACTGGAGGGAAAAACTCTTGAGTGGAGCAGGAGGAAGGGGAGGTGAACAAGAGCATACTGGCGAAAGAGGGAAGGGTGGGTGTTTGGAGTAAGAGGGAGGCAGGCAGGAGAATGAGAAGCACACATGGAGACGAGGTAGAGGCTGGAGGAAACTGAGCGAGACTCACAAGAGTGGGCCGGTGGAGCGGACTACAGATGCAAAGTAGTCCCACATGTTGTTACGGATCAAGTACTTGAGTGGACTCATTTTGATTCAAACGTATACACAGTAACACCAAATAGCATTAGGTTAGAAAGTAATACTGCAGTGCGCTGAAGTAAGCTACATAGAGTATCAAGCCAGTTGGTGAAAGAGGATGGACAAAAAGAGCCAGTGGTTCAAACAGGTGGACACAAAGCCCACTTAAGCTTATGCTAACAGAAGGTCTATTTAGCAGCTTTATGTCAGTCTGAACCTAAAAGGAAATTGAAGTTGGTAGCTTTTTAAATAACTGCAGGCGATGCATGGCAGGTTGACTGTCCCTCACCTCTCTGAGCTCAGTTGCTGCTACACCGACTTCACCGGTGTTAGCTTTTCCTCTTTTAACGTCCACCATAAGCATAATCCTTTGCCTTTTTCTGTGTATCCACCCAAAATCGCTAGTGACACAACGTACCATGATACTATTGCTATGCTCAGTGAGTCCTGGCTTGTTGAAATGTTCAGTAATAAACAAATAAATTGCTCTCTCATGAGCAAATGTTTGAGGAATTTCAGGTTAAATTGTTGCCACACAAAGCATGCGCTTTTGTCGGTTGCTGTGTGGGCGATTGAAACTTCTTAGAGCCAGGCAAAGACCGCCAACCCTTTTACTGCCAACAATGCAGGAGTCACATGAATGACTCTTGTGTCACGCTTCGGCTGCGAAGATTTGAGGAGGCGTGGCTTTATCCTATGCGTGAGGACAAGAAGCTGCTTTTTAATTAGCAGATGTTATATTTCCTATGGCAAAAACCTCTTTAGGCACCCAATTCGTGTTGTGTTTTTTTTCGATGTAAACCAACTAGCGTTTTAATTAGTTGCTAAAAAAAAGATGTGGGCAGACGCCGACGGCAGCCTCATGTTGTGGCTATTAAGAAGGCAGAATTGTTCCCTTTACTGACTACTTTTACATTTAGGTATTAACAAAGGCCTTCATTTACTTCAAAAAGGCACAGCTTACAGTTGTCTTAAGTTATGACTTTTTACATGGGTGAAGTCCTTATGGGATGTAAATGTATGTGTGCACGCCTCTGTCTCATGCATTTCAGTGCAAGTTCTGAAGTGGAGTGAAGCCAGTAGCATTAAGTGAGAGGTGATTACTGCACTGGCCGAGCCAAGACATATTGACATAGTCTCGAGCCAAATTGACTAAAAGAGGCTGTTTGAAAAAAGCCTGTGGCTTAAGGAATGGAGGACCACCCGCGGCCCATGCAGGTAAGAGCGGTGAGGCGGGTTGGGGGTGGGGGTATTCAACAGATGACATTGAGGGAAAATTAAATAAATTATAGATTTTCCCCTCATCGTCTTAGTCTGCCGAAATCACCCTACCCGGCCCCACCACTGTTACCTGCATGGGCTGTGGCTGTGCAGGACCCAGAGCGCACTCTGGTATTCTAACAAGCAGGAGGTCTGGTTGACACCTGAAATTTTGAAACCAAGAGCTAAAAAGTTGCGCCTTGTGAACCTGCTTTAGGTTATCAACCGATTACGGTCAGTCCATCTCTCTTCTGGGTTCAAAGCTTTGGACTTTTAAACCTGATTGATTTTCCAGTAAAAGCTTGAAAAGTCTGGGCCTGCCTCTAATCTTGGGCAGATCACTCACTTGGTTGCAGATTCTACGTTGGTTGCCTTAAAAGGAATACTTGTGTATTTGTAAAGAGTAATTATTAACTTGTAGATTGCAGTTAGTGACTCCTAGAACTTGAGCCCCGACGAAGCAAGGGAACACCATTGTGCCGAGCATACATTACAGCAGTATTTGCGATTAAATAATTAATGGAAGGAAGGTAACCCAACACTCTGGCCACTTTCAGAAGCAAATAATTAAAAGCTTGTGGTAGGGTTTGTTAGTATTCTGAATGTGTCTGTTCTTTTATTAATTATTTGTACTTTTAATAAGCTTTGTTAGTAAAATAAACCGGTAGATTTGAAATTTGCAAATTTTAAAAATGTTCTTCTAGATTCCCTTGCTGTAAATATCTTGGTGCAGAAAGAAACATAGAATGTTTTGCAAAACTGAAGGTGGTTGAACCACTATAGGACTCTAGTTATTTATTTGCATGTTTTAGATCTGGCCTAGAGATAAATGTAGCTGTCTCACCTATTTTTGTGTGTAAATTAAATCTTAATAAAAATACATATATGCATACAGTTGCTTTTGGTTAGCCCTCTTCACCCAATTGGTTTCCACATGTTTCTCTTTGTGCCAAAGCATACTTCATTCAGTGGCTGACGTGCTCCATGAGCGACCTAATTTTTCCTGATCATGTGTACACCCACCTAAAAGGTAGAGCACTTGAATTCCAAGTTTGATGCTGCTGGGTCTACTCATTAAATGTGGTTTGGTATTTTACATCCCTCTTGTTCTCTTCCTTGCCACAAGGTTGATGGTCCAGGTTCTTATTCTTTCTCGCCTTGACTATGGGAATGCCCTCTATCTAGGTGCTCCCCGAGCTACCACCGCCAAGCTGCAGATTATTCAGAACTGTGCAGCTTGTTTGCTCTTTTAGACCCCCTACCGGCAATCCGCCAAGCCAGCACTGAATGCGGTTCATTGGCTGCATGTACTGGAGAGAATCACATTTAAAGCTTTATGTATCACCCACAAGTCCTTCTGGGGGAAAGGATTGACAATTATACAAAATATTGTCTCCCCTTACTGTCCTAATTGAAGTCTTTGTTCGGCCAACCTCCTTGCATCAGTCCCAAAAATTAGAAAAGCAAGAAATGGCGGACGCTCATTTTCTTACAACACCGCCAAGCTCTGGAACTCCCTCCCTTTCCATCTACGTCGGGAGCCTAATCCCCTGTACATCGGAAACTCTTTAAAATGTGGCTGTTCCAAAATCCCGCATTATCAATCGGTCTTCTCCGCCAGCTGATGTTTTTAGCTCTGGGATGCCTCAGGGTAGCTACACTCTCTATAAGTGTTTATTCATTCATTCATTCATTCATTCATTCATTTATTCATTCATTCATTTTCTTTGTATATTGCATACGCTAGCTATTCCTTGTTTATAGTGAAAACGTGGCATCTGATTGCATCTGACCTCTGTACATGAAAGCACGGATTCTGAGACATATTGGGCATCTAGATAAAGTAACACAGTGTGGTGCAGAAATATAGGTTATGTTACAGAGTAAAACAGTGATCATTAGAGAGATTATGGATGTGTAATGCACCCACGTCATTAATATGCTTCTCACATCTTCCACTTTATGGTCCTACCTGCAAAACAGTCTCTACAACCAGTGTACCTTTACAAGCCAGTACAATCTCTTGGATTGCCATGGTTATTTCATGGCACTGAATTTGATGGTTAGTGTTACCATCATTTCACTGGAGCAGGTCTGTTAATGAAAACCCTTCCGTTGCATTTTACTTTCTGAACACTGGCACTGCAGCGTGTTTTGCAGCGAGTTCTGTTATTCTAGATGTTTTACTTTCATGTTAAAGAACTCCTTGATTTACCATAAAATAGATCTGGAAATGTGAAGTCTGTTTTGTAGATATTGGTTTAGTTTTATAGTACAACTTGTTGTTCTATAGTAGATGCAGATAATTGTTTAGCTTTAGTGTCTTTACTTTTATTTGAAACAAATTGTTCTTTCTCTTTGTAGAAGAGTTAGATATAGAAGGTAGGTTTGTTTTGAAGATGATTGTTTATATTTTATTTGAATGCCTAGCACTATCATTTAACCATGTCCGTGTTTACAATTTAACAGTGTTACTTCTCAGTCTTACTTGCATTAAAAGCAGTGTGGTAATCTCTAGCCACTCAGAATAGTCAGTAATAAACTAAAGGTCCAGGAAAATCTGGCTGACCCATAAGCTAACCAAAGCTTTTCTTGCCTAATAATGCTTTGCAATTATCACTGAGGCTATTTCCTTAATTCGGAATGGCAAACTATCCGCTCCTAATGGATTTCCAGTTGAACTATACAAGATATTAACAAACAAACTCACAAGCTACCTACCTTCCATGCTCAAAGAAGCTAGGGGAAAAAAGAAAACTCCCAGAAGATTACCGACTGGCTACAATATGCCTAATTGTCATATATGACCACATCAAATTTTAATGTAAATAAAAAAAACTTCTGGCAAAGATACATCTGTTTTAGACTAGGATCAATTATAGAATTGCTGGTACACCCTGATCAGGATTTATACCAAATAAAAGCACCAGCGTGAAATTTGAAATTAATAAGAATATGTGGATGCTTGGCCTATACCAAGAAGGTTAAAAACCACCAGTGATACTCTCCCAGAGGTAGACAAAATAATATGACTCATTAAAATGGCCATAACTAATAACAATGCTTTTGGCAAGAGACCCAGTAAATCGCACGTTATTTCAGAAGGTGAAAATTAAACTTTTAAGTGTTACTGTGGGATGGGGGATCACCTAGAATATCAACCAGAGTACTAAATCGAGAAGTCTTTGCTTTAGGGATAGCCTTACCAGACATGTGTAAATATTACAGTGCCTTTTCAAACTGACACGCAGTGGGCAAGCAAGGGTAGCCACTGTACTTATACGAAAGCAATAGAGTGATCAGTCTTTCCAAATACATTCTAACAACAATGAAAACATGGCCCACTGCAACAGCAGCCCTACACTTTTCAAAAGAATCTTCTATATAACACAGCACTATGGGTGGTGCTCTTAAAAAAAAACTGCGCAGCTTGAGAAATTCAACAAGTGGGAACCTAATGGACATCTCAGCACTGGGAGAGGTTTGCACACAAGGCATTAAATAGTTTGAGGAACTTCAACCCTAATTCGATCTCAGCAACTCGGAAACCTTATAAATATATGAGACCGAGGTATGCTCTGAAAGTGCATTTATCCTCCAAGACCAAGAATTTGGATTTCGCTCTAGTCGAAAATAAAAAACTTTCTGTATTTTTGACCAAAAAGTCATATTACTGATATATATACAACGTTGATCAATAATGCACCAAACACAGTAATCAAACTTGGGGAGAAAATCTAAGAGCTGTAGAGGACTGGTAATGGGACAAAGCAGTTTGTAGTTGCTATCCAGTTAGGCTTTTGTTGGAGACAAAGTACAATATTCTGCAGAGTCTATTATACTAGAACGCCAGTGGTGAGGTTTAGAAAGGTCAAAAATTATTTATGTCTGAGAGCCTGTGGATCAGTCGGAACCTTATAACATATGATTTTGGCTTGTATAAATTTAAGAGGTTCTGGACAGGATAGGGAGAAAGTATGGCACAAGTAGCGCAGATCATACTCTGTATAAACCCAAACTTTCCATACTCTGTATATTGCCAGAGAATACTCCTCCCAGATGCACTTGAATTTCCTGCAATGCAGGGCTAATGGTAGTAAAGAAGGCTATAGCAGGAAAGTGAAACAGTAGAGGTGTTTCAACAATATCAAAAGGGCTAAGCAATATAGATTGATGTATTTTGTCTGAAAAGTGTATATATGAAAGTAAAGGCTGGACTGGGAAATGGAAAAAGGAATGGGTCAATTGGTGAAAACACTGGGGCTTTGATCGAAAATGTGAGCTGCTGGTTCCATTCCTCTCTTTTCACTTCTGTTATTTTGATTGTTCCTGTGTCCTCCTCACCACTTCTTTATTGCCCCTCCTTATTTTCTTTTCTTGAGGGATTGGATGACAACAATTGAATAGGTATTACATGATTCCAGAGCAAAACGATGTTATTAATGGGGTAGTTATCAATTAGGTAATTTGATTGTAACTGTTTAAGTTTATTTTAAATATAGCAACAAAACAACCACTGTTTTTATCATAAATGCTTTGCATGTTTTTGCTGGCCTGCTATGTACAAGTAAGCTTCAATCTTACAACTTCTCTGCGATAATTTCTGCTAGTATGAACCTCTTGGAGTACTGCAGCAGCCTGCACAGTGAAATGGACTTTCTAGTTTGTGGCCTGGCAACCCAGTTCCCTAGTTATATTTACAACTCTGCCTATTTTCCCCCCACTGCAACTGCGAGGAGCCCGTAGTAAATGATTCATTTCTGGTAGCAGATTTATTATTTGAGTTAGCTAACAGTCTCTCTCTAGTGCTCTCTGGGGGAGGTTTTAATGTGGTTTTAAAGGAAAACAATAGGCAATCTGGTGGGGAAAAAGAAAGCATTGTGCAGAAAACATTGGATTAGGATGGCTGTATCAGTGTTGCAAACTAGCAGTGGTGTGTTGGATCATTTCCAGGTTTTTGCTTATAGCATTAAGGGATATAAAAGTCATGCCCAGATTGTATATTTCATGTCATCTGCATCTTTAGAAATACCTGGAAGTGTTCCTCAAGTGCTTCGGTTTTTGCATTCATGTTAATCAATTTAAGTTTAAAAGGTAAAAATACAGGACCCGCGAGCCATTCTTATTGGTGGGCAGACTAGTCACCCTTGAAATTCCAACCAGGAAGAGCAGGAGGCATTTTGGAACAGCCAACAAGATAACCCTAGGTGAAATGTTTCTTTAAGGGGCTCTTACAGCAGACCATTCCTCCAGTATGTACCTGGCAGAAATGGGCTTAATCCAAAAGGAGTTAGCACTAGTACATGCACAAAAACAGGCTGCCTTAAATCCCTAGCTTAAAAATACTGTTATATTAATCAGAAAGATGCTATTGGAAATCAGAAGCAAATTCTCAACCAGTAGGCTATTTTTCAGATGTCCTGTAAAGAGGATAATACGATTTGAAGGTATCTAGCAAGGGAAGTGAATATAAAAAAATATATTTTCATCATATGAGATGGATAAAAAATGTTTCTGCTTTCTGTCTCACGGGTGAAGCAAGCAGTTCCAACCCACCTCTATTCTTCATTCAAATCTCAAGAGAGTCCACTGCCATATATCTAAATGGTGAACTTCTCCATAGACTACAACCAGGCGATCATGAACAAAAAGGCTAATATCTCAAACCAACCATCAAGTCAACTGCCATATCCCTGTTTTATGCTCTGTCACAGAACAACATACTTTTCCTCAAATAGAGTAAAGATGGTACTGTCTTTCTCAGCAACCTGATTAACTCTCTAGAGCTCACTGACCTTTCGTCATGTTACAGCCGCACTTTGTGTAACAAATCGTGCTTTGGGAGTTGTGGACTATGTATACAGACTGTGATTGTCCTGTGTCAAGCCAACGCAGAAAGAATTCATCCAGTATTGATAGTGAACAAATTAACCCTTCTCTGCTACAGCTGCAGTCAAAAGCAGTGGAACAATACCAAAACTTTCAGTAAATTGTGGAGAATGCCAACATAATGATTTCCTCATACTTGATGGAGAGTTTGGCCGTTTGGGCTACATCGTGATTTAACAATTGCTTCGTACTTTTGGCTTTGGGTCTGGCCTGCAAAGCTAAACTTTCATCTTGGAAATGCTTGCTGTGTTTTTCATCACGTAGTTTGCTGCAAAGTTGATTGTTTCATAGGTTGATGCCCAGCTTGGAGCCCCAGAATGTACCAAGAAGATTGAAGACCTGATGTAGAATCTAAGGGAGGGCTGAGGTTTGTATCCTTCAAAGCACTAGATTGGCAAGTCTGCAATATGCGCGGAGGGAGAGAAGCCTCCAAGCAACTTCTGTAAACTGGTCCTTAACCTCTTCTTCAAGAAAGAAGAGATTGCTAATGCTCAGCTGACTGAGAATCTAGACACCACTCTTGACAGTGAAGACCAGAGAAGCATGGCAAACAGCTGTGCAATGGTGTTTAAACTCTGGCTGCAAGATGGAGATGCCCTGCTGAAGAAGTTCACCTTCCATTTGCCTTCCCCACTTACTGCTAAGAAATACCTTTTATTGAGCCCTTGTACGAGGCAACCCCCTCATAATGAGGCTTCAATTCATATTGAGCCGTGCCCTCAGAAGCCCCTTGATGGTGTACATCTTCAAACTGGGACCCACAATGGATAGTAGTCGCTTCTATGTTTTTTTTGCAAGTGTTCTCCGATGTAGTTCCAGCTGGCCTAATGGTCTGAATCATGGGGATAAATTACACTCCTGGCAAAATGAAAGATTTATATCTATTTTCCACCCAGAGTGCCAGTCATATGAGATTGAGGACAAGCCTTGTGACAACATCGTCATACTGGTTTTTGGGGATCACTTCCAGGTGACTACTTGTACCATCACCACATTCGAGCATGTCCACATGAGGGTGGTTGAAGTTCAGTGTGAGCCTGGTTGTTAGTCCCTGCCGATAAGCCAATCTGGTCAAAGGGCGAAAACATTTACCAAACCGGATTCTATGGGTGCAGTGCATCATTGAAACATCTGGAGATCAGATCATCACTGGAGCTGGAGAGTTGCATTTGGAAATCTGCCTGAAGCATCAGTAGGAAGATCATGCATAACTTCAAAATGTGACCCTATTGTGTCATACTGTGAGACAGTCGCTGAATAATCCAGTGTATTCTGCCTTTCCAGTCTGCCAGCAAGCAAAATCATTTCTACATAAGAAATCAAATCTTCCAGGATGGTTTGGCTGAACATATTGACAAAGAGAGCAGCGAGTGTCCACCAGAAGCTTGCACACAAAAAGTCTGAATGAAATGTCACTGAAGCACCAAGATCTGGAGTTTTTGGACTTGGTGGCAGAGGGCCCAAAATGCTCACTTCCCTTCCCCCAAAAGAGTGCAGCGCTTGAATGAAATAAATAACAGTTATATGAGTGGGTACCAGAGTGCTACTAAAGAGAGCGTTTTGAGATCCTCCACGCTGACTTAATCCAGAGAGGTGGTGGCCTGATTTTATGGCATGACACGGAGGCCAACATTATGCAAATTCTCCTTTGCCACAGCTCAGCAGTAACAATGAAAAGAACATAGAACTTGTGAACATTCTAGAAAGGTATATAACTCATGGACACACAGCCATCTTCCTTCTTTGTTGCTGCTGCTCACACAGATAAGTGCCTCCTTTTTACTCGTCCTTTCTGGTGCACGTGTTTGCTTGATTTTCACCCTATTGTCGCATATCTGGGTCCACTTGACCCTACCTTACGCTCATTCATTAATATCTCTCTCTCTCTCTCCTTTCCGAGGACTACTGTGTTTCTTTTTGCTTTGTCTATACTTTTTGTGCATCTGTTCATTTAATCGTTATCTCTATCTGTTTTCCTGATGCCCGCCTTCTCGGCCTTCATTCCCGGTACCTTTCCGGCCCCTTCCTCATATTCGGGACTCGTGTCCCCGCTCCTCCCTCTTCGCATCTTTTAAACGCGAACGCGATCTCCTTACTATGCGGACGCCGCCCGCACCCCGGCCGGATCGACGGCCTGTTACCCTGGCGTGTCGGCGCCTTTCGCTTACCTCCCCTCTCCTCTCTTGGACGTCTTCTCGTCATTTCGGCATTTCCCTTCCCTCGCGACTCGCCTCTGACGCGCGCCGCGTAGGGTACGTGCCTTAGAGGAAAAGCCCTTAGCAACGCGCACAAACGCGTCGTTGCCCTAGTTACGAACCAGCTTCGGCAGTTGACACCACGATCGCGATCTCTTAGCTTTTACTCAGTTTTCTCTCGCTAATGACATTTTATACTTAAAAAAAAAAGGGGGGGGGGAACTGGTCTAACTTAAGGTAGTATTATTATAAAACCAACATATTTTTTCTTGAGGCGCTTGTGCTTAACTTACCTTGTTAATAGGGTAAAAGACTGCTGGACATTCTTAAAATAAGGGTTAAAGGCTACTGGGCATCCTGTCCTTTTTTACCTTGTATTTGACAATGTCTTCTAACCCTGATGCCTCAATAGATGCAAAGTTGGAACTGTTGGTTTCTAAACCCATGGATAAAGCCATGACCTCCTTTAACGAAACCATTAATAAAAAATTTTTGGACACCATAAATAAGAATTTTGAAAAGTTTACGGGGGCATGGCCTTCCACTAGTGGTGCTCACACACGCACTTCAAGCACTAAAGAAAGGGCAGTCAAGGCCCCAAAGAAAAGAGCCGCTGGAGAACAACCTACCTTCTCCACAAAAAAACATAAGGTGTCATCGAAATCGGCTCAGTCTCGCCACCAGGGCGGAGATCAGAACGGAGCCTCGGGCACCACAGAAGGACAAGAATCCGGTCCAGATTCACCTATAAATATCGATAGCGACGATCATCATGATGCGGAGATAGACCTCTCCTGCTCATCTCCTTTTGATTCGGACGTTGAGGTCTGGGAGAATGACTCCGGGGAGAGCCCGGAAGGAACAAATAAGGCATCAGGTTCCAAGATGGGCTTCACTGACCCCTTTGGGGATAATATGTTTGACCCCTTACTAATAAGACATCCCCTTTCTCCCGAATGGTTACCATCTCAACATGTCGCAGACTATGTTAGCTTTTGGCTAAGGAGGGAAATTCCTAAGGAGGTGAGATCGAGATTGAGATCGGAATGTCCTCGCCCATCACTTCCAGATAAAATCGCCTTCACCCCCGAATTAGACCCTAAGGTCGTTGCATTTATAGCTAAAGGTGCCAAAGACCCGAGAAACTGCATAGACTAGGGGCTCAGGTCATGTCAGGACCGCCTTCTGGATATTATTGGCCCACTATCTAAGATTTTTGATCTGGCAGAGAATGCCTATGTCGGAGGCATCCCCGTTGACCCTAAAGAACTGCGCAAATGGGTTCAAAGATCTATCTGCCTCCTTGGCAATGCCAATACTGCCCTGTCTAACGAACGTAGGAAAGGGATTCTACTTAAAATAGACCCTAAACTTATTGAATTAGCAAATAAGGAGACAGGCCCAAACTCCCAAGGACTTCTCTTTGGAGAAGAGTTCATACGCGATATGGCCAAATATGTTGGTGCTTTTAGCTCAATCCAAAAGTCCCAACGTGAAATTAAAAAAGTCTTCCAAGATAGAGTTTTTGGCCGGGCCGGGAGAATGAGGGGTCGTTTCCCCGGCCGAGGTCAATCCTCTTCCAGACCCTATTTTGGACGTGGTAACAGATATCAACAATCATCATTCTACGGAAACCAGACCTTTTACCCTCAGAGACAACGCGGCAGAGGAAGATTCTCACGTGGAGATAGGAGAAACAAGACCCTTTCCGCAGGTAAGTGCAGTGGGATCCCTCTTCATTACAGGGCTCTTCAGAGACTCAAAGCGAAGGCTCTGAAGATGTCACAATCCTACACTCAAATGACCAGCCTGGACGTGGAGTCCAGGGAAGAACTCTCTTGGTGGCTGAAGAATGCGGAAGCATGGAATGGCAGAGCGATCTTCGGCGAATCCCCAGACATGATAATAGTGTTGGATGCAAGTCTAGAAGGTTGGGGGGCAGCTTGTGCCAATCTGTCGACAGGGGGGCGGTGGACACGCGAGGAGAAGAACTTGCATATCAATTGTCTGGAACTTTTAGCTGGTTCCTTTGCAATTCGAAGCTTTACTCAAACTATGAAATGTTCTATAATGCTTTGCATGGACAATGTCTCTGCGGTGAGATACGTGAACAAACTAGGAGGACCACATTCGAAGAGCCTGACAGAAATAGCGAAGTTTTTCTGGGACTATTGCCTGAACAAGGGACTATCAGTCACGGCGGAACATATCCCTAGTTTGAACAATGGTGTGGCAGATTGGTTCTCCAGGGATTCCAGCAATTGGAAACTGAACAGAAAGATAATTCTGACCATTCAAGAACAATGGGGCCCCTTCAGGACAGACCTCTTTGCAGACAGACTGAACACCCAGTTAACGAAATATTTCAGCTGGAGGCCAGACCCTCAAGCATCCGGAGTTGATGCCTTCCTCCAGAATTGGCAAAACTTAAAACCATATGCCTTCCCGCCATTTGTAATGCTCCCGCGCCTCCTCTTACATGCTCGCAGATACCTTCAGGGTATGATAGTGATAGCCCCTCTCTGGAGGTCTCAAGCATGGTTCCCACTCATTTTGGAGATGGCAATAGACTTTCCAATACTGATCCCATCTTTCAATCCGTCTTCTCCTGGGCCCTCAGGGCGAATCTCATCCCCTCCTAGAGCAAGGCATTTTAGTAATGACGGCCTGGAAGATTTCAGGCGACAATGGCAAATCCCTGGCCTTTCGCACAATGCTTTCCGACTCATATCTGAATCCTGGGCTCCTGGCACAAGGAAGGCATATTGATTGGCATGGAACAAATGGGTTCGCTGGTGTCTTCAACGACATCATGATCCCGTTTCAGTTGATTTAGTTCAAGTGGTTAATTTTCTTTCAGAACTTTTTGCCTCTGGCCTCAGTTATAGAACTGTCAATGTTTATAGATCCGCGATAGCTGCAGGTCACTCCTTAGTTGATGGTGTTTCTGTTGGTCAAAGTCTTTTGACCCAAAAAATTATGAGAAGCATGCGTGTTCTCAACCCTCCAACTCCTAAATACTCAGCCTTGTGGGACGTGAGAAACATTTTGTGTCTTCTCTTCATGGGGAGAGAACGATGCCCTCTCCCTCAAACACATTTCTTATAAAAATACTGTTTTGCTTTGTTTAGTCTCCTTCAGGCGAACTTCAGATGTTAAGGCATTAGACGTTTCAAGCAGGGCCTTTCAACCTGAAGGGGTTTGCTTTTATCTTAAAAAAGGACTAAAACTATGTCTTCTTCTATCTTCTATCCTTTCTTTCCTGAGAATGAAAGATTGTGTGTTAAGTGTATTAAAGAATATGAAAGAAGGACTGTCAATTTGAGAGGTTCCGAGACACAACTCCTGATCTCCCAGAGATCTCCTTATAAACCAGTTTCTTCTCCTACTCTCGCAAGATGGGTGAAAGAAGTAATGAATGAATGTGGTGTTGACATTTCAATATTTGGTGCGCATTCTCTTAGAGGTGCTTCAGCTTCTAAAGCTTTTATGCTTGGTGGAGGGCTCCCAAGATATTTTAAGAGCCGCAGATTGGTCTAATGAAACTATGTTTAAAAAATGTTATTTTAGACCTATTAATAATGTGATTGATAATGTTCTCAATTCACTTTGAACTTGCATAATGTTGGCCTCCGTGTCATGCCATGCTGGGCAGAAAATCTGGATTTTATTAAGGACACGGAGGCTAATATTATCCCTCCACTATTCACCCCTCCCATGGGTTATATTTTTTAACATCTATATTACTTCTTTCAGAATAAGGATTTTTCGTCTCCTGTTTTACAAAGATGAAGATGTTTCGTTTGGCGTCTCTCTTCAAGTTGGAATATTTCTTGACCTTATCCTTTTGTTTCGCAGCATTGAACAAAGAAGGAAGATGGCTGTGTGTCCATGAGTTATATACCTTTCTAGAATGTTCACAAGTTCTATGTTCTCTTCATTGTTACTGCTGAGCTGTGGCAATAAAGGAGAATTTGCATAATATTAGCCTCCGTGTCCTTAATAAAATCCAGATTTTCTGACCAGCAGGCTGTGAAAAATCTAAATTATTCCCACTGCCAGAAAGTGCTCTTTGCATGCATACATGACAACTCTGCCTGGGCTCATAGAGCAAATGTATGTGGTGGATATTCAGTGTTCCAATCCAGTGACTGGAAGAATCTAATGTCTTGAACAAGAAGTGTGACAGTGTGTTAGTAATGCCAGATTATGGGTGCCATCAATCTTTGTGCTTAAGGCATACATGCCTGTAAGCGAGTATTTTGGTGTTCAAGCAGACATAGGTCTAATTCATGTAGTCCCGCTTTACCCCAGTGTGTGTTTGACTACCTACAGATTCTGCCTGGTGACCCATTTTCTGCCACGTGCTGCTCTGCCCAGACTGTCACTGAGTCAAAAATGCAAGGGACTTGAGGAAGGAATGCCAGCACTGCATAGCTTCCTGGACAAATTGTAGAACAGAAGCAAGTGTTTTCCAGCACCAACCAAGCCAGCTGTCTTTGGCTCTTGAACATGTAGCAGTTCTAACGTGAGAGAAGCTGGCAGGTTGTTAGATTGCAGAGTCACTGCAGTGACACTGCCTTGCACTTGAAGCAGAACAAGTTGATTTCCAGTGTACATTCATATTTAGCCTTTTAGGTTTATTGTTGTTCCACATTATTTTTCAGGGGCCCCACATGGTGCCAATAACTGAAAAAATCCACTTAATCTCACAGCTATGTAGACTGGTTCATGTTTAATTTCGAGTGCTTTTAGAAAGACGCACTTAAATTGAAAGGATGAGGACTATAAGGTGATGTTAGTCTGGGTCACGAGGCCCACAGGATACTACACTGATTGCGTCTGAAGCCTTGCAGGTACAGGGATTGTTATGGTTTCTTTGGGGCAGGAAATGTTATTGGGTGGAGAGTTGAAAAGTAGGAGCTTGTGCAGTGTGGTTGTCAGCATGACTTTTCAGGTGCAGTTTAACTAATAAATGTGATCATAATTCTCGGAAAAAGTACTGCCTTCTGGCAAAGCAAACAGCTGGTCCAGGCTCTTGCCTGGGGAAATTATGTGATTTCTCATGTATTGCCCCAAAAATCCTCTTCAGGTACGCTGCACCCATCAAATGTCACACTGCCCGTGATTGGCAAGCTGTAGATCTGTTTGACTTGTGCATGATTCCTAATTTGTTCTGAAAGCCGATGTGGGCTATGGCAGCTGTGTACGCGCCAAATGCTTTCTAATTCTCAACATCTACTTGCCACACAGTCTGGAAGAAAATGCATGACAGTTTGGACCACTAGTGCTGGGTGGAGATCTGAGGAATTTAGCTTCTGACCGCATACTCCGTGGCCAGGGCGAAAGTTGGCATCTGAAATCCCCTCGAATGGAAGCAGAATGGCAAAACAGGAGGTACCACTGTGAGCAACACCAGATGGAAATAGGGCTGGCTGGTTCAGACCTACTTCACTGCAGTAGGAGCTGCCAAGAAGATACAGCCTTACTCCCTGGAAGACCAGTGCGCCCTGGCAGCAATTAATCCTGCGGAACTGCTGCACGCTCCCAGTCCAAACTGGAACATTCATCCCTGGCAAGCTTATGTTAACTTTTACTACTTTGCCCTTTGATGGAAAAAATATTGCATTTCTAAATGCTTGTATATAATTGTGGTGTCTGCATTTAGCAGGTGCTAAAACTCTTTCCAAAAGATCTTTTTTTCTTTTTTTTTCTGGACCCTATTTAAACTGGTTTTTGAACTCTGTGCAATAGTTTAGTAGGCAAGCAGAGTAATTTAGTGATAACAGTTTACATCATAGGGAAGCATCCAGTGCCTTAGCGGCCTGCAGATCAGGGGCACAAGAGGGGAGGACAGCAAATGGGCTCATTTACCCAGGACAAGCTTGTGGGGGCAGCGTGCTACAACATCCCCAACCCCCAAGGCAGAGCCTCGGACATCAATCAATGCATCCACACCGATCCGGGCACCCAAAGTCAATCAAGCTAACCCACTCCAAACAGTTCAAAGGAAGGTCAACTGGATTGGAACCATCCCCTGCATCTCCGTAGAAGGGAAAGAATGCCCCGACAGTGGGCCCCAGTCTGGGGCAAACCCTCAGTATGGTGTCCCATTGGGGCAAAATCAGTACCTTACATACACCCCTGTTTTCTTCCTTCTGGGTCGCCTCTGGTTTGCATGCACAGGCTGATTTTCAATCAGTAACCTTCCGGGCTGCCCTATGGTCATTTAGGCCCAGTAAATACCGTTGGGGAGGGAGCTCAAAGCTCCGATCAGTAGTCCGGCAAATTACCTGGAAGAAAGTGGATAAGTATGTTCTCAACAACGGGCAAGACTAAACCATGTGGAAGAAGCCTGCATCCTCCACAAGGCATTAAGGACAGGCCGGTGTTGCGCTGGGGAACATGGCATGTAGGCCCGAGGGATGAAGTATCCCCTATGTCGAAAGTAGAATAGAATGAGCTTGAAGCAAGCATTTCCAGACACTTTGGGGGTGAGTTCCAACACCCCTTTCCTGAGCTCTGCCATTCAATGGTGTTCCCAAGTCCTCATCTCCGTGCTCTCTCAAACGTGTCTGGTCTGGCTGTGCCCTTTCAACAATGCCCTGTATAGCAAGGTGACCGCCTTTGTCCGGCCAGTTGTTAGAAATATATAAAACGCAGGCATTCGTGCTCCTGTGGTTCTGCAATGCCATGACCCCACAACTCGTGCCCCATGCAACAAAGCTCTGTGGAGTAAAAAATGCCCTACTGTTAGATCGTATGTCTCCTGGAATTCCATTGAAAGACAGATTTCAAACACACAAATACATCACCTATTCTAGTGATCCCCAGTTCCTTTCACTGACGAAGTCTCGACCAACTCCCAATCTGCCCCCAACATAGCGCAATCAGCAGCGGCAGCTCAGTAGTGGATGACAACTTAGTGTGTGTCTGGTGCAGCGCCCTAGCTTAAACGTAGCGTGCTGCTTTAATCAGAACTTTTGATATCTCAAACCGTAGATACTGCTTTGGGTTTTAGCAATATAATGGTTAAAAGATCCTTGGAGGGCAGGCCACGCTCTCCATGGCCCACTCCATCCCACAGTGCAGCCCTCCAGTAGGCTATCCACGTTAGTTGTGCCACCAAGTAGTGAAGTTTAAAATAAGACACAGTTAGCTCACCCTTTTCCACCCGCAGACACGGTGTCTTCAGCGACACACGGTTTGCTCATTTCCCCCCTATAGTATTCACATCATACCATCCAGCTCTCTGAAGAACTTCCACTTAAGCTCACACTAGGAGGGCCACAAGTAAATAGAGAAAACGTCACCATTTTAGACCGCATATTGAGAACAGTAAAATGAACTAGAAGGCCACTGAGTGTCTCAAGGCGGCAAGTGCACAGTAAATATTGCCCGCAAAAAGTTAATCCGCGGTACGATATAAGGCCACTCCGAAACAGAAAATGGTTGTCAGTTCTTCATAGTAGTCAGCAGTGTTTCTAATCTGGTACAAGCAGCAGGCGAGGCCCCATCAAGCAGGGAGGTCCCAGGTGACCACTGTGGCAACCACCAACTAAGTTCTCTCAAGGGTGGGGGGAAGGGGGAAGAGTAAGACTCTCCTGACAGGCACACTTCCCCTCTGGCTACTTCCAGGGCCCTCCTCTGTCCGTGCCAATGCTGTGCCAGGGTATGAGTTCTTAGACCTCATATGCCTCCATAGTAGGGCTGGGCTGATCTTGTGCACCAGCTTATACACATGCTCTGTCAATGCCCGGTATGTCGGCTCAGCTCTGCGATCTACTTCGGGCCCCTGCCTTGCTCCAAAAGCTCAG
This sequence comes from Lissotriton vulgaris, assembly GCF_964263255.1. Classification (NCBI taxonomy): domain Eukaryota; kingdom Metazoa; phylum Chordata; class Amphibia; order Caudata; family Salamandridae; genus Lissotriton; species Lissotriton vulgaris. The sequence continues at coordinate 425,225,936 of NC_141696.1, forward strand.
AAGCACCCCACTGAGCGCAAAAAGGTGTGTGCGACACTCCCGGAATGGTCACTCCCTCAATCTACGTGGTCCTCACTAGTATTGAGAGGCCGCCAGTTTGAAGATCCAAGGCCGGAATCTGTGCAGTAGCTCGAATGCCGGAGGATCCCACTGGAAGCACAGAGACACCCTGCTAGGTCCTGAGATTCGTGTGCAACGGCTGCAGTGGGACAGGTGTTTGCGTTTGACAAGGTGCTAGGGCAGTCTGCTTTCTCATAGCATGGCAGCTAGCTCTGCGCCCTTTAAAAATTGTATTTATACAAAAAAATAACGTTGCTATGGCCCTCCAGTGACTAAACCCCAAAAGCTATTTTTACTGGCAGGGCCGTAGCTGGATCCTAGGGAATGTACAGATTGTAAACTTTAATCTGTAACTTTTGACAGGAAACAGCTAAAAATAGTAATTCCAAGACAATTTTTGTATTTATATAAAAATCCAATTATTGCTGAAGTTATATTTTTAATAACCATTTAGGAAAAGGAATGCGTAGAAGGTTACATTTTCCTTGTACTTCACCTTGATGAGGTGTGCAATTTGCTCCCAGGGCAGACCATGGCTTAGACCTGATGACCGGATAAACTGGGCTTGGAGCATTTGATCCCTGTCTGCTCAGAAAGGACAGTTGAGGTGGGGCCAGGAAAATCAATAATGTGAAAGGGGCAAAAAGGAGGCTTGCCCATTCATAGTTTAGTGTAAGGAGAGATTCAAAGAAGAGAAAACATTTGTCCCCAAGGACCACACTAGCCAGGCTTGCTTTAAACCCAGTGGAAAAGAAGTTACCCCCAGAACTGGACACCGGAGAAAGAGCTTCATGATTTCCAGCCCACCCCTCTTCGTGGATACAAGAGATCTGCACAAGAGATTAAGGTTTTTCTCATCTTGGATTTTAGTAGTGAGGTGCACTCTGGGATTATTTACAGTTGGACAAATTAGAACTGCTAAAAAGAACAAGCTTTTGTTCTGTCCATGACAACCCACCGCAGGCAACAGTACTTTTTTTAACTGGAAAACATGTTTGTATGAAATTTTGTAGTATCAAGTATTTTACTCTTACAAGGTGCTCAGCATCTTGTCTTGTGATAGATGTACTGGCGAATGAATGTGTGTTAAAATGTCTAATGGCAGCAGTTTACATATGGAGGTTTCTGCCACAGAATCGTCATTGCAGCAGCACTGGGTTACCTCTCACACACTCGACCATTAGGTTTTGCAGCCACCTGTCTGCACGCGCTGTGAAAGCACAAAGGATGAAGGAACCTCCCTGCAGCCACGCCTCTGCTCAGATGACTCCCAGAGCATAACAGGCAGATCACATCTGACCCACTAAAAATGCATTTATTATTGGGTAGTGTAGCTTCAAACTTTTAGGGATTTAAAGCATTTGTCTCGCCAAATGTTGGGGACATTTACGCTGGAAGAGGCTAGAAATGTCTGGGAGGGTGGGGGGCTGGTTAGGTCGGAGCAGAGGGTTTAGGCTGCCAGCTGTGTTGCTGAGATGAAAATGACTCCCGTTAAGCTTGCCTTGCCCCCTCCAGTCTTTTCCTCTACTTGCTCCCCACCCCCAATCTCGTTATGAGGATTCCTGCTCTTTTCTGCGGCTACTACCGCACCAGACAATTGCCCTGTTTAGTAAAGTTGAACTGATTATCAAAATGCTGCCCTTTGCTGGGGACCCAGGGGGAACAGGGCGCGAGCCAGTGTCCGCCTGGGATTTTTGGCGCGGTGGAACGATCCACTCGGCGCGTGGGGTACAGGTAGGCTATAAGTATGGGTGTTTTTGTCAGGAGGGCATCTGTGTAGGTATTTAGCCTTTCGTTCTCTGTGACGCTAAGCATTAATTTTAGTCAGGGGATATCGTCACCTTTGCAGGGAATTTATCGCTCGTAAGAAATTATGGCGGAAGGTGAAGCAGTGCTTGATGCGCTGCGAATCCTGTGTGCTGCGGGCCGTGAAGACTTGCTACGGCCTGGGGTGTCTGCTGCGGTCATGACGGGCGTGGTGAGGCCAAAAAGGAAGGCGGCAAGAGGCGTTATTGAGGCGGTGGCGGCATGCTTACCATCACATGGCCATGCCCCGCTGCCGTCTGTCGTCATCGGAGGTGAAGCGGCGTGTAAACGGAGCCGCGGGCGCTCGTACAGGAGGAGCAGCCGTGGGAGAGTTCCACCGCCGTGGTGTCCCGCGTGTGGGCCGGGCTTGGAGCAGAACCTCGCCGAGGGGTGGGACACCTCTTGGGCACACTCTGATTTATGTCTACAGAGAGGGAGGTACGAGCGCAGGGTTTTGGAAAGGAATAAGAGTGTGTTTCACTGCTTTTGAATGCAGAGTATTTTAAATTAGTACAGGCAAAGGGAAACGAGTACAGGAGCCCCTGCGTGGCGCGCGGCCGGGAAGAAGGGAAGACGGAGAGTTTCCTCTAAAGTTTCACGGCGGTGTCATGCCAGCCCCCTCTCCCTCCCCCCGCCCCCCCCCCCCCCGGAAATAACGGGCGTTTCTGAGCCATTTGTGAGTGATCTCGGAGAAACATGGTGGTGTGGAGCGCTCCTCTCTTGCCTTACGATCTTGGAAGGCAAGAGAGGAGCGCTCCACACCGCCATGTTTCTCCGAGGTCATTCACAAATGGCTCAGAGAAACGCCCATAATTTTTTGGAGTGAGGGGCATGTTTAGGTCAGTTTGGGACCTCGGCGAGAGGGAGGGTGTAACGCCCACCACTAGAAAAGGGGCAGGGTTTAAAAAAAAAGAGAAAAACGCGCTCGAATCTGCTCAAGCCGGGGCTAGAACCAAGTGACGCTCTTCTCCTCCAAGGGCTGGCCAGCATTTATGAGGCCAGCCAATGGAGAAGAGGGGTGGGTTCAAGCCCTCATACTACACAACATAAAATCTTTGGCTCCGCCCACTGTTTACGCAGTGCGACGGTAGCCTCGACCTAAAAATATGGGTAGGGTTACCCCTATGACCTTTTACACCATTGATTTGTGAGGAGACACTAATCATCCCCACACATTAGCTAGCGCCAACCATAACATTTTGCATGCTAAAGCACCCTCCACGAACCTCCCTAGATTTGTGGATTATCAGAAGAAGATTGGACTTGCTGTCTGTGACCTAAAAGGTGTGTTGAAGGACTGAACCTGCTCCGTCTTGTACCCAGGATTAAGAAGTGGACTTCAAAGATCAGTTAGCTTGCATCCTTTGTGTGGCTACAGGGGCACACCAAACTGCAAAAAGCATTTTTCCTGTAGTGACCAACTGGCTCTGCACTGAAACCTGCTGGTGGTGTCTGTCTGAGTAAACACTCACCACTAAGTACTGTCTTTGGGGTCCTGGGAGCTTTAGAAATGACCCAAAGGAATTGCTCCAGAAACCATGAAAAGTGGGATTTAGAGCACTGGACTTCCAAGACTTCTCGGCAAAGGTGTCTGATTTCACTGCACTTTTCTTGAATACAGCTTCAGCCTTGCCCCGCTGAAGGCATTTGAGCTCCATGGAAAAAGTCAGAAGGTAAAACCTTTAACTTGGACAAGCCTGCTTCGTCTGTTTGACTCGTGCTTCATCGCGTTCGGCCTAAAATTGCTCTTCGGTCCTTGTCTTCCGCTTCCTTAGACTATAATTAGCGGTTTGTGCTTTTTTAATGCTATTTTTACTCAAAACTTAAATCCATATTTCTGGTTCCCCTTATTGTAGTTTATTGTTTTGGTGTCATTTTGTTTATTACATATTATTCTCTTTTTCTAATTCGGTTTGGGTTTTTATTTGTGTGGTTTTGACTTTATTACTGTTTTGGTACTGCATAAATATTTTAGTTATTGCCCTAAGTTATACCTGGCTGCTCTGTGCTATAGCTACCAGAGGATTTGAGTGCAGGTTGATTTAGTAATTTTGAAGTTTCACCCTGACAAGTTAATGTAATTTATTTCTTGAGGTGGGTAACCGCCAACTCCAAACGTTAACCCACTTTCTTACACTTCCCTGATGTCCTTTCAAAAGACGCTGTCCCTCATAAAACTACAGACACTGTATCGCCCCCTTGAAGGTAGGTACACCCACAATCATTTTATCAAATAGTTTCCCTTCCCCACTCCTACCCTTAGAAATGCCACTTCTGTATCCATATTTAGACGACTGGTTGGTATCTGCCTCCAGAGCGAGTGATCTATGGCACACTCTGTGGAGCTCTTTTCTCTCAACCTTGGGCCATAGCATACTAGATCAAGGAGGAACAAAAGGGAATATTTTTAATAGAACAGATGTGCATACCCACCTGCTGAGATCAGGAAGAGGCAGAAATTATGAAATGTGGGATTAGGTGGAGGGCAGGACACTTGCCCTTTTATCTTCTTGATTCAGAGACTGTCTTGGGCGCTCCCATGAAAGCCAGATTCTAGCAGTCAAACATGGTCTTGTGACTCAAGCTGTTTTGAGCGATCGCACTGTTAACTCTCACACAGCTAGATCCAAGAATGTAGAGGGGCAGAAACCAGCGAGGGAGTGGTTGCCTGGGGGTTAATAGATCCAAGCAGTGTATTCTCGTTATCTATTCAGTCGTTGCATGTAGAGAATGTTTTGCCAAATACCTCATTTGATTTCCATTCTTGTTTTGCATGGCAAATGGGAGTGTTTTGCCCTACCATTTGCATTGCAAATACTGTGCGTTATTATCTTATTAGTTACATGTGTCTGCATACTTCCTATTCATTTATGCAACATTGGTGATAATAAATTACCCATATTAAGTTATTGCCATGAGGGAGGTGTAATTTGTATGGCAGTCACTTCTTGAATACCATTTGGAATACTCTGGGATGAACAATCAAGGCCTCTGTAGACAGTGTAAAATCACATTTGCTTTACAGGACGGTCCAGAGAATGCTAGCGTGACCTACTTGGCCATGGAAACAAATGTTTCTTTATGTGGTCTCCTGGTGCATATTTCATACAGAGATGGATAAGAGCATCAATGATGGGAGTCCATTACAAGCAGAGAAGCAGTTTCCAAATAAGAGGTTTCAAAGGTAAAATGGACACACAACACTTTCTTCAAAATTACTGCCTTTTTAGAGAACCAAAGCAGCTTTCTTTGAATTACCATCTCTGTGCAAAATGTGCTTGCATATGAAGCTCCTTGTAAAAGGAAATAATCCTGTATTCAAACCACGCTGTCCTATTGTGCTGGCACTACAGACTTGATTTTCTTATTGGGTCTCACCTACCTGACAGCGCAAGCTGTCTGGGTTGTGAGAGACCTATTCTGAACTTACAGTGACTTTACAACCTGCTCATTGCTCACTATAAGTTGGCCTTTTTGTCATTTTAATTTGTTTACTTCTTATTCCGTGGTTTGTTTCTCTTCTTGTTATTACTCCTTCCTATGAGTTTACTCTCTTTACGATCCCTTTGATTGCTTACCTTAAATCCTTCCACTGCCCACATTTAGAGACCTATTTTTCCTTTTTCATTCAGCATTTTATGCGTGCATGTCGTCTCTAGCTCTCTCCCTTATGTGATGCTCCCCCGCCCCCCTCTCAAAATCATGCGGGCTCCGTGTTGGCTCCGTGTTGCTTTACTCCCTACCATTCCCTTATTGTCTATAAAATCTGAGAAACCGGAATAAATTTGTTGGGGATGGGTGAAGAGCAAAAATTAAGTGTTTTTGTTGTATCTCCTTCATTCTGATAATGCTTGAAAGCAGCGTCTTTGGCACACAAAATCTTTTATGGCGGTAGGGGCATGGTCATCTGCTGCTGGCTTAACTGGTGTCTAATGGCAAAAGGTATGCCTAGCATCGCACTTCTCCTGGAGGGCCATACATCTGTTGCCTGGACTACTGCAGAGGGCTAAATGGCTGAATCCTATGGAAAGTAAATTAGGCATTGACAAACACTTCTCTTTACATTCTGACTCTTCCTTATTCTTTTTGAATTCTGTTCATGATTGAAGAAGTATTTGAACAAGCATTGCCTAAGCCAATATGTCTTGCCTTTGCAAGAGCTTTATTTGCTTTGCCAATGTATTTAGCCATATTGTACACTAGCTTGGCTGCTGTTCAGCATGTCTAAAAGTGAGTTGCGTGGAGTGAAGAGGAGTGTCGGGAAGCGGACTGGAGTAGAGTAGTGTAGAGTGGCGTGGATTTAATTGACATGGTGTGGATTTAATTGACATGGTGTGTGGGGTGGAGTGACGTGGAGTGGTGTGGTGTGGAGTGGAGGAGCGTGGAATAGAGTGATGTGGAGTATGCTTGGTGTGGTAGTGCACTGCCATTACAGGCAACACATTTTCAATTGAAAGGGCCATTATATTTGCACAGACATACAGTTTTGCTTGATAAAACAATACATTACTCAAATGATAATGGTGGGAATGGCATCACATAGTGTATTGATTTATTTTGAGCCCTCTTAAAACATTTGTTTCTAGTACACTTCAGAGTTACAAAAAAGTGTGCTTCATTTGTGCTTTTCTAATTTTTACATATTCTGAAATATTTGCACAGTGCATTTACATTTTGTTGTGTTCTAGAAAAAAGCCTTTTCTTGCACATGCAGATTGTCAGATAAATTCTCTCACTTTGAAAGTCGGAGAAAGAAAAGTAAGCACCAAGCTCCCTTGGAAGTCAGAGGCTAACATTCAACCTCCGTCTTTGAATGCACAGCACACAGTGGATGTGGCAAGATAAGAACAAAATGTAAAGGCCTGTTTACAGAAAGCGAGCACTCTTGGAAGAATACCAGTAAACAGGCTACCCTCCACGGGAGGAATGAACTTTAGCTGCAAAGCCTAAAACAAATAAAGCCAGCAAATAGAAGGCAAGCAAATGTGAGTTACAAAACGCAAAGCTAATGGTAATGGGCGGAATGAATTCAAAGGGAAGCTTTCAAAATGTACCAAAGAAGTCTTCAGCAAACCAGACAGCTGCACTATCTGGTAAACTTTGACCTAAAAATTACCATGACATGTAAACTTTGAATGTAAGTACAGTTCTGAGATATAATGTACATGCTTGCTTTTCCTTCAGGGTTTTGAAATGTGTTTTCTTTTACGTTTTTAAGTAATATTTTACAAACCATAGCAACGCCAGTGACTCAGCACTATCATTATAAAGACCAGAACTAGTGACTTTGCCAGTGCTTGTTTTATAATTGCTATGATGTTGTGAAAGATACAGGTGACATGCAAGGCCTCATTAGTTAGTGGAGTAAGTTTTTTGCAAAGGTTCTTTTTGTGCCCTGGAATTTATTAATTTTTAATAATCCAAGAAATATGGAGGAAAATAATGATATTTACATTTATGTGATGCACACTCTAACAGCAAATTCAGGCAGGATATCTTATGAAATTTGTTCCGCACACCTGGCATATCGTTCTTGGAGTCCATTATCTCTACCAGAATCCTCTGTTGAATCTCAGACAGGTAAGTTGCCCCATTCAAATGCATTTACTGAGCAGATTAAACCCTAAACTATAACCCTCACCCCCCGCCCACACACACACACCCACCCACTAACCCCCCATCTGCATAAACCACACCACACCAGAGGAACTGTATTCATGGATGCCTACAATAACTCCATCAACCTTAAGTTTTGGGTTCAGCGAATACAACCTGGCTCTAACTCAGAAAGACCCAGCGTGTGAATCTTTGACTGAATAAATAATGCATGGGGTAACAACGTCATATATTCAATCATTAGAGACAAGATTTTGTCAAATTTCTTTTTGGACCCCTTGAAGGTGTCAGAAATACTCTGCATTTGGCTTGTGACTATGTACATATTCCTGTTTAACCAAAGGCAGAACATTAAAAGAATGCAGAGACGCAAGTGTTACAGGCCTCCCCTCCCTAAATAAAGCACAAAGAAAGTAACATTATCCAGTATGTAACATGCCAATAAACACATGGGTAAGAACCAATATCTGCTAATCTGTATCTTCTGATATGAAGTTATAAGTGGCTTGTAAAAATAACCGACTTATAACTTCAACAGTAACCCCAGTCCAAGTGAAACTGTGAAAGATGGAAAGAAACCCCCCCCCCCCCCACACACCTTCTCTTCGCGCTTTCTCTCTCGCGCTTTCTCTCTCAATATCTCTCTCTTTCGCTCTCTCCCCCTCTCTCTCCCCCCTCTCCCCTCCACATGTTTAAATCAATTAGAAGATGGCTGCTCAAGGTCCAGTTCCTTCTAATAGCTAAAATCCGACACTTATAGCTATAAACTAGGCAAAAGCAAAGACTTGTCAGATTTAAGACAGTCTCTTTTGAAAATGGGAAGACTAAAACATTCCCCTGTCAACAACTTCATAACATTGGTGGTATCAGTCGTTATATTATGTTCTAGCAAACACATGGTGAGTGTAAACAAGAGTTCTCTTGTTCTCCACCCTGCATTTAAAAATATTGCGACTTCAAGGCCCACTTCTGCTGGAACATTATTCCAATCAATTCTGCCCTTGCTGTGATCAGTGTTTTTCCATTTAATGTGTTGGTATCCTCTCATCTAGCCTTAATGGGTGAAATCATGTTGCATGGATTAACAGGTTCTATGCTGAATTTAGATCTGCGGTACAAAAGGGGGTGGTGATGGACGGAGCATCTGAATCAATCAAACACTCACACCCAGTCAAAGGATCTGGGTTTAATCCATCACCGTTCTTTAGCCCACTCCGCCACCCCAGTTCAGACATGGCTATATGCAAATCAGTCTGACCCTGTGCCTCATGGGAACAGTCCAGCCCGAACTGCCAAGCCATGTCTTCCCTGGACCGGAAACAAGCTTCCGAGGACCGGTGTCTGGCATTCCAGCCGTCTTCAGCCCGGCTTGCTTGAATCCAGTGGCAAAGTGAGCAAGGGACTCACGTCTGAGCATACCCTGCCACACTTATGGTGGCCAAAAGCGGTACAAAAGGGGGTGGTGATGGCCGGAGCATCTGAATTAATCAAACACTCACACCCAGTCAAAAGATCTGGGTTTAATCCATCACCGTTCTTTAGCCCACTCCGCCACCCCAGTTCAGACATGGCTATATGCAAATCAGTCTGACCCTGTGCCTCATGGGAACAGTCCAGCCCGAATTTAGATCTGACCCATTTAAAAGATAGCGCAAGGCAATGTAATCCCCTCTCTATGGAAACAACCCCACAAATGTTTGTCATAACAAGATGTATCTCTGGGGAATCTCTATTAGCTGGCCACAGATGCCTGGGTGTTGTTCAGAACCCTTTGCCTCCCATAGGTCCATTAATAGAAATGTTTCAAAGGATCTAGTCAGCAAGGTAGTTTGCTACTACTTGGGATGCTTCCTGTAGTCTCCTAAACAAAGCTTGCTAGAATACAGAGGATATTGCTTTACAGTCCAAGTCAAGTGTTGTCTGCTATGTAATGTCTGCCTTTTTATATTACTTTTTAAACCGAAACCAGCAAATTCAAAAAAAATAGCGAATATCCTCTATTTGAACCCCTTCTCCCAGTCCACGGACTGCCAAATATGTTAATTCAGTTTCTTAGGAGCTGTACAATTCTTTTCATTTACCCACTCTAGTCTCGTGCCAGTTTGGTTATCTGGCTTTTAACTTTACACACTTGACTACCATTCTTTTCCATGCATAGTTTACAAAATGTAACAAAACTCCTAACAGTTGCTGTTCAGCCCAGAAAGTGGAACGTAGTTACTTGGTCTAATACAGCTGTAAGCAGTTAGCCAATTAAATGCAGCCAAAGTATGAAATTGAGGGAACTCCAGTGGAGTATTGACTTTGTACAACCCAAGGAGACTACTAGACTGCTTTTAAAGATTTGTAGCTAGAAAACCACCCTTCCACCAACCTTTCCGGAGATAACGTTATAGGATCCTACATTGGTATTTTACTCCTAACTCACTTCATTTTGCTTGACCGCCTCTCTGGGTTGGAGGTCATGACTACCTCGTGCACCAACCAAAGCAAGTTATAACACCTTCTCACACCTCTGTTATGCATTCATGTATCCCTGTTGGTATTGTTTGACAGATTGTCCCCCTCCATTTTGGGGTTCATTTGTACAGCTGCTGTTGACCCCAAATGTCTTTGATGGAATGAAAAATGGTCATGTAAAAAAGTGTGAGTGTTCTTGAACAAGTGCTTCTTCTAGTCTTCTGATGTGATATTATTCCAGTGGATGTGGAATCCAGTACTGTTCTCTATGGAAGGCTGGCTGGCTGTCTTTTAGCTATCACGCAGTGAAATAAGGTAGTAGTCTTCCTAACCTGGATTATAAACTTTGGTACCTAGTAGAATGGTTGGTGAACGAAATGTCAGTGTAGCATAACATCCTGTTTTTGAACCAGGCAGGCAACGTGCCCTGCTGTGTTATAAATTTAAATAACCGACTGAGAATGGGCAGCAGTCAGGATCTGTGCTGAATTGCTTTGTTTCTTCATTAACTGGATGCTCTTCAGAGGCAGGAGGGACCTCTTGGCCCTGCTGGATGGGGATTGTCACTTTACATTTGGTGATCCTTCTTCAGACGGTATATTCGATCCTGCTCCGAAGCATAGTAAACTCCGCCACAAGAAAAGGTTGTCTTGTTTTTTAATCAACTACTCTGTTGCTCACAGCTAGGAATCACATCACGGAACCCACAGCCGAGCAGAGACTTTGAATCAAGAAGATGTTTCCCTGATGAAGGTGGTTTAACCACCGAAATGCATTGGATGGAATATATTCTTTATCAAATGAACAATAGTGTGAACTGAACACGAAACTCAAGAGAAATGAAATAAAACAGAATATACGTAACTAACAAGGAGTGAAACATTATGTTCGAGGCATATGGGCTGCAGATGGTACATTATGAATAGATCGCCATCTGGTGTTGGGCTCGGATGATTGCACTTTGTTTTTCTCTTGGAGAGTCTTTTGTATCTTGGTGACTCCTCCCTTGGTTGGTAGTGCGCATGGGCATCGGCTCCATCCTTAGATTGTTTTTTTCCGCCATCGGGTTCGGATGAGGATTGAGACGCTCCAGATCGACTTCGAAAAGAAGTGACTTATCGGCGCGTATTCCCTTTCCAATTCGACGGTATTGTTATCGTACGCGTTTCATTTCCATTCCGGCGCGTTTCGACTTTAACATCGAAGAAAAAACTTTGATCTACGTCGACGAACAGGAGGCCTTTCTCGACGCAGTCAAGCCCGGGGTCCATGGAAAGGACTCCATTCAAGAAATGTCCAACGTGTGGTGCTAAGTTCCCACACAAGGACCTACACGAGGTGTGAAACCTCTGCCTTTCGCCTGAACACGAATCCAGGGACTGCGAAGCCTGCGCAGCATTCTCCTCCAAGTCGACGATTAGAAATCGTCGAGCTCGAAGACACGAGGTTTCCAGAATGCAGTCGGAGGCGATCCCGGAGCTGTTCGGAGACGAGCAACTTGAGGAAGAAGAGGATCATGAGGATCAGTCGGGTCGGAAGGGGACGAGTCGGAGGTCGAAGAATTCGACGTACAACAAACCGTGAGTGACGATGTCCCCTTACCAAAAAACCGACCCCGTGTGGTAACGACCCCGCCTTCGAGCCCGGTCAAACCGCAGAAAAAAGTTTCCGACGCCCCGCCTTCGGGCCCGGCAACGAAACCGAAACACTCGGATATCTTGCTTCACCACCACTAGACTTAGATTTCTAAAATGATGTTTACTTTTGGGCACATCTACCTATGTGGGTATCCCCAACAGTATCACTTAAGATCTATTGAATGATTGACACCTAGCAAATTGTTTAGTTCTTGCACTATTGCATTCCAGTAGAAGCTAATCTCTGGACAGGAGGATTTCATGTGTGGGAATGACCCACTCTTAGCTCCACATTGCAGACAATTGGGGATTGCAACCCTACCAAATCTATGTAAATGGGCTCTGACATAGTTTGCTTTATGGAGAACCTTGAATTGAATAGGTCTTAGACGAGACCTGATTGCCACCTCTCTCCTTTGCATCAGGGCTGCCTCCCAGTCTGTACTGACCAATCCACCTACTTCATCTTTCCACCTTGCATTTAATTTCTGCAGGGTGTCTGGGACATTATTGAGGATAGTTTTGTAGGTCTAGGAGACTGTCGTCTGAACTAGTTCACCATGGAGGAGCCTTCCTTCTAGTGATATTCTTGGAGTTCGTCTACCTTTATCTTTTCTGCCTGCCAGGTGTGTTGCAGTTGTAGAAATCTAAAGTACTGGGTGTTATGTAATTGGTAGCCCCGTTGCAGGGAGCTAAAAGGGGTGAATGCGCCTCCTTCTATGAGATCTCCTAGTTTGGAGATTCCCATCATCACCCATTGCCAAAAGCCCTTCAACTTTACAATTTCCTTCAGACGTGTACCAACCCATAGGGGTGTCTCACCATTCGAAATTCCGTCAACCTTCCAAGGTTGGAATCTTGACTACAATGCCTTATCCTTACTTTTTATTGGAGGCAGTTCAGTTGAAGAGTGAGGAATGAACATCCCATCCCTTCTGTCTCCACCCCCAATCCTTCATAACAGTGGTATACCACGGCAAGAAAAAGCATGTTGCCAATGCTTATGAAGTCATAGTAAGGATAGTTGAATAGGATCTTATGTCGGTGGATGTTATGTTAACCTATGACTGTCCAACTGCCTGAGTTGGAGGAATGTAGAAATGTATACCTGTTATGCAATAATAAAAATTCTTGTCTTAAGCCTTCGTTTGACCACCAATGCGAGGTAGTCACCTGGAAGTTAACTTGCAGGCTATCCTCGATGAAACAAGGTACTCCAAACAGGGCCACAGACTTTAAGAATTATTGTGAGCTGGTGGCCAAGAAACAGAGGAGGCTCAAAGGATCCACTGGGATAAACTAAAGAAGACCACCAGGAGAAAAGGTAGCAGGACAATGATGAGTCTGATTGTAATTGACGACCGTGAAGCTTCCCAGGATCAGGACTAAAATATCAGTGTAGGTTTGTGAGACGTAATTCAAAAACCATGGCCTCCTCTAGATGTCATCCAAGGCTTCTTACTGACTGTAACAAGGTGAACATTGCAATGTAATGTGCTATTATTGCCTTTAGACCACTTAGCTTCCATCAAAAGTCATTAGACAGGACAACCCACATATCCAACACAAGACAGATAGGCCTTATTGTAGAACATCATCATGCTCCCATTAGCAGTAAACACTAAGCAACAATACACTGGACCTAACAAAACACATTTGGCATAACACTACCCATCTATTGAACACATTGCTGTATAGTTGAATATCACGGTGCTCGCAACAGTGGCCACCTTCTTAACAAGCTGTACATTAATCTGCAACTGAACATACCCAAACATATCCGATGGAACTCCAGCCACCACCAAATGGATTCCAGAGGCTTTCAAGGTTCAGCATCAGCACTGATGAAGCTTAATTAACTCATGCCCAGCCTACATGCCAAGTAACCCAGGAGGCATCCAAAATGTAGTAAGTTCAATCACAAACACCAAATACTGCAACTTGGGGAGATGTGCTTGACTAGAACACTGATAATGTAAGCTGTAATAAAACAGATACACCACTGATGATTCAACGTCCCAACACAAATTATACTGCGCCCTGCAATGGGATCTTGAAACCCAGTTTTGAAGCTACCATGACCGTGTCTCTTATGGGTCATGTTGATGGCAGAAAGCGTGCTTTACAAACGATTCTTGAATAACATCCACCTAATCTGCTTACACTGAGGATTGATGTCTTTTTGGTTCTGCAAGTTAACCGTTTGTGATGGCAAACACGTGGAAATGGGGGAGTGGCCTCCCTAGATGCAGTACCTACACACATTTTAGTTTCCTACAAGAGTTGTTCAATATGGTGATTGTGTCCAAAATGTATAACCGTGTTTATAATATCACAGTTAATAGCCATACTTAGTGAGAACTGAAACCACAAAGTTAATTGTGCAGCTCATTTTCAAAAGGGTTGAGGAATATGACCCCTTCTAGCGTGGTGTCTGCTCAGGGTGTCCAATGTGTGCCTGGCACTGAAACATGGCATAAAACCTGTTAGGCAAGAATTTCAAGAGGTGACTACTGGTAAACATTTCAAAGGCAGGTGAAATCCTGCCATGCGCTTTGTGCTCTGAATGCAGTGTCAACATTCAACAAAAGTCAAGAGAATGCACTAAGCCAGAGTGAGGGGCAGCTTGGGTGTGACTCGAAACCGGAGGCTAAGTATGCAAAGCTTATGCCAGCCTGTGTGAGCAAACGTTTGCTGTGTTGAAAGCCTTTGTGTTCTACCACACGCCCACTCTTGACATACTCAAAGGTTATAGAAGGCGCAGGATAATTAATACCTCAGAACAATGTACCAGTGGGGCTGAACACTCATTGTGCAATATTTTATGTACCATAAACTAATTATCGCCTGTGTAAATCTAGGAGTTGAAGTGTGGTGCAGCAATTTCCAATATGCAAAATGTATTACATAGTATTCCACTGTAATCTGGGTGGATTCAGACATTGATTTAAAATTGATTAAAAATGTTTGTCACACTTAGGGTCTGTGATGCCTGGACCATGTTGCTACCCTGTAAACTGTTGGAATGGAGGGTGTGGACAAGGGCCATTGGGAATTTGATGCACATGTGTCATTTCAAAACCTATGCTATGTATGGTGTTAGAATATGTGCTTCTTAACGTCCCTGTGATTCTTTTTCATGTTCTATGCTATAAAAAATGTTTTTTTAAGTTTGCCATATTACCAAAATAATGACAAATGTTTGTTTCAAACCTAGTGTGACCATTGAGCACACTTGAATAGCAGCAAACAGCCTATTGTAAAGGTTTGGGCTTCATCTGCTCCTTTTGTTGAAAACAGTGACAAAGTAATTGGACACAATGCATTTCAAGAGTTGTATTTTTACTTTTTGGTCAAATAAAACCACCTTGGAACTATACAACACATCGAGACAAAGTAGTTCTTGACCCTGTTCCTCATGAGAACAGTCCTGCTCCTCATGAGAACAGTCCTGCTCGAATTGCCAAGCCAGGTCCTCCCTGGACCAGAAACTATCATTCTGGGACGGGTTTGCCCCCCATTAGCCAGGTTAGCTTGAATCCAGTGGCAGAGTGAGCCCTGGACCCATGTCTGGACATACCTGGCGCACTTAGGGCAAGAAAGCAAAAGACACACAAATGATGGGCGGATTTAGACCCAGATCTCTGTATTGGAGTGAATGTTTGACATTGTTTATCATTCTATCCATCAATTGTTATTTTTGCATTTGAAACCCCGAGCGGGACGGGTATCCCCAGATGTGGGTTCCCTGCTTTCCATGCAACTGGAGTCCAGCTAGCCTGGCTGATGAGGAGTGAATCCCCGAAACTGGTCCCATGATGCTTGTTTCTGGTCCAGGGGAGGACATGGGTTGCAGTGTGGGCTTGCCTTTTCCTATAAGGAGCTGGGTCTAGTCTGATTTGCATATGGTTGTGTTTAAGCTGGAATGGTATGGGGAACATAAAACCATGTATTTAGGCCCAGATCTCTGTACTGGGGTGAATATTTGACTTTGTTCAACATTCTGTCCATTAATTGGTCTTTTTGCATTTTTTTAAGATATTGCCATTGCTCGTTCAGGAGTGCACAATGGTGCTGATAACTGAAGAACTGCTATACAGCAGCGCAGATTGTTTTCAGCGTGGCAAAAACACATTTTAAAAAGTGATATGATGCAGCCAGGGCTAATGTACTTTTTTGAATTAAAAAAAAAAGTGTGTTGCCGCTTGATGCAATATAGTCCTTTCTTGTTATTTTTAGCTCTGTGGCACAGCATCCAGACTGTTATACAGCATGGTTACGAATCATTCCCAAAGTCGTCACTGTCCATGCTGTACAACATGAACAAAAGTAAATGGCAGAGCCAATAGGCGCAAAAGTGAGACCTATTGGCTTTGCCAATGCTTGATAGGTCATGGCACACCACTCCTGTGATTATGAGCAAATCAGTTAATCTGCCCAGGACCAAAAAAGAAAAAAATGACATTTGGCAAAAAATCCTATCCCATTTAGAAAGCAATTGTGCCCATGTTTTAGTTAAAATACATTTGGAAGCAGATGACTTCTGTTGTCACATTAAAAATCAATTTTAAAGGAGAAAAGCACTTCTGTGAAATCTGTATGGCATAGTAAAACATAGCTACAAATGGCAAGAGGTTTAGCGAGGACAACAGCGAAGAATCAAAATGAAAGTAGTACCTTAATCACAGTGCGATCAGTGGAAGGACAGCAATCAAGCTTAAGTAATCAGTACTTGGTTCATGCTCCAGCCGAAAGAACAGCAAGTGAAGCCAGTCAATTAGTAGGTGGTACATAACGGTGACAATGAAGCCAATGAATGTTAACTAGAAAGCGTGCTGCTAGCCCCTAGTGTACAATATCTCTCGCAAGCATGCGCTGTCTCAGGCGAGACATAAAAAGGTGATCTATTTAGCTGCAGAAAGTACATTTACTGCCAGACCAGTTTTGTGGTAACTCAACAGTGCCAGGTAAATCTCTCTCTTTTTAGGTTGAGCCTGGGCAGTGCATGCTTTGCGCTGCGAGGCATGCTGTATTCAGGTATGGACTTGAAGCTTCGCCCTCTCACCACCCATATTTTTCATTGGCTTGTGTCATTGCCCTTTTTAAACTCTGGCTTTTCATTGATCAATAGGCTTAATAGTCCCTCCTAAGTACCTCCTTGTCTCATTTTATAACCTCCCATGAGGACACCCCTCTGTTACATGTGTTACTCAGTAGACTTTAATTACAGCCTCGGAGCACTATTTGCTTAAATGGTTTTCTATTGCCTGCTCTTGCAAGCAGGACGCGCTCTCCCCCATCACGTGAATTTTTTGTTTCTCATAGCACGGCACACCACGCTTATACAGTGGCAAGCCTGCCTTTGGTTTATTTGTGGCTCCGAACGCGGGCGCTTTTTAGATTTATTTATTTTACTATTAACTTTTTTTTTAAACTGCCCATGCCACACTCTCACGTCAATGGAGACAGCACCCCTTTCTTTAGGCGAGCCTCGTCTAAAGGAAGGGGTGCAGCTGCCATTAAAGTAAAACCGTGGCATGGGGCGTTTTTACAAAAAAAAGTATCGGTTTGTCAAGTGACAATTTTTTTGTTTTTGAAAAAGCGCCCTATACCACGCTTTCACTTTGATGAATGCTGCACCCCTTTCTTTAGACACCTCTCGTCTAAGGAAGGGGGTGCGGCCGACAAAGTGAAAGTGCTACATGGACCCTTTTACAAACAAAGATTTGCAGAGCAACAGGTCTCGCATTTACAAGAGTTTCGTAAATGCGAGACCTATTGTATTGCAAATGTTTGTTATTCATGTTGTTAAATGTATTTCAGACCAAATAGCATCTGCAATATAGGCAAATCCCTGGATCTGGAAACTATCACATGTATGCACACTGCACTCGTTCCCTTTACTTGGGCTAGTTGTCGGAGAGATGACTGCTTTTCCTTTCACCTTTTTACTGCATCAAATGTGTCTCAAAGGGCATAACCTCGAATGGGTGCAGTACATTGGCATTAAATCACTTGCTCATTCATTGGTGGCTCAGACAAATAACAAGAACGTGCCACTGATTTTCATACATGATCAGACTGGCCCTTTTATTCGTGTTTGAATAAACGTTGTTCTTGGTATACAGAAAGAAAACCTCTAGCTAGTAAATGCTTGCTATCCTCACACGATAGCCTCACCTTCTGCAGTAGCTCCCTTCTGAAAATGCATAACATACCGGTTGTTCCTGCCTCTTGACTTTCTCACCCTCGCCCTTTTTAATTAAGCAATAGATGGTTGTTATTGCAGAAACATTTTTTAGTAGTGTCTACTTGAGACTTATCTTCACTCGGGCCTGTTTAATGACCTCAAGATGAGTTGTGGGTGTTTTTTTCTTCCTGTTAGTATGAATGCAAGGGTTTGTACTTTCAAGAGACTTAACATTAGTGTGAGTGCTGTCAAGGTACTGAGCATCTCCGTAGGTTATTTTGGTTGCAATAGCATCAGTGGGAAACCTCTGCAGGTGAGTCTGTTGCAAGAGTGGTGATGTCCTATAGATCACATACAATAGTTTTTAGACAGAACCACATGTGGGCTTTAAAGTGTCAATGATTGAGCTGGTTCTAACCTGTCTTAAATCTGTTAAATTACCTATGTTTGTATGTCAAACTGGGAAACATCCCCAGATAATTTTTTT
Organism: Lissotriton vulgaris; assembly: GCF_964263255.1. NCBI lineage: Eukaryota > Metazoa > Chordata > Amphibia > Caudata > Salamandridae > Lissotriton > Lissotriton vulgaris. The sequence continues at coordinate 425,244,192 of NC_141696.1, forward strand.
TAGGTCTCGCGACCTATCGATGTGCGCAAGCGCATCGAGCGGAGCGAGAATTCATGTGGCGAAAACATCTTCAAACCAAAGGGCTTTCAGCCCCGCGGTTTTCATGAAGTTCACGTGAACATGCACGCGCATCGATGCAAGCCCAGCCTCTCCCGCCCCCATCCGGCATCAGGCTTCTCCTCCCCTAGCAGCACTCCTCCCACACCAGCAACTCCCCCCTCCCACACCAGCACCTCCCCTCTCTCTCCACGCAATCACAGCCTCCCCCTCCCACACCAGCACCTCCCCCCTCCCACACCAGCACCTCCCCTCTCTTTCCACGCAATCACAGCCTCCCCCTCCCACACCAGCACCTCCCCCCTCCCACACCAGCACCTCCCCTCTCTCTCGGCTTTTCCAGCTCTTCCCTCCCACTCTCTCACTCTCCCGCCCCAACCCGACTTGTTCTTGACGTCTCTTGCCAGCTCGAGCCTGCCCTAAGCACGGGCTCATGTTACACACCCCTCCCTCGCACGGCAGCCAAACCACTTCCTAATTACAAGGCCGGAATGTGATTATTTTCGTTTGTTTACGTTGGCAGATTTATAAAGCACGAGCTTGGCCCGAGGGCCCTGGAGCGGGGCCCATCAGCAGTAGCTTTCATTCCACAAGACGATATTAATGTTTTTCGAGGTACGAGGGAGTCCAGCATTTAATCTCTTCCTTGTGCAGTCTCTTCCTACTGATCCCTTCTATATCCTCGGCCATGCCTTCGGTGCAGTCTCTTCCTTGTGTGCAGTCTCTTCGTACTGATCCTCTCTGTACCCTCTACCATGCCTTCGGTGCAGTCTCTTCCTACTGATCCCCTCTGTACACTATTATGCCTTCGATGCAGTCTCTTCCTTATGTGCAGTCTCTTTATACTGATCCCCTCTGCCATGCCTTTGGTGGAGTCTCTTCCTTCTGTGCATTCTCTATCTACGGATCCCCTCTGTACACTCTATTATGCCTTAGGTGCAGTCTCTTCCTTCTGTGCATTCTCTATCTACGGATCCCCTCTGTACACTCTATTATGCCTTAGGTGCAGTCTCTTCCTTCTGTGCATTCTCTATCTACGGATCCCCTCTGTACACTCTATTATGCCTTAGGTGCAGTCTCTTCCTTCTGTGCAGTCTCTTTCTACGGATCCCCTCTGTACACTCTATTATGCCTTAGGCAAACACGCATATCCTATGGTAATTTAAACGTTTAAACACAGTTTGCCAAGATATTTTTAAGTTAACATGTAAATATAGCGCAAACTCGACCTAAAGGCTATCTGAGCGCTGAGTTGCGTCCCACGCAGACTCATTCATTTTGTTAGGCACCGGAGAATAAGTGATTTGGCCATTCACGCGATTGTCTGCCTTGGAAGGATGAAAGGTGTGGTCAGGGTGACTGGTTTAGAATCGCACAGATTTCTTGGATGGGCGGAGTTGCCAGAGAGATTATTCCTGTTTACTGCAAAACCAACTATGATGAATTAAAAGCACGAAAATGCAAGATTACAATGAGAATGACGGATAGTGTTGTAAATACTTCTGTCGTGCTATGAAGAACCTGTCCAAGGGCTACACATCTGGCTCAGTATATAATCATGGAGAGCAAGTGATGATCAAATACAACAGTAACGCATTCATAATCGGCGGCTCATTTAAATGCTGTGTACTTTAGCTTTCCGAACAGACTTGATAACAATATTAATAAGAATATAAAGTACATGTAGTAATTTTCACCCGTTTACTATTATCACTGTACCAACATCGGCATGGCGCCTTCCTGCCACGTGTATGGTCTCTTATGGCTTTCAGAATCTACCCTGTCCGCAAGGTTATGGGATTTCCTATTGATCAGAGCTCTGATGCTCAAGTTTTAATGTGTTTTGTTAGTGGATCGTGATGGTGTATACTATGTGCAAGGCCATGTGCGTGGTAGGCATCAGTCGAAGAGCATAAATACAAGCAGTGGGCTGGCTCCTGCCGGTGACCGGCACCGGCAGACTGCAGTTCTAAAAGGAATGTGCTGATAGGGCACAAGTCCTAAAACAAGCATTGGCATAGCCAATAGGTCTCGCCCTTAGGGACACCAACACAGCACTCAGAGACACCACCACACCACTGATGTACACCACAAAATCAATCAGGGACACCACCACATCAATCAGGGACACCACCACATCAATCAGGGACACCACCACATCACTCAGGGACACCACCACATCACTCAGGGACACCACCACATCACTCAGGGACACCACCACATCACTCAGGGACACCACCACATCACTCAGGGACACCACCACATCACTCAGGGACACCACCACATCACTCAGGGACACCACCACATCACTCAGGGACACCACCACATCACTCAGGGACACCACCACATCACTCAGGGACACCACCACATCACTCGGGGACACCACCACATCACTCAGGGACACCACCACATCACTCAGGGACACCACCACATCACTCAGGGACACCGCCACATCACTCAGGGACACCGCCACATCACTCTGGGGCACCGCCACATCACTCTGGGGCACCGCCACATCACTCTGGGGCACCGCCACATCACTCTGGGGCACCGCCACATCACTCAGGGACACCACCACATCACTCGGGGACACCACCACATCACTCGGGGACACCACCACATCACTCGGGCACACCACCACACCACTCTGGGACTCCACCACACCACTCTGGGACTCCACCACATCACTCTGGGACTCCACCACATCACTCTGGGACACCACCACATCACTCTGGGACTCCACCACATCACTCTAATACACCACCACATCACTCAGCACCATAACAGCATCACTCAGCACCACAACAGCACTGTCCTTGCTGGTTAACAACAAGCATTCCCATAGCCAATAGGACTCGCATTAGGAAAGTGTAAGCTATTGGCTTTGTAAATAACAATGCTATTAATTTATATATTTTCAATGCCAACACATATTAAAACAATATTTGTCATTTACAATACCAATAGCTCACACTTTCCTAATGCGAGACCTATTGGCAACGCCAGTGCTTGTTTAATTAAACTTTGAGCTGTGTTTCTTTCTGGTCTCGTCAGATCCATTTATATCTTTCCCTCTGATTCTGAGTTGCATGGTACTGGTGGGGGTTGAACAATTCTAATGATGATTTACTGATACTGTGTGGTAAATCCCCATTAGTACAGTGCAATTACAAGTTAATTACTGCGTGGGGCTAGATTTAACAATATTAAAATCACACATGTGGCATATATTTGCCACATGATCTGAGACTCAAACCCCGGTGTGAAATTACTACATGGAAACATTCAGGAAAAGCAGCCCTCTTATGATTAGGCTGAGTAGAATTCCACACTGTAGTTCGCTTCGCTGCCTTGTGATGCGGCCCTTTGTATTTTTGTTTAAGTGTTGGTGTTCTGCAATGCCATTTCTGGAGCAGTGTATGTAAGTGTGATTGTGTACTATGTGGAATCCCTTTTCTAGGTTTGTTGGTGTCCTGAAAAGGGTTGAGGTATGTAAGAGCGCAGGAATACAATTTTATTTTGGGATTACCGAAATAGTATCCATATGCTGTGTAGCAACCCTTTCCTGGGTAAGAAGGCAATAGTTGTCTAAGAGAATGCTACAGCGTATGTAACTTTTGTGTTTAGATCTGTTTTTATTTTCAGGCACAAACACATACCACAGGTCCATTTAAAACACAGCGTTAAGCCTACATCCCTATACAGGGCCGACCGCGGAGTAACTTGGCACTGGGGCCATGAGGAATGTACAGGAAAAGCAAGTTGTTACACAGCGTTTCGCGTACAACCCCAAAGGGGCCAGCCGCGTCTCCTATTGCATGTTGTAATACCATCTGAACATTCGAATAATCAAGACTCCTAAGATCTATTTCAAGTAACGAACGGGCAACCAGTCCAAAGTCTAAAGTTAGCCCAACAGGGCCCAGTAACTGTAAGAGTAGTGGAGAGAAGAAGAGGAAAGAGGAAAGTAGAAGTAGAGGGGAAAAAAAGAGCACAACAAGAATAAGAGTAGTGTGCGCGGGGGGAGCAATGGGAGAAGGCCTGGGTCGGCACCAACGTCCCCGGGGGCAGCTACGGAAGCAATCTACCGGGGTCAGGGAGAACAATGGCACCCTCAAAGAGGCGCAGCGTCCTGAGCCTGTTAGGCATGAGGCGTGCATGCTCTACAGTGCAAAGATATTCAACTAGGGGTTGCCAAACAGCCTTAAAACACGTGCCGCGCGCTGTGAAAAGCTCCATCGTGATGACATGCCAGAGAAGTACAAACCAGGCAGCTATTGGGGGGCTTCATTTCTCTTCCAGTACAGGGCTATAAGCTGCTTAGCCGCTCCCAGCATTTGGAGCGCCAGAATCCAATCGCTTCGGGTGAGCGCCTTCAGGGTGACCGGTTTAATGCCTAGTAAGATTGTGCTCGTGGCTTCAGGCAGAGGAAACCCCAATACCCCCCTGATGTGGCTAAGGACCTCCTTCCAAAAAAGAGTCAACGTTGAACATGCCCACCAGACCTGGATAAAATCCCCAGATGCAGACCAACACCTCCAGCACAGGGTAGAGGATGTGGTGAACAACTTGTGAAGTCGCTGAGGCGTGTAATACCATTGAGTCATTAGTTTATAGGCAATTCCCGCTGTGGGATGCTACGATATACTTTGGGGATATCCTGCAATAATCTACACCACTGCGAGGGCGCAATGTCCGTGACGGACTCCAGCTGCCATTGGTGTTGGTATGGATGAGAGGGTGGAGACTGCGGGTGCTGGAAAATCTGATAGATCTGAGAAATCAGCCCTTTTGATCCCCCGAGAGAACGCGCCAGCCGCTCGAAGGGGGTGAAGCTGCGAGTGGCCGCCTGGTACATTTCCCCCTCTGACACCCAATGTCGCATCTGAGCATACTGCATTCTCGCTTCCAATGATACGGATAACTCTTCCCTACATTGGGCAAAGGTCTTAAGTGTGCCCCCTCATACAAATCACAGATCACCCTGCAGTCCCCCTGTGTCCATTTGTCAAAGGCCCGGGTACGATGAGCCGGCGGGAAGAGAGGGTTCTCCTCTATCGGTGTGTGCGGCGAGCGAAATGTTGTAAGGCCTCTGGACACAGCTATTTTGTCCCATATCTCTAAGACCGTTCTTGTGGGCACCGCTATATAGGTGCTCCTAGAGCGTGCCGCCCGGTGCAGCCATGCAAGATCCCAGATGGTTCACCCCGTCGCCGTTTCGGTCCATATGCAACCATCCCTTCTCACTCTCCCACACTCCCCCCCCCCCCCCCCCCCCCCCCCCTCAACCACAAAGTGAAGATGCGAGGCCCGATAATAATCCACAAGATTAGGGCACTCCAGTCCCCCCCCCCGCCCCCCCTATCCCGTGGCATCATGAGGAGCTTTTGGGAGAACCGAGGCCGCTTCCCGCCCCAGATAAAGGTCGTGAACTCACGCTGGAGGCCTCGTATACAGTGGAGCGGAATAGGTGTAGGGAGACATTGGAACAGATATACAATTTTAGGGAGGACCGACATCTTGATGGCATTAAGTCTGCCCAACCACGATAGCACCAGAGGTCTCCACCTCCACAGATCTTCAAGGACCGTTCTCGGGCATTCCCGCCACTTCACTGATGTCCATGTTTCCAAAGAGGGGGTCAGCAATAAAGTCAAGCAGCCGCAATGCAGGGGTCCAGCCCTCCCAACCAAACAGCATGGACCTCCCTTCCCCCCCCTGCAACAGGCAATCAAGGACTCTGTATAGCCAATGAGTTCATACAAATCAGTCAAGATATCGTGCATCCACCTGCTCCGCAGACTCTCTCCCCTGCCTTGGGAGCTGCGCCCTGGGCGTTTCCTCCCTCAACCCGGTCAGTGTGACGATCCAAATGGAGAGGTATGCACGCTTCATGCCACTCCTTACTGACCGCTCCTGGGCGCAGCTGCAACACCCCCAGTTCGCCAATCCCTAAGGGCAGCGACTGCGTAACCTCCTCTCCCCACGAGGCACAGACCCTCCCAGCGCCGCTGCAGCACCACCAGGCCACCCACAGACACTCTTCAAGCCCCAAGGCAGCGGTGCAGGTGAAATGAGGAGGCCGCAGCACCAGTCTCCGGGGGCAACAGAGCGCCGCGTGGCCCGTAAAATGGCATAGCTCCCCTGCAGATCCCTCGAGGGCCCGCCACTTACTTCAAAGCCGCTCATTACCTATAGTGGGCCCCAACGACTCCACCGAGTAAAGATTGCGGGCCGTCCGACTTGGCGAGAGCAGCAGGCCTCCGCTTAGTTAGAACGGGCCTCCCAGAGCCTCTAGGCCGACCCGCTAATCAGGCACAAGATGGTTTCACGTCCACCCTGAGTTAGAAGCCCCCCCTTGCGTGCACCCAGATTGCTCCCTGCTACTGCCGTCCACTCAGTGTCTCTGGCCCATCTCTAAATGGCGGCGCGGGGGGGAGCAGGGAGTAGGCTCCTTGGGGATAGCAGCACGCAATGTCTAGCGCCCCCTGGGCCGCCCAGGCCAGTACTCTCAACAATGGTCCCCAGTCACCCGCCACGCTGTACCTTCAGTAGGCCTCAATAGCACCGCTGTGTCCGCAGGCCCTCTCCTAGAGTCCGCTTCTTAAAGCTTGATCAAAGGGGGCCGCCGGGGGGGGAGGGGGGGGGGCTCCGCCAGTCCGCAGTACTTCAAGGTCGCTCCTCCGACACTACCCCGGCGCAGGCCCCACCAGAGCGACCGCTGGGCGCCGTCTGTCTGTCCTATTTGGCCTCCCTCCGGACGTGCGCGGGACTCAGCCCAGTCACCCTCGCCTCCTCCAGGCATAACGTGCTTCAGGGCTCAGATGTTTCACTCGGGAATTGGGAGGGGGGAAAGGGAGGACCTCTATCTGGGCCCACATAGAGGGACCGCACTCGCCCTCCGGTCTCCTGTCCCCAGCCGCACACTGCACCTCTGGGCGGCCGAGAACCGAGGCCGGCTTGTTCACCGACTCCCGAGCCGCCCCAGACAAACCCCACTGCCGGGGCGCGGCCCCTGCCTCGTCTCAGCGTGCTACGCGGGGAAGGCCTCACCAGGCTGCACCGCCATCTCCCGCCTCACCACTCGGTCGTCTCCCGCCGCTGCCAGCTTCATTCCGGGCTCCGCCGTCAGTCTCTCGATGCACCGCTGCCGGACCGGACATCACAGCCTGCACCGGACTCTAAGTGGAGGACAGCAATCTCGGAGATCAGGGACCCCAAGCAGCCTGCAGGACGTGGGTCAGGCTCCTCCGTCAAGCTCTCGCTCCCCCACGGGTGCCCCCAGTCACAGTGAGCGACCTTCACCCACGGGGCTGTATTATAGCACCCCAGCTCCGCTATAATCGCTCATAAAGGCAGCGGATCACCGGAGCTCCCCAGGGACACGTATCGCCGCCTAAGCCACGCCTTCCACTTATGTAACTTTTGAACCAAGGGTATTGCTGAATACATTGTTGATGGGTTCATTCGATGATTAAAAAAAATACTAATAACACTCTTAAGTTTCCTAAGCGCATAACCCACCAGCCAGCGGTGCAGGTGCAGTGCGCTTCCCTAGGTTCGGTCTGTTTGACACTTCACCTCAAATGAAAAAACAAGTTGTACATTTTGTTAATTTTCTGGTACTTTAAGATACAAAAGGGTTTGTGACGAAGCTAAGTTTCTCCTTCAATTTGTGTTTTTACTGAATCTTTTCTCCATTAAAGTTTTGTATTTTTCATAGTGTCTGCTTGCTGTTTGATCCTTTCCATGTGGTTCCATTTCTGGTAGATACTACTTTCCTCATGTTCGTTTTCTTGCGACTATTCACCAGGTGCCAGAACGTATGTGGAAACGTTCCCCTTCAAATTACTTACTCTCTAGCTCCTCAAAGCTCCATCCATTCATGATGTGATATTATCCAGTTATATGTGGCTGTGACTGGTATGCAGCAATTGCCTCATGTTTTTCTACACCTCATTGGTGTAAATTGGTCTTTACTGATAAAATTCCTCATGGAATTTACCAGTGTGTAGGTCAAATGTCAACTCATAAGATCTCGGGGTTTAAATCCTGTTGACGATGTTGCAAGAAAATGACCCTGTCAGATACACACAATATCTGTATGCAGTATCTAGGATCCAACTACTATTCCTATGCCTTACAGTTGTTCCTCCATGTACCAAAGGCCATCCTGCAGCTGGAGGCCAAGTTATTTTTAGCAAGGGCATGCAAAAGCGGTCCCGCTCCTGGCCTTCAAGTAAGTCTCTTGACTGGGAGTGATTCCCCCCACACCCCTCCAAAAAGCGATGGTCTTGCAACAAAACGGTGCGAAATGTGGTTCTGAAAAAGATGAATCTGAATTTTCAACTACATCCATCAACCCTTCCAATGTCAATGCTTTTCAACAGACTACACTGATTGATCGGGGCCTGCAACCCTTTGGGTCACTTTCTAAAGGTGTGGACCCGATGCTGCTTGTTTGGCAATCCTGTAACCACGATGAGCCCAAACTCTTGTGTCACGTATAAGGGAAGAAGATTACATACATTATTCTTTGGACCCTTCTTCAGAGTATGTAGGCTCACACACCTTGTAGCGTGAAAAGCAGCATAAATGCTTAAATTATCTATTCTGACTGCTGAAAAAAGTCCAACTTGTTGACTGAAATCCAACAGTCATTCAATGTAGTACACTTGGAGGCAGTTTGGGCTGCTTGGAAGTAACCCTTCTCAGGACTTGTAGTCCCTAACCTACTAGAACAGTGCCCTAGAACTGGGGCTTTCAATCCAAATTTCTTATGGACACACCCCATGGTTCTAGCTTTTTCAGTCAAATTGAATATTAACACCAGTCCTCCAGACTGTGAATCTATAAAAGTTTTACCCTTTGGGCAGAAATGTCTTCCCGTCAATCATCTTAGCATTGCGGACCTTCAATTCCATATGCTGTTGTGGTGGTGCATTGGCCTATCGGACCACTTAAAAAAGCCTTTCACTGACAATTTAGATGCTTCCAAACAGATCCCAAAGTGCTGTCTGGATTTTGACGACTTGGTACAGTTTGCCAAAACATTTGGTTGTGCCCTACTGGCTTTTCAGTAGATGTTGAGGTGCCATTATTGAACCTGCTCTATGTTGGAAAGCGCCTGTTCAGAGAACAGGCAGTTTCCACTGTGGAACACTTATCGAAGCGCTCACTACACCTGGCTTCACTAGCTTAGTGCCTCCACGCATAGTACCATCACTTCTGGGGATTCTCCAGGGGACACCCCTTGCGGCAATGGCAGTCTTCCCAACTAGAATCTGTAATCTGGAAGAAATGCAAGACAGACGCTGAAGACTTCAGCAGATTAGTGTGGACAGGAACCTGAATACTGGACAGACACCATATAATGCATGTAGGAGACAAAAGTAGGACAACAGATACACCCTTACAATAACAAGCATTTGCAATGCAATAGGTCTCGCATTAGGAAAGTTTGAGCTATTGGTTTTGTAAATGACAATTTTTTTATTTGTGTTGGTTTTGAAAATAGCGAATTTAATAGCTTTGTGATTTACAATGCCAATAGTTTTAACTTTTGCAAATGTGACACCTATAGCATTTGTATGCAATGTGTTGTATTTATGTGACTTAGATGTATTGATATTACAAATAGCAATAGCCTTAATTTTTTTTAAAGAATTAATACTTTAACTAAAAGTTATTGTAATTTATAATGACAATAGCCTAAACTTTGGTAAATAACTTTTGTGAAGATTCTGTTCATTGTATGTTATTGTGACGAAAATCCAGGAACAGAAGTGAAATATTAACATCTTTTTGTGACATTTGTAATAAAGCTTGAAACATTGAGAGAACATATTTGAACCAGTTATTGAATGGTTGCACAGATTGATGCTGTGGTGGCAACGAGTGTCGCCCCAGTCTAACAGAGTCCACAGGGCTTTGCCCCAGCATTTCGTCAGCATGGGGAACGGATTGGAAAGTACCAGCAAAGTCATGAAGACCACATGGGAGCAGCTGAGTACATCACAGCAGTCAGTCAACTATAATCTTTAGTTTGAGCATCCAGTGCCACGAGGCCACTGCTGGTTCTAGCAGCTAACTGAGCTCCGGTTGGCCATATAAACTGGCCATCCATATTAACAATTTAATTCATTGCACATATGAAGAAAATATTAAATGTTGGAAAATATATCCTCTGTTTAGGAGCGCTTGACCCCCGGAATTTCCTAGTGCTTGTTGGGGATAAAGTAGGAACAATAACAGCTCGCATACACTATGCCCACCGCCAGCCTTGGAGTGGCACTGCCCATGGCCCCCCTCAACATTAGTAGGCCTCTGTAAACATTGAGGCAGAAGGGCATGGCAGGAAAGTAGTGACATCACTTAAGAGTGACCATTCTGTTTGTGCCACCCAGGGCTGGCTTTTGGCATGGGCGAGCGGGCTCCATGCCCAGGGTGCAGGCTTCAGAGTGGCGTATGGAGCTGTCTACATTAATGTGAACAGAGACCCTGCCTCTGGCTCCAGGGCTGCAGACCTGTTTTTTTTTTTTTTAACACCCCATCAGCCTGTTTTCTTGCCCTCCTATCTCCTTCCACCCCCTGCTGCCACGCACTATTAACCCCCCTCCAACCAACAACTTGGCACCAGGGCGAGATGCAAATCGGTGCATAATTCAGGTGAGTGGGGTGGCGCAGGGATCTGTTCAGAGGCCAGACACTACTAATGCAATCCTCCGGGGGCTGACCTCTGAACCCAGGGGCTCCCGCTGCCTCGTTTTATTCACCAGCAGGAGGGCGCCAAATGCATCTCCGCCCAGGGGGCTACCCTGACAAAGGCGGGCTCTGGAAGACAAATAAGTGATAAATGCAGAGCATTCAAGGCACGGACAAGCATTGGTACTGGGCAAGCGTCCCATGCTTCCGGTGGTGAAACCTACACAAGAACAGCAGCTCGTCGACAACTCATTTGCACTTCTGTGCAGCGCATGGTGTCCAGTTACAGGTGTCACGCATGTTTATGCAATAGCCACAGGGGCGGCGGGTTCCCTCTCCTAACATTGTAACAGGGGAGGCCCTTCCATTTTCGTTGCACTGAAAACACCGGCCATATGACCGAGCCGTAAAGGTGCGAGGCGGTCAGTGACGTACACACATGTATTTACAACGTAATACGGTGCCAGGCCACGAGGACCTCTAGATGTACTCAAACCTTGAGACTGTCGCCAGGTTCAGTCTGTCTCCAGCTCCAAACACGCCGAATGCACCAGCCAGGCAGCCCTAGCGCCAAGCATTTCCTGCAGTTGTGTGGCGCTTGCAAAGCACATTGGTGAAGTCACCAGCACGCTCGTGGAGAGGGGTCGAGATGTGCAGTGCCGTGATCTCACACGCGACACAAGGGTGGAGATCATTGAACGATGTGCTTAGAAGCTCTGTGAGACCCCCGTGCTGCCGGAAGGGCCTGCCGCCTCACTTCCGGCCCGTGCCCCGCCCCCCCCCCCCCACCAAAGAGGGCCGGGGTGACTCGACCCCGGTACAGAGCTGGCCTCTGCTCAGATAGCACCCTGGGCAAAACCAGAAGAAAGCACGGACACTGCTCAAGCGCTAGTACACCGCCTAGAGCCTCCAAGTCTTTCAGGAGGCGCTAGTTCCAAGTAGGCAGTTGTTGTCTTCTTGGAATTAGTGCCTCGTGATAGAATTTGAGGCTCTAGGCGGTGAACTAGCGCTTGCGCAGTGTCCGTGCTTTCTTCTGGTTTTGCCTCCTGATAGACTCGTGAGCTTCCCACCGTCGTGATAACTTTCAGAGCACGCACATTAAAATGAACGGCTTCTAGGAGCCTGGAGAACAGTCCTGGATTTTGACGAGAATGTAAAATGTACATGCAGAATTCCAAATGGATAATTCTGCACAGTGAATGCCTGTCATCTGCATTGCAACATTGGAATAGGTGACATCACCAACACCGGAGCAGCGGCCAGTGGCGCGCCAGCAGGGCGGAGCCCTGGAGGCGGCCGAAGGGCAGGGGCTATGAATCCTGCGAAGCTGCCGTCCTGCCCCGCAGCCGCCGTTCCCACAGCACACCGCAGGTCCCGCCAGAGCAGCAGAAAGTTAGCAGGCTGGAAGTTGTCAGTCTGTCCCTGGTATGGAGCCCCTGGCCGCGTCTCCCCCAGCCCGCCCATCCATCGGTAGCAGAGGACCCGGCGATTGTCCCCCAACAGCAGCGGTGAGGAGCGTGTGCGTGTCTGTGTGTGTGTGTGTGTGTCTGTGTGTCTGTGCGCGTGTGTGCCTGTGTGCGCCTGCACGCGTGTGTGCCTGTGTGCGCCTGCGAGTGGTGGGGGGGCGGTGCGCGTGAGCACGTAAGTGGTGGGGGGTTGCGTGTGTGTCCGTGTGAGTGTGTGTCTGTGTGTGTGTCCGTCCGTCCGTGTGTCCGTCCGTGTGTCCGTGCTTGCCCTTGCCCACTTCAGGGAATGTGAGGCAGGAGATGTGCACGGCGCCGGCCTGGACGTGCGCGTCCACAGACACCAATCGCCGCGCGTGCCCGACCCCTGTCTCCGATTCCCAGGAGGCGGGCAACATTAGTTGTCGAGCTGGATGCAATGCTCTGCATTGCTTTCTCCAGCTCGACCTAAAAAGTGGAAAGGCAACCGGAAAGTACAACACAGAAGAAAAATAGATAAAATATCATAGAACTAGTTTTTATGATGAGCTAAAAAATTATCGATATTTAACTGAGAAATATTCACATTAAGGCAAAGAGCAGTTATTGTGACAGAAGTCTGGGAGGCACCCCACATCTGTTGTGGAAGAGGAGCATTAGGGGAATCTCCTGGCATGAATGATCAAGCCTCAGAACTCCCTGGCACCCTTTGGTGTTAAGAACTAAGATTTGAACGAACATGCAAAAGGACAGGGAACGGAGCAAAAGAGCAGAATTCAGAAACGGGGTTCAGAGAAAGACTGCATGCTAGAGAACAGCACAAAGTAACCATGAAGAATAGAGAAAGCGCAGACATACCAGCCGAACTAACTGCAACTGTAGTAGAAGACAAAGGTTTAACAGCAGTAAGAGAACAGAGACAGTGGAGGTATAGAGTCCAGACAGGATGTGGAAAGCCAAGGAACAGATTATGCAAGCACACAGGAGCTAGGAAGAGGCCTTCAGGCAAAACAGCAAGGTTCACACATTCTCATCAGTAACATGGAGGCGAGAATGATGAGCTCAGGCTCAGCATTCTTGTATAGAGCGAGCCAGGTGAAAAGCAATTAGCCAAGTGCTGAAAAATCAGTGCTCCGCCAATAGAGGTAAGGTTGCTCTGTGATCTGGAGAGGAAAAGACCAGAGAAGCTGGAATGCACAAGAGGAAAAACTGAAAATCCAGAAATGGAGTAAGGCCCAGAGCTGAGGCAAAGCAAAGTCTGGAAAAAATATATCTAAGAGTGAGTGAATCTGTAGGGACCAGTAACCATGGTAACCCAGAACTCCGCCTCCTTGAAGTGATATTTGCTAGGTTTGAGAAAGGAACTACATAGACTATAAGCATCAGTTTGGCAGTGACACCACTAGGAATGGAGTGAAGTTCTCAATGTATCATTTAATAATCTTTTGTAGGCTTGGGTTGAAGGCATATCCTCCCAAGGCCCTAGCAGCCCTGTTACACCAGCTTTCCTTCCCCACCTTTCACTGTGCCACACTAGGATTTGGATTTTTGTTACCTTTGATTGTAACTTTGCCATTTGACCTAATGCTCCGTTTCCAAGTTTGAGTGCTTGCTTTGAACACTATTTTCTTGTTGGCGATAACTTTGGCCGATAGGGTTGGCAGATTAATAAGCTCTTTCGGTCTAGATCCCTTTCTCTGATTTATATGTTTCTCATCTAGTAAACCTTGCACTTCATTTCTGTCCCCCCCCCCCCTTATTTATTTTTAAATACCAAAGAGTATACTTTGGTCAGTCCATCATCACTCTTCCAACATTCTTTCCTCCCCAACAAAGAGGAAAGGAGATTAAATATACTGAATCCCAGGTATGTTGTATCTTACTATGTGGACCACATAAGACAAAACAGAGTGAACAATCAGCATTTTTGTGGGATTTGCTGTAGCCAAAAGAGGCTACGACATCACCAAACATATAATTTCACGTTGGGTCACCTGATGTGTAAAGGTCTGTTAACTCTTGGTCAAGAAAGAATCCCTGGAGGGCCCACTGCACAACAGCCACCGTGGCTTTTACTACTTTCACCAGGGGCGACCTTTGGCTGGAATTTATAATGCAACCACATTGTCTTCCCTGCACGCCTTCGCAAAACATTACTGTCTCGCGCCCAGGCACTCATTGAAGGATACTTCTCCAAGGCTGTGTTGCATTAGTTTCTTGATTAGTCTGCGCTTCCCCCATCTCATTCCTCATAAGGATGCAGAGAGTATTGCTTCACACTTCTTCATAAAACGAGGAAGTTACTTTCGTTCTGTAACAATGGATAGTGCGGTTAATAATATTTTAAGGTTTGCCAATGTTCTTTTGCTGGTATTGTTGCTGTTGTGAAAGTGCTCTGTTCCTCTCCTCGTGCCTCGATGAGTTGGGCAAAAATGCAAGAAATTGGTGGCAACCATCATTCGTCTCCAAACAGTCAGATGTCGTCTTATCTGTGTTGAGGGTGCTACAGTTGGAGTCACCTTGTGCCACCTCATGGCCCTGGAGAACTACTGCGAGCTAAATGTTTTCCATATCCATTCTGGCACCCGGAGGATAATGGTAAGATAAGGACTATGCAGGAAGTATCCAGCAGAATGATCGTTACTGAAAGTAACAGTTGCTTTTGGACTGAATGCCTGGCAGTTTGTCATGTTTAATGCAGATTATCAAATTATATTTGAAGTAAAGTTTGAAAAATCAATGTTTTTCTCATCGAGTGTGGCTTTTAATCTGCGTTGCCCCCTGAGCTTTGTCTTCTAGTGTGTCTGCTGGTGGGACCAGATTAAAGTTTTGCTTCAGTTTTCTTTAAAGGCCCATATAGTTCTTGTTAGAAATGGGATCCCTGGCTGGCATGGGCTCGCGCCAAAGTCAGTCAGAGACCACCACTCCTAAGTCAGGGCAAGGGAGTTACACGCCAAGATAACCCCTGCACACTCTCTAGGTAACGTGGCGCGAGCAGCAAGGCTAAACTTGGAGGCGATGTGAGTTAAGTATTTGCGCACGCACCCCAGCAACAACACCCAAGGCCCAACACAAAGGAAACTCCACACAAGGTTATATATAAAAATAGCCTTTGTATTATACCAAAACACATTAGATAAAACACACACTTTACAACATGCCAACAGGCACGGGCAGAATTTACAGGGGATATGTACAGGACAGGGCCACATGGACCACTGTCAGGAATCGGCACTTTTAGAACTTAGCACTAGGTAGAATTAGCACTTAGATCATAGAATATAAATCACTGTAGCACAAAATAGAACATAAAGCACACAATCAGTAACTACTGGTAAACGGTAAGTACCACCTACGCAATCCTAACCACCTTAGGAACAGGCCACGCAGGGAACTAGGACCTCACTAGCACCACCTGTACTAGCAAGAACAACCACCTAAGTATCACAATACCTGTAGGGGTATAAGCATAGGAACATAACACATGATGCATAAACATACATTCAGCGGTGTAAGGAAGGAAGACACATGATGCATCAACAACACATTCAGAGGTGCAGCAAAGGAACAATTGTGCCAAACTCACATAAGTCACCACCTGTGACTGTCCATAGGCTCTCTGGCCTTGTTGGGGCTAGGGAGCCCTGTGTCCCAAAGTCAGGCCAAACGGAGCAGCTGCCCACGAAGTGCTGGGCAGCTGTGACAATTGGGGGGGGGGGGGCATGTGGGAGCCTCGCAGGCTCTGAACAAATGACTGGGCCCCCTTGAGCCTCTCTGGGCTCTTTGCAAACAACTGTGGCGCTTTGGAGCCTCTCGTGCTCTGAAACAAAATGTGGGCACTCAAGAGCCCCTCTCAGGGCTCTAATTAAGGAAAATGCCTGCAGAGCCTCTCTGGGCTCTAATCACTACTGCGGGGTCGTTGGAGTCCCTCACGGGGACTCAGAACAAAGGCGAATGCCCCACGAGCCTCTCTGGGCCCGAACACCACTGGGCCTCTCTCAGGCCCGTGTACTGCAGGGGAGGGGCGGGCACCAGCAATGTGCCCCGACGCCCTCCTCCCTGCCCTCGCTCTCCCGGCCCCACTCACCGGCACTGATTAACAAAGAACTGCCCCCAAGAGCCTATCCAGGCTCTCCACACAAAATGCGGCCGTGGTCCTGGAGGGGAGAGGGCGGGCACCGACAGCGTGTCCCGACGCCCTCCTCCCTTTACTCGCTCTCCCGTCCCCCACTCGCCGGCTCTCCTTGGGTTTCCCGGCTCCTGCGCTGTGCTCCGGGACTCTCCCTTGCTCTCGGGAGCCCCGGGGGAGGGACGCCGGCTGCGGGGCGGGACTTCCAGTTGGGCCGCGCTTGGATTGGCCGGCCGGCCAACCACTTCCGGGTCGTCGCGGGCAGCGCGGCGGCCCGTTTCAGGCACTCGTAGGCTGGGGATCAATTTACCGAGGGGAGGGCTCCCTCGAGGTAAATCGAATAATGGCGGCAAGGTCCCTGGCAGGGTGGGCACCTGACAGGGGACAAAATACTCGAAAATAAGCGAGGTGGGCACTCGCCAGGGCAACCACGAGCAGGGTGGGCACCTGCACTGCAATTGACGCGCTCCCAAGCGCTACAAGCCAAATAAAGCGCTCTTAATCGCTAGAAGCAAAACAAAGCGCTCCCAGGCGCCAGGGGCAAGGCAAAGCGCTCCCAGGCGCTGGAAGCCAGCAAAGTCCAGGCAAAGTCCTTCAGCAAGGCAGGGGGGCAAGGCTGGGCCCAGAGCCAGCTCACTGGGTCTCCAGGCAGGGAGACAGTCCAAGTGGCGGTCCTCTGGCCCAGCAACAGCAGCAGCCCCCTCAGGCAGGATCCTGGAAGAGAACACCTTGTTAGGGGACACAGCCCCTTCTTATACTTCAAATTCCTTTGTCTGTAGGTGCAGGGTGGGGGAGAAACCAGTCGCAGCTGGTTTTGGAGCACCCTTGATGGCTCAACCACCTCTTTCATTCGCTGGCAGGGCTAGGGTCATTAGTCGCACCTCAGGGGGCGGAGCCAGCATTGTGTGGGGAAAACCCAGCCTCATTCAGGACACAGGTGCAGTCCCTCCCTAGCCATCAGCATGCTAATCTCCACACTCACCACCGGGCAGACCCATCATGACTCATGGAGCCTGGCATCCCAGCCAGCTCCAGCCAATCACACGCCAGCACCTTCACAGCACACACACAGCCATGTCTAGAAGTGGCACTTCCCCACTAGACACATACACGCCGCACATACCATTGCGCAGCATTCACTCTCACGAGTTTGCGCATACCAAACTTGAGCATGCACGCCTCACGCATCAGGAACTACCAGGGACACAGACATTCCCCATGCATTCCTATGGGAGGGCAGGCCAACCTCGCTCCACGCACTCAAGGTGCGCACGCACTTTCCACTGGGACACATGTGAAAGTGCGCAGAAACCAAAAATCACTACCACTGGGTCACAAACACAAAGCAAAAAGTTTAGGGGTGAACCTGCCAGAAGAGCCAAGTCCAACAGTTCTAATGTAAAATTACTACTATCTCTTAACCATATTATCACAAACAGCAGTGTTTACAAACCCTTAATTCGGGATTACTAAAACATATCAATGAATACTGGTTGTAACTCATGGGTGTGATAGCATTTCTTGTATATTACAAGTTTCCAAAAATTGAGTAGCCCATAAACTTTTTTCAAACAAGTTCTATAAAAAAAGACATAACCGGTAACGTATGGTATCATTCTATAGTGCCTGACATTTTCTGTCACCAGAACAATATGGTACACCTAAAACGCTATCAGTTATATCCATGCATCAATTATCGATTTATTTTGACCAAAAAGGATACATTTTTATACCCTATTTCACCTCAAATATATTTGTGAACTTCCAACACAGCAGATCGCTTTTCCTTGTCGAGTAATGCAGAATTTGAAGAGAATATTTACCATTGAAGGAATTGTAAATTCTCTAGCAGCCTACTAGACAGCAAATTATGGTAGAAATTCTTTCACTGTATGATATGGGTCTAGTGTGACACTGATGCATTTGTAATGACTTAAGTGAATGAAATCTGAAATACTAAATTAAATATATGCTTATTAACAGTTACTCAAAAGCAGGACTTAAATCATGTTGGGAGAGGAGAGCAGGGAGCCCAAACTGCATCTGCCCATGTTTCCGCTGTACTATGAATTTACACACTAATACTAGAGCACAAATGTTGTGTACATAAATCATTACTGAAGTATGCATAATCTAATTCCATTTCTCTTTTCATAATCGCTTGTTAACAGTAAAATTCACACCTAATTTCTAAAAAAGAAATCAGAAAAGTTTTGTTACAAGATGGCATGGTGTGATAGTTTATCTTGCAGTTGTAACTATCAGTTATCTTAATGGTCTTTAATTTCTTTAGGAGTGCACATTGAGCCACCGCCTTTGCAAGCCCCAGCCACCTCTATCCACGATCAATGCAACCGTTCTAAACACTTAAGCAGCTAACGAAATGAACCAGGGCCGTGGCAAATATGACTTCTATATTGGTTTGGTATTGGCGATCAGTTCCAGCCTCTTCATTGGCGGCAGCTTCATTTTGAAGAAGAAAGGACTCCTGCGCCTGGCCAGGAAGGGCTCCACGAGAGCTGGTAAGAAAACCTATTCCAAATGTTTCCCATTTCTTGTTATGTTATAAAATAGATCCATCCCAATTCTCTTCAAATGCCCAATAAAGACCTCAAACTTTAAAGCGTCCTCCAGTGATAAATATATCAAACTTAATATCCAGTATTCAGCTTGTGACCTGAGTGCTAATCGTGGGATCTCTAAGAAGGAACAAAAAGTGAGACCAGTGTTCGAATATAGAGGG
This sequence comes from Lissotriton vulgaris, assembly GCF_964263255.1. Lineage (NCBI taxonomy): Eukaryota > Metazoa > Chordata > Amphibia > Caudata > Salamandridae > Lissotriton > Lissotriton vulgaris. The sequence goes on from NC_141696.1 coordinate 425,263,267, forward strand.
GCAGGGATCCATCCTGCTTTTGGTGGTACTCCTTAGTGTTGCTGAGCACATCTTAAAATATTGTTTAACAGGTTCTGGACATTAGGGTAAATTGGCGTTATCCCACAGTATAAAAGAACAATTTCTCACTACTGATATTTGAATTTATTGATTTATTTATAACATTTTATATAGCGCAAACATGATCCCGAAGGATATCAGAGCGCTTTACAATTTGAGGGAGAGGAAGGTAATAGTTGCAATACAGTCATCAAAGGAATACCCACCCAAGCAAATCAAAGATGCATATCAAACAAAAAGGTTATGAACAGAAGGGACAACAAAGGGAAATATAATAATTGAACCAGACAACTGGGAGGGGAGCAAGTGACTAGAAAAGCAGAATAATACCAAAGGCAGGATTTAGGGTAGTTGCAATATCTATTTTGAAATTGGTGTAATAGGTAGGGCATACAACAGGGACCTAATTCACGGACACAGACCTTATTATGTTTTATGATCCAGACAATATTTCTGTTAAATCAAGCAGGAGCCACTGTGAATCAATACAGTTATCACGAATACATGAAAAGAACAACCAGTAAGGCATCCTGTCGTATTTCTTATCGACCTTTTTGGGTGTTTTATTCAGATACTTCGTTAAATGGCAAGCTACCATACAACAGTAGTTGCTATTACTTTTTATTACCCATTTCTTACCTGGTTGGGACTCTTACTTCACAGTCTTTACTACTGATTGCATGGTCCTCAGGGGGTTATATGATGCTATGTTGCCTGCAGAAGCTGCCCTTGAGGCTCGACTGGGCCTGTGAATGCAGGGGGTCCTGCAGGCTATGTTAATGACGTGCCGATGGCTACTGGCATTGTGTGGTGTAGGTGGTATTAACATATAACCCTTCCATTTTATTATTGGGCTCATCTTTAAAATGAGCATCTCAATAACAAACACCTAACAGCTGCTCTTTCATCCCCAGGTCAAGGCGGCCATGCATACCTCAAAGAAGGGCTTTGGTGGTCCGGACTCCTGTCAAGTATGTATCAGACAGAATTTAATAAAACCTTTTTGTATTGACGTTACATTGAGTTCTCATAAGGTGCTCAGTTCAAATCTGAAGTGTGTGGCTTCATGAAGTTAAGGACTAAAGTATTGTATTCTTAAAAGGGATCTGATGGACAATAACAACAGTTAACCTATTTGCAGCAATGACAAGAATGAAACATAGTCTTCAGCTATAAAGTGTCTCTCAAGTAGATACTACTGTCTCTGCTCTTTTGCTGTTCACTGAACATGGCTCCTCAGTTAAGGAAGTGTAGGAGTTAAACTCGAAATTTCAGTACGTTTAATTTGTCGTGGGTCCCACCTTAACCTAGTCACTGGTTACGCACCAACAAAGTTCAAGAAAGCATTTAAATCTGAAATCGTCCCAAATGTGTTTGTCCTTGATCTGAAGAATGAACATTATATCACAGTTTTTTGCCATTTCTGTTCCGTGAATAAAAATGGCACTCCATTTATTGATCTTGGGAGGATGGAAGGCTCAGTGCCCATTCAAATGCTTAATCTTAAGTTTGGACCAGGTGTCAGAATTGAGCACTTATTTAGCTATGCATGTATGGCTGGGCTTTTATTCTCTTTGTATATGTAGGAATTATAAGAAATGAGCAGATGACCTTGTTTAATGTGATATTATTTAAAGAGCTTTGAGTTGTATTCAAAATTTCTTACCAGAAAAGTAATGCATTGCAGTACCTTTGAACAAATTAATAATTTAATTTATTTGTCTTATCTCACACATGTTAACTGTTACACAGCTCCTGACACATTCTTGATATTGTTTATGCTGTGTTGTTATAAGGTATCGAGTCTAAGAGCATCCTAGCACTTCTCATGATCATGTAAATATTATGAGTTAATTATTAATGCATTTGAATGGAAGGTCTCGCACTATAGGCCTGTGAATTCTCATGAAACCTCATTATGGCAACTGGTCATAGTGGCTGAAGCACAGTATTATAATCATTTTACTTTTTTGCAGATGAAGATGATTGGGTTATCGGAGTTAGTTGTTAGGGAACCTAAACATAAATGTTTTGTATATCTTTGCATTAGTATTGACTGATATTTTATTCCTATTAATAAAACTCTCTGTATTGAGTTCCGAGAACACTTTAAACTGGCTGTAATGCTGTATTTGTAGCATCCACTAGTGGTCTATAATAGTAAGTTATGCAGGTCTGGTGTAAATATGGCTTCTCTTTCATGGAGCCCCTACTTTGCCAAATCAAAGAGCATCCGAATGATAACCACTGCACACCTGCCATCATGCACCACAGGTCTTGTCCGTGAGCGCCCACCACCATCTATGTACATATGGCTCAAACTTTGCCAGCGGCCATTAAAAGAAAATGTTTGTCTCATTTTTAACTGACTTGAGATTAAAATAAACATTTCAGGTATTTTTTGGATGTTCTAGACCCACAGTGTCGGTCTCCGTTTGGCGGGCTACAGGATGAGCAGGCTACTGGAGTTCAGCTGTGGGGGGCTGGCTTTGTGTGCCTCTGGTGTGCATGGGCTGCGGGAATTCACCCCGGTCGTTTCTCTCCGATGTCCTGTGCTTTGTCCTACTTTGACTCTAGAAACTGCATCAATTACAACCCATTAACACTTAACTTCATGGTGGTAAAGGTGAGCAATCACATGCTTCTGAGGGAGGTAGCGTGGAGGTGTGTAAAGTCAGAACTCAGCAACCACTTATCGGCACAAAACTTGAATGACCAACCCAGTGCTTTACGTAGATAAGAAAAGTGTTTTAATACACTCACTTGCAAAAGAATACCACACAGATAATAATAGCAGATTCAATGATAGCAGTCATGCTTGGGCTACTGCGCCTCGGGTTACGGCTCTCCCCTTCTTCCTGTATGTGCCTTACATGTTTTTTTGATCTAGGCAAGTCCCCTTTTTGGTTAGATAGTCTTGTTCTGCTTTCTTCAAGGTCCCGGTGCGGATACCCCAGTCGATAATAGTTGTTCTCAGATCAATACAGTCCCCTTCATACAGTTTCACCACAATGCAGATCTTTGTGTACTTTTTGCAGCTGGTGGGAAATCTGCAACGCATGTCTCCGATTGCTCCCGTGGTTGGGAGGAGATGCGTCCGCTGCAGATGTGGTCCTCAATTTTGATATGCTGCAGCAGGATCGGGTAGCCGGAGTTTATGCCTGTAGACCTTCGGTGAATGCAGCTGCAGGTGTCGGAACCCTTCTGATTCACTCAGTGATGGGCAGCAAATGTGTTGCAATGTAGACTGGGCTGACTGTGGCACAATGGCAGCCGGGGGCAGGCTTTGGAAATGTGGTGTCAATGAACACCATAAGTTTAGTTTTTGATTCCAGTGATGTCCACCACAGATAAAGCTCTTGCTTTTAGTGGCGAAGTCCACTTCGGGCACAGTTGAAAATTTCGGTTTTGATCTCCACCACGATTACAGCTCTTGTTTTTGGTGGCAAAATCCACCACAAGCATAGTTCTTAGTTTATGTGGCGTGATGTGTTGTACTCTGTCTTCTTTCACGGTGGCAAGGTCTGACGTTGATCTGAGATTCCTACTTGGAAACTCACTTCTGCAGAGATTACACCCACACTTCTAAGGCTTGCAGGAAGCGCTTCAGTCTTGCTTGACTTGGTAGGCCCACAGCACCAAGGCCTGTGGTGCTCCCTGGACAGATGCTCTTCCTGCAGGGTGAGCAGGCTCCTTCCTTCTCACAGCAGGCGGGTTGGCTTCTGAGCAGGATACAGGGTTTGAGCGAGGTAAGACTCCAGGTGATGTCCCTTCACCTGTGGTAAGCGGAGCGTCAGGAAGACAGACTGTGGTCGTACAGCAGCTCTTAGAGTATTATAAGGCACACTCCTTTCCTTGATGAAAGAGAACTTCAAGCTGCAACATCAAGAAGGTCAGTGTCTCCCAATTAAATATAGTAAAAGTAGACTGGGGATATGGATCCTGTGCTTTCCCTTTCAGAACCAGTTTGAGGTCGGTGTTATTTCAAGTGTCCACTTCAGGCTACTTTCATACCAGCACAGTGTTTGTGCATACGACTAGGTAGTCTCAAGCATTGGGCACTCACAACAGAGTCACAAAGAGGTATGAAGCTTCTGCCCCTAACTTATCAACAGCCACACTGAACATTGATTGATGAAAAGACAAAAGCAGTCCTTTCATAAAGGATCCCTGGCTCTTTGAACAATAGACACAGCAGTCCCACCCTTCAGCCCCACTATCTACCAAATGCCAGCACTGCAGGCTAACAAAACAGTAACTCGTTTCAGCAAAAGCACCTAATTGAATTTCTAAAGAAGCCTAGTGTTCTCTGTCCTCACTTCATTGTCCAGGCTCCTCTCACCATCTTCGGGAATGTCAGCAAAATACATCCACTGTATGGGAAAAGAACATCATCTCCTTGTTCACAGTGACTTTCAAAATGAAACCTACAGGCCTTTATACTCTGGTTCACTCACACACATAGAGCATGTGCCACACAGGCCACATACGCATTCATGCACAACTTGCACTTAGGATATTTGCGCTAGGACCTGGGTTAACTCCTGGAAGGGGAATTTATGCCAGTTGGTCCCGATAAAATGCTCTGGCCACAATGATTAACTCACAAAACAGGGTGTGCCGCCTCCAACAGCCTACATGCAAAACCCATGACAGGAACTGTAGTCTATTGTAAACCAAATGAGGGCACTATTGGTGCGCTCATATAGATCACAGGACAGGTGAAGGATCTCTTTTCACATGCTGGATTATTATGTGAGCCTAGGGACCAAATCAAAAACCTGAATAGCAGCTAGTTATAATACATTAGTTCTTCGGTGGGTCTGGCAGTCACTATGGTTAAGGGTTACTTAGTAGCTCTGTCTGTGTTCATGTGCCTCTCCTATCAGCCTCTCCTTTTTATGTCACCACCAGTGTTGCATTTTCTGAAAAGTTATCTCATTAGGTTTTGCCTGGCGAAAACGATGCGAAAGCATCGTTTCGCTAGGCGAAAACCTATTGATTACAGTATGTGGGGCATGGAACGCCCCCAGTCTCCCATTGGCTAGCTCCATAAATGGAGGCTAGCCATTGGAAGACGGCTCTGTCCGTCAATCCCGGACCAGATTCGGGGGCGTTCCCGAGAATTTTTGGCTTTTGGCTACGTCAGCCGAAAGCCTGTTCTCGGGAACGCCCCCGAATCTGGGCCGGCATTGCACGGGGGTCAGGTGCGGACTCCCTCTTTGCATGTGCGTCTGGGACAAGGAGAGGATGTGTGGTCTGCACTAAACTAAAAGGGGCGGGAGGGGGAGCAAGAGGCGGTGAGGGGAAATGCTGCGGGAGGAGAAAAGTTCAGAGCGAGAAAACACACGCGAGAATAAAATAACATAACAACTCTGCCGAGCCTGGACTCTGTGCTTCGTGGAGAGCAAAGCATGCCTTGGAGAGCGAATCATGCCCTGCGTGTAAAACTTCCTGATCTAGTCGGCTTGTTTCATCCCTGCATCCGCTCGACGTAGAAGGATAAAACGTCAGTCATTGCCAGTGTTTCCAGCACTGGCTGTTGTGTAGGACGCTCCAACGCAGCCGAGCAGATAAGCCAGCGTTATTGCTGGTCCACTCCATGGTTTTTTGAGCTTTCCCTAGTTTAGACACACGATGGCGCCCTGGCTTTTTGGAATCTTTTCTGTGCATTAAATGCCACATACTATTGATGTTTCCGTTTATCATAGTTTAACTTGTACTCCTGATTCGCTTCGATCACTCACTTTACAAGCCTTTTGGCACTTGAAGTCACCTTTTCACTCGATTGTTGCCTACAGATTGGATCGCCATTTACCGACGGCTTATTCAGCAGTGCCTATTCCATTATTCCAATGGAACCGTTTTTCACGATTTGTCTCACTCACTCGACTTTCACAAGCCTTTTGTTAACTGACGACACCTCTCCATTTGATTGCCGCACATGGAGTGGATCGCCTTTTACTGAGGGCGCATTCACCTTCGCCTGCGCTAGGAACTTAGTAGAGACACGCGGCACGGTGCCTCTGGTACCCGACCCTACTCATAAGTGCTACTCACTTGGCCAGAGTTGACAACGTAGCCTCACTCACCCACACCCCGTTTCTACAATGTAGATCGTGCATATTTACACTGACATTTTCTCCAACGTTAAACATCACTTACGTTGTGGTTTTTAATACAGTCACCCCAGATACTTCTGCTTTTTCACCCGATCGTCTATTCATTCAGGCCACCTTCATTCACGCATTATCATTACTATGTCTCCTATCCCTACTGGGAATCTTGTTTGAATAGGTCATTTTACAGCTGGTTTTATGCTCCTCCTTAGATTGATTCTGTTCCCTTCCCTAGATTCATTCCGGACCTTTAGATTATTCGACTGATTCGTCGATATTTACGTGTCCAATTAAGAAGGACTCCTGTACTTAGAATGCCTCTGTGCACTTCCTTGTCGCACATTCAGTAGGTGCATCTTGACTCAATATGAATATGCAGTTTCATCTCTGCTGTGTGCCGATTACCACGGCTGTCACCTTTATTATACAGGTGACGCCTCACTTCTACCCTTTTTAGGTTTTGCCTAGCCAATGCGTATGAAGTACGCATGCGCTAGGAAAAACTTAATGATATCTGTGTGTGGGGACTGGACCGTCCCCACTCTCTCATTGGCTAGCTCCATAAATGGAGGCTAGCCATTGGGAGAAGGCTCTGTCTGTCAATCTCGGACCAGATTCGGGGGCGTTCCCGAGAATTTTTGGCTACGTCAGCCGAAAGCCGATTTTTGGGAACGCCCCCGAATCTGGTAAGGCACTAGTGGCACCCCGAGCGCTCTGCCGCCTCCTACTACGGTGCAAACGGTGCCTCCCTGATTGCCGCCGCTGCCCGGGGCCGAGAATAACTTGAGGACCTCGCCGGGGCCGCGGAGAGCAAGAACGAAGGAGCTGCCCTCCCATTGGCTGAGTGAAGGAGTTAGGTCCTTAGAAAGTGGAGAGGCTGGACCTTAATTAAAGTATTTATGAAGAAAAAGTGCCCCCCACTTGTTTTTCTGAACTGCTCTTAATTATGAGCAACACATCCACTCGGATTAGATATGTTCGGTATGTTTATTTATACCTTGAATCCAACAGTTAATTAGAAAATTCTGTACATTTCATGTCAGACAAAGAACACCAAAGAATTGACATAAATTTTAAACATACAAAAAAGGAAAAAATCACAAATATATCTACTGTACACAACAAAGCATGACATCAGTTTTAGAAAAAGTCACAAAAATCAAGAATGAAAACTTCTTTTCACAGTAATAAACAAAGTCACAAATGAAAGGAGATATCACGACACATCAATTGTTGCACAACACTCGTTTTTTTGGGTCGTGTTAGTTATTTGTTATGGTTGCCTGTTATTTCTATCCCCTTTCTTGCCGCCGCGCTAGGAGTGGTTCTCGAGCCGCAGCGTCATCGCTGGAGCCGTGCTGCGATGGTTGCGAGGTGGGTGCATGTGAGTGCTGGGAGGTTTGTCCAACGGGTCCTGTTGGAGTAGAGTGAATTGTGACTCTATTTGGCCGACATCAGCAGAAGATGCTAAGCTGTAAGTGCTGTAAGGAGTCTCATGTTAGCACCATTGGTATTCCCACTCCATCCGCCGCGTGCTACTCTGCGGCCTTTCTCGAAGAGAGGAGGGCTGGGGCAGGTCGTGACGGACCCTTCTTCGCCTCTGGGCGCCTGGGGGATTGTGGTAACAGATGAAGTGTCTTCAGCTGGGCACGTGTCAGTGGATCTTTGAAAGATCCGCCGCTCCGGGGGATGAAGCTGTCTCGACCATTGAGCGCTCTGCCTCTGGAGGACGGATGGCGTCACTCGAGGCTCGGCTCCGCGGAGTCTTGTGGTGGGTTCAGCTGCAAGGACCAGTGTTGGGGGTCTCCGAGTGTAGCCACGGCCCGCTGTGTGCTGGATTGTATCATTCTCCCCCACTCCTTCCAAAACTATGTATGGGGTTAGTGCATGTGTCTCCACGCACAGCATCGTGTTCATTAGGCACCGAAAGCAACTCTGCATGGAAAACTGCACAGATGAATAAGTGGTGCGTAGGACACCGTCGCAGCTAGGGAAGGGCCCGGGGAGATGTGTTGAGACAGTAGACAGGCAGGTACATTTACACACTATCCCAGGACGTGAGCGAGACAGAACATATTACCTTTCACCACTATTGACTACACATCCTGGATATTTTGTCGCATTTATGCATTCAAGATTTACTCTGATGTACTATGGACATACTTAAGTAAACTGCTTGTCACCTCATGCGGCTTGCAATTTGAATTACAAGGAAGCCGATAAACATTTTCATAAGCATGAAGAATTCTGCTAATGTAGTTACTTCATTTCATGCTGTGCCATAATACGACATTGCAATATTTGGTATTGATTGTGATTACTTCATAGAGTTCTGATCTGAATAACTTAAAAGCAACCATCAGTTATCAATACATATATTGCCAGGTTTCCAGGAATATTGGGGAAGGATCTTTCTTCTTCTCCTTCATGTCCTAGGTACAGTTGACATCTGTTCTGACATTTGTCCATGTTGCATGGACAGTGCAGCTGATGACGACAGACGGGCACATTCTGTGAATGCGCATGCGCTCCTTGAAGCACAGGAGCACTAGTGAGGTATCCTCTTCCCTTGCCCCCTCTAGGTTGTGCACCGACCTTGCCTTCTATCCACTGTCCCTCTGTGTAATCAAGCCTGGTGCAGCACGGGGGGGGGGGTGGACGGTGCTGCGCACTGAGGCCTCTTCACAAGCGGCATGGGCGCTACTGAGACCCTGGTGAGAAGCGATCACCAGGGACTCTCGACACCCATTGGCCATGCTGCACGTGTGTGTGTGTGACATGTTAGTTGTAGATATTAACTTTGCAGTCAATCCCTCCTCTGGATGGGGGCTGTGGTTCAACAAAATGTGAGGGGGTCCCTCTGCAAGGTACATGGAGCCCCCCCTTTGCAAAGTACAGGGAGGGGGCCACCCTGCTCCGGACCCAATCAGGAGCTCTCAAGCCAGGGGCCCACCACCCATGGGCAGTACCGGAAGCGCCCCCGCCCCCAGCTTAGGGGCCCCACTCCATTGGGGATGCATAGTCTATTGTTACACCACTGGATTAGGAGGGGGTAAATACTGAAATGCCTCTCATAACCTGGTACTTTCCCTAAACCAGAATGTCTGCTTCCATCCTACCGAGGCGATGACGTCACTCCAACTACAGCTACTGATGCAGAGAGACAAACTGACCAGCGATGACCTAGGCCTAAGGATTATTATTAAAGTGCAGCAGAATTCCTGTATGGAATTCCTCCAGTCTCAATCACACCTTGGCGTTGTCCCACAATAGTATTTTCCAGATGCAGGAACAGCGGACCTAAAACCTGCCACTGTAATCGCTTATGGAGAGGGCTCCATTTCCCTGACCCTGCTCGACCCTCAGTCACAGCACGAAGAGTGTGTAATGCTGGCATCTTCCCTTTCGTTCCTCCCCCCACCCCGACTCTTCCTCCACCCCGGCCTCGCACTTGAGCCCTCTCAGCCAGCTCAGGGCAGGTGGTAAATGTCTGCCTTAAACCCCATGAAACTGCTGCTGCTCTGCGCCCCGGAGAGCTCCAGGCTGGCAGACTTCTCAGGTAAGACCCTCTCTGCTTCCCAGCCTGTCCTCTCCCAGCCTGTCGTCACCCAGCCTGCCTTCTCCCAGCCTGCCCTCTCCCAGCCTGCCGTCTCCCAGCCTGCCGTCTCCCAGCCTGCCGTCTCCCAGCCTGCCGTCTCCCAGCCTGCCGTCTCCCAGCCTGCCCTCTCCCAGCCTGCCCTCTCCCAGCCTGCCCTCTCCCAGCCTGCCCTCTCCCAGCCTGCCCTCTCGCAGCCTGTCCTCTCGCAGCCTGTCCTCTCGCAGCCTGTCCTCTCGCAGCCTGTCCTCTCGCAGCCTGTCCTCTCGCAGCCTGTCCTCTCGCAGCCTGTCCTCTCGCAGCCTGTCCTCTCGCAGCCTGTCCCCTCCCTGCCCTTTCCCAGCCTGCCCTCTCCCAGCCTGTCCCCTCCATGACCTTTCCCAGCCTGTCCTCTCCCAGCTTGTCCACTTCCAGCCTGCCCTCTCCCAACCTGCCCTCTCCCAGCCTGTCCCCTCCCTGCCCTCTCCCAGCCTGTCCCCTCCCTGCCCTCTCCCAGCCTGTCCTCTCCCTGCCTGTTGTCGTGTCCCGGTGGCAGCAGACAGCAGGCAAGAACGTGCACTGCGTCCCCGAAGTAACAGCCCTAAAGCAAGCAAGAAGTACGCCCCCCTCCCACCAATCCCTGTTAGGTAGTGGAAACTGTCCAAACTGGGGTGCAGACAGCCCCACTCACCTTTCGGCCTGGTACCACTGCACCAGCCGCACTACTTCCCTACTGACCGTTCTCCACTTCAGCCTCGTCTAAATTACAATTCCTGCTTGTCACCCTTTTGCCTGCTTGTGCTTGTTTTCATGACCCTGTTGCCTGCTTGTGCCTCCGTGTGTCCCTGTTGCCTGCTTGTGCCTCCGTGTGCCCCTGTTGCCTGCTTGTGCCTCCGTGTGCCCCTGTTGCCTGCTTGTGCCTCCGTGTGCCCCTGTTGCCTGCTTGTGCCTCTGTGTGCCCCTGTTGCCTGCTTGTGCCTCCATGTGCCCCGGTTGCCTGCTTGTGCCTCCGTGTGCCCCGATTGCCTGCTTGTGCCTCTGTGTGCCCCTGTTGCCTGCTTGTGCCTCTGTGTGCCCCTGTTGCCTGCTTGTGCCTCTGTGTGCCCCTGTTGCCTGCTTGTGCCTCTGTGTGCCCCTGTTGCCTGCTTGTGCCTCAGTTTTCGTGCCCCTGTTGCCTGCTTGTACCTCCGTGTGCCCCTGTTGCCTGCTTGTGCCTCCGTGTGCCCCTGTTGCCTGCTTGTGCCTCCGTGTGCCCCTGTTGCCTGCTTGTGCCTCCGTTTTCGTGCCCCTGTTGCCTGCTTGTGCTTCCGTGTGCCCCTGTTGCCTGCTTGTGCCTCCGTGTGCCCCTGTTGCCTGCTTGTGCCTCCGTGTGCCCCTGTTGCCTGCTTGTGCTGTGTGGGTGTGTGTGGAAGGCTCTGTGTGGGTGTGTGGGGGGCTTTGTGTGGCTGTGTGTGTGGGGGGCTCTGTGTGGCTGTGTGTGTGGGGGGCTCTGTGTGGCTGTGTGTTTGGGGGGCTCTGTGTGGCTGTGTGTGTGGGGGGCTCTGTGTGGATGTGTGTGTGGGGGGGCTCTGTGTGTGTTTGTGTGTGTCATTTGCGAGAGATAAAGCTAGTGGCATTGTAAATGACAATGCCATTTATTTATGTAAAAAAAAACCTAAATAAAAATGTCAAGAGCAATGCCAATAGCTCTAACTTTAACAAAGGGAAAACCATTGCATTGTAAATGCTTGTTTATTTCTTTACTCTCGGTTTATTGTGCCTTAGTGTGATCTGAAAGTTGGTTTGACTTTCTTGATGACACCTCTCTTCGACCCAATGCAAAGTTGCATGGTTTGACTCCTAATTCTAAAAACTGCTTGGTTGGCAATTCCTTTAGGTTGCAGGATCTGAAAACTTCAGGCCCTATCAGTTTGTCAACCTGTCACAGTTTTGCATCCAGAGAAGTTGGTTCTTTGCACCTGCCAGTCCTTCTTACCCAAGCTGTTTTGGCCCTTCTACATGGCACAGTCTATCACTTCCAACTTACTTCTTTTCTCCACATCCAACTAAGAAGGAGAAAACACTGCTCAGACTAGACCCCAGTCATGTGGTATCCTGCTGCATTGACTGCTCTCAACGGGTGAGATTGAGAGTAGACAATCAGCTCTTTGTGGGCCTCACTGTAGCCAAGAAGGGAAAGACCGTGACTAACCACACCTTGTCGCATGGGATCGTTTGTATCAAAATCTGCTATACTGTGGTTAAGGAAGACACCCCCAGAAGACATTTTTGTGTATTCTACCAGGACCCTGGCTGCAGCCACGACTTTCTCCAGAGGCGTCTGATTTGCCGACATCTGCCAGGCAACCGCATGGTCGTCCTTGTGTGCTTTTGCAAAGCACTGCTGCCTCACATGTCAGGCACATAGTGATGGGGACTTTGCACAAGCTATGTTGCATGCTTTCCTTTGTCAACTGGCAATACTCCGTTTCACCTTCCTGAGTGGTACTGCTTTGTGATGCATTCATAAAGTGAGGACTGTACAGGAAGATGTATCAATCGGTAGATCTTCTGCAGAGTACTCACTGCCCTCCCTCCTGCTCGATGAGCTGGTGCTGTGATTAATAAGATCCCAAGGTATGAAAATGTTTGTGCACTGCATTTGTTTCTGTTGTGGCTTACTTGGTTCCTCTCTATAACGCTTGATGAGTAGCAGAAAAGAAGTTCAGGAACTGATGTAATTTCACCAGTTGGCACTTAACATACCATGGAGACTTCACATGTGGATGTGGAGTCTCAGCCAGAGCCAAGTGGCGCCATCTGGTGACCCTAGAAAGTCGCCGCTGGAGAAAATACTATTCGAAGTATGTTCGATGCCTGGAAAAGAATATTCATAAGTAGAAGACTGTTTGGGATGATTATGTAGCTACCAGAAATATTGTTATAGAAATTAACTTATTTGTTGGGTCTCCTTCTTGACTGCCCAGGGAAACTCAGGCTCCTCTTAGTCTCTACTGTGCAGCCCTGGACAGAACAGTATACATGAATGGTGTCAAGTCTCTCCTTAAAAGAGTCTCACAGAGGAGGAAACCCCCTAAAAAGGAAAAAATCTCCTAGAAATATTATTGTAGATAATGGTTACAAATGAAGAAATCGGGAAGGAGAAAAGAGCCAAGCAAGAAATGCAGAAGATCAGATTTGCTGCAATCAGAAATCTGTTAGCAAGGAGGTAAAGAACACAGCAAAAAATAAGGGAACAAATGCGCTGTGACTCATCCTCCTCTTATGACTATCTCCCCATATGTATTAGTATAAGAACAGATGTCGCCCAAAAAGACTCATCTCCATCTTAAATTGGGAATCTTGAGTAATGTTCTGTGGTCACGCCACCATCTTGAGAATGACTTTTTAACTGTCCACACTCCTTTACAGATAGTTATGGCGATAGTTCGATGATCAAAGGAGAAGTCTAAATTTGACATTTTTTGTTCCGCACTGGACCGCAGGATTCAGCCACCATCTTTCATGCCTGGTGCTCCAGGTGACGACTCACAGAGTACCCCTCTGGTTGACCTAGAGCACAGAGATATCTGACTGGTCTAGGAGAAGCAGATGATGTTCCAGAAAAGCACTGTCCTGTAGCACAAGGAGCTTGTCTTTGTTCAATGAATGCATTCAACCGTCAGCAAGATCTTGACATGAATTTTGGCACAGATGTAACAATCGGTAGGGTCCACTTCCATAAGACATTGGCAAACCTTCCTTAGTAGGAACAGCTTAAAGTTGACTATCTTTACCAAATTCTTCATACGGAAATCTAATTTGAACACCGATCAAGGAAAGAAAACAGTGATTTCAGCCAGGTTATTAGCAGAGATTGTATGTTTTTTGGACTCGTCCTCTCAATCCATGATTTAACCTGCAGTTAAAAGCTTTGTCTTGGTTAAGAAGGAACTCTGATTAGCTGCATTCAGTGTCTGTAAATGCTGAGCCATCCTATTCCCCTTGGCATCTAAGCATTGCTTCTGGTATTGATGTCCTAGCTAGATGACTCCCACAGATAAAATTGGGTGTATAGTCAGCAAACTGGTGAGGAGACATTATTAGCCAATCCATCTAAGCTTCTCGTCCTTGGTGTGAGTTTCTTCTGTTATTCTATTAAGCTTTTCCCTTTTCCATCAGATTCTTTGCAAACTGTCTCTGTTTACCCTTCAAAGCAGAGGTTATATTTTGTTTGGTCACTTTCAGCTCTGCTGGACGGATTGCATTTGTTTTTGGGGACTAAGCTTCATTTTACACAATAGCTGTAGTTCTTACTGGCGAGGGTGGTTACTGCCCACAACCAGACTTCCCACTTTATTGCAGATCTTGTGGTGCCGCCTCCTTTTTTTCACACTCATTCAACCCCAGAAGAAGGAACTTCACAATCTGAATGTGACACTCCTCTTACAAAGTTATACAGAGCGTTATGCTTCTTCAATAACTTGGCTCTTGATGACTTTCTGTTCTGCTGTCCAACGGGGAAGCTTTTCCTCAACAACACAAAACCAGATTGCCTTTTCTGTGTTGGGTGTTTGTAACAGGGAAAGGGTGGCTTCTTGTAAAGACTTATGGTGGGTTATTCCTGTGGATATTTGCAAAACTGCTTCCTAGGCAACTTCATGTGTTTTTTTTAAACTGTACCTCGAGGTTGAGGATTCACCTCCAACTCAATTTAATTCCAGAACAAGCAATTTCTCATTAAAGAGTTGTTGCCTTACCCTTCAGTAAAACTCCCAAGGGCCTCACTGAAGAACCGGGTTTTAGAACCCAGCGGCGCCAGGGAAAACGCCCGATGTCTTCGAGTTCCCCTGCCTTGGCAAACAGAGACACGGGACACTTCTTGATGACGTCAAAGACCAAATTTATTGGCTGCAACCAGGAACAGAGCTCTACGAAGTACAACACGGGTGGTTCGCTAGAGACTGCACAAATTCATAGAGCGGAGCATTGCCTTTTATGCTAAAAATCACGTTCTTGGCTAGCATCGATTACATACAAACTGACCAATCATAAGGTGACATTTCAAACATATCGCATGACGACAATCCCACTTTCCGTTGTCCAGCCCACCAGAAATGACAAGGCAAAATCCAACATTCCTGCTTGATCAGGCCGGATGGACCCATCATAAAAGACCTCAACCCAAATCAATAATTAAGCCATAAAGGAAGGAACAGAAGCAGATGAGAAGCAAGATAGAAGGGTGTGTGCATGTACCATAAACTCAGCAATGTCCTGCTCTTTGATCTCTATCTGACCAGCTGTTTAACAAGGAACTGGCTCAACGAGGTCAGTTCGGTCAGGTCACTCAGGAGTCAACTAAGGTGTACGTGTCCCAAAGACTCGTTCGGCCGTAATCATCGGCCTATGTGAGGGCAACCACATAAAATGGCTGCCGTACACAAAATGGAACCCAAAGGTTCGAACGAAATCCCTGAATACGTAGTGTTCTCATTGATCGATTATTACGAAAACACTCGTACATACCGCACTCGTGATTTGCGGTCCGCTGACACCAAAATCGTCTATATCCGACGACCTTCATCGAACGGGTTCAGAACCACAGACCCTCCTTTTGCCCTTACATAGGCAACAAACCCAAGTCAGTCTGAATCCAGGTCTATATTCATCAGATCATCAAGATGTTGCTGTAGCATCATCCTAGTACTTAGCAACTCTCTCTGGACAGGTCTCCTCGCACACGAAGTAGCACAAAGCAATTTACACATCCCACCTCTATCTGCAAGTATGACATCTAGCGCAACTCTGTTCTGAAGAGTCCTAAGGCGATCCGACTGGAGCTCAGCAGTCAAGTTACTAAGGGCACCGGCAGTTTCGACTATGGTGGACTCAACCACTCTCGTCAACTGTCGAATGTTCCTGCTATTAGCCATAGGTCCCCAGAACGGCAGAAAACCCTTAAAGAAATCTCCCAATTCTTGTCCTGCGGTATCTTTCTTACTGAAGACACCTCTAGCAACTCTCGTCTTATGGTAATCTGCCGCAGCTGTAAATGTGGGAGGCAACAGGAACGAAACAAAACATGTGCCTGAAAAGTCAGGGGGAAACCATGTGTACGCTTTATCTTAACAGATGAAATAGGTACCCTTAGCTGCTAAGAACGCTGGGGAAGTCTGAGACTCAAACACATAAGTCTCAGTGCAGACACTCTTCCCTAACTGCGCTCTCGGATTGTTGCCATTACCTTGCAGACAATAATGACCCTGATGGGGCACTATCCAAATCGGAGGGGATTTCTTCGATCGCTGGTTAACACTCGGACTAACTCCGTATCCAGTAACGTTCCAACCAATGTATGCTTGTGTCTCATCTCTCGGGATAGTCTCATAGGAACTAATTCCCCTAATCATATCAACTATACCCTTGACCATAGTACTAGTCTTTGGACTATCTTTCACGGAACGTTGGGAATAGACTCCATGAGCATAAATGAACATCATTCTGTATGCCCAAATAGAACCTTTGTAGCTAAAAGGCAAAACCAAATACGGAATACCTTTATCGGTCGTATGGGGCATGAGGCCACAAACCCAACAATTAGTCGTGTTCATTACTAGCTGGTGTTGATGCAGGAGTTGAACAAAGTAATTGTTAGCAAATTCCAATCTTCTAACAGTTTCATGTTCGGGCAGAGGGTGAAAAGAATGTGAAGAAACAGTAGGAGGAGGCATAGGTTGTGTAGTGGGCATGAACGTCACTTGAAAAGAAAATGTCACATATCCAATTAAAAACATCATTAAGCTAGGCAATATAAGCAAACACAATATTAAAAAACGTTTTCTGCTCATTAATTTACAGATTTTGCTCTTAAAGCTTATTCTTTCAACAGGTCTCTCCATCTCGAAAAACTCCATCCTCTCTTATTGCTGCTCGCGGCGTTAGGGTGTTCTGTGCTTAGCACACTCTCGTGGTACAGCAATAGCGCGGAGATACCCCTTCGGGGGTCTAGTCTGGCGCTTTATAAGAATATAAAATAAATAAATAAATAAGGAACGTGTCTGTCAGTCCAGGGCAACTCCCTTAGACCAACCTGAACCGTCGACCTAACGTCTTCGGCTTGCACTCCAAAGACTTGACACCGCTACCCTACAGCTGAACCCGAATGGCGGTTCGAAAAACAAAAATCAAAATAGTTCCTCGGAGGAGAGCTAACCTTAAAAATCAGTAAAAGAAAAACTTTAATGCTTTATTTGTTCAGCGACTCTCGGTCGCAAATTATAACGCTCTTTGCAAGGCAATGTCTGTTCACGGAATAATAACTCGGGTTCAACAGTGTTCAAACGATTCAACATTGGCACAGCTTCTTGAAGAAGATCGTCACTTTCTTGCTCGGTGTTCGTTCCAATCAAACGGGCATCGCTGAAAGGCAGAAAACGAGGCACGGTCTCAGTTTCAGAATCAGGAAGTCCTTTCTGGACCCACCGGTCGTACGGCAGAGGCAAAGGGGCCCTCTTACAATGTACGCCGTGGATCCAGTTCTTTTTACCGTGCACTCGTACTGCGGAACGGGTGGCCAATAAAACTAGGTAGGGTCCGTTCCAGCGGGGCAGATTGTTCTTGGTCTGCTGGAAGTTCTTCACCAGTACCCAGGTGCCAGGTTTGATGGCGTGTCCTGGATCTTCAGAAGCTTGTGGCAGTGTATCATGAACCTACTTGATGCAAAACACGCAATTTAGCCGTCAATTCGTACAGGTAGTCAAGCAATACAGGATGTTCTATTTCACTAAACTTTGTCGGCCGCGTCACTCCCCAAATATTTGCCGGGCGACCAAAAACTACCTCGTACGGACTCAGACCCATTCGTGAATGCACAGTCATTCTAGTGGACAAAAGAGCTAGTGGCAAGGCATCTGGCCATTGTAAACCAGAGCTAGCTTGAATTTTGGCTAATTTCAGTTTAAGAGTGCCATTATAGCACTCGACTAGACCAGCTGACTGGCGGTGATTTGCAGCGTGGAACTTCTGCTTAATGCCTAACCCATCACATACTCTCTTCATTACTTGACCCACAAATTCACTCCCATTGTCACTCCAGATCATTCTCGGCAACCCAAACCTAGGGAAAAATTCCTTAATAAGGGCTTTCGCTGTGGACAAGGCAGTGTTATCTTTCAAAGGGTAGGCTTCCACCCATCTAGAAAAAGAGCAAACGACCACTAACACATATTTCAGGTTGTTGTGGATGAAATCTAGCTGCAAAGCCTCGAACTGATACGTTGGAGGAGCAAAATGACCAGCTGGAGTTGGAATTCTCTTACCAGGATTATACATCAAACACACCATACAATTCTTAACCAGATTCTCTGCACACTTAGGAGTACCAGCATTCTGCCATACTGGAGCTAACCACTTGCAAATCCCTTTCACGCTGATATGAGCCATTCCATGAGCCATTGTAACTACTGGAAGTACATACGCATCGGGTAACAACCATCTCTGATGCTCTGACAATTCAATCCAACAACCATTTGAATCCAATTTACCCTTGCTCTCTCTCCATTCATTCAACTCTTTCTCTGTAGCTTCAGCTTGGATGGATTTCACACTCTCAATCATATCTTCACACATACTTCTATCCGAAACCCATCTCACCGGACCCGCAACATACATTCGACTCATCACATTTCTCGCAGTTTCTTTCGCGACTTCATCTGCAAACGCATTACCACGACCAACATCATCCGTAACTCTCTTATGCGCACTGCATTTCACAATCGCAACTTGCAACGGCAAAGTAAGAGATTCAAGAAGTTCATTCACCAACTGACCATGCTGAATCTTAGTTCCGTGTGAAGTCAGGAACCCACGCTCTTTCCACAAACGTCCAAAACTATGAGCAACACCGAACGCATGTGGAGAAGTGTGGCTCAGGGGTTGGAGGCGGCAGACCCCAAAGCTGAGATCGGCCCTGGACCAGGGTTCAATTCCCCGCCTCAGCGGGTCTTGGGCTAAAAATTCCATGGACTCGATAATTCTCGCTCCGGTGCCTTCTCGACTCACGGGTTCACACTCTGCGACTCTGGGCAATAGCTTGCTTAATCTCCACAACGGCCCCTCGCGGCGGGATGCCTGGCTTTCACCTTGTGGATACCTTGCTGGGATATCTCACAGGGGAATACCAGGACGGGTTCCCTAAGCAAGCGCCGGGAAACCCACTGCGGGTAGCTGTGCGCTATATAAGCTCAAATACATACTGGCTATCTGTATACAAAGTCACTCGCTTTCCTTTCGACAACACACATGCTCTCGTCAATGCAATCAACTCCGCTGCTTGCGCTGAATTATGTGGGATATGTGCAGCTTCAACAATCGTATGCAAAGTCGTAACCGCATATGCCGCAGTCGTATCACCATTCGGAAGCTTAAAGCACGAACCATCAACCCATAAGGTACCATCACACTCTGGAAGAGGAGTATCCCTAAGATCTATCCTCCCTTTCGTTTCTTCCTCTGTCCTAAGGAAGCAATCATGCTGTTCAGTAACATCTGTCAACTGAAATCGGCAACAACGTAGCTGGATTCAACGTGTTGCATCTCTTTATATGCACGTGACGCGCTAACAGTGTCAATTCGTAACCTGACAACCGAGCACTAGTTAAGTGCTGTGTCTTGGTACGATTCAACAAGGTATCCACTGCATGTGGAACCATCACAATCAGTGTATTGCCCATCACTAGACCAGCAGACTGTCGAATCGAAACAGCCGCTGCTGCTGTAGCTCTCAAACAACTCGGCAACCCTCTAGCTACCGGATCCAAAGTCGATGGAAAAATAAGCACATGGACGCTGCTTATCGCCCAACTGTTGAGTCAAAACTGATAATGCACATCCCTCTCTCTCGTGGACATACAATGTGAAAAGCTTACTGTAGTCGGGAGTACCCAACACAGGAGCCGAACACAACGCATCACACAATTCTGAAAAGCTCTTCTGACATTCGTCAGTCCAAGGAATAGGATTTGGAGTATCCTTAACAGTAAGAGCTATCAAAGGCTTCGCGAGCAACGAAAAATTAGGGATCCACTGTCTACAGTACGACATAATGCCTAGGAAAGCACGTACTTCTTTCTGTGTTGTAGGCACACTCATTTTCGTAATCGCTTGAATTCTTTCTGGGGTCAGTTTCCTTCCCTCCTTCGATAAGAGGTGACCTAAGTAGGTAACTTCTTGTCGACAATATTGCAACTTCGAAAGAGAAACCTTATGATGGAAATCAGACAAGTGACGTAACAACGACAAAGTAGCTTCTCTACATTTCTCTTCATTGTCTGCAGCAACTAACAGATCGTCGACATACTGGATAAGAGCAGCACCATTAGGTAAAACCAACAGATCAAGTTGCGTTTTCAAAGCTTGACTATAGATCGATGGACTCTCACAATAGCCTTGGGGAGCGCACTTAAACCGGAATCTTCGTCCTCCTAAAGAGAAACCAAAGATATCCCTACTCTCCACGGCGATCGGGATGCTGAAGAAAGCATTCTTCAAATCAATTAACGAAAACCACGTGGCTGTAGCCGGGATCAAAGTCAGTAAAGCGGTGATATCAGGCACAACAGGAAATTGCGAAACTACAATCTTATTCACCTCGCGAAGATCGATCACAAACCTATATACAGGAGGCTGTGAAGAATCAGTTCTTTTCAGAACAGGCAAAACAGGACTATTAAACACATTACCTCTCGTTTCCTCAATCACACCTTTCTTAATTAGATCATAAATGATCGCCAAAAGTGCTCTTTCACCATCACCTGAAATTCGATATTGCGGAATACGTGGCAATCTAGCATTCGCTTTCAACGTCACAACATATGGTGGAATCTCTAATAGACCCACATCATTAGGACCAGTAGCCCAAAGAGAATCAGGGAGAGAAGACAACTCAGGTGGAAGTCGATCTTTAGATAAGTACATCGGAGAGATCACTCTCTTACCCAATGTAAGGTGTACACCTGAAGGAGAACAATGTAGCGTCGCATACAATCTCTTTAACAAATCCAATCCTAACAAGTTCTCACCACAACCTGTCGTCAGAATGAGGGGTGCTTCGAATTCACAAGGTCCAACAAAAATAGACAATGGACTAGAAATCGGATTCGTAACCGGGGCGCCAGAAAAACCTACTGAAACATTCGTTAAGCCAGACAAAGGTGCGCCAGGGAGTTTAGAGTGCATAATAGAACTCTTCGCAGCACCAGTATCCAACAGAAAAGGCTCTGACACACCTGATGTAATCACTTCAACATAAGGTCCACTCTGATCTACTGGAACTCAAACAACTCCCTCTCTTTGTCTATGGCTGTCCTAGCAATCATTACCATCCACATTCTCACCTTCGACATAGTAATCGTCCGCATAGTACTGAGCCGTCCTACCAGACGCACCATTCTGCTGATCAAAGCTATTCATAGAGTTCTGTGGAGGCAAAGAACGCGCATTCTGAGGAAACGCACCACGTCCTCTACCATTAGGAGCTTGCTGAACACCTCGACCTTTCACACCAGAAGCACCATTCGCGCGCTGTAACAGAACCGGACAACCACTCTTGAAATGACCCTCTTCTTTACAATATGCACATTGATTAGGGCCTACGGGAAAACGCTGTTGAGAAGACTCGAACCTTTGCGAGTTTCTCTGATATTGCTGAGGTTGTTGATAATCGCGCTGATTATTACGAGGCGGATAAGCTTGCTGTAGAAGAACTTTAGTCTTCAATTCCTTAGTCTTCCTATCCGCTTTCTCTATCTCATCCTTATTTCTATTCTCGTAGTACTGGGCAGTAGCCAAAATCTGCGCTGACGTAGAAACAGCCCAAGCACTCTCAGAATCCTTCAACTTATTACACAATTCGGGAAGCAAATTATGCACAAACTTGTCAACGAACAACCGTTGACCACCTTCTGTACTCATGTCTTGACCACTATGGCCGATAAACGTCTCTTCGAACCTAGTGGAAAAGTCGGACACATTCTCGTCTTTCTTCTGCTTGCATGCAGACAACTTGTCCCAATTGACACGCATGGCAGACATCAAAGTCTTCATATAATTAATAATCCTACCAGGGAGATCCGCAATCACATCCTCAGGTTTACCACCACCTACTTGTCTATTATCTGCAGCTTTAAGATTATTCCATGTATCACCTAATTCCTGTACATGATCCGTGTGACGAATCAATCCCCATATAGGCTGTGGAACAACATTCCCAAACAACATGTCTATATCGGCTAGATTCATAATACATGAATCCGCAGTCTGAGATAATTCCTTATAATATCCTGCAGGATTTTTACGTGGATCAGGCAAAGTCTGCTTAAGGGCTTAAACTTCAGCACGCTTCCACGGAACATGTACCCAGACTTGCTGCAAGTGTGGCAGAATAGCTGCATTAGCAGCTGCATCACCTGGCCTCCAAACTGGAGGAACCTCTCGCATCGGATATTGTTGCGCCTTTCTCCTAACTGAAGAATCGGGCACGAACAATTGCTGGGAAGGAGATTCATTCCTAAACGACGACAACGTCGCAACTGCTTTCTCAACGTCCAGACCCACAAGAGTCCCTTTCGCAAACTCCGCTCGTATACAGAACAACTCAGACGGAGCTTGCCCAAATCACCACTTTCCAATTCTTCACGAAGGAAAGAACACATCATATCGAAAACATATCTCTGTTTCGGTGCTTCCCATTGTCGGAAAACCTCCATAACACACTCGAGATCATAGTGCAAAGGATACGTAATCCATTTACGCGCTAAGTGATCTAACACTGTCCGTTCATCAGGACCAGGCAATTGACTACGCAATTGCTTACGCTCTGCCACAGGAGACATACCCAATGAACCAAGAAGAGAAAAGAAACCAGCAACAGTATCGGTCATTCTCTGTCGAACAGAAGGAGAAGTTGACAAAAGAACAGGAGACAAAGCAGACTGAGAAGAACCCAAAGTAGGAACAGTAACAGGAGGAGTAAACCATATAGGAGTAGCAGACGAAGGAGGTAGCAAAGTTGGCGGCCCTTGAGAAGGCTGCACCAAAGGAATAGTAGCCAACGGAAAAGAAGTTGGCTGTTGAGGAATCACAGGTGGCACAACAACCAGAGGTTGCGCAACTACAACTGGCGGAGGTGCTGTAGGACTCTGCACATAAGGGGGTGGTGAACTCAATAGGTGCGACAGTAAAGGCTCTTTCACAAGATCTTTCTTTTCTTCTTGCTGTTGAGGCGGCAGAGCTGGATAGCACTTGTCTAACGCTAATTTACGTTGCCTTAGCAACTGTTCGCTTTCTTGTTCTTCTTCGTTATCCCTAAACTGTATAGCAGCTTGCTCCATTGACATACCTCGTTCTCTTTTATTTCGCTTTGCTAACTTAATTTCTTTCTGTTTGGCTTCCTTTCGCCATAAGCGGAAAGAGTCAAACATCGCCGGCCGGGCTTTCTTCTTGAACAATTTAACTTCAAGATTGTCTAATCTCAGTTTCAAAGCTACCGTAACGGGGCCACTGTAGGACACAGTCTTTCCTGGTATATTTGATCCATACTTCATTATACGCGATGTCCCCACTCCATGTTTTACGTAGAGCTCATAGGTCGGAGTTCCAATCGGAGGAACCAGACACGAATCCTCCAATCGGGAATCCCTAGTACAACCACAACCAAATATCTTTCCAAGTCTGCTAAGACCAGGCATCTTCTCTCACTAGTCTAGCTTCAAACTTCAAGGGGATATCGAAAACGATAGTCTTGTGAATACACGAGTCCCTCGGCTTTGGGGCCTGCAGGTACCAAATCAAAGAATCCCGATGGGATACCAAAACAAAACGAAGGACTGGGAGATGCTCCACTCATACTTAACTGAAATGTCGATGGCGTCACCAGAAGACCCGTCTTATCGTCTCGCTCTACAAATCGTCTAATGGCTCCAAGACAGGGCGACAGTCAGGGCAGCATTCCTTCGTAGCCGTCGGAAAGCGGGGAACCTCGCAGCAAAGACTTTCGGACCACGACGACATACAGGGGTCGATGAAGTGGCAGGCCTTCCTCCAGAATTTTCACACGAAGCTCCTCACGATCTTCAGGCTTGGACCGGTACCGCTGAAGTCGCCCCACTTGGGCGCCAACTGCAGAACCGGGTTTTAGAACCCAGCGGCGCCAGGGAAAACGCCCGATGTCTTCGAGTTCCCCTGCCTTGGCAAACAGAGACACGGAACACTTCTTGATGACGTCAAAGACCAAATTTATTGGCTGCAACCAAGAACAGAGGTCTACGAAGCACAACACGGGTGGTTCGCTAGAGACTGCACAAATTCATAGAGCGGAGCATCGTCTTTTATGCTAAAAATCACATTCTTGGCTAGCATCGATTACATACAAACTGGCCAATCGTAAGGTGACATTTCAAACATATCGCATGACGACAATCCCACTTTCCGTTGTCCAGCCCACCAGAAATGACAAGGCAAAATCCAACATTCCTGCTTGATCAGGCCGGACGGACCCATCATAAAAGACCTCAACCCAAATCAATAAGTAAGCCATAGAGGAAGGAACAGAAGCAGATGAGAAGCAAGATAGAAGGGTGTGTGCATGTACCATAAACTCAGCAATGTCCTGCTCTTTGATCTCTATCTGACCAGCTGTTTAACAAGGAACTGGCTCAACGAGGTCAGCCTCGGGCAAGGGAGTCAGTTCGGTCTGGTCACTCAGGAGTCAACTAAGGTGTACGTGTCCCAAAGACTCGTTCGGCCATAATCATCGGCCTGTGTGAGGGCAACCACACAAAATGGCTGCCTTACACAAAATGGAACCCAAAGGTTCGAACGAAATCCCTGAATACGTAGTGTTCTCATTGATCGATTATTACGAAAACACTCGTACATACCGCACTCGTGATTTGCGGTCCGCTGACACCAAAATCATCTATATCCGACGACCTTCATCGAACGGGTTCAGAACCACGGAACCACAGAACCACAGAACCATATCACTGTTTAACCTGAGGTCTGAGATGATGGCTAAAGACTGTTCATTGCTTGGGTAATTCCTTATAAGGACCATGTCAACAAAGAGGTATGAAGTGCTGTGTTGAAGATTATCTTTTATCTGGTCTTACTCATCACTGTTTGTGAGAATCATTTCCTCTTTCCTTTGTGCTTTTGCGTTTTTTTATTTCAGTTCCCTTTAAGAATGGAGAGGCTATCGAGATGAGTTTGTCAGAAAAGAGTGGGAATTGGATCACTACAGTAAACACGTCCTAGGGGGAGCCGTGAGGTGTTTGCTTCTCCCATGGAAATACCCTCAGTTAGATTAGTGACATGTAGGGTCATGGACCCGAGCAGAGCGATCAATACAAGAGATGTCCCGGGGACGTGGTGGCTTATATGCAGGTCCTGGGTCCGGGTTCTTTGTAGAGTGGCAACAAAGATGAGTGTATTAATTTCTGTAGCTGGTTTGGGCTGCAGGTGTGTTCTGCAAACCGGCGTGTGTAGGGGCTCACTACTCTGTGCTGCTGCGAGCACCTCACTGCTCTCCCTAGGAGGTGTTTAGGGTGGCACTCTAATTACTGCTTTTTTATTTTTGCAACCAACTCTGATCTCGATTAGCCTTCCCATACGGCTAAGATGTTTGGGTGACTTTTTGTTCTGCAAAGTCATGAAGAGCCCATAAAGTACAAGGCCGAAACTCATCGACCTACATCATCCAGGATCAACGCCTAACAAGAAGCACAGAATAAAAAATTTCTATAGACCAATGCTATAGTCATAGGTAAATGCACAAATAAATTGCACCATATTAGCGGGTCTTTTGCAATTAGGCGCTCTTACATGGAGACGGTCATTCTTTTTCACCATAATCAACGGGCTATTGTCCATCATTGCGATTACACTGTCTGACTAGATACTAATTGTTTTCTTTAACATTTGTTTTGTTTCATAGTAATCGCAACATCTAAGAGTGTAAAAGACCAGTTGATACGCCTTATGACTTTTCAATTAATTGTCTCTGTCTCCTTTTATAAAGTATGCAAGCAAAATTTGATTAAGTACATTTTGTTGTATGAACTACCATTGTTGTCAGTGGCTTCCTTGACTGCAGCACAGCAATGCCTGTAATAGAAATTTAGTATAGATTATTATAATAATAATAATGATTTAATATCAAAGGGTGACTCTTGCATCATTGAGGTGACAAAATAAGTTGACTTTATATTTGAATTTAATGTATCTATCTTGCTAGAGCCTTGTACATGGTTTTCTTTTTCCAGTTGTGTAGCCTAAGCCCTAAAGAATTATTTTAGCGCTCCCCTTCCTTTTTGCTTTCACATTCCCTAGAAAAGGCAGCTCCCTTCAGCCAGTTGGTGCTATTTGTTTGCCAGTAGAAGCAGCCCTACCACCAGCCGCATGGCCAGCTTCAGAATATGCTTAGTGTATGTAGCCCTGCAGTGCTGTCAGCGGGGCATAGTCAACTGTAGTTTCCACTATCTGTTATCGCATGAAAGATTTCTTCCCAGTAATGTAAGATCGGTGGGCGGTCCCATGCGAGGTGAAAGAAGAGGGCTGTGTCGCATGGGCACCAAGCTGACTGTGCAGGTTTTTCCCGTTCTATTCTATGTGTTGGACTTGGCCCTTTTGACAGGTTCGGCCCAAAATTTATTTGCGTTCTACTAGCCTTTTTCTGTAACCTGGTGTTGGTGATTTGAGGCCTCTGAGCACTTTAGCACTGTGGTCCAGTGTAAAGTGCGTGCGCTCTCTGTGTATGTGTGGTGAGATTGGCCTGCCCTCTCATAGGAATGCATGGGGGATATGTGTGTCCATGGTAATTCCTGGTATGAGGGGAGTGCAGGGGCGAGTTTAGTATGTATGAACTCGTGAGAATACATGCTTTTCAATGGTGTGTGCAGATTTATGGTGACTGGTGTAGAAATGCCACTGTTAGAAGTCGTACAAAAGGGGGTGGTGATGGGACGGAGCATCTGAATCAATCAAACACTCACACCCAGTCAAAGATCTAGGTTTAATCCATCACCGTTCTTTAGCCCACTCTGCCACCCCAGTTCAGACATGGCTATATGCAAATCAGTCTGACCCTGTGCCTCATGGGAACAGTCCAGCCCGAACTGCCAAGCCATGTCTTCCCTGGACCGGAAACAAGCTTCCGAGGACCGGTTTCTGGCATTCCAACCGTCTTCAGCCCGGCTTGCTTGAATCCAGTGGCAAAGTGAGCAAGGGACTCACGTCTGGGACTCACGTCTGAGCATACCCTGCCACACTTATGGCGGCCAAAAGCGGTACAAAAGGGGGTGGGGATAGACTGAGCTTCTGAATCAATCAAACACTCACACCCAGTCAAAAGATCTGGGTTTAATCCGTCCATCACAGGGTATGCTCAGACGTGAGTCCCTTGCTCACTTTGCCACTGGATTCAAGTAAGCCACCCCAACGATGGGAGCATGTGATTTAATAAGCAACAGCAAAAAGTACAGAGTTCCCCGGGGAAAGTGAACTAAATGACTGAAACTAACCTCTCTCTCATTAAAAATTGTCCAGTTTCTGTTTCCCCCACTTTGATACAAAAGCATGTGATTTAATGCCTCTAGGGGGGGTCAGAGGGCACAGAGGTGCCCCTCAAATTGGGCACAATTGCGCGAGAGTCACTGAGGGGGACCAGGAGCACTGAGGTGCCAGTGAGTTTCCCAGCTGCCCAGCAAGTAGTGGGCAGCTGCTACGTTTAGGTTTGCATAGTGGCGCACTTTGGATTTCGCTGCATAGGCAGCAGCCCTGACATTCTAGACACCGGGCGTTTTGAGACATCTTTGAGACGGCCAGGGGGACTGTTGGGTTTATAGGGCGCCAAGCCCTAATGTGATTTATGTGGTGCTAATAAATGTGATTCATGTAGTATGATTTACGCACCCAGTTATATACCTCTAAACGTGGGTTTTATGTATGAGGTTATTTGCATAATATGGCTTATACATGGGAGATTATCCTCCACTGTGATTTATGCCCCTAATGGAGTTATGCTTGGGAGGTGAGGGTCTAATGTGTTTAGACTGATGAGATGATTGCATAATGTGTTTATGCTGATGAGGTTGGCGTACAATAGATTTGGCGCCTATGTGATATTGTGCATAATGTGGTTTATGTTACATGTTGATGCTGAGTACAGTAGTTACCAGTGATTACTTGTTGTACGTTTATGATATGTTTTACTTTTCCTAAGTTCGCTTTGTGATGGTTCTGACAGTAGTCTAGTAGGCCCTGTCAGGTGTAAATAATCCCTTGTAGATATGACCTAGTGCCAGGTGGCACAAAGTATATTATGTGATTACTATTCTAATGTGTTATGAGAATACAAAGGCTAATTTTGATATAACCTTGTGTGGAGTTCCTTTTGTAGTTTGCCTGGGATGTTGTTGCTGTGTGCGTGCGCAAATGCTTTACACATAGCCACCGGGATAAGCTTGACTGCTCGTGCCAAGCTACCAAGGGGGTGGAAAGGGGTTATCTTTGGCTTGTAACTCCCTTACCCTGACTAGAGTGGTGGTCTCTGCCTGGCTTTGGTGCAGGCCTTCGCCAACCAGAGATCCCATTTCTAACACTATGTAAATACTGTGGCAAACAATATCTGTTAATAAATTAGAAATGGAGCAATATATGCCTATAATTAATAGATATGAGTTTAATTTGGGAGCAGCAATATTTTCATACTATGGCTATATCTTGAGCTACATAGGTCCCCGTGTACAACATGTACAGCTTGGACACCCATCCTCTTTTGTCTAGTTTTGGATGAGTTGGGTGAATGGTGGTACTCTGGCTGTTCCTCTGGTTAAGGTATTTCGGATGGATGATATTTCACGTTGCAGGCACATATAGTCAGATACGTCAGGTGGCATGGCGACTCGGTCAGCACAGAATTGGTCTATGGTAAGATATGTATGATCTATATAAATAGTTGTCCCATCTTAAGGAAGTTAGCATCTTTCTGCCTGAGCTTCACTCCTTTGCTAATGTAGGAGGGAGGCAGGGATTCTTGAGAATTGGTTTGTGTGATGAGTACTCTTGCTCATGGCGGGCCTTTGTTGCCACATGCCAGATAGACCAGTTGGCACATCTGTATAGTATGGATTGGTCTTGGAAATCTGATAGTTGTTCAGGTGCTGAGTTCGCCCGGCAGTACCTGGTCTTTTTTCATAGGGACATGAGGAGCATGATGTGTCTGACAAAACCAGAAAGCAATATATTGCGTTTGCACTGCATACTAATATCTTTCCTCATTTGGCACTTTAACACGCCCGGCCATAAAGTAGTGTAAGTGTCTCCCAACGCATCATCTGGTTGCATCCAGCCCACATCAACCTGGTCAAAGCTGCTTCTAATTTGAAAAAAAAGCCTGATTGAGTGATGATGGGATGTTCTGAATAAATATAAAAACTTGGGAAACACTAGCATTTTTATTAATGCAGTTCACCCAACCACTGAAAGTGGGAGTGTCGTCCATCTCTTGATTTGTTTAGTTAGTATGCACAGGCCATAGTTTTCCAATATTATTAGGTTCTTGTCTTTGTAGAGTGTGAACCCTAAGTATCGGACCAAACTTTCACACCATTGCAAGGGGGAGACTATCATTGGCCTGTGGGCCTTTATGGTTCATGGAAACATTTCAGATTTTGACCAGTTAATGCATATGCCTGACATATCACTTTACTGCACTGTTTCAATTATGAGCTGTGCAAGATTTGTATCGGGGTCTTTTCCAAAGAGCAGTATGTCATCAGCATATAACAGTACTATACGCTTATGTAGAAATTATGCACGCTTCCACTGACTGTGTATAAATAATTTGGCAGAATAAAATATGCAGATATCGGATATCTTCTCTCCCTTGTCAAAGAAGTTAATGCATTACATAATATTTAAACCTTAAGGGAGGTGCAGCATTCCTGTTAGAACATGTATTTGTTACGGTAAGAGCCGATTTCACTTGACTGCACCCTTTTGGGGAACACTTCGCACCTGAAATACAATCCCTAGCATCATTGTTCATACTGGAATCTACACTGTTAAATGTACTAGCAGAATTACAGATATTGCCTAGAGTTGTGCTGTTGAAGGTAAGCGCCAGACCTTCCACACACCCAGGTTTGGCTAAGACAGCATGTGACCTATTCCATCTCTGACCATTTTCTCGAAGGAGAGTGGTACTACTCTTCTTGAGGACTTTATTGGGCTCACAGAACTTACTCTCACTTGACTTTCTCTAAACCTATTTTATTCTAATCTTATCGCCCGATGGGAAGGACAAGACTTTGACTACATTTCTGTTATCATAATTGTGTACAACATGGCACAACTTTGCACTGTTTAAAGCATGAGAAGTATTCGCCAACCTCCTCCATAGCATTGACCAGTATGGCAGTAGCTCATGATGGCCAGCCTAGCATGAAGTCATTTAAATAGTGTTTTTCCCCGATGTTGTGGGGGTGGTATGATACGCTTATAATCTGGCCCGAACGGCTGCTTCATGGGACTCAAGTGTGCATACTTTGCTCAATGAGCTAATTGGGCCTTTAGAACTTGTTTTGTGCTGTGCAAATGGTCCAGCGAGTATTTAGCATGCCCAGGAATGCTGAGGAAATTCAAGATCTATTGAGTTAAATTTGGGCCCCATTAACACCCCCACCAGCTAAAAAGGAAAACCTCAACAAAAGATTTGTTCAAGGAAGTTTAGAACCTCCAAGGTGATAGACTGGGATACAAACTTATTCTCTACTCACTTACTGTAAGAATCACTAGCACAACAACATACTGCATGTTGGGCAACAGGGAGTTAATGGGTCCAGTAAAGTCTATGTCCATTTTCATCTATGATCCTTCTGGTAGCTCCACAGATGCTATGGGACACTTCGTATCTTTTGTCTGCACATGATTCAGGGGCCAACAAAAACGTTTACATTCCTATCCATAAATGGCCACCAATGGACCATTCACAGCTTTTTTTTGTCTGTCTGTCATACCTGCATATTCCTCAAGGGATAAAGTGATCAATTGCTGTCTTGGAGAACTGGGAGGCACACTCACATCACTATGCTACACAACGTCACCCTTAATTGTGAGCTCCTCTAACTTCCAGAATGCTATAAGCATTTGTTAAGCACTTTTTGAAGAGGCCATCTTCTCACAACACATTGTTTAACTCTCCTAAACACTTCTTCTGTTTCTGAAGCCTTCATCCATTCTCTTCTAGTGACTGACTACCTCTATAGCATCACTGCAGTCAGTCAACTGAGAAAATGTCAAATTGTCTTCTTCCCATTCAATCTAATCTGTTTCTTCATCACATGGGGCACACAACAACTATTCACCTGAGGGCTATTTACCTGACATGTTTTGTCCCCGAGAAATATGTAAAACTTTGAATTCATATTTTTGCAACTTGCATGGGAGTTTGACTAGGATAGGGGAAATTTACCTTAACCCCCAATCTCAAAAAGGCTCACTAACAGTTTTTGATCAGTATGCAACAAGAATTCCCTACCCCACATTAATGGCCCAACACAATCCAATCCTTCAGGTTTAATAATAACCTAGTTTTTGCCCATCTGGGTTTGCATGAGGCAAAAGCTATGCTCCTAGGTACTAGCATCCGTAGTAACCATACAATGTACGTTTTCATGGAACAACTTCAATGATGGCGCTTTCTCCCATGTCTTTCTTCAACTCATTCATACTCTCCTCTAATTTTTCATCACAAGAAATTTATTTTGCTATGCGTAAGACCAACTTTTTCAGCATCGTTTTTTATTAATTTGGAACGGAATTCACAAAGTCCTAAGACAGATGCCAAATCATCCAGTTTTCTGCGACAAAATGTGTTGGGGAAGGCTGAAACATTTGATGGATTGAGTTTCACACATTTTCCCCCAATAACATGCCCCAAATGCTAACATTGGGTTGAAAAAAATTGTGTTTCTTTTTTGCAGAGTCAATCCACTCTTGAATTCTACCTAGCACCTCCAAGATTGTAACATTTTCACTTGCAGTTGCACTGTAAACTATTGGTTTATCGTGGGACACTCTTACCCTGGGCCTCCCCCAAACCGTCTATTTATAATGTGTTGGAAACTTGCTGAGGCATAACTGAGACTAAACTTCCTTTTTGCAAAATTGATAACTCCCAATATGAAGTAATGAATGTAGTGTATTTTTTTCGGAATGTGATGCAGAAGGATTTTGTTGTACACTGACCTAAATTTAAGAGTGGTAAACACTTAAGCTCCACCCAAAGGCATCCCCATCACATTGACAGTCTTCCACTACCCAATTGAGTTGACATAGGCCAATGCATAACCTATTTCTGCCAATATTCTTGGCAATGACTTGGGGATAACCACTTTGATGTGTTTAGTGTTTCAGTTACGCCACCCTTGCATCATTTCGCTAGAATAGCCTTCACTTCAATTTAAGTTGAAAGGGTTACATTCCTTAATTTCTGTTTGACTGCCTGGGCATTGTCCTTTATAAGGATTTTATGTATTAAACACTTTAGACATCCCATTTTATGGGAAATACGGTTTCACTTTCTTCCAAAATAGACATGACCTCAAATTCTTGTATACTAAAGACTGTGTTGATTGGACCAATAACGAATGTTAATGTCCTCGTCAATGGCATAAACCTTGGCCTCAGTGTTTCTTTCTTTTCAGATTAGATTTGCTCTGAATACTCCTTGGAATTTGACCTGATGGCCTCCTTTTCACATTCAGTAGCCTCTGCGTACCATTAAAATAAAAATACCCCTTCTTGTGTCACACTTTACATGTCTTGCTTGATTCCAAGAGATACATAGAATGGCATCTATATTATGTGGACTTTGGTTGTGTCCCCCTTTACTTTCCGCTTTTGCCAGTATTCCTGTTAATGTGCACAATGTTAACTTAGGGATGTTGTATGTCTTATTTATGCAAACACTTTACACTTTTGGTTGATCTCTACACTCTTGGTTGATCTCTACACTCTTAATGGTTGAAACATTGTTTTCAAAGACTTTGGTTCTGGTGGCATAGACATTTTTTCTTGACCTTGGCACAAGTTGCACCTATGATGACGTCCCCACAAATCATTTCATCCATGTCTTTGAATGAACTTGTGGGAGCATCCCCAAGGTCACCACATATGCCTCAATAGATTCGCCAAGTGCTTGGTAGCTGTAGTAGCTGACCAATTGCAACTTCCTGTATTCTAAGTTTGGCTTCAACAAAGAGTCCCATTCTACTTAATTGTCTTCTTTTTCTATGAGAGCTATATGATCAAATAATCTCCTTCCTTCCACACATAGACAGTTGTAAAGAAAAGCTTGTTTCCTAGCCCTAAACCTAACTCTAGATTAAAAAATAGCTGAATTCTCACCTCTTTAAACATTAAATTGTGATACAGTAACAGTCCACAAAACAGCTTCCACTCCTATCACATATTGACTGTCTTTGGCTTTAATCCTACTCCGCTCCATGCTTCCTTTTGGCTAGGATTGTGCTATGTAACTACCCCATACATACGTACATTTGTAATAATACACCAATCTGTAAACCATGTTAACATTTGATCAAAGATATATGTATTGGAAAGACCTAAGCCAAACGTTTCCACAGAGTTCAACTAGTAGTTGTAGTAGTAGTAAATAACTTAATTTCGGCAACCAGTGCCATACAGGTTTGCAACTAACACATTGCGTACATCAGAAAAAATAAATGCATACAGCCTAGGTTAAAAATTCTGCTTAAAATCTGGGAATAAAACAACATATAGCTGGCTAATTGAAGACATACAAAATATTGCTTGAAGAACAGATCTTTGCGGTTAAATCAGTTCAAACATTCGAAAAGCCGAGTGGTTGAAGCCACAGTCCCATTGCATAAAATACTGCGTTATTCTACTGTTCATGTTATAAAAGTGCATAGTATAAATATCGTCATCTCTGCAGAATGCAACATACGCCTTAATTTCACTTTCAAGCCCATAGTGCAAGGAGCGTAGACCCCAGAGATTATTATTTTTTTTAAATGAAAAAAAGACCTGCTCATGGTCTTAGTGAACATGTGAGGTGTGCAGGATGTATTAGCCTCCCACGAAGGACATTTGAGCCTTTCTCCTGATAATCCACATCCTTCCCAGGAATTTAGCAATAGCACAAACAAATAGTGCTAGGATTGGATTTTAGTATTCTCAGGGCAGCAGCATGGTTTCCTGTGCCCAGGCATCTGCAGGTCGGTTTGAGCAGCCTTAAGGTGTTACTCCAGGAGTAGACCTAATTCTCTTCCAGAACAACAATGGGCGCAGCCTAGCTTTTTCTTGGATACATTTCCTTCCTATGTCGAGCTTTAGGGGATGTAGCGGGGTGCTGGCAAGCAGAAATACTAGATTCCTTAAAAACATGTATTCAGTTCCAGTTAAAGCAGCAAAGTTGGCACAACCCCAAAGTTCCGCCCCGTAGAGGGCAGAGCCCATCGATTTCGTGTCATAGATCTGGAATGTGGCTGCTACTGGTTTGCTAATAGGGGTGTGATGTTCTTACAGCAATATGCCAACAATGTATCTGTGTTTCATAGTCGGTGACTAATATAACATGTTTTTTTTATTAATGCATCTTTTCATTGCTTTTAATAAGAGGAAAAATACAAATTGCATAATAATCACAACCATGACACCTAGCATAGAAGATGTACTCGGTAATATACAAGTTGTGTCCGAGTTGCAGAAAATAGATGTATAAAGCATAATAATTGTATGGTCAGTTTGTTCCTTATGCATCCCATTGTCTAGAGGTCCAAGGGCCCCAGACCTTCTGGTTTGTGTTCCCAGTTTCTCCATTTATAGGCCACCTTCTCTGTCCCAACACAATAGTCCTTGTCTCTAAAGTACACTTGTTTGGCCAGAGGGTTCGGTGGTCTCCAGTGTTTCAGTGTATCTCTTTGCAATTAAAAAAAACAAGTCCAGTCAGACTCTCTGTGTGCATGAGTTTGTCCATCCCTCTATTATCCCCACAAATGCTACTCTGAGGTCTGACTGTAAGCTCTTGGAGGGTACATTCCAGAGTAACTTAAATCTCACTCCAACATTGCTGTTTGACAGGAATTGTCCAAATCATGTGGTAGAGGGTTCCAGTGATCACTTTGACCTCAAAAAGTATGTATTTTCAAATAGAACTTCTATATATTGTTTTGGTTATCTAAGAACAAGGAAAGTTGCTTCAAGCAAAGTCGCCTCATCAATCCCAGAGGACTAATAGTCAGTTGATGGCAAATATGATGTAATTTCCTGTGACATTGTATGCATATTAGAAGGGCCTCGCACATTTCCTTTCTGCTCAGTGCCCTAAAAATCCCAGAACCGGTCCTGGATCATAGCATCTTTTGGAAAGAACATCATGTTTGACAAAAACCAAGCATGCATTCTGCCCAGCTATCCGTCTTTGTTATGGGCTGAGTAGAGTCCGTCTGTTACCACTGGCATTTTTTTTTTTTTTTTTTTTTTTTTTTTGAAAACCTTTATTTTCCGAAAACATAATACACAGCGTCAGCCTACAACCACTGCGGGCCGGCCGCTATGACAATATACAGTCATCCCGAGGTACCTTGCGTTGCAGCAAATATGAACAAAAACACAACGAAGGGTTTGCAAGGAGCCCAAGGAAAAGGATAACGAGGGTTTCATTTTATAATTTTGATGGATCATCCTAAAGTCAGACAGGGTAGCTGAGGGGGCGAACAACATGAAGGATGGTCAACAGTGATTCATCTCCATTAAAATACTGGCGTAAACATTTACAATAAGGATAAATAATCACAGAGGTAGATGCCGTCCCAAATAGCGCCCGCCCATTCAGTGTATAAGCCAGGAATTACATCTAATTTGCCAACGATATGACAGGATATAGAAGGGAGCATCATATAGCAGAAAGAAAGGATCCAGTGACGTATAAAAAGGCAGTCATTGCATGTCCAGATTCGCGATCGGATATGCGCCCTCAATCGATAGTGGAAAAAGGGAAGGAAGAGCAAATTCTGTAAACATTCAATGACTATGCATGAGAATCGGTATCTATATCATAGAATCAATGAACCAAATGGTAAGGACGTAGACGCAAAACACAAAGAAAATAGACGTTCCCTAAAGAACCAAACCCAACCTCCCGTCTGACCCAAGAGACATAGGAAGAAAAAGAGAAATAAGAAGAAAGATAAAAAGAAGGCCATAGAAACGAAAAGAGAAAAGAATAAAGCCCCACCCCCCCACCCTGCACGTCGAAGAGGCTATGGCCCACCCCCCCCTACTAACGTGCCTGTCGCCCCAAGAGTACCCACATAAGGGAAAGACGGGGGGAAGACAACCCCCCGGAGAAGAAAGCCCGGGGGAGGGCCATAAACACTGTAACTCGGGCTCCCAGCCCACACCCTACCCCCAACCCAGACACCACAACCCACAAGAGATCAGTCCAGCTGTGGCCCGAAGCGAGCAATTATAACAAGCGTACAGCCACCCAGTACATTAAGAACATTCCAGTCCAGAGCGCAGCCAGCTAAGTAAGAAAGCATAGTAGGGACCCCCCCTTCTCCACTTGCCCCAGGACCGCACGCACACCAAACCCCCCATCACCTGAACAGGAATCAGCAGCTGTGCCCATCGATCACAGCCCTATGTAGGGCAAGACAAAATAACAATCAAAAGTCCCAAAGTAGTTTGAAAGTCCCGATGTCCGTCAGCCATGGATGCAAGACCAGAGCAAGGATCCATCACCCCTGGCCCGAGCGTTGCAAGCCTCCCAAAAATGGCGACTGCAGGAAACAGTCCGATGGCCGAACAAAGGGACAAGATGGCCGTCTCCAACATAGAGAAAGCATGGAAGGAAGATACGAGTGTCCCCAGTCCACAAGGAGTCGATTGGCAAAAGAGGCTGGCTTCCCAGCCCTAACAGGAGAAAGTACCACCGACTGGGGAAAGGAGGAGGCTTCAAAGGCAAAAGCTGTAAAGAAGCAGGGCAGCCAGGGAGTCTGCGATCCAAACAGGAGCGATGATGGTGGAGGCTGA
The DNA here is from genome assembly GCF_964263255.1 of Lissotriton vulgaris. Taxonomy (NCBI): domain Eukaryota; kingdom Metazoa; phylum Chordata; class Amphibia; order Caudata; family Salamandridae; genus Lissotriton; species Lissotriton vulgaris. Next base: position 425,300,143 of record NC_141696.1, read on the forward strand.
ACCTCGGAGTGCGGAGTGGAGAGCGACATTGTAGCAACATCGGTGTGCGAGCCAATAGCGCTGTTATCAGAAATCGCCGGCGACAATGCAGGTGCCTGCTGCAACTTAGTATCCGGGCCAAAGACAATTGTAGGCAGCAAAAAATCAGAGCGCCACCGGTGTCTCGGTGCTAGAATCGCCCCGTCCATTGTGCGGCACAAGTCCTTAATAGTTTGCCGACACGTAGATCTGAGATCCATGATAGCTGCTAGGATCTCCATACAGGTGGGGGCCCGCTGTAATCCCGCACAAGACGGCTGTTGGGTCCGCATCTCCGGTTTACAGGATTGAGTTAGAGCAGGCGCGACAGAATATCCAGGGGACAGAGAAGCAGCCATTTCTCCTTCCTCAGAGACCGCCATCTTTACATCGGCAATCCGGTGACAATGGGAGGGATGGGCGATCAGAAATCGGGACACATCAGGCAGGGGCGCCGGCAGGGGGGCGGCCAGCAGGGCAGAGGAACAATCCGTAAACGACCCCTCGTCGCTAGTCCAGAGGCAGATGCCGACGCAGGCGGTCCCGCCCGCCTGAGCCGAGTCAGCCCTCCAGTTGCACCGCAATACAGTACGAGGGGGGGGTGGGGGTACCGTCTCACCAGTGCCCACCGCATCCAGGTCCGGGGAGCCAAGGGTTCAGAAAATGACCTCACCGCCTCTCCCCGCCGGCGGTAACTCTGCTGCACGCAGCGGCGCTGCCAGTAGTCGTCTGCCCGGCACATCAGCATCCCTCGGCGGCCATCAGAGCTGAGTCAGGGGGGTGCACCGGCAAAAGGCTCACACGCCCGTATCTCCGTCCACAAGGCTGATAGGAGCCTCGGAGGAACGCGGTTGTAACCAGCACGTGCATGTGGTCGTGGCGCCGCAGCAATAACTCAGGATCCGTGGCAGGATAACGGTGCGGGAGTAGGAGGCTCGCGGAGCTGGGAGCCTACACGTCCGTCCTGTCAGCCATCTTGGCTCCTCCCCCCCACTGGCATTTTTTAAGGGTCACTTTTCTTTAAAGTAAGCAGCTTGTGACCTCTTAACTTTTCCCAGTAAATTTTATAGAGAGAAGAATGTTCTATAACGAGAACAAAACAAGTATTTGCTTTTGCATTGTGAAAATTAAAAGTTAGTTTACAAAGAAAGACAAAATTAGCTATGGCGGTAAGAAGGTAGGTGTGAGTAAGTGGAGGGAGGGACAGGGTAGGGGGGGAATTGGACCGGGGAGTGCCAATTTGAACAACTGTTTCCACATTTTAATGTTTTAAAGGTGTTGAAGTCTTAAACATTACTAGAGGTGCAACAAGCACACAATGTTCCATAAATATAAAGGAGTCAAATGCGTGTTTAATTCAAGAAAAATATGCAAAAGCACTTGTGAAGTCTGAGAGGTGCAACATCTGAAAGGGGATTGCAGTATGCCTTCACTCACCCCTATACCTGCATGGATTCTGAGGTGCTGGGTTGGGAATGGAAGTGAAAAAGAAGAGTGAAGAGACTTCATCTGTCTAATGCCTCGTACCTCGCTGTGGGTTACGCTGACTGATGGGTCATGCAAGTTAGCGGAGACCCTACACTGCACCTTAAAATCCACTGGCTAAGTGACATCTGTAGGCAGGTGACTCAATTTTTGAAAAGAAGGACACAGTGATGTGTACAAGACATTCCAGAAGGAATGTCAGAAATGCTTCAGCACCCACTATAGAAATGTGCCTGTGGAAGTGCAAGCCTAATTTGAAAATAAAGAAGACCATTTACAAAACAGTTAATATTGTGATAGAGAGCTACTTCTTTTGCCAGTGTTCTTTTAGGCTGCCCACAAAACATGAATCATAAGCACTGTGCAGTTTTACTAAGAGTAACTGTTGTTTATCCCATATTTCCTGAGACAGACTTGCGACTCAAACCATGTTTGTAAGAAACTGACTTTTATTTTCTTTGTTTTGTGCTTTTGTTTCAGTGGGAGCGGGCGAAGTTGCTAACTTTGCTGCCTATGCTTTTGCACCAGCTACATTAGTAACACCACTCGGAGCTCTTAGTGTTCTTGTAAGGTAAGATGCGTGATGGTTTTCCAAAAAAATGTTAGCAATAGAGTATTTAAGTTGCTCATCAACATTCCCCTCAAAGCACACAGTAGAAATTCAACCCACAAATTTAGTTCGCACATTCAAGCGTTTGAGATTAAATGTTGTTAAAATTGCGATACACTGGCTCCTAAGTTTATCTGATATTCAAAACCTCTATATACAGACTTATCAGCAAAGGTTACAGTGTCTGAGACATCAGATCTGTTTTAAATACAGATGAACAAGGTAGGGGTGCCAGTTTTCTCGACTGCTTTTTGCACTAGTGATCAAACTACTGGCAAAGTAAATCAAAGCAGATGCTCAGATGCAAGGCTTTGAGTGGACACTTGGAATGCAGAGAGGGTGGCTGCCTATGCAGACAATGTCCTGCTATTCCCGATAGGGCAAGAATGGTCCGGTCCAAGAGCGGTCTGGTCCAAGCGGTCTATACATTTCTTTGTTTATGGAGGATGCAGATTCTGAATAAAGGTAAGCCATCATTATTTTTGGTGGGCGATTCCCCCTCAGAACCTTGTGTGGGCCCGGACTTCGGTATCTGTGGGGGAAGAAAGGGGTGTTAAATACTTGGAGGTTTGTCACATTGGATGTGCAACTGACATGGGATCACAACACTCAGCCAATATTTTATAAGTTAGTTGATGAAATGAAGTTTTTGTCAAAGCTCCAGTTATTGCTAATGGGTGGAGCCGTGATATCTACAATGGTGGTCTTGCTGTGCATAGTATAATAAATGTAAAATGTCTACTTCGAGATATCTCGAGAGTACATTTAGCAAAATTAGGCAATGAAGGGTGTTCAAGCACTAACTCCCACACACAGGGGAACGATTCATCCCTCACTCCCTCCAGCTACCTAATAAATGTTCAAAATGTTGAAGGACACAACTAGAGATTTGCGGTGGGTGACAGAAACTAAAGAAACTCTCTTGTGGGGTTGCAGGGGAAACTGAGCTAAGTGGTGGTGCTATCGGAAAACAAACAATGGGATACCATAGGAATATTCTGCCTGGGAGGTGTGATGTTGGATGGGAGACGTAAATCAGTCACTAACTTGCAGTGGTAGGTCAATCTTAATTTTTCGCTACCCTCTTGGTACATCATGCAATCACCCCCCTACATGTCGGACTTGACGATGATTTCAGATTTTAGCTCCCTTTTGGACCGAAACTTTCATGAGGATAGAAGGGCGAACACTCGCCGGAATTAGAGGTGCGTTGAACCCTTTGTGTCCTCGGCCTTTAGAAAGAATCTGGACTATATATATATATATATATATATATATATATATATATATATATATATGTCCAAAACACTCGTCCAAAGGAAGAACAGGCCACAGCAGGGGAAACGTTGGAAGCAGCTTTATTTCACAAACAGCCGGCAATGAAATACACAAACACCCGCAGTGGCGAATGCATTTCGGCGTCTTTAGCCTTCTTCAGCGCCGTGGGTGTGACGAACAGGAAGCAGGTGAGTATCCCGGTATAAGTGTCCTCCCCCAACCTGCTTCGTGAGCAGCTGCTCCGCCCTCAGTGGTCAGTGCCAATCGCCTTAGTCTCCTAGTCGACGTCTCTCAACCAGCGCCTACAGGTTCCAGCATGCATTGGGAAAGTGCTGGAAGGCAATGCGAGAGGTGGAACAGCGGCGCCTGGAACCCCAATGTTCAGCAGTCCTGAAACAAACTCCTTCCTCGAGTCCCTAAACCGCATCCCCCAACACGCCTCAGGATTTCTTGTAGTGGAGGCAAGGTAACGCAATCACCTCGCCCTGCGTGATGGCAATGACATCTACTCCGCTTCTTCTCCTCCAGTGCGTGAGACCAGTGAGTCCAAAGCCACTTGATGATGCGGGAGATTTTAAAGCGCGACACTGGAGATCGCGCTGTGATTATGTCCAAAACACTCCTCCAAAGGAAGAACAGGCCAGAGCAGGGGAAACGTTGGAAGCCGATTTATTTCACAAACAGCTGGCAATGAAATTCACAAACACCCGCAGTGGCGAATGCATTTCGGTGTCTTTAGCCTTCTTCAGCGCCGTGGGTGTGACTAACAGGAAGCAGGTGAGTATCCCGTTATAAGTATATATGTATGTATTTCAGTAAGGCAAAGAGAAGAGTGCAGCACTTTAGTAGGCAGGGCGGCTCGGGGAAGAGAGGGACCACATCAGTCTTTTCATCTTGCTGCAGGTATTTAACTTTCTGTAGCTTCTTTGGAAATGCCTCAAATGTTGATCCATTCAAGCTTTCAGAAATTCCTTCAATTTTCAGAAAAAAAAAGAAGTACTTGGAAAATCTCTTAGAAGCTCAACGCGATGAATGCATAAATATAGCTAGTTGCAAAAATATTGTAAGTGTAATTCACAATATGAATGGACCAGAGCTTCACCTCTTGAGCCGTTGGAGTCCATAATTCTAAATTGTGTATATTTTCACTCTACTTCTATATATTTTCTTCAATGCAGTAAGCGGAGGAAAGGACATGATTAAACTGAAACTTAAGATGGGTATTACCAAATGAGTGCCCGGCGCTTCCTCATTGAGAGTAGGCGAGAATACCTTGAGAAGATGCATTGGTGTACGGTGGAAAGATGACCTCACTAAATCAGTAGTTCATGCTTGGCTTTTCCAACTTCAAAACGAGGTAATGCGCTTTTTAAACAGTCCGGCTAAATATGCCTTGTATAACACTGACATGAAAGATAGCGGCAAGTTGAACATTTTTTAATGAGCAAAAATGCAAAGGCTTTGATAATACTCAGGCAGATCTGAAAATGATTTTACATTTGTTGATAATAGGCAGTTATAAAATATCTTCTCGAATCACACCCACTCTACTCAACCTAGGCATACTACACCCCTCCCAATTCACAAAATGCACTATAGTTTATCAGCAACAGTATTCATGGATTCACCATCTAGAGTCAGTAATTTTTTCTTATACGAAATTTCATGAAGCACACCCCAGCTCCACTTTCTGCTGACTCCTCTTTTTTCTATTATATTTTCTCTTATACTTACTTAGTACCTTTTTGTCCTTCCTCTACACCCTCTCAGTCTACAGCTCAACCATGATGGAGACATTTTAGACTATGGTAACCCTTCTCTCAAGTTCACAAATAGCGATGCTCCTGCAAATATATTCGATGCTCCACTAATCTTCTCCACACAAGATTTCATTTTCCAATTCGTACTCTCCTTTATCCCTTTGGCCTGAAGAAAATACAAACTATTCTACACTAGGGCCAAACTTTCCAATAACTTCAATTTCATTTAACACAAGTTGTATACCTGTAGAAGCAATCCTGGTCTGCAAACCCCACCCCTGTGAAAAATTCCACTTTAAGAAATTTAGTAACTGAGGCCATAGTGACCCCACTCGTGCTCTTCACCACTACCCGCAAAGAGCTATAAACCACTAACACCATTACAAATCGTTCATTAGGTGGAAATCTCACTAAAGGCTCCATAATATCAAGTCCGTTTACTCTGGATCTCAGGAATAACCAGAGGCATTAAAAATAAAAGCACCGACAATTGGCAGCCCTGCCGTGTACCGCGGCTCAGCCTCCATGGCTCCAAGCGGCACCTCCCACGTGCACCCTTGCAGTCAGTTCCATGTAAAGCAAGCTGATCCAGCCACATAACCGTGGACCAAAGCCCATAAGCCTCAGCACCTCAAGCAGATAGCCCCAGTCCTACGTACATTGGTTATATTTTTAAATCTTGCTTCCATGGGCACTATTAAACATCCTCGATTTTTAACAGTAGGCAGGCTTCGTCAAGTGCTAACTCTTTTCATGGAAACGCGGTGGTTCAAACAACTTCCCTCTTTGCAGCTGTTTCTCCTGAATTTTCAGTTCACCTCATATAAACCAACATCATTCGCCACGCTGCTACTATTTTTTGTGGCCTCCTTCAATATCACACCTTCCAATTGAGCACTGTCCCATTCTTCTTTCCTAGTGTTGCTTCTCTTACCCATATAATAACGTGCACTTTCTCCTTGTCTAAAATCTAATGATATTTGGCATGAACAGTCAGTTACATTGTTCCTTAGTCCTGGCAAGTATCCCACTTGGAAATCATACTCGTGGTCCCACTTGTAAGGCAGGATGCCAATCTTTTAACCAATTGCATGAACAAATTTGCTCTAAGGCTGTACGGTCTATTCGAAAACTCATGACAAACAGTCATGGTTATACCCCAATGGAATACAGAAATCACTCTTGTTCATATTTAAAGTAAATCCTCAGGGGCGTGGCCAAGATGGCAGCACAGTAGGACGTGTGATTCCATCCCTCCGGCTTCTTCGCTTCATAGCCTTGCTTTTGCCCTGTCCCCTGCCCCCAAATATGCACATGGGTACCAGAATTTAAACGCGATTCCTCCGGTGCCGGTGCAAAGGTTGCTGGCGGACACCTAGGCGCTCTCTGCTCCAGTGCCTAGTCTGGTCACAAAGAAGCTGGAGCTGTAACAGCAGCTGGCACGCTTTCAGTCGGCCCTGGATTCCGCATGCAACGGCGCTGCGCGAAAGAGCCCCTGGGCTGGTGCATTGATCGACAGCAGCCTATGAGGTAGTCGCGGCCCGCAAACTGAAGAGCCTCCGGAAAAGCGCGAGGAAGCAATTGCTGCTCCGCTGGAGGCCTGCAGATTGCCTGCCATGTTGTCTTCTCTTCTGCCCTGGCCGGACCCGCGCTCTGGAAGCCTTTAGGCCTGGGGCCTGCAAGCACCACTCCACTAGGCCCAAGAAAGCAACTGGACCTGGCCTGTCTGTGTTGGCGCCTAGCAGAGTGGCTGACCTCCCCGGTCAGTACCGCATCGGACATCTGGTTCACCGGAGAGTTGGGGCCTGCCCACCCTTAGCGGTCCTGCATGAGGTGGGGTTCCGGCATTGCAACAGCTGCTTCACTGGCCTGGCATTGACTTTGGGTGGAGGCTGGCAGGGGGCAAAAGACTGAGGGCCCACTATCTTTGCAGGTGGGAGAGCTGATGCTGGGGTTGGGGGCCACGAGCCGCTAGAGTTCCCTTAGGAAGACCCCGTGTCCCGCAACGCTGCTTACCCTGTGTTATCACCGGGCCTCTCACCCGACTGCCAGCCCGAGAAGACCTAGGCTTCTCCACGCACCATCCTGCCGTGCGGGCGCCGAGATCTCTGAAGAGGTGAGGGCCGTCTGGACAGCGCGAGGCCCATCAAGGAGGACTTGCAGGCCTGGGCACATTTCTGCCAAGCACCAAAGACGTTCATTCCCCGGGCACCAACCCCGTCGCTTGCACCACGGACCACGGGCAGTGCAGTGGAGCTGTTGAATACTTGGGCCCGGTGGGGCTATTGGGCTACTTCATCACGGACCTCCTATAGCTACCTCTGGGCGCAACACAGCACCATGGCAATGACCCAAGCAAAGAGGGATAAGTCCCTCAAAGACTTGCTGCTTAAACAGTCAAGCGGCCCTGACACAGCAAATGAAGCGCCCCGGGACCGGGGACAATCTGAGCAACCAGAAGGGGCCGACAGCCCGGCTACGAAGGCCTTCATGATGGAGCTATACTCCTCCATCAAAGAGGACATCCTAGACCTGAAGGGCCAATTCTCTGCTGATCTCAAAGATGTCCGGCGGGACATAGACGAGGTAGGCGAAAGGGTGGCTGTTCTCGAGGAGCACAAATTGAGCCGGGAAGACGACCTTCACCAGCTGCAGCAGGAAGTACTCCAGCTGCGGGATCAAAACTTGGACCTGCAGGCCCATGCTGAGGATCTCGAGAACCCCTCACGGAGGAAAAACATCTGCACCCGTGCGGTGCCCTGGCGAGCAGAGGGGGACTACCTTGGATCCTACGTCCTAGCCCTCTTTCAGCAGGTGTTGAGAGAAGACAGTCCTCGGGAGGTGCAGATGGACCAGGTGCATCGTGTGGGCCTGCCCAGGGAAGAGAAGGCACTCCACCCGACATACTCGTCTGCGTGCATGACTTCCAGCTCCAGGAGCAAATCTTAGGCAGAGCCCGTGCGGCCCAGCCGATTCAGTTTCAAGGGCACTCACCGGCCCTCTTCCAGGATCTTGCAGCGTCCACGTTAACCAAAAGGAGAGAATTTAGAGTGGTCCCATCTTCGCGGCAATGGGATTCCATATTCATGGGGCCATCTCTTTCCCATCATTTTTTAGCACCAAGGGAAATTGCTACAGATTCGCTTGCTCGCTGAGGCTCTTGACCTGCTTGGGTTGGACAACACCATGACTACAGATCGGAGGGAAGGCCCTAGAGACCGGGCCACAAGGAGACTCCCAAGATGGCAAACTGTTGGTAAACCATCAGCCTTCACGAAACCAGACCCAAAGGCGATGGCAAAGGAACAGGAGGCTGTGCTCTCCTCTCTCTCTCAGCCTCAAGATTGTCTGAGTTCCCCTTGAACACCTCAGTCAATTTCACTGGGATGGGTGGCAAGGAGTGAAGCTGGGGGATGCCTGGGACTGTCACTTCTCCCAGATCAATTGAATGCCACTCCACAGTTCTTGGTCTACAAGGTACTTAGTTTTGCGGCTTACTGCCAAAGTCATGACCCCTTATGGTCTTTCTTTACTGACGTTCTTCTGTCTAATGAATGATGGCTGCAACAGCATGATTACTAAGGTAAAAAAAATGAAAATTTAAATTAAAATCTCGAACCAGACATGTGAGATCAGAATAGTAAATAAGTTACTTAAGTGAAGATAACTAGGCGTTTGGTATTTTGCAGAACGGCAATTCACCTTGAAACAACAAGCTACTCAATGGTTGGGGTGTACATTTACATTTCTGCAGTACTGCATCTTTCATAGATTTGTATGCTTGAACCATCCCCGTCCGCCTGGCAATGATTCAGACATGAATCTTTTGGATGCCAACGCTGGAGAATGAGAATTTGCCTAGCCTTCGTGCTGGTAAGTTCCAATTCTATTAAGGACTCGGAGGCGAGGATTATGCCTTCTTTCTATCGCTTTATTTTCCACAGCAGCAAGAAAAATATAAACAAACTACTTTTCCCATGAACATTTGGGAAAAAAACAAAGTCAAACATGAGTCCTTTCACAGTGTCCATGCACCGGCAGCTCCCATCATGCCTTGCTGCCGCTTCCTTCGCGCGAAGCCCATGTACCGGTCCATTCACGCATCCTGTTTGGAACCTTCAGTCCCTGCAAAAAGAACACACCGTCAGATCTTGACCGTCCCAACAGAACGTCATCATCCAAATGAAAAAACAACACAATTCAGAGCAACAGCAGATTAAGCAATCTAAGCATCATGAATGATTTACTTACGTTGCCTACTGGGAGGGTCCACTTCAAAGACGTCCCTGGGGGGGATAATCCTCGCCTCAGAGTCCTTAATAGAATTGGAACTTACCAGCACGAAGGCTAGGCAAATTCTCATTCTATGGCAGGACCGGAGGCTTCGGATTATGCCAGTTCAAAGCTTATCGACAACCAGCTGAGCTACTTCTGTAACTGGCTTGAAATAGAACCTCTTGAATGTTGAGTCCGAGGACCAATCGGCCGCTCTCATCAAATCCTATAGGCGAGCCCCGAGGGCAAAAGCTTTTGAGGCCATAGCTCCTCTCGCTGAGTGAGCGCCAAATTATTTGGTATCAATCCCCGCCTCCTGCATTACCCAACGCACCTATCGGGCGATCGTTGGCGACGTAACAGCCTTGTACGGTTTCCGTAGGGCAATGAGAACTTGTCTTTCCCCCGGAGGGCGAGTATCATCAGTCATATCCTCATAAGCACGGAGGCACTGCACAACACACCGTTTAGGGGAGTCCTGAAATGTGGGGTATGAAATAACCCTGGTAAGGGTCTTAGTCCGTCTACTGACCGTGAAAGAAACTCCTTCCGGAGAAAAAGCTCTGGCCGTGATATCGAGAGCACGCACATCCGAGACCCGTCAGCAAAATACCAGGCACAACAACATCACTAACTTAGCAGTCAACTCCTTACAAGACAGGAACCTGTTCGGCTGCCAAGAAAGGAACAAATTCAATACCCTATTCACCTCCCACAGGACGGAGTACCGAGGCTCGGGCGGCAATGAGAGGCGAATTCCTCTCGGGAGTCTACAAATCAAAGGGTGTTCCCCAATCGGGGAACCCTGCACCAAGTCGTGCCCTGCTGAAATCGCAGATCGGAAGGTATTGATCGACCGGTAGGCCAGTCCCTCCTGGGCCAGTTCGGCCAAGAAATTAGGGACGTGGACTACAGCTGCCCCCACGGGATCAACATTCCGTCACACACACAGACTCCATCTATGCCATGCAGATCTGTATCGCTTGGTCGTGCTATCAGCCCAGGCTTTGGAAAGCAAGTCCTCTGCCTTTCCCGAAGGGCCCGGGAGTGTCTAACGACGCCGGAGAGCCTCCAAGCCATCAGCCGCAGAGAGCCCTCTTGGACCAACCGGTGGGGAGCGCCGTCTGGATTGAGGAGAACGTGAGGAAAGTGGGGGAGTAGGATTGGAGAATCCCAGGATAGTTCCAGAAGAACTGGAAACCAAACTTCTGACCTCCACCATGGAGTGATCATCACCACCTGCGCCGACTGGCGACGTAGCAATGCCGACACTAGCGTTATCATCGAGAATGGGGGAAACGCATACACCTGCTCGTCGACCAGTCCTGGAGGAACTCATCTGTCGCCTCCGCCGCTGGATCGGGCGCCAGCTGAAATACCTCGGGAGTTGATGGTCCAGGCGGGACGCAAAAAGGTCCACTGAGAAGGGACCCCACTGGTCCGACAGCCTGGCGAACAGAAGAGGATCCAGCTTCCACACGCTGGCATCTAGGATGTTCCGGGAGTGCCAATCGGCTACCTCGTTCTATCGCCCCGGCAAATACTCTGCCGTGACCGACACTTGATGGTCCAGGCAGAAGTGCCAAAGTCTCTTGCGAGGTCCGCCAGCATTTTGGATCTGGTGCCCCCCAGATGGTTGATATAACGGACCGCAGACACGTTTATAACGGACCGCAGACACGTTGTCCATCCTGAGAAGGACGCAGGACTGCACCCTGCCCTTGGTCCAACACTGAACCGCAAAGGAGCCCGCCAGTAACTCCAAACAGTCGATCTGTAAAGATTGCTCAAAAGTGGACCAGGCGCCACCTGTGGAGAAATCTCCGCACCTGGCTCCCCAGCCTGAACGACTGGCGTCCGACTCTATCACGATGTCCGGAGCGGAGCCAAAAATCGCACAGCCATTCCAAGCCTCCATGTGGGTGAGTCACCATCTCATTTCGTCCCTCACGTCGTCCGACAACGGGTTTAGCTGAGAGAGTACGTTAGCCCTTTCCGGAGATGATACGCCTTCAAGCGTTGCATGGCCCGATAGTGGAGGGGCCCGGGAAAGATGGCCTGAATCGAAGACGACAACAGGCCCACCAACCGCGCCAGGTGACGTAAAGATATCAATGGCTTCGCCAGAGTCTGGTGCAATTTGTGCCTGATCTTCGCCATCTTCCTGGCGGGTAGACTCAAGGTTGAAGACACCGAATCTATGTTGAAACCGAGAAAGGTTGCACACTGGACGGGAACCAGAAGGGACTTCTTCTCGTTGATTAAAAAAAACTCAAACCTTGAAGGTCGACCGCGGACTGCAATTGAGACCGCAGGCGTCTCGGGCACTGGTCCATGAACAGCATGTCGTCCAAATACACGATCATCCTGACACCTCGAGCCTGTAAGTCCTCCACCGCCGGACGCAACACCTTTGTGAAGCACCACGGCGTTGAGGATAGCCCGAAAGGTAGCATGGTGAACTCGTAAACCTGACCGTCCCACCTGAACTGGAGGAAACGACGGTGTGGAGGGAAAATCGGGACCGCTAAGTAAGCGTCTTTTAAATCGAGCCTGACCATCCAATCGGACGGGTGCAACACATCCCGCAAGAGGTGAATCCCCTCCATCTTGAAATGGCGGTACACCAGCCATTCGTTGAAATCCTTTAAATTGATCACCGGGCGACGACCCCAGTCGACCTTGTCGACCAAGAAGAGGTTGCTTAGAAAACCGGTGTGGTTATCGCAAGTGCAACAAATCGCCCCTTTTTGGAGGAGGGCAGCGACCTCTTCGCTCACCAAAGCAGCATCACGCTGCGAAAAAGTAATGGGGCGAGGACGCTGAAGCTGACACGGACGGCCATGGAACTCCAACTGGAAGCCCTGAACCGTCTGCAGCACCCAGGCATCGCTGGTAAGGGAAGAACTGCGCTAGGCGACCCCTACCCGCAAGATTGCAGAGGGTAGCACACTCACCTCGTCCACCGCCCTGTTGTTGGCCTCTCTGACCACCACGTCCTCGGAACTTCTGCCCTCTGGTGGGGTAGAAGTTGTTGAAACGGGCATTGTCTTGAAACTGCCCGCGTCCGGAGCCTTGTCCTCTGTCTGAGCTGGTCCCCGACCAAACAAGTGGCCCCTGCCTCGTCCGGCCCTGTCAAAAACACGAGGGGCGAAGACCTTCTTTATGTTGGACTGAGCCCGGTCCAAGGAGGTAAAAGTTGCCACAAATTTACCGAGCTCCTTGATAAATGGGTCTCCAAACAGCCCACCCTGGGCCACAGCGCCTGCCTCAGACGAGGCGAGGTCTCCTAACTTGGGGTCCACTTTAATTAAGAGAGGCCTCCTCCTCTCTGTAGAGAGGGCACAGTTAGCATTGCCCAGAAAAATGATGGCGCGTTGCGCCTAGTTTGTCAGAACCTCCAGGGGAATCATGTCCCCCGACACCTTGGCTTCCTCCGCCATGTCCAGAATTGTAGTCATGGGGCCTACAGCATCGAGTAGCTTGTCCTGGCACGTACGCCTGGACCTGTCTATCCCCTTCCGGGGATCCTTGACAAATTTGGCCAGGAAGGTAGCCATCTTTGGATCAATATCCGGAGTCATAGCTACCTTGCCCTCTAAGGAAGGCCGAGGGCACTCCGCCCGAAGGCGGCTACGGGCATCTTTATCCACCGGCCTCCTGGGGCGATTCATACTGGGCCACTTTATCGCATGGGACCCATTCTGACGACCTGGGGTGGACGATATCGTCCGGGTCCAACATGTCCGAAGGACCCGCGGAGGAGGAAGGTTGAGACGGGAGCCAAGACCTGGAGGAACATGCCCCCTCCTCAGAGTCCGGAGAATCATCGTCCTGCTGTGGCTCCGGAGACATAGTACGAGGAGTAGGTGGCGGCACCTCCCCGGGGAGGACCGGAGGGGGTTGGGACCCCTCCATAGCCAGAAAAGCTCTCTTCACCTTCGCAAAAGCCGTAGGGTCAACCCCCTCCGTACAAGGTCTCTTAGAGGGAGGGGGAGGCGGTGACTGGTCAGGGCTTGAGGCCAGGGGAGGCGCCCGAATAAGGGCCGCGAGCTTAGCGTACGCCTCATCCAACCGCGCCGAAAGGCGTTGCTCAAGGGGGTACCATTGCTTGGACAACCGCCCTATAGATTGAGTCGTCAACCGCCTGGTAAAAGTCATCATCCAAAGGGACGTAATTCAGAGGGTCCTCCTCTGTATACTGGCCTGGCTCCCTCTGCATAGTGAGTTAAGTTAAGCTCCAAAGGGCAGAGAGATATGGCACAGGGAATGAATTTGACCCTAAGGGGCACTATATGGTCTGGGGAGGTCCCAGGGGTATGGGTGGCCCAAGACACACAATTATGGGGGCAAGCCACCCGGTGAAGCGTCCCCGCGCCAAACACTTTCGCAATTACGACCCTGCAGGGTGTCAACTCACAATACAACCCACACAGGGCGTCTATTTAAACTGAGGGAAAACCTAAATTGCAACCCCTGAGGGTGGCAGAACCGGATGGCAGGGCACAGGTTACACGCTGTTGAAAACGCGCTAAAAAACGCTCCAAAAAAATGTCTGAGAGCGCGCCTGCAATCAGCCGAGACAATGCCCTTTAGCGGCGAGATAACCGCACCGCGCACTACTGGGCACCAGAATCGTGTGAGGAGCGCAAAAGCGTCCCGCGATCGTAAGGGAATCTGTGACCGGGAAAAAACAACCAGCGCCTGACCCAGGGACAAAACGCTCAATCCACAGATGCCACAAACTCAGGAGAGAAGAAAAAAACGACTTAACTTGCTGCTGAGCAGCGAAGGAAGAGGAAGCGGCAGCAGGGCATGATGGGAGCTGCCGGTGCATGGACACTGTGAAAGGACTCATGTTTGACTTTGTTTTTTTCCCAAATGTTCATGGGAAAAGTAGTTTGTTTGTTTTTCTTGCTGCTGTGGAAAATAAAGCGATAGAAAGAAGGCATAATCTGAAGCCTCCGGTCCTGCCATAGAACTGGAGTTACAGGTACCGGTAAGTAAATAATTTCTTTAACCATGCACAGAAGCTTAATATGACATCACTGTAGTTAATACCATTGTTGCAGTCTTGCTTACTAGTGTAAGAGTCTTGATTGGTCTGTGAAAACTGGGTATTATTCAATACAGAGCTATTTGAAAATCGTAAAAAATCACATGGCGGTGCAAATTGACAGCTGAGCTCTCTTCTTGCAACATGCCCTCTATTCCGTAACATTTGTATTTCCGAGGGTCAGCAGTTTAACAATTTTAACTCGTACCGTACTCGCCATAGCAAAAGCAGCCAGGTCTGAAGGCACTTTAGTTAAATAGTAAATTTAAAAATGGCATTAACAGTTCATTTTACATACTATGCCATTCTGGAGCATAATTAATAGTACTACTACCCCTAGGTTCCCAGGCATAATTATTTTGGCTCCCAGACATAATTATCTTGGCTTATGTCAACCACTAGTTTTCAAGGGGAGACTTGGACATGACATTTTCTCAGAAAATATTTTAAACTTTTCCGCGTGAAGTGTTTTGTGTTTTATATGGAAAATCATAATACGATTTTATAATTAAAGAGGAACATCCCTGTCTGTCTCTTACTAAAATACGATGTGCAATCTTGCAAGTTTTTGGAGACAGAAATTCTTACCTTTTGGATTGCTTTCCTCCTGCTGAAACAAAGCACAACCTATATTTTACCAATTCATAATCATTACTTATCAGGATTTGTACCCAATTTAAAATGTCCTAAAGCACAAACCACACCCTTTAATTTGTTTGAAGTGAATGAATGCAGGAGTCCACACAAACCTATTCTATTCCCATTGCCTGAGAATATATATTTTTTAATTTTCGAAATAATCAGTTTGAAAAACAATATTATTGCACTAGCTCCTCAAACATTTGAAATCGGTATGAGCGATGATTATTGCTGTGGTTTGTTTTCAGTGTGCAATAAAAAATGTGGGAGATCTACAGTGTGTCATCAATCTTTCATTCTGAAAGCAGCCTAGTTTCTATGATGTAGAACAATTTCTCTGAATGCTTCTCTGCTGTCGGTAGAGCACTTGATGTAATTCTTGACTGACTTGACCACTGAGCCATTGACCTGTGTACTAGGTTTGGCTTGCAATATTGAGGGTTGGCCATCTAAAGAACAACTTTTCTTCTTGCAGTGCAATTCTGTCATCCTACTTCTTGAGTGAAAAGCTAAACCTTCATGGCAAGATTGGATGCTTGCTAAGTATATTGGGATCAACTGTGATGGTAATCCATGCTCCACAAGAAGAAGAACTGGAAACTTTGAATGAGATGGCCCGCAAACTTGTTGACCCAGGTAAGACGAGAAGCGAATGTGTTAATCTTACAGACAATAGAGAGGCGTGACATTAGGTCATAGCGTGATACAGATGTTTGAATAAAAAAAAAAATTCTTCCTGCCGATAGGATCCAACCTAACTACTAGAGGATGGTTGTTTGGCAGTTATTTTACTACCATCTTTTGGTATTATGTTTTAATTGCTGTAACTATATACAGTGCAGTGAAAGGTGTTTTAATGTCGGTGTATTTTTCCCGTAATCAATTTGAAATGCTCGACTTCTGGATGTATTTTCAATATCCTACCCAAAAATTCTGAAGTCTGACCCAAAATATACCAGAATTTTCAGAAGGTAGAATTGAAATTTGGAAAAAAATGTGCTATTGCTGTCCGGCAATCAACAGGGGTGGAAGTTGCAGTTGACCACCTGCCAGTAGAATTTTCTGCTCTTTTTCTGCACTGCTTTAGGTGCAATAAACCACTACCCTGTGTTCGATCAGATGCAGTAATAAGTCAGTGTGAAATTCTAGACTTCTTCCCCTGCATGTCGGTGATATCAGCTGATTGAGTGGATAACTAACACATTGGGCAGAATGTAACAAACAGTTTTCAAAACTTACTGTAGACGTTTTAAAAGATTTAGGTGAATAAGAGAGAGAGGAAAAACGTTAAAAAGAGCTAGTTCATTTCCCCTGTATGCATCAATGTAGTCAAGAGGAACTGACTCGTTGTTTGAAGCCTCAGGGTTATGTTTGTGGGAAACCAGTAGGTTTCTTAAGAAAACCCTCACCCACCAACCTAGTTGGTGGCATGCTTTATCATCAGGTCCCACCCAAGGTGCTGAGTGCTGTGGGTGTGCTGTGACGCCTGAACTACAGCGGCGCGTTTTATTTGTGTGCAGTGTGGTGCAGTGAATGTGAAACCAAACTGAATTATTGACGGTTCCAGATGTTAAGTGGAATTTGATGTCTAAGTGAGCAACTGGTAGTGCTTCTGTTATTCATTTTACCTTCACATCGGAAGATAAAGTTCAAAGCAGTGGTACGTGGGAGAGCAGTATAATTCATGGGAGACTTCAATTCCTGTATGAAACGCCATCTTTAATTTCTTCATTTCAGGCTATTTCTAGCATCTAAAAGTCTTTAATAAATCAAGTAGCTGCTCAACTGAAATAAGTTATTACAGTTGGGTTCTTGGTCATATTGCAAGCGCAGAGCCTACAATCATGGTGAAAGGCAAGTCATGGGGCATAATTACAGTTGCCGTTTAAACAGTGAACCCAAAAGCTGGCTTTTCCTTCTTCTGCTCTGTTTTTCTAGATAAACAGTGATCATCAGAAATGAGATATTCATGGCAACGTGTTTATTTTTTGCGCCCTTTAGGTAATTATAATACATGGGATTCCGCAATCTCTATTTAAGAACCAGTCTTAATTTCTTTGAGATGACATGACACACACTCAATTATCTATTATAAACAAATGACAGAGCCGGTCAACTATAATAATTTAATTACAGTTGATTTATGACATCACAATGACTTGTGCCAGAGCCAACAGCCTAGGGAAAGGCATATCACAAAATCTAGACGTGGCTTTTATTTGCTCTGGTCGGTTTTACTAGCATTTCTTTTAAAGGCTGACTGAGACTAATATCTTTGTTCATCCAATATCTAACTGCTTTTGGTGTTTTTAATTTTGTACCACAGATTTTACTTTTATTCTTCATAACTGCTAACATCCTATCTCTTTCATCTGAAAGAGCAACATACAAAGGGTTTTAGCAGTTTGTGGGAAGAGTAATGGTGGGAACATTAATTTTGAGGAACAAAGTAGCTGCTTCCATACACAATAAGGATTACAAGTCACCTTGAAGTCCCATTATCTTATAAATGAACTCTGCCTTTGGTCTCTTTCCTCTATATGGTTACGGAACGCTTCAGTGCTTGCAATATATGGGATAAAGTGCACCCCGCCTTACATTACAAGAATATTGCAAGTCATAGAAGAGCTTAGTTATGGAACTCCGAGGTGATTTGCAATATCCTTGTCGTGGGTCTCTGGTGTTAAGTCGATCACTGTAATGTGGTTTAGTAAAGTCCATAATGGGGAAAAATAAAACTGCTTGTTCGCCATTATTTCAGCTGAAATTTGAAATATAATCTCTCAAGCAGCAGGCGGGTGAGAAAATAGTAGCCCTTCCCCGTGGCAGTATATTATATCATACAACACCTGCAAAAAGTGAACGGAATGCATTGCAACACAAGTTGAAAAGATAGCTTGGTTTGGGTGTCTACTGCAGTGTTTGGTACATGTAATCCAAATTATATTTAGTTTTCCTTCTAAATTTCATAAAATGAGGGTTAATGTGCTCTGTTACAACATCTATTAAATTATCAAGAACCTTTTTTTCATCAGACTTTCTCACAGAGCAAGTGAGAGAGAGGCAGAAAGATGGAAGAAGAAAATGAGAGGTAAACATCCAACTAAAAAGAGCACACTTTTTTTCAAATAGTAAGAACCAACTAATTGGTAAAATATAAAATACAAACTATTACTGCATATACACCAGGTGTAATTCAGCAAATCAAACTACTGCCAACCAGTCATTTAAACGGATTAGAAATAGCAATAGAGACTTTAATCTGTTCTTTTTTACTGTTATGGTTGCTCCCAACACTTGAGTTGTGTATGGTATAATTTAAAACATATGGACACACAGAGGCCAGGATTTTAAGGACACTAAGGGGCAGTACATATGACTGGAAATGGCGTATACTTACAGTGTGTCACGAACTCGTCCGCCCATTATTTCGTCAGCGCAGACGCGGCGAGCGGGCCGTGACGGAACTGTTCCGTCACAAGCACAGCTCACCCGTGGCTTGTGACGGAACAGTTCCGTCACAAGCATGCAACGGGTTAAACTACCCACATCCACCACCACTCCAACTCTAGGAGCACTTGCCTGCTCAACTGCAGCAAGACTGACTATTACAGACTGTTGAAAGAGTACAAAGGTAATCTTGGAATCTAGAGGACGATCTTTGAAAACAATGTTAGCATAGAAGGATGTAAAATTAAATAAATGAACAGCCAACTTTTGGTACCAGATATAGGACTTTCAAACAGCATTGTAAGGCTCCGAACTTTGATCTACTCTATCTACACCTCCAATGTGTTTGTTGTAGTCTAGAATGCACACTGGTTTGCACCCTTCTGCAACCAGACTCCAACCAGTCACAGGTGCAATACTTTCATCATGATTTAGTTGTCAGCATGTGGACATCTCGTCTGTCTGAAAATTTCACAGCAAGGAGTTCATTACTATGCTAAGCACTATTCTGTCTTATTTCAAGTGTTTTTTACACACAACCTCTTTAGGGTAACCTTTATAGTTTGAGCGGATTGTGCCACAGTGCCCACTCTGAGCAATTATTTCAATAATTGCACAGCTGTGTAGACCTTGACCACGTATAAATGGTGACCCTTGTTAAAAAGTGATCTGGCAAGTTCCCACACAATTTCTCACTGTCTCCAGAAGTGGAAGGACAATTATGGCCGGGGGAGGGGGTGTGAACTGAAGAATCCCTAATAGTGTACACCCTGTAAGTATACGCCATATCCAGTGGCCCTTTCACCCAGCATATAAAGCCTAATATCGTAACATGATCTCTTGCTGGGAATGTATTGTCTGAAAACCAAATGCCCCTTGAACAAGACCAGAGACTCCTAGACAAATATATCTTTCCCAGGAGCCTGGATCTCCGAGAAACGATCTACTAAATTGGTCATAGACAGGCTGAATCTTGAAGAGCTGGTCACAATTAGGGTAATCTTGCCTATTGTTTCTATGCACTCACGCCGGCACCGCAAAGTGTATGTTTTTCTATTCTGATATACATTAAATAGGAATTGAGTAAAATATGTAGATTGGCATTTCATTACATGGCATCTCGCAGGTGAGTGGCAGACAAGGTTTCTCGTGTTGGCTATACAGGGGGAAATAGGCCACGAATAGTCCCCAGACCATCCGGACACTGTCGGGAACCGAACACAAGCAGTAGTGACATTGAGCGCCATGACCCTTAAACTGTGTTTAAAGTTGGAGCAAAAAGTATTGAATGGCAGCAAGCTGCTAAGAATCTGTGTTTGGAAGGGTTAACCTAAGCTGTCCTAACCACCCAAGGGAACTGAAGGGGAGCAAAGCAAAAAACGTGCAAGCAACATAACTACACAACTGGCGCAAAAACACACCAACTGCTGTTGTCGGGCAAAGTGAGATTCAGTGACAGGTGCTTAAATCTTCTCCGCCATTTCTGACGCGGAATATTCTGGCTCTTCTGGAATGTTCTTGCTCTTTCTACTTTGCTGTTTGATATATGTGATTTTGTCACGTCCCCATCCTTTGTCTCCCCAGGTGCCATTCAGCTGTCTCCCAAAGTCCACATGGCTCTACATGGCTGGCACATTGCAAGCTAGTAATGTGCAGCCTGAGATGCAGTTGTGTTCTGCAGCACCTTCACTAATCCACAGCGACTACAAAGTCCAGAATTCTAACATACGCTCCTCCCAGCGGGCTCCCCATGCACCTGTTTAAATCAGTGCCCACTTTATTAGGGAAATGGTTTTGGTAGGTCTTCAAGGGTGAATTCCTATTACGCTTTGTTAAGCCTGAAGACGGCGATGTTGTTGCATTGAATCTCACAGATTAGGAAAGTAGTCAATGTTTTTCTGTTGGTTACCCCATCTGACTAACCCTGGTGAAGCTGATTTTCTCTGTGATAATCTTTAATAGTCTCTCTTACCATTGCCTGACCGGTTTAGTTGTCAGGTAAGCCTTTTTCATCTACACAATTCATAAACAATGCATGCATATACATACTGTTTGAGTGTCGTACACATCCTCCTTCTGCCCATGACCGCATACATCCCGAGGCAGTAGGTAGCCCACCGCAGCCATTCGCTGCGTTTTCCTATGAGAGATGGCATTTTGCCTGATCCATTATGCACATCTACCTGAAAATGAGTGTGCTTCAGTGCCAGGGTTAGTAGGCCAGTTCAATCGTTTTACGTGTTTTTTCTTTTTATAGTTCCCTTTCTTTCCTTCTCCCTTTTTTTCATGTTCCTTAGACATCCTGCAGCTTTTTAGGCAGTGCTCATTTTAACTGCAGTGTACTGCGCATAGCCATTGCTTCTAAATCAGGCAGCCATCTTGGAATGGTTTTGTCCATAGTGTATCATTACTTTACTCCCCCAAGGTGGCTGCCTTTTTTTAAAAGCATAAAGTTAGCCATCTGTGATTGGGTCAACATTGGTACTCTATGTACAGGGCCATTTCAAGGTGGCCTCCTGTTGCAGTGTTTTATGAGCGACTATCTGGGAAGGATATTTGCATAGTACATCTTTGTTTACTACTCCAAGGCGGCTAGCCCATTACTTATAAACTTGGTAGGCACGTTGGAGTTTGAAAACAATGATACATTATCTACAATACCATTGCAAAACATACATAATGTTATTATTTATTGAAAGCATATGACTACCATATTGAAGCCATCTCTTATTTTCTTTTTTGCACTTTTACTCTGTTAATTTATCTTTCATATGTTTATCTGCCTTTTGAGTCTGATTGTGTTTTATCGTGAGTGTGTAAGTGGATGAATGCAAGATTGTGTCTCTGGATGAATGAACAGATCGGAGTGTAACAATGAACAACTTAGTGTATGTATGATGACTTATCAAGTGCCTAAACTCACCAGTGACTGAAGTTGCACTTTCAGTTATAAGGCAAACGTTTTGGCATTGAAAATGCTTGTCTTTAGTAATATATTTATAAAGTTTTATATAGCGCGAACATGATCTGTGAGGGTAGCCGAGCGCTGGACAGGTGGGAGAATTAAGCAACAAGTACAAGACACGAACACAATAACAAATACAAAAGGAGTACAATCAGAGAAGAATAACAATTTGAGGAACATGACCTCTGTAGGATATCACCAGGATAGTAGTCATGATCAGCAAAATAAAATTGACACGGGTAAGATCAAGACCAACCATTTGTTCAACAGAAGTGATTTCACTTCTTTTTTTAAGGGGGCGGTAGATGAGATGAGATGGATTTCCATAGCCAAAGTATTCGAAATTTTCAGGGCGATACCTGAGAAGGCTCTGTTGCACGTTTTCGTTTTGTGGAAAATCTGTGGTTTCAGCAGCAGGGAGCTGGTACTTTGCGTTGATCTGCATCCGCTTGATAATTCTGGCTTTTGTGCCAAGTATGTAGGGGTATTGAAATGTAAAGCTTTGAGTCATGCATGCAACTTTTTGTTGTATTGTGAAATGTGCAGGACAACTAACATGACATTTTTGTTTTCTATTTCAGGTTTTGTGGTGTTTGCAACAGGTGTTGTCATTGTGTCACTGATGTTGATTTTTGTTGTTGGACCCCGCCATGGACAGACCAACATTCTGGTGTACATAACAATCTGCTCAGTCATTGGAGCGCTGTCAGTTTCCTGCGTTAAAGGCTTGGGGATTGCAATAAAGGAACTCATTGCAGGAAAGCCAGTTCTTAGCCATCCTTTGTCCTGGGTCCTCCTGCTTAGCCTTATCGTCTGCGTCAGTACACAGATTAACTATTTGAATCGAGCTCTGGACATTTTCAACACATCCCTAGTGACTCCAATCTACTACGTGTTCTTCACCACGTCTGTTTTAACGTGTTCGGCCATTCTCTTCAAAGAATGGCAACACATGTCGGTTGATGACCTCATTGGCACCTTCAGCGGCTTCCTCACAATCATCGTAGGGATCTTCTTATTGCATGCCTTCAAAGATGTTAATTTTACACTCTCAAACTTGCCCGTGTCCTTCCGGAAGGATGACCATGTAGCAAACGGCAGCGTGTCCTCCAATGTCTATGAACGCTTTAATCACGATGAAGAAAATCAAACACAAAGTGAACTGCCATCTGTGGAGCACTTCTCCCTAAGAAGAAACGGAAGCTTGACAACATTTTAAGAATATTTATCTCTTAAAGCATAGAAAAACTGTGGAATTATCAGCCTCCGAATCTTTCTGAATGAAGTAGTTGTATCTTTTTTTTGCAACTCGTAGAGGCAATTTAATTATAGTTTGAATATGGACCAAGCTTAGAAATTACGTTCAAGTTTAATTATTTTTCTTAAGGCATTAAAAAAAATGACCTATGGCTACTTGATTATTTTTTTTCCCGGTCGTCCGTTTTCATGTGGGGCTTGTAAATACACATTTTTTATTTGAATGTTTCAATTAAAGCAGTTCATGAACTGATGAGAACTGGTTTGTATTTAAGAAATAAATATTGCATTTCTGCAGTGATACAATAATAAATAAACTAGTGTGACTCCCTTAATATCATCACATTATTTCATTCTATACATTACCCCCAGCACAATTATATCCGTTTATATTTTCTTTAATTTTATGAGACTAGGGCTTACTCTGTGATGAGCCTCTGTTGTACAGTACGTGTTGTTTATTTGGCATTTTGAAAAGACAAAGGAAATAAAGAAATTAAAACAAACAACAACCAATAATGGCATCAAAAGTTTGCCCAACAAACCCCTTCCCCTGGAAATTGTCATACATTGCAAGATGGCGAACATTTGGGACTTGTTATTCCGGAGTGTTGGACATGGCATAGGTGTAAAATATTGCCAGGGGCCTTTGGTAGTTGAATGGGAGAGTTGGAGCAACGGGAGCTGGTACATGCAGTCGGGGATCATGAAAGGTGGACAAAGAACATATGTGTCGTAATGGGGGACATGGACTGCCGTGGTTAGGGGGGAGTGGGAACCTGTAAGGGAAACATTGATTCCATTTGGGAGCATGTCAATGGTGCTGGAACCATTTTCAGACTGCCGGTGCTGCCATCAATGGTACATCACGAACATCATAAGGGTTGTGAAAAATACAAGCCTCACCCAAAGAACAAGTGTAGCAAATGAACCATGACCATTCTGCAGGAGAGCGGTGAGGGTGTGGTATGTAGCCAATGGTGCATTTTGGAGTATACTGTTGAAAATAAATGACTAAATATAGTGTATAGCAGAATGCCATTTACAAGCAGCACATTTTTCATTATAAAGGCCACGAAATTCCCCGACTTGCAGTTTTACTTATCAAAACTATATCACGTTCAAACGATAATGTGTGGAAATCGAGGTTTGGCAAATATTTCATTTGTACATCACTAAGTAAAGTGTCTTGATTTGTTTTGATCCTATTAAAATCTTTGTTTCCATCAAACTTCAGAATTTCAAAAAAACGCTGCTTCATTTGTGCTTTGCAAACTGCTGGTATATGTTTTAAAATATATGTACAGTTCATTTACATTTAGTTGTGTGTTACAAAAAACATCCTACAGCCATTCCTTTCATGCTCCCTGTACCCAAGCAAGATTGTCAGACAGTCCGCTTTACAAAATCTTCTTACTTTGGAGTTAGAGAAAGAAAAGTAAACACCAATCTCATGCTAAAGGAATATGCCTGATATTTGACCTCGGTCTTTGAAGGCACAGCAAATGTCGGAAGATAAAAGCTTAATTTAAAGGCATCTTTATTGCTCATTTACTTTCTGAACTCCAGCATGGTATTCTTGGGGGAGCACTGCCCAGCATCCCTACTGCAAGCGGGTATGGAGCATGTAAGTACATGAACTGTTGTGTGTTGTTCTGATGATTGTGCTAGATCTTTGTTGGCTTTAAACAATACACAGAAACATTTCATGTGTGTTTTAACTATATGGAATTACGGCAGTAGTAAAGTTAAGAAAATCCAGCTACATATTTTTAATACAAATTTGGTGTTCGGGAATATGAAGGATTTACTGAGTGGGGATTACATCTTTGAGTGCTGAATATGGGTGCACTAGCCAGTAGGGGCCACACCAGCCTACCCCTTACATCTTTGTTCTCCAAAATAAAGTGTAGAGAAGTTGGGTAAAACCGGGGACGATTCTAATAAAATAATCCTGCCCTGTAAGTATAAGATGTGATGCTATGAGAAGAATCTGACAGATCTCAATCAGTCAGCATTTGTAAATGGCAGAACTGTCAACCCAAAGGGTATCTGGGCGATGTGTCTCCGAAGAGCTAGGTCTAGAGTCTATTTATGAAGTCTGCCAGCGAGGGGGCTGTACGGAGCTGGAAGGGAAGGTCGCTCCAAGTCTTGTCAGCAATGTAAACGGAGCGGCCACCACGGCAGCTGTCTGATGCGAAGGGTGTGTGCGAGGGTGAGTGAAGAGGAGGGCAGGTATTTAGATGGTAGGTGGAAGTTCAGTCGATGGTTGATGTAGGTTGGTCGTTGGACCTTTGTAGACGTGTGTGAGGATCTTGAACTGGCATCTCTTCTGGATGGGGAGCCATTGGAAGTCTCTCAGGTGGGGGAAGATGTAGGTTTGTTTGGGGAGGTTCAGGAGGAGTCTGTCTGCGGAGTTCTGTATGGTCTCGAGTCTTCTGAGGAGCTGGGTGGTGATGCCGGTGTAGATGGCGTTTGATTAGTTAAGGCGGCTGGTGATGAGGGCCTGAGTGAGGGTCTTTCTGGTGTTGGTTGGGATCCATCTGAAGATTCTGCGGAGCATGCGGAAGCATGAGTAGGTAACTGCATTTACTGGTCATTTCATGGTCAGTTGGCTGTCGAGGTTGATGCCTCCAAGTGAATACATGTCTCAAGATAAAGGGATGTTGAAGATCATAAGTATACGTCATGCTCTGAAATTTCAATAGATACTAATCTTGTCGCCTCCAAAATTTCAGAAAACATCAAAACCTCAGCAAGAATAAAAAAAAAATGTCCTTGATTCAACAAAAATGGTTTAAAAGAAAAGTCAAGAATGGTCTGGGCTTCTTACTCAACATACAGAATGTTACACTGTGAGGTTTAGGGAACCTCTAGTGATTCTGGGGTTTATTAAAATAATCCGTTAATTTTTATATCGCCGCTTATCTCCCAGGAGGGTATCCAGGTGCTTGCAGGGCCCAAGAGGTCTGGTATTGAGTGCTTTCCGGAATTCCAAAAGCATGGTCGTTCTGTCTGGGTCGGAGTACTGCAGGCCACAAGCTCTGGTCCAATGCAGAGGTGTTCTTCCCGAAGATTAGTACTTCAGTTTTGATAAAGGCGATGTTGGTTGCTTCTCAGGTAATTTATGCTGCCCCAGTGTTCAACGAACGGGAAAATAACAAGAGTAGGCTCGTAGGTTGACCTTTTTCATTCAAGAGTGGGATCTCATTTAGTGTAGCCCAAACAAGAGGGATCTAATGTGATCTATTTAAAGCAGTACCTTCCGCAAGCCACTGGTTTCTTGGGTTGTTTTGAACTATATTAAGGGGAGGTGGCTGATAATATTATGCCTTAGTTTCCCTCTGTGTTACATAAAAACCATCCTTTTACCCTTTTCCAATGAAGTTCTAGAGAGGAGTAGTCACTTTTAAATCTTTAAAGTCCATTTTTTACAGTCCCTTCCCATATTGCACTCACTATCTTTTTTGTATTTGTTTTTAATCTTTCAAAGCCAGACAGTTTTTGAATGAAAAGCCTGCTACTGATTGTTTTTTGTGTAACGAAATATTTGTAACCAAGCTTCACTAGCACACAACAGAGGTACAACATGGGCAGCAGGAGTCCGGCCGTCCCTGGATGAGCAATGCAAGGTTCCCTTGCACACACGCGACATTTACAATACAACATCAGTATACCAGTCCTCACAGAGCAGGTACAGTATGTGCAGCATCTTAAGAGCTCTGCCCGAGGCCGATCTTTAGAATGTGCGAGCTGGACTCCTACCCAGGATGCATCAACCTCCTGCGGAACACTAGAGCTCGCTGCTGCAGTCTCCCTACAACTTGGCGCTAAAGAAAATGAGTTTGAACACCTTTCCTGAAGGATGCTGAGCCCTTGCCTGCTTTTTGTTTGTTTTTCTTTTCATGGCACTTCTTAACCCCTTCGATGCTGATGACGTGTGCGGGTGACGAGCTGAGCTCGTCATGTATCGCGGTTATTTGAAAACAGCTGCACAGCGCAAAAATAACCGCAGCAGCGATGCGGTTAATCTTGGACCCCCCCCTTTCATCCTACTCCTCCCAAATTTTCATTATATAGACATGTAAATAGGACAAGTGAAGTGGGTGCCGAATTCGGTTTCGACCACAGTGCTGTTTGGGCAAAGGCCATCTTTGCATGCACAGAACTGTTACAGCACCAGCAGAAAGAGTGCAAGCTTCCCTCGCAGTGGGCTAGTGTGGTGATGGTTGTGTGATGGACCAGTGGCTTATTGAGGTTGTGATGCGAGTGCTTTGGTAGGAATAATCACCTGCACTCCAAGTTTACATCTTAATAGAACATCTGCTCTGGGAGATTCATTCTCAGTCTAGTAAGCACCAGCCGTGAAGTTCTTCAATTATTCATTCACTCTTTAATTAATGTCTTTTTTTTTACACATACATTTACAATGTGCTCATCGTGCTCTGTTTTAGTCATTATACACTGGCACAGGCTACTGCATTTGCTTTGTATCTTGACATAGTTTTAAAATGGATGCCTATCCGTGCTGGAAAGTAGAGGGATCGCGCCAGATCCCAGTTCCAGCAGCTGTTCTGGCTGGATCTGTGATCTGGCCTACCCAGAGAAAAATGCTGAGTTTATTCTGGTGTCATTTTTAGTCACCAGGGCACATTTCAGTCGCACCCACAGGTTGTCTGCATTCCATTTAGAGCAGCAGCATGCAGGCAGCCAAGAGGCTTTCTTATTTACACCTCAAGCTAGGCCCCAAACAAAGGCCTGATTTACAGGGCTATCAACCCTCGGTTAGTTTGACTATAATACTAGATGGGAGCTATCCGGAACCTTTCACCAAGATGCCAAAACAATGTACGCATACAAAGGCACACAGTTATAATTTCACAAGTACTTAAGAGAAACTATGATTTGGAAGCAGGTTTTTAACTTTGTTCAACTCTCTATGTAAGATGGGCTTGCACTGTTAGAGCAATATGTATGTATGTGTGTGTGTGTGAGTAATTATCAAAATATTGAAGTAAATGGCACCTTTTTAAAATTCTTTTATAGCGCTACTCATCCCAGTGTAGGATGACCGAGCCCTTTATATCACATACAGAGGCACAATAAATCGTACACCTGTGTAAATCAGTGTACAGGAATGTTACATGAGACCATGAGGGTTACATCTTTTAAGGTGTAGGAATCTAATATCTATACTTAGACATTATGTTAAAAGTGAAGGGTTGGGAGAAACACAAAGTCAAGATATAAAACAACGCAGTGATTGTGGTTGTTTGTACTAATAAGACTTAATACCTTCCCAAAGGAACCTATTTTTGCAGTCTTAGAATGACAACAGATTGAGAGAAAAAAAACAGTTAAGTCTCTAAGCCCATGACTTAGATTTTGCATGCAGCTCTTTCATGCTGGTAAATAGAGCATTGTGCTATATCAAAAGGCTTGCAACTTAGGAACTGGAAGTAACAAAATGATCTCAGTG
Source organism: Lissotriton vulgaris (assembly GCF_964263255.1). Taxonomy (NCBI): domain Eukaryota; kingdom Metazoa; phylum Chordata; class Amphibia; order Caudata; family Salamandridae; genus Lissotriton; species Lissotriton vulgaris. The sequence goes on from NC_141696.1 coordinate 425,328,415, forward strand.
TCCGAAACAGTAGCCCACACATCAATCTACATAAAATGCATATCTGTGATCTGCAAGTTACATGATGTGTTTTGTCGCAGGCTCATTAACTCTTTGCTGCATTATAATTCAAAACTGTGATTGAACAAAACACAACTTTCCCAGTTTTAACCACTAGAATTCTGTTATCGCTTTTATAATCCTTTCAAAATTATGGGGCACACAGTGATCTCTGCAGCAGGTGTTTTAACACTGTAAGGTACTTTTGAAAGTGATTTGCTAAACCAAAGCGCCTTCGACAGACCAGCAGCGCCTTGAGGCTTTTACGGGTCAGTAGTCCCAGTTTACACGCCATTGATTGGAAAAAAGTAAATACTTCTGTGAACAGATAGAAGGAGCACAGAACTCCAGTAAGCAACTATACCAGACAGTGGCTACATTAACAACGATACCAACAGCTAATATCACCGAAACCTCCCAAGACTTCTGCAATAAAATGGCTGACTTCTTCAGAACTAAGGTAACTGAAATTTTTGATAAATTCAATAACATTACGAATGAGGAACTGTCAGATAACCTCAGGAACATAGAACTTACGTCCTCATCTCTGAACAAATTTATCCCCCCATCATTACCAGAAATAAAAGATCTCATCAAAACCACTATGTCAGGATCCCCTCTCGACCCTTGCCCACCCACCATTATCAAACTAACATCTGACGTAGTAGCACCAATCCTGGAGAACATTTGCAGTACCATCTGTGAAACAGGAAAATATCCCCAAAATTGGAAAACCGCAATAATAAAACCACTTTTAAAAAAACCAACCCTTAACACCTTGGAACTAAAAAATTACCGCCCTATAGCAGCTCTCCCTTATCCATCTAAAATTCTTGAAAAAGCCATAAACAAACAGCTGGCCAACTACATTGACCAAAACAACCTGTTAGACAACACCCAGTTCGGGTTCAGAAGAGGACATGGAACAGAGACAGCGCTCATCAAGGCCTCTGAAGAGATCAGACAGATCATGGACCAGGGAGGTTCGGCTGTTCTGATCCTGCTAGATCTATCAGCGGCTTTTGACACGGTCGATCATAACATCCTGATCGACCGTGTCAAAGCCTTGGGCATAAAGGGCAGGGCTGCGGAACTTCTGACATCTTTCCTAGCCAATAGAGAACAGTCAGTGAAGATGGGGAACTTCTATTCACCAACATTTGTGCTGCCGTGCGGAGTCCCCCAGGGATCCTCGCTGAGTCCGACACTTTTCAACATCTATGTGTCGGACTTGGCGAGGGTCATTAAAACCTATGGAATGGGAGTGACTTCGTACGCCGACGACACCCAGCTGGTGTTGGCAGTACATAAGAACGGGATCGAAGTGGCAGCCAACTTTCAGACTGGCATGAGAGCCATCAGTCGTTGGATGGACAACAATTGCCTAAAATTAAACACCGATAAGACCGAGGTAATGGTGTTTGGAGACCTAAAACCAGCTTGGTCCCCGATCTGGTGGCCACCGGAAATGGGCAACCCACCTATCCCTGCCTCAAAGGTCAGAAACTTAGGAGTGTTGTTCGACAACAAACTGAGTTTCACTAATCACGCCAACGCAGTAGTCTCCTCTTCCTTCTTCACGCTACGGAAAGTGAAAAAGCTACTACCTTACCTTCCACTATCCGCAGGGAAAACCCTGATGTCCTCCTTGGTGCTCTCCAAGGTGGACTACTGTAATGGGCTTCTGCTGAATGCTCAGGAGCAGGTCCTCAAAAAGCTACAAATGGTGCAGAACGCCGCGGCGCGAATCCTGACTAGAACTCCCAAGTTTGCATCAATCTCATCAGTCATCTACCAACTGCACTGGCTCCCAATAAAAAAGAGAACAAAATTCAAGGCTCTGTGCATCATATACAGGGTACTGAATAACCAAGGACCCGACTTTTTTAGGGAATCACTGCAGCTGTACGTTCCCAATAGAGCGCTAAGATCAGCCTCTTCCGCATCACTATGCGTTCAACGAGTGAGAACAGTCACTTGGGGAGACAGACGCTTCTTGGTGGCCGCCTCGAGGCTCTGGAACTCCTTGCCCCATCACATAAAAACCAGCGCCTCACTGCTGCTCTTCAGAAGGCAAGTGAAGACATGGTTATTCACTCAATAATGCACAGGATGTGCCTCTCCGTTTCTGCCCAGCGCCGAGACACCACTTGTGGTATTTGTTCGCGCTTTATAAATTTAGAAATAAATAAATAAATAAATAAATTGATTGATTGAAAATGCAGACTCTTTGTGACCAATTAAGTAATCTAGAACACATTTGTCCTTGTTGCCAATTTCTCTACAGCCGATTGTTGTTTTTTTTAAAGACATTATAAGTTGACTGCCAGATTGCTTTTCAAACTCCTCCATGTTTAACTCCACCCCCTATCCTCTGTCACACAACTTGACTCCAAAGTATGGGTTCCCGGATTACATTTTCCCCCAATTCAAGCACAGATGCCAACTGGATAACATGAAATTGTGATGCTTACAGGTTTGTCACTGTTTGGCTAGGGGGCAGTGTGGAAAGAGACACTGGCAGGGGTGAGGAGGACAAAAACAATGGGAGAAGAAGCAGAACAGAGCACAGCTTTTGAGTATGAGGTGAACTGGGCACAGATGGGCTGGTGAGAGTGAAATAAGAAAAGGGAAGGACCCAGATATGGTATAGGTTCAAGGAGGGAAGGGTAAAACAAGAGACTGCCTAAGGAGAAAGGAACCCGGATAGTGTCATGGGGGTGGGGAGGGGCTGTCTGAATGTGTGCAAAGCTGAAAGGGAGACTGAGCGCCAGGTAGCCCCACCCACCTTTGCTGATCAGCCTCACGTTTAGCGACAGTCCTCGAAAGGTGCATTCTTATAGCAATGTTGAGAAGTTGAAGGAAATTAAGCACCATACAATAGAAGTCTTGCATCTCTTGTTTTGGGCGATGGAGCAATTCCCCATTTGCATGAAGGATGTCAAAATACCACCATAAATAACTTCAAAGGGGAAGGCTCGCTGAGCGTTCAGAGAAAGAAAAGCACTCTTTCTGCAAAACAAGGAAGGAATTAAGATGCATCCAGCTGCTTCTTGCCACATCCCCCTTGCTAGTGCTTTTAGCAACATGTTTCGCCATGGACTAGCTAAAGTGCAAAGTATGCCGTAAGTAAAAAGCAGAGGTTGCATCTCAGTCCTTTAACCACCAGCTCTACAAACCAATCGAGACTTTTCTACAAAGTCTGCCTACGTTTTCTTCGAGGAGCAAGATGTTCCTCTTATCAATCAACTTTTCCTCCAAGTGAATACATGTCTCAAGATAAAGGGGTGTTGAAGATCATAAGTATACGTCATGCTCTGAAACTTCAATGGATACTAATCTTGTCGCCGCCAAAATTTCAGAAACATCAAAACTTCAGCAAGAATAAAAAAAAATAATGTTCTTTGATTCAACAAAAATGGTTTAAAAGAAAAGTCAAGAATGGTCTGGGCTTCTTACTCCACATACATAATGTTACACTGTGAGGTTTAGGGAACCTCTAGTGATTCTGGGGTTTATTAAAATAATCAGTTAATTTTTATATCGCCGCTAATCTCCCAGGAGAGTATCCGGGTGCTTGCAGGGCCCGAGAGGCTCAGTCAAACAGCCTGGTCTTGAGTGCTTTCCGGAATTCCAAAAGCGAGGCGGAGGTCCGTAGCTGCAGGGGGAGGTCATTCCATGTCTTTGCTGATGTGGATGTGGAGCGTAGCTGTCTAGATGGTTGGTGGGAGCTCAGGTGGTGGTTGATGTAGGCGGGACCTCTGTTGTAGGTGTGTGGTGATCTCTGCACAGAGAGCATTGTCATAGTCCAGTCGGCTGGTGATTAGGGAATGTGTGACAAAGTGTCTTCTGTTCTGGGGAGCCATTTGAAGATTGTTCATAGCATGCTCAGTGTGAGGAAGCAGGCAGAGGAGACTGCGTTGATTGGGACTTCATGGTTAGCTTGCTGTCCAGGATGATGCCATGGTTGATCAATGTAGGTGATGGTCCTAGTTCCGAGGGCCACCAGGAGTCATTCCAGGAAGTAGTGTTATTGCAGAAGAACAGTATTTTCGCAGCTGTCCCTCATCTACTTAGTGACGCTCATCATGCATCTGTGGAAGGTGGATCTGGTGGTTGTAGGGTCTTCGGAGAGGTAGAGGATGAGTTGGGTGTCTGCATAGGATATGATGTTTAGTCCCTGGATCTGACCATGTTGGCCAGTGAGATCATGTAAGCGTTGATGGGGGGGGCTGAGGGAGGAGCCTTGGGGGACACCGCAGGAGATGTCCTTGAGTTCAGAGCTGAACGGTGGTAGCGAACCATCTGTGTTCTTCTGGTAAGGATACAACTGAGTGTGTCACCTTGGATTCTGATGTGGTGCAGGCTTGTGATCGTTGTGTGGTGGTATATGGTGTTTAATGCTGCTGAGAGGTCGACGTGGGGCAGTTCCGCCATCTCACTCTAGTCGAGGAGGGCTTGGATGTCATTGGTAACTGCGATAAGGGCAGTCTCAGTGTTGTGGTTGCTGTGGAATCTAGGCTGGGAGGTATCGAGAAGAAGGTTCAGCTCCAAATGTTTCATGAGTTGCTTATTGATGGCCTTCTCCAGGTCCTTGGCCAGGAAGGGGAGCAGGGAGATGGGGCGGTAGTTTTTGAGTTAGCTGTGGTAGGCAGGCTGCTTCTTGAGTAGCAGTTTGAGTCTTTGGGGAAAGTTGCCATAGTTAATGAGGTGTTGAACAGGATATTGAGATTGTGGCTGATCCTGTGGCTAACTAGGTTGAAAATGTGGTTCGGGATCTGTGTGAGATCCTGAGTGAACGGAGTTTATGATGGTTGTGGTGTCATGGGGGGTGAACTGGTTCCCAAGAGGTCAGCTGGTGGTTACTGCTGCTTGTGGTGAGGGAGTGTAGGTTGAGGAAGTCTGTAGGATTGGGCTGGGGGCGAATTTTTTGTAGTTGATCATGTCATGGAAGAAGTTGGCGAGGCTGTCGCAGAGTTCTTGCGAGGGGGTGATGCTGTTCTCTGGTTGCGGGGTTAGAGAACTTCCTGACAATGTGGAGGAGTTCTTCGCTGTGGTTGGAGCTGAATATGATGGAAGCGGCTAAGGCATTGTTCTTTTCCTTCAGCAGCCAGTGGTAGATGTTGAGGGAGGTCTTGAAGGTGGTCCTGTCAGTGGAGTCCTTGCTTACGTGCCATCGTCTTTGCAGTTGCTTGCAGTCTTGTTTTTTCTTTCTCAGTTCTTCGGTGCACCATCTGGCCTGTTTGGTGGATCTTCTGTGTCTGTTGGTCATGTGGGGTGGTTGGAGGGGATGATGCTGTCGGTGATCCACATGTTAAAGTTCTTGACACCCTGATCTAGCTTTGTGCAGTGACTGGGTTGGATGTGTTGAGGGCGTCAAGCCATTGGGTCACCAACACTTTGCTCCAGCTGCAATGGTGGGTGCTGGGCAGCGTGGGGATATCGGTATGAGGGCTGGAGATGTTGAAGTGGATATGGAGTGGTCGGTCAAAGTGAGTTCGGTGACGTGGCTGTACTTGACCCGGTTGCTGGAGGTTAAAATGCTTTTCAGCATGTGTCCTTGAGTAGGGTCGTTGATGAGTTTGAGTCCGATGATGTTCATGCTATGGAGGAGGGTGGTGGTGTTGAGGTCGTTGAGGTGGAAGTTTAGGTCGCTGAGGAAGATGAAGTCATTAGTGTCTATGTGGAGTGGGGCGATAAAATCAGCTATGATGATCCAGAAATGCATGGCCCTTGAGGTCTGTAGACGAGGGTGCTTCTGATGGTAAACTTTCAGTCTGTTTGAAGTTGAGGTGTTCCATGGCTGGGGTCGTGTTGTCTGGCGTGGTCGTGGACTGGGTGGTTGCTTTGTGGATGATGGTGATCCCTCCTCCGTGCTCGTTGATGCGGTCTTGGTGTGTGATCTTGTTTCCGTCAGGTGGTGATGTCTGGAATAGACGAAGGGTTGATCCTGGTATCAGTGAGGAAGATGTCAGGGCAATGATGGTGATTAGGTCTCAGAGCTTGGTGGCATGCTTGCAGAGCGGGCGCGTGTTGAGGAGCATGCATGCACACAAGCCGATGTGGTGTGGTGATTGATCAGCGTGGTGGTAGGAGAAGTGCTGATGAGTGACAGAATGCAGGAGAAAGGCCCTAATGTTAAGTGTGGTGAGGCGTGGCAGTATTGTTTACTAAGGTGTCCAGGGCGTTGATTTCAATAGCAGTGCAAGGGGGGGTAGGGTTCCTGGCGCTGGGCACGGTTCAGGTGCAGATGGGTTGGCCTCCATTAAGTAGGTCATGGGGGGGTGGGGGTGGTGGTGGGTGGGGCTAGCGGGGAGACATAAGGCAAGAGCAGCAGCAAGGGGAGGGCAAAAAAGCTACGGCAAAACGGGCAGAAAGCAGGGAAAAAGGCCAAGAGGCAAAAAAGGAAATTAAATAAGGAAGGAAAGAGAACGGGACAAGAGAGGAGACTAAAGAAGGAAGAGAAGCAGGCACAGAGGAAAAAACAATGCTCTGAAGAAGGACGGTAGAGTGGACAAAGAGGTAAATGAGATCAAGGCACAGACAGAGTTACCAGAGGCAAAGGCAAAGGTCAGCAGAGGGCGAAGGTGCTGGGGCCCAGCTGCCCGAGGGGCCCAGCTGCCCGAGGGGCCCAGCTGCCTGTGTGACAGCTGGGCCTAATATTCCAAAATCTAAAGCATGTGCTGAGTCTCAGGTACCATCTGAGGCAGAGAGAAAGAATGTTGACCTCCTCTAGCCACTATTTCTTCCCCTCTAGGTATTCCCAGAATTCACTCTTGTAATCCTTAGACTTTTGTTGAGGATGGGCTAGGTGTCTGTAGAGCCTCTCTGTCTCTGTGTAAAAGACTTGGGGGTTAATTTAGAGTTAGACGGACATTGGATATCTACAAAAAAACTGTGGTTATCCTGTCTGCCCTGTTCAGACTGTATGGACATCAATGTATTGTAAATAGGGTGGATAGGACATCTGCTGCCTTTGGTGGATGTTCCACAGCCTTAAATCAGGGCCTGGGGCTCCCCTCAGTCAGAGATATTTGTGGGGTAGACCTTATCCTCTTCAATGCAATCTGCCTTTTGACCCCGTAAGAGCTCAAGACCAACAAGTATCACCTGATGCTTCCTCCAGCCTGTATCATTTTGCACAAACATTGCAAATTCTGGGCATTACTCGGTGTAATAGTTACCTATCTGAGAAATCCTCCATTACCACTTTGAGTGGATACATTGTCATGCACGAGACGTGGTGTAATGTAGAGTTGTCTAAGTGGCTTGTATTTCTCTATTGCGAGCCTCATATTGGATGTTTTAGTTTGCTGTTTCCCAATGAAGTTGCTGTTCCAATGTAATATTTCCCGTATACAAGACCCAAGCATCTCCTCTACAATCGGGCCATAAATGCCTACAACTAGCTTTCTGAGTCCCCAGGCAGTAAGTAGACATTGTAGTAGGGATGTTGTTGCGGGATCCTTATTGTAAGCATGCTCAGCTGCCAGCCAGAAGGGTTTAGTTGTGCATATATGTTAAGTAGAGTCCCTTCAAGAAGTTCCCTCTGTTGCAATCCATGTGATCGGTTACTAGTTTGCAAACTATCCACCCCAAGTGTTAGTCGCTACTCCTTGATATTGCATGCAGTGACCAGGAGTGGGCATAACTTACACAGTTCAGTGTAGCACAATCAAGCGGAATAACCAAAAAGGTTTGTGAGATTATGCAAGAAGAGTAATTCTGCGTGAAGCGTAAAGATGCCCCCCACATGCGAAGATGCATATCGTGCTAAAAATCAGTACTAAATACACCAGAATATGAATAGTGAGCGCAAGCATCCACTCGCTCAATGTGCTCTTGCTTTAGGATGTTTTTCCCAAATTATGAATTACGTGAGGAGGAGCAATTGCATAATTATCAGTAATTCTGCGTCAAAGAGTAACACAGAATTCCCCAAATTACTCCAATTACTCAGGTGTTATTGGAATTCAGCTCCGGTCTAGCATTGACCTCTGCTTACTGTTTCAAGTGCACGTACAGTGTTCCAGAGCTTGACATTGGTGCCAGGGGGCACTTTCACGAGCCTAGGGAGTCTGATGAACAAGTTACTCACCTCCGGTAAAAACCTTATCTAGTAGAGACTCTATCTAGCCACAGAGTCCTTACCTTAGAAATACCCCTAAGTTGGGGTTGTGGGGTTTAAGCTCCCTTCTGGGAGGCGGTGTTTCATTGTTTGAAGGACTGTTGGATTTGACCCTGCTGAGGACCCTGCAGTGCTCTCTGCTACACATTACAGATGGGTTGGATAGTAATATATAAAAGGGGGTCTTGCTTTGGCTGGGCCTTGTTATTGCCAAAAGAGACTTAGCGGGGGCTTGGAACGAAATGCGGGCCCCTTCCATTGAGGCCTGGAAAGAGGATCCGGATCACAGCATGGTGTTGGAGTGCCGGATTTACATGGCATGGGGTTGCCCCAAGAAGTATTGTGGAATATAGGAGGGTTGGACGTCATTTCGTGGGATTCGCCTGTAGCAATGCCCTGCACCAGAGTGGTCCCTAGAGGCCCAAGTCAGGATGCTGTATATGAACTGATTTAGGGAGGGGTGGGGGAGATGAGTGGGGTGCAAGCTGTATTAATATGAACATTCTGGGTTATGGTGCTGCAGGAGGGAGTGTTGTTTTTCTGTTCGTTGGTTTTTCTGTATTGTGTAACACTATTGGGGGTTGTACGGCAGAGTATGGAGCCCCACTGACCTGAATGTTAGCCTGCCTGTACACCGCTGTTAATTTATAGACCGATGTCAACAAAAATGTCAATATAAATATTTCAGATTAAAAAGAAAAAATATTCCTAGGCATCAGATTGGATCCATAAGATTTCGAGTGATACCCCTAAGTGCTGGCATGTGGCGTTGTTTAGATCCACACCGGAAGTGACGTATGCAGTACCTATATAGGTGCCACCTCACTGTGCTGATATCATTTAATTTTTGTGCCTTTTCACACCAGGAGTTTGAAGCCACCATGAAGCCTGACCGGTGGTGTGAGTTGCTAGGGCCCTTTCTAACGGAAAGCTCTCTTCCGTTAATCAGGTCGCAAAGCAGGGAAGATGGGTGGGGCAGTAAGGAATATGTGACTAATCAGTGTCTTTGAACAACAGCTAGTGGCACAACCACTGGTTTACCAGACGCACAGCAAAATATAAAGTATTGCAATGTTTCACATGAAATTAAATTAATAGCACTAATGAGAATCAATCAAGAATTCAATTTTACAACCAGAAAAGTTTGACTTGTGAATTCATTTTCATTGTCGTGAATCACATATACATTAGTTAAGCCGCTAGGCCCTTATACTAACAAAGTCTTCACAGTGTTGTTATCAATGTACAAAATAAACATTACTGTCAGTGTACAGAAAAGTCAATCATAAGTACATTATGTTAATTGCACAACCAAAAAACATTTTGAAATGGCCCAATGCATTTCGGGTAGATCCCTTCTTCAGGGGCACTGTAGGAAGATAGAAGTGAAAAACAACTGAGAAAACCTTAAACTGTTTGACCAAGTTTCATATGTACAACTATTTACAATGACTGAAATTCCATCCAATGATAGCTCATTCACCATCCAGAAGTAGAATAACAGTATCACGTGAAAAAATGCCTTATGCGTTGTCTAACTGTCAAGGAAGGAAAAAGAAAAAAAGGAAAAAAGAAACAGTGCTTACAGCAAAGCTTCCACCAAGTGTTTTGACATGGAGTGTGCTAATAAAGGAAAAAACAATATTTACTGGGGTGCTTTGTGTGTTATCTAACGGTCAGTAAAGAACAAAAATATCAGCGCTTCCAAAAAAAGCTTCCACCAAGTGTATAGACGTTTAAAGTGCTGTTGAATATTGTGCGTGAAGAAACGCTGATGTCCACTTAGATAATGAAACAATCGGCTACCCACAACCATTTCTAATTATGAAGAAACTTACTGCGTTTATAAGTTGTGTTGAAACTAATTTCCTGGGAAACCTCGAAGAGCATGTCGCTCGGTTTCTCTATGTATATAAGGGGGTAAAGATAATGCAGTCTTTTGAGCACTTGAATTACTGAAACCTATGGCCACTGTAAATGTCTGCGCATGAAACGCCAAGAAATAACAACTTACTGCATCAAGTGTAGTTGTAGAGACCTTGAAGCACGAATCCACAAAGCAAACTGCTGTATTACCAGATACTGCCTTCTTTCCTACTCTGCGTAACACCTGAAACAACAGCATGACTCCCCTCAGTGTCTTTACCAGATAAGGCATTACAGAAGGTTAGTAACTTGTTCATCTGATAGAGATTTCTAGCTGCAGATTCCTTACCTTAAAATAGATACCCAAGCAATGCCTCCCTGGAGGAGAGTCTGCAAACCAAACTTAGACCAGAAAGTCCTCTAGGACCAAATGAGCAAAATACCCATCCAGATGAACCTGGCGATCTAGGCAGTAGTGCTTTGTGAATGTGTGCAGTACAGCCTATGTTGCAGTCTGACAGATGCTTAGTATTGGAACTCTGAGTGCCAACAGTTTTGGCTCTGGTAGAAGAAGCGTGCAAGCCTTTGAGCTGTGGCTACGCAATGGACAAAAAGCAAATTTTTATGCAGAGCACAATCCATCAGGAGATGGTTTGATTCTGTACAGCCTTCCATTTCTTGGCCCCAATGTATTATACAAAGAGTTAGTCATCCATACGGAATTCTTTTGTGCAGTCAAGTTAAAACAACAACGCTCTTTGGATCCAGACAGTGGAGTGTTTACGCTTCTTTAAAAGGATGAGGTGGAGCAAAAATGGCAGGCAATGTGATCATCTAACCTACGCAGAAAGGGGTAACTATCTTCAGGAGAAAGGAGACACGTGCCAGGCAGGGGCGGATTGGCAAGGCGGGCATTCGGGAATGGGCCGAAGGGCCGGTGCCTCAGTGCGCCGTTTTTTTTCTCCCCTGTCCCAGTCCACAGAGAGTGAACTAGGAAAGGGGAGAAAAAAAACGGCCCACAGAATGCACGGAGACAGAGACTGAGAAAATGAAAGCAGCCTCGCTGTGCGGCCAGACAGCGATTGTCAGCTGTGGGCTCTCCTTCACCCCTACCCTGCCAAGCAATCAAGCTGAGGCTGGGCTAGCTACTTTTTTTAGTTGCTCAGCATGTAGGTCATTGTCACCTTGGCCCTGTGTTGTGTGCAAGAACAGTATCCTCCCACTTTCATTCCTTGTCTGTGCAAATGGTGTTTCATGAAAGGGCACGCCCCTTGAATGTGGGCCACGCCCCTTAAATATGGGCCATGCCTCTTGAATGTGGGCCACTTTTTTCGTCAGTGCCCGGGCCGAATTGTGATCCCAATCCGACCCTGGTGCCAGGAGAACCAGTTGTTCAGGATAAAAAGTATTGTAAGGTAGGTGCACCAAGAGAGCCTGCAACGCTGACCCTTTTGGCTGGTGAAATGGCCACCAGAAAGGGTGTTTTGATGGTTAGTAACCGAAGAGGGCAGTTGTGTAATGGCTCAAAAGGCACGCACATCAGGGAAGTTAGGACTAGGTTCAAGTCCCAATGGGTCATGATGAATGGCCTAGAGGGAAATGTGTTGCAAACCTTTGAGGAATCTCGTCACACCAGGTGACTTAACTAAGGAAGGTTGGTCTGGCAACTGCAAAAATGCAGAAATAGCAGAATGATCGCTCTTAATTGTGCCCAGAGCAGAGCCCTGCTGGGCCAAAGAAAGAACAAATAATAGGACCGGAGAAAGAGGAACAGTTAGGGGATCAATGTTTTCGATGCACACCATGCCACAAATGATGTTCCATCTACAGACATACTGATTTGATGGAGGGACACCTAGCTGCTAGAATAACATCACGGACTTAGGAAGAAATGTCAAAGGCTGTCAAATCTCACAGCTCAATCACCCTTCCTGAAGGCAGAGTGTGTGCAAGTTCAGATGCAGAACCCTCCCCTGTTGCAACAGAAGATCCTCCCAAAGAGGGAGCTTGACAGAAGCTCATACTCAACAGCTCGGGATACCAGACTCTCTGAGCCCAGTCTAGAGCCACGAGAATGACTTGGGCTGGTCATTCTTGGTCTTATTTAGAATTCTGGGCAGGAGTGGTATTGGTGGAAAGGTGTACAAGAGGGCGAAGCTCCACTCAAGACGAATCGCGTCTCCGAGCAAGAGCCGCCTTGGAAACTCCAGCGCATTGTGCATTCTCTGCGGTGGAGAATAGATCGAACCAATGCACTCCCAACTTTTGGAAGAGGCCTTGCACCACTACATTTGTGATCTGAACCTGGCACTTGGAGAGCCTGCCAGGTGTTGAATTACCAGGGAAATGCCTTGGTGTTTAAGCCAGGTCTAGAGTTGCAGCGCCTCTTGACAGAACATCCATGACCCCCCCCCCCCCCCCCCCCCACCTTGTTGCAGTCCTACATGGCATAAACACACCTGCACTAACCTTCCCTTGATAGACGGTAGAAAGGCCTTCAATGGCAAGCAAATTGCCCAAAGCTCCAAAAAGCTTATATGAAGTCCTCTGATCTCAACCTTTCTCAGATGTCCTCCCCTGCCTAGGAGTTACTCATCTGTCACACAGTGAAGCAGGGTCTAGTTTTACCATATAGTGCCCCAGGCTAATTCTGTCCACATCTGAAGCATGAGAGTTTCAAATGTCCCTGCCAACCCATAGACAGGGATGTGCTAAATTGTCCGCACTGCCTTGAGTATCTACAGAGGCAGTAGGCCTCATGCCTTCCTGTAACCTCAGATGTATCTCTCCTGTGAAGGCCAATAACTTCATGTCACTGTCTTTCCAAATAACAAGTCTCCCAGCCCCTGTCCCCTGCATGTACATCTTTCTGAACATCGAGAAGCGGTAGCAATAACAGGATACATCTGCCATCTAGAAGAACAAAATGGGCTAAGAGTAGGAGTGGGGGCCAACTGGGACTTTCCGCAGCTTCTCACCTGATGTTTTGCTAGCTTTGAAAATGAAGACAGGGACATGGCTTAAAATAAACAATAACTGTTTGATTAACTATTTACCTTATAAGGAACTTCCGCTCTAAAGCTTCAGAGAATTGTCGCAAATTGTTTTCGATTAAATCTTCAGCTTTTATGTTCTGTGGTCAGCTTTTGAGTATGAGGTGAACTGGGCACAGATGGGCTGGTGAGAGTGAAATATGGAAGGAAAGGAGCCAGAATATGGTATAGGTTCAAGGAGGGAAGGGTAAAACAAGAGACTGCCTTAGGAGAAAGGAACCCGGATACTGTCATGGGGGTGGGGATGGGCTGTCTGATTGTGTGCAAAGCTTAAAGGGAGACTGAGCGCCAGGTAGCTCCACCCACCTTTGCTGATCAGCCTCACATTTAGCGACAGTCCTCGAAAGGTGCATTCTTATAGCAATGTTGAGAAGTTGAAGGAAATTAAGCACCATACAATAGAAGTCTTGCATCTCTTGTTTTGGGCGATGGAGCAATTCCCCATTTGCACGAAGGATGTCAAAATACCACCATCAATAACTTCAATGGGGAAGGCTCGCTGAGCGTTCAGAGAAAGAAAAGCACTCTTTCTGCAAAACAAGGAAGGAATTAAGATGCATCCAGCTGCTTCTTGCCACATCCCCCTTGCTAGTGCTTTTAGCAACCTGTTTCGCCATGGACTAGCTAAAGTGCGAAATATGCCGTAAGTAAAAAGCAGAGGTTGCATCTCAGTCCTTTAACCACCAGCTCTACAAACCAATCAAGACTTTTCTACAAAGTCTGCCTACGTTTTCTTCGAGGAGCAAGATGTTCCTCTTATCAATCAACTTTTCCTCCAAGTGAATGCATGTCTCAAGATAAAGGGATGTTGAAGATCATAAGTATACGTCATGCTCTGAAACGTCAATAGATACTAATCTTGTCGTCAGAAAACATCAAAACCTCAGCAAGAATTAAAAAAAAAGTTCTTTGATTCAACAAAAATGGTTTAAATAAAAGTCAAGAATGGTCTGGGCTTCTTACTCCACATACATAATGTTACACTGTGAGGTTTAGGGAACCTCTAGTGATTCTGGGGTTTATTAAAATAATCAGTTAATTTTTATATCGCCGCTAATCTCCCAGGAGGGTATCCAGGTGCTTGCAGGGTCCGAGAGGCTCAGTCAAACAGCCTGGTCTTTAGTGCTTTCTGGAATTCCAAAAGCAAGAAGAAGGTCCGTAGCTGCAGGGGGAGGTCATTCCATGTCTTTGCTGCGAGGTAGTAGAAGGAGCATCCTCTGGTTCGGTGGATGCCGGGGGGTGTGGGCGAGCGAGAGTGATGTGGAGCGTAGCTGTCTAGATGGTTGTTGGGAGCTCAGGTGGTGGTTGATGTAGGCGGGACCTCTGTTGTAGGTGTGTGGTGATCTCTGCATAGAGAGCATTGTCATAGTCCAGTCGGCTGGTGATTAGGGAATGTGTGACAATGTGTCTTCTGTTCTGGGGAGCCATTTGAAGATTTTTCATAGCATGCTCAGTGTGAGGAAGCAGGCAGAGGAGACTGCGTTGATTGGGACTTCATGGTTAGCTTGCTGTCCAGGATGATGCCAAGGTTTCTGGCATGGTTGATCAATGTAGGTGATGGTCCTAGTTCCGAGGGCCACCAGGAGTCATTCCAGGAAGTAGTGGTCTTGCAGAAGAACAGTATTTTCGCAGCTGTCCCTCATCTACTTGGTGACGCTCATCATGCATCTGTGGAAGGTGGATCTGGTGGTTGTAGGGTCTTGGGAGAGGTAGAGGATGAGTTGGGTGTCTGCATAGGATATGATGTTTAGTCCCTGGATCTGACCATGTTGGCCAGTGAGATCATGTAAGCGTTGAAGGGGGGGGTGTGGGAGGAGCCTTGTGGGACACCGCAGGAGATGTCCTTGGGTTCAGAGCTGAACGGTGGTAGCGAACCATCTGTGTTCTTCTGGTAAGGATCCAACTGAGTGTGTCACCTTGGATTCTGATGTGGTGGAGCCTTGCGATCGTTGTGTGGTGGTATATGGTGTTGAATTCTGCTGAGAGGTCGATGTGGGTCAGTTCCGCCATCTCGCTCTAGTCGAGGAGGGCTTGGATGTCATTGGTAACTGCGATAAGGGCAGTCTCAGTGTTGTGGTTGCTGTGGAATCCAGGCTGGGAGGTATCGGGAAGAAGGTTCAGCTCCAAATGTTGCATGAGTTGCTTATTGATGGCCTTCTCCAGGTCCTTGGCCAGGAAGGGGAGCAGGGAGATGGGGCGGTAGTTTTTGAGTTAGCTGTGGTAGGCAGGCTGCTTCTTGAGTAGCAGTTTGAGTCTTTGGGGAAAGTTTGAGTCTTTGGGGAGCAGTTTGAGTCTTCGAGGAAAGTTGCCATAGTTAATGAGGTGTTGAACAGGATATTGAGATTGTGGTTGATCCTGTGGCTAACTAGGTTGAAAATGTGGTTCGGTATCTGTGTGAGATCCTGAGTGAACGGAGTTTATGATGGTTGTGGTGTCATGGGGGGGGTGAACTGGTTTCCAAAAGGTCAGGTGGTGGTTACTGTTGCTTGTGGTGAGGGAGTGTAGGTTCAGGAAGTCTGTAGGATTGGGCTGGGGGGCGAATTATTTGTAGTTGATCATGTTATGGAAGAAGTTGGCGAGGCTGTTGCAGAGTTCTTGCGAGGGGGTGATGCTGTTCTCTGGTTGCGGGGTTAGAGAACTTCCTGACAATGTGGAGGAGTTATTTGCTGTGGTTGGAGCTGAATATGATGGAAGCGGCTAAGGCATTGTTCTTCTCCTTCAGCAGCCAGTGGTAGATGTTGAGGGAGGTCTTGAAGGTGGTCCTGTCAGTGGAGTCCTTGCTTACGTGCCATCATCTTTCCAGTTGCTTGCAGACTTGTTTTTTATTTCGCAGTTCTTTGGTGTACCATCTGGCCTGTTTGGTGGATCTTCTGTGTCTGTTGGTCATGTGGGGTGGTTGGAGGGGAAGATGCTGTCGGTGATCCACATGTTGAAGTTCTTGACACCCTGATCCAGCTTTGTGCAGTGTCTGGGTTGGATGTGTTGAGGGCGTCAAGCCATTGGGTCACCAATACTTTGCTCCAGCTGCAGTGGTGGGTGCTGGGCAGCGTGGGGATATCGGTATGAGGGCTGGAGTTGTTGAAGTGGATATAGAGTGGTCGGTCAAAGTGCGTTCGGTGACGTGGCTGTACTTGACCCGGTTGCTGGAGGTTAAAATGCGTTTCAGCATGTGTCCTTGAGTAGGGTCGTTGATGAGTTTGAGTCCGATGTTGTTCATGCTATGGAGGAGGGTGGTGGTGTTGAGGTCATTGAGGTGGAAGTTTAGGTCGCGGAGGAAGATGAAGTCATTAGTGTCTATGTGGAGTGGGGCGATAAAATCAGCTATGATGATCCAGAAATGCATGGCCCTGGAGGTCTGTAGACGAGGGTGCTTCTGATGGTAAACTTTCAGTCTGTTTGAAGTTGAGGTGTTCCATGGCTGGGGTCGTGTTGTCTGGCGTGGTCGTGGACTGGGTGGTTGCTTTGTGGATGATGGTGATCCCTCCTCCGTGCTCGTTGATGCAGTCTTGGTGTGTGATCTTGTTTCCGTCAGGTGGTGATGTCTGGAATAGACGAAGGGTTGATCCTGGTATCAGTGAGGAAGATGTCAGGGCAATGATGGTGATTAGGTCTCAGAGCTTGGTGGCATGCTTGCAGAGCGGGCGCGTGTTGAGGAGCATGCATGCACACAAGCCGATGTGGTGTGGTGATTGATCAGCGTGGTGGTAGGAGAAGTGCTGATGAGTGACAGAATGCAGGAGAAAGGCCCTAATGTTAAGTGTGGTGAGGCGTGGCAGTATTGTTTACTAAGGTGTCCAGGGCGTTGATTTCAATAGCAGTGCAAGGGGGGGGGTAGGGTTCCTGGCGCTGGGCACGGTTCAGGTGCAGATGAGTTGGCCTCCATTAAGTAGGTCAGGGGGGGTGGGGGTGGTGGTGGGTGGGGCTAGCGGGGAGACATAAGGCAAGAGCAGCAGCAAGGGGAGGGCAAAAAAGCTACGGCAAAACGGGCAGAGGGAAAAAGGCCAAGAGGCAAAAAAGGAAATTAAATAAGGAAGGAAAGAGAACGGGACAAGAGAGGAGACTAAAGAAGGAAGAGAAGCAGGCACAGAGGAAAAAACAATGCTCTGAAGAAGGACGGTAGAGTGGACAAAGAGGTAAATGAGATCAAGGCACAGACAGAGTTACCAGAGGCAAAGGCAAAGGTCAGCAGAGGGCGAAGGTGCTGGGGCCCAGCTGTTCGAGGGGCCCAGCTGCCTGTGTGACAGCTGGGCCTAATATTCCAAAATCTAAAGCATGTGCTGAGTCTCAGGTATCTTCTGAGGCAGAGAGAAAGAATGTTGACCTCCTCTAGCCACTATTTCTTCCCCTCTAGGTATTCCCAAAATTCACTCTTGTAATCCTTAGACTTTTGTTGAGGATGGGCTAGGTGTCTGTAGAGCCTCTCTGTCTCTGTGTAAAAGACTTGGGGGTTAATTTAGAGTTAGACGGACATTGGATATCTACAAAAAAACAGTGGTTATCCTGTCTGCCCTGTTCAGACTGTATGGACATCAATGTATTGTAAATAGGGTGGATAGGACATCTGCTGCCTTTGGTGGATGTTCCACAGCCTTAAATCAGGGCCTGGGGCTCCCCTCAGTCAGAGATATTTGTGGGATAGACCTCGTAAGAGCTCAAGACCAACAAGTATCACCTGATGCTTCCTCCAGCCTGTATCATTTTGCACAAACATTGCAAATTCTGGGCATTACTCAGTGTAATAGTTACCTATCTGAGAAATCCTCCATTAACACTTTGAGTGGATACATTGTCATGCATGAGATGTGGTGTAATGTACAATTGTCCAAGTGGCTTGTATTTCTCTATTGCGAGCCTCATATTGGATGTTATTGCTGTTTCACAATGAAGTTGCTGTTCCAATGTAATATTTCCCATATACAAGACCCAAGCATCTCCTCTACAATCAGGCCATAAATGCCTACAACTAGCTTTCTGAGTCCCCAGGTAGTAAGTAGATATTGTAGTATGGATGTTGTTGCGGGATCCTTATTGTAAGCATGCTCAAATGCCAGCCAGAAGGGAATAGTTGTGCATATATGTTAAGTAGAGTCCCTTCAAGAAGTTCCCTCTGTTGCAATCCATGTGATCGGTTACTAGTTTGCAAACTATCCACCCCAAGTGTTAGTCGCTACTCCTTGATATTGCATGCAGTGACCAGTGGTGGGCATAACTTACATAGTTCAGTGTAGCCCAATCAAGCGGAATAACCAAAAAGGTATGTGAGATTATGCAAGAAGAGTAATTCTGCGTGAAGCGTAAAGATGCCCCCCACATGCGAAGATGCATATTGTGCTAAAAATCAGTACTAAATACACAATAGAATATGAATAGTGGGCGCAAGCATCCACTCGCTCAATGTGCTCTTGCTTTAGGATGTTTTCCCCAAATTATGAATTACGTGAGGAGGAGCAATTGCATAATTATCAGTAATTCTGCGTCAAAGAGTAACACAGCATTCCCAAAATTACTCCAATTACTCAGGTGTTATTGGAATTCAGCTCCGGTCTAGCATTGACCTTTGCTTACTGTTTCAAGCGCACGTACAGTGTTCCAGAGCTTGACATTGGTGTCAGGGGTACTTTCACTAGCTAGGGATTCTGATGAACAAGTTACTTACCTCCGGTAATACCTTATCTAGTAGAGACTGTATCTAGCCGCAGAGTCCTTACCTTAGAATTACCCCTAAGTTGGGGTTGCGGGGTTTAAGCTCCCTTCTGGGAGGTGGTGTTTCATTGTTTGAAGGTCTGTTGTATCTGACCCTGCCGAGGACACTGCAGTGCGCTCTGCTACACATTACAGATGGGTTGGATAGTAATAGATACTAGGGGGCCTTGCTTTGGCTGGGCCTTGTTATTGCCAAAAGAGACTTAGCGGGGGCTTGGAACGAAATGCGGGCCCTTTCCATTGGGGTCTGGAAAGAGGATCCGGATCACAGCATGGTGTTGGAGTGCCGGATTTACATGGCATGGGGTTGCCCCAAGAAGTATTGTGGAATATAGGAGGGTTGGACGTCATTTCGTGGGATTCGCCTGTAGCAATGCCCTGCATCAGAGTGGTCCCTAGAGGCCCAAGTCTGGATTTTGTACATGAACTGATTTAGGGAGGGGTGGGGGAGATGATAGGGGTGCAAGTCGTATTAACATGAAAATTCTGGGTTATGGTGCTGCAGGAGAGAGTTGTTTTTCTGTTTCGTTGGTTTTTCTGTATTATGTAACCCTATTGAGGGTTGTACGGCAGAGTATGGAGCCCCACTAACCTGAATGTTAGCCTGCCTGTTCACTGCTGTTGATTTATAGACCGATGTCAACAAAAAATTTCAATATAAAGGTTTCAGGTTAAAAAGAAAAATTATTCCTAGGCATCAGATTGGATCCATAAGTTTTCGAGTGATACCCCTACGTGCTGGCATGTGGCGTTGTTTAGATCCACACCGGAAGTGACGTATGCAGTACCTATATAGATGCCACCTCACCGCGCTGATATCATTTAATTTTTGTGCCTTTTTAGACCAGGAGTTTGGAGCCACCATGAAGCCTGACCGGTGGTGTGAGTTGCTAGGGCCCTTTCTAAGGGAAAGCTCTCTTCCGTTAATCAGGTCGCAAGGCGGGGAAGATGGGAGGGGCAGTAAGGAATATGTGACTAATCAGTGTCTCTACCAGATAAGGAATTACAGAAGGTGAGTAACTTGTTCATCTGATAGAGATTTCTAGCCGCAGATTCCTTACCTTAGAATAGATACCCAAGCAATGCCTCCCTAGAGGAGAGTCTGCAAACCAAACTTAGACCCGAACGTCCTCTAGGACCAAATGAGCAAAATACCCATCCAGACAAACCTGGCGATCCAGGCAGTAGTGCTTTGTGAATGTGTGCAGTACAGCCTATGTTGCAGCCTGACAGATGCTTAGTATTGGAACTCCGAGTGCCAACAGTTTTGGCTCTGGTAGAAGAAGCGTGCAAGCCTTTGGGCTGTGGCTACGCAATGTTAAAGCAGATTTTTATGCAGAGCACAATCCATCAGGAGATGGTTTGTTTCTGCACAGCCATCCATTTCTTAGCCCCAATGTATTATACAAAGAGTTAGTCATCCATACGGAATTCTTTTGTGGGGTCAAGTTAAAACAACAATGCTCTTTGGATCCAGACAGTGGAGTGTTTACGCTTCTTTAAAAGGATGAGGTGGAGCAAAAAAGGCAGGCAATGTGATCATCTAACCTACACAGAAAGGGGTAACTTTCTTCAGGATAAAGAAAACACGTGCCAGGAGAACCAGTTTTTCAGGTTAAAAAGTATTGTAAGGTAGGTGCACCAAGAGAGCCTGCAACGCTGACCCTTTTGGCTGGTGAAATGGCCACCAGAAAGGGTGTTTTGATGGTTAGTAACCGAAGAGGGCAGTTGTGTAATGGCTCAAAAGGCACGCACATCAGGGAAGTTAGGACTAGGTTCAAGTTCCAATGGGTCATGATGAATGGCCTAGGGGGAAATGTGTTGCAAACCTTTAAGGAATCTCGTCACAACAGGTGACTTAACTAAGGAAGGTTGGTCTGGCAGCTGCAAAAATGCAGAAATAGCAGAATGATCGCTCTTAATTGTGCCCAGAGCAGAGCCCTGCTGGGCCAAAGAAAGAACAAATAATAGGACCTGAGAAAGAGGAACAGTTAGGGGATCAATGTTTTTGATACACACCATGCCACAAATGTTGTCCCATCTACAGACATACTGATTTGATGGAGGGACACCTAGCTGCTAGAATAACATCACGGACTTAGGGAGGAATGTCAAAGGCTGTCAAATCTCACAGCTCAATCCTTCTTGAAGGCAGAGTGTGTGCAAGTTCAGATGCAGAACCCTCCCCTTTTGCAACAGAAGATCCCCCCCAAAGAGGGAGCTTGACAGAAGCTCATACTCAACAGCTCGGGATACTAGACTCTCTGAGCCCAGTCTAGAGCCACGAGAGTGACTTGGGCTGGTCATTCTTGATCTTCTTTAGAATTCTGGGCAGGAGTGGTATTGGTGGAAAGGTGTACAAGAGGGCGAAGCTCCACTCAAGACTAATCGTGTCTCCGAGCGAGAGCCGCCTTGGAAACTCCAGCGCTTTGTGCATTCTCTGCGGTGGAGAATAGATCGAACCAATGCACTCCCAACTTTTGGAAGAGGCCTTGCACCACAACATTTGTGATCTGAACCTGGCGCTTGGAGAGCCTGCCAGGTGTTGAATTACCAGGGAAATGCCTTGGTGTTTAAGCCAGGTCTAGAGTTGCAGCACCTCTTGACAGAACATCCATGACACCCCCCCCCCCTTGTTGCAGTCCTACATGGCATAAACACACCTGCACTAACCTTCCCTTGATAGACGGTAGAAAGGCCTTCAATGGCAATCAAATGTCCCTGCCAACCCATAGACAGGGTTGTGCTAAATTGGCCACACTGCCTTGAGCGTCTACAGAGGCAGTAGGCCTCATGCCTTCCTGTAACCTCAGATGTATCTCTCCTGTGAAGGTCAATAACCTCATGTCACTGTCTTTCTAAATAACAAGTCTCCCAGCCCCTGTCCCCTGCGTGTACATCTTTCTGAACATTGAGAAGCTGTAGCAATAACAGGATACATCTGCCATCTAGAAGAAGAAGATGGGCTAAGAGTAGGAGTGGGGGCCAACTGGGACTTTCCGCAGCTTCTCACCTGATGTTTTGCTAGCTTTGAAAATGAAGACAGCGACATGGCTTAAAATAAACAATAACTGTTTGATTAACTATTTACCTTATAAGGAACTTCCGCTTTAAAGCTTCAGAGAAGTGACGCAAATTGTTTTCGATAAAATGTTCAGCTTTTATGTTTTGTGGTCAAACACCTGCTAATGTTAGACTTTGCGGTCAACAGTTCCTAATTAAAACTGTATAAAAGGTCTGTCTACTGACCGACTCGTTGACCACCTCATATAGTGTAATCGCGTTGAGGTGCTCCCAGTTAGCTGTTTGATTTATTAATTGATTGAACATTTGACAAGGTCATACTGCCTTATTATGCTTTGATATTCAATGTTTCTCTCTTTCACTATCTCTTTTAATTGCTGTGAATTTAAACTTGCCAAGACTGCATGTTTTTACTCTTGATCAGTGATGTGTCCTTGACACTTGTTACTTGCTAGATTGTATAGTGTTATTTTTGAATAATGATGTGTTTTTGACACTTATTGTATACTTGTTTAAATAAATAGTGCCATTCCTGACTCGATTCCTGCATTTTCAGATGTGTGTCTTTTTATTTCAGATAACACATTTCATTGAGTCTTTTGTGGTGAAAAAACAACCTTTAACAGTCACCTCTTGTTGGGTAAGGGAGAGGGATCTGCCACTGACTTAATTGCTGTTCATTAGCCACTAGTGCAGGTCTTTTGCAGTTTCCTCCGAGATCTGATCCATGTCAGAGAGATTCCAATGATGCTGCGCCAATTGGAACTTCAAGTTCCACTGCAGAGCCTGCATATGCCAACGGGCATGTGTTACCTACATGATGCAGGAGGCCCAGCAGCCCCCGTCTGACTCACCTAAATCCAGGATAGAGGTTGAAACATCAGTATCATGACCTAAATATCCTAGACCCGCTGTTCAGGACAAGCCCGAAACTGCACCATGTCCAGTACAGCTCCAATGAAGGGGAGCGTCTGAGAGAGAGGTGTGACTTTGGTACGCTGATAGTGAACCCCACCGAGTGCAGGAGGTTCACCGTGTTCTGGAGGTGGGAGACTGCTGCCTGGTGTGCGCCCGCCTCCAACAGCCAATCGTCAAGGTATAGTAAATCTGGAACCCCCCGACCTCAGCAGGTGTACTGCAACCACCCAACACAAAAATATTTTAGGTAGGGTCATAGGCAATATTTAACGACCTACCGGGATAGCATGCCCCAAACAAACTGTACATACAAAAGAATATCCCAGAGTCTACACAATAATAGAGAACCTTATGCCTTTCTCCTGATTAATACTACCACGACGTGTGAATAACCCAAAAATGTATACAGTAAATTTTCGGATTCTCATCACTCACCCAGACCAGGTGACATGCTTCATCGTCTGGTTCTCCTCTAATAGTCAACCTAGTGACTTCAAGGGCTACAACTCCATCATATTGATGGAGGAGCCCGAGGATGTTTTAATCACTGTTTAGGACAATCTATCTGATCTACCAGATGTGAGCAATAGGTAAATAAAGTGTATGGGAAATGAATGTAGTGCAATAGTGAGATGTGAAATTAAAATTGGACCAAGGTAGAACCAATATTTATTCCTGTCTACCGTAACCCAAATTAACAAGCATTTGCAATGCAATAGGTCTCGCATTAGGAAATTTTGAGCTATTGGTATTGTAAATGACAATTTTTTTTATATATGTGTTGGTTTTGAAAATATATAAATTAATAGCTTTGTCATTTACAATGCCAATAGTTTCAACTTTCGCAAATGTGACACCTATAGTATTTGTAATGCGATATGTGTTGTATTTACGTGGCTTAGATGTATTGATATTACAAATAACAATGGCTTTTCATTTTTTTAATAATTAATACTTGAATGAAAGTTTTTGTAATTTATAATGGCAATAGCTTAAACTTTTGTAAATAACTTTTGTGAAGATTATGTTCATGGTATTTTATTGTGACGAAAATCCAAGAACAGAAGTGAAATATTAACATCTTTTTGTGACATTTGTAAAAAAGCTTGAAACATTGAGA
The DNA here is from genome assembly GCF_964263255.1 of Lissotriton vulgaris. NCBI lineage: Eukaryota > Metazoa > Chordata > Amphibia > Caudata > Salamandridae > Lissotriton > Lissotriton vulgaris. The sequence continues at coordinate 425,352,266 of NC_141696.1, forward strand.
GAACATATTTGAACCAGTTGTTGTTGAATGGTTGCAAAGATTGATGCTGTGGTGGCGCGGAGTGATGTTGTGGTGGTGACGAGTGATGCTGTGGCGTTCAGTGATGCTGTGGTAGCGCATAGTGATGCTGTAGTGCCCCTGAGTGATGCTGTGGTGGTGCTGAGTGATGCTGTGGTGATGCGATAGATAGAGTCAGTGCGATAGATAGATAGATCGAGTGAGGGCGATAGATAGCTAGACAGATAGAGTGTATTTATGTTGCATTGAGTAGAGAGGGAGTACGAGGTGTGTAATTATATGGCACTGAGTGGTATTATGTGGAGTGTATTTACGTTGGATTGAGAAGAGTGTAATTAAGTGGAGTGTAATTATGTGGCACTGAGTGGTAATATGGGGAGTGTATGTTGTATTCAGTAGAGTGTATGTTGCATTGAGTGCAGTGTAATTATGTTGCATATAATTATATGGCACCGAGTGGTATTGTTTGGAGTGTATGTTGCTTTGAGTGCAGTGTTATTATGTGGAGTGTAATTATGTGGCACTGAGTGGTATTTGGAGTGTATTTTGCATTGAGTGCAGTGTAATTATGTGGTGTGTAATTATGTGGCACTGAGTGGTATTTGAAGTGTATGTTGCATTGAGTGCAGTGTAATTATGTGGCATGTAATTATGTGGCACTGAGTGGGATTTGGAGTATATGTTGCATTGAGTGCAGTGTAATTAGGGGGCGTGTAATTATGTGGCACTGAGTGGGATTTGGAGTGTATGTTGCATTGAGTGCAGTGTAATTATGTGGTGTGTAATTATGTGGCACTTAGTGGTATTTGGAGTGTATGTTGCATTGAGTGCAGTGTAATTAGGGGGCGTGTAATTATGTGGCACTGAGTGGGATTTGGAGTGTATGTTGCATTGAGTGCAGTGTAATTATGTGGCGTGTAATTATGTGGCACTTAGTGGTATTTGGAGTGTATGTTGCATTGAGTGCTGTGTAATTATGTGGAGTGTAATTATGTGGCGCTGAGTGGTATTTGGAGTGTATGTTGCGTTGAACGTAGTGCAAATATGTAGCATATAATTATGTGGCACTGAGTGGTATTGTGTGTAGTTCATGTTGTATTCAGTAGAGTGTAATTGTGTGGCATGTAATTATGTGGCACTGAGTGGTATTTGGAGTGTATGTTCCATTGAGTGCAGTGTAATTATGTGGCACTGAGTGGGATTTGGAGTGTATGTTGCATTGAGTGCAGTGTAATTATGGGGCGTGTAATTATGTGGCACTGAGTGGGATTTGGAGTGTATGTTGCATTTAGTGCAGTGTAATTATGTGGCGTGTAATTATGTGGCGCTGAGTGGTATTTGGAGTGTATGTTGCGTTGAGCGCAGTGCAAATATGTAGCATATAATTATGTGGCACTGAGTGGTATTGTGTGTAGTTCATGTTGTATTCAGTAGAGTGTAATTGTGTGGCGTGTAATTATGTGGCACTGAGTGGTATTTGGAGTGTATGTTCCATTGAGTGCAGTGTAATTATGTGGCGTGTAATTATGTGGCACTGAGTGGGATTTGGAGTGTATGTTGCATTGAGTGCAGTGTAATTATGTGCCACTGAGTGGGATTTGGAGTGTATGTTGCATTGAGTGAAGTGTAATTATGTGGCACTGAGTGGTTTTTGGGGTTTATGTTGAATTGAGTGCAGTGTAATTATGTGGCGTGTAATTATGTGGCATGGAGTGGTATTTGTAGTGTATGTTGCATTGAGTGCAGTGTAAATATGTGGCGTATATTTATGTGGCACTGAGTGGTATTTGGAGTGTATGTTGCATTGAGTGCAGTGTAATTAGGTGAGTGTAAATATGTGGCACTGAGTGGTATTTGGAGTGTAAGTGGCATTGAGTGCAGTGTTATTATGTTGCGTGTAATTATGTGGCACTGAGTGGTATTTAGAGTGTATGTTGCGTTGAGCGCAGTGTAAAAACCAAACATGTGATGTGTTACAAAGTTGCCTACAGACACGCGTTGCAAAATTTTCTCTGGATTTTGTTTAAAAAAAAAAAATCACACGCTGTCTGGGCTCATTTGCATTTTGTGTTAAGTTTCCTTTAAAAATAATATAAATGCAAATGCAGATTTTCTAACTGATTGTCTTTAAACAACATGCAATCCCCAATTGTACAATTTCTGTGATCTTTCTTAGGCAGGCTGACACAAAAAAAATATTTTTTAAAAGCTGCCGCCTAATAATAGCCCTGGCACCTCTTTTGTCACAAATTAAGCACTGGAAAAGCGGCTGAAAGTAATCAGCACTGCGCGAAGCAGCTGTAGCTACGCCACAAACAACAAGGAACGGCAGCTGGCTGTGTGCACGTGCATTGGGTGATAATTTGCTTTTAAAAAGAATATACACGCAAGTGTTTATTTTCTAACGTTTTTATGTACATTTACACACAGTCAAAAAGGCAAGTGACTGCATCTGGCTGGGCACATATGATAAGGCTTATATGCAGGTAAAAAAAGGCTGGTATGGCCTGGAAAGGACACGCACGGATTCCACAGGCCGCCTAAGAAACTCTTTTAGGCCAGAAATGGTGAAAGCATCTGTATGTAGCTCCTTTCAAAGTAAAATAAACACGAGTGCTAAAAGTCTCCGCTTTTTTCCTCTAAACAACATGTCCACCTGAATAATATAATTTCTGTGCTGTTTCTTAGGCAGGCTAACAGAAACATATTTCAATAAAAGCTGCCACATAATCAGAGTCCTGGCACCTATCCCGTCACAAATTAAGCTTTATAAAAGCAGCTGTAACCTGCACTGTAAAAGCGGCACTAGCTAAACCAACAAACAACAAGTTCCACTGTATTTACTAGGTGCGCACAGGAAGTGACAATTTCTAAACTATAGGATTGGTAGTGTTGTGCTCGAAAACGCACCCTCTAGTCTACAAGCAGGCAAGCAGACCCCGTCAAGTCAGTGGAAGAATTTTGGGGCCTGAGCCAGAACAGAGAACATGAAGAAATGACAGCCGGAGGCTGCGTCACTGAGCCTTCCCTGGCACAGAATCTCAACAAAACAAGTTTAAACAAGCATTTACAATGCAATGGTCTCAGCATTATTAAAGGTAGAGCTATTGGCATTGCTTATGACAATTTTTTATTTTTTTTATTTTTATATCATAAATAAATAGCATTGTCATTTACATTGCCAATAGCTTAATCGTTAAATAAATGGCTTTGTCATTTACAATGCCAATAGCTTAATCGCTCGCATATGCATGACCTATTGCACTCACTACAGCCATCACCCCCAGCACTCGCTAAAACCCTCACAGAATTCCACTCCAGAACTCACTACAACCCTCGCCCCCAGCTCTCACTAAATACCTCACTGGAACACACTCCCACTCCAGAACTCACCCCCAGTACTCACTAAATCCCTCACAAAATCAGACTTCCACTCCAGAACTCACTACAACCCTCGCCCCCAGCACTCACTAAATCCCTCACAGAATCAGACTTCCACTCCATAACTCACTACAACCCTCGCCCCCAGCACTCACTAAATCCCTCACAGAATCATACTTCCACTCCATAACTCACTACAACCCTCGCCCCCAGCACTCACGAAATCCGTCACAGAATCAGCATTCCACTCCAGTGTCCTACTGTAACTCTTTTTCGCTTAATTGTTAATTTATCTCATTATGTTCACCATCCTTGTAAAGCGCTCGATACTCTTGGGTCCTGTAGCGCTATATAAAACCTTTGAAATAAATAAATGAAATAAATAAACTCACTACAACCCTCACTGCAAAACACTCACCCTACAACACTCACTTAATACTTTACTGGAACATACTCCCACTCCAGAACTCACTACAACCCTCACCCCCAGCACTCACTAAATCCCTCACAGAATCAGAATTCCACTCCAGAACTCACTACAACCCTCACTGCAACCCATTCCCCGTCCAGCACTCCCCTCTGCACTGGCGCACTCACTTCAGCCCTCTCTGTCCCTCCCGACCCTCACTGCACCCTCCGAGCTTTCACTCTGCCTGCTCCTCACACTTAAGCTCACTACACACTCCTTCCTCTGCATTAAACCTTTGAATCTCTGTAATTTAAAAAACTAGGCACCCACCATCCTCGGTGCATCAATACAGCCCTCAGTTTACCCTGCCCCGCTCTCACTCTCCCATCCCTCTCTGCCCCCCCCACCCCCACCCCCCACCCTATCTCTCGCACATGGGCATTTGTTGGGGACGTAGAGGGCGGCAGAAGGGAGCTGCCTGCTCTATTTTACCCATAAGTCCTCTACCGCCCCTTCGGCCTGGTGAAACAGCTGCCTACCCCCCTGCCCTGGTGCACTCGTTTTATGATGACACTGGGGGCATCTGACCGGGGCGTAGACCTGTCCAGCCCGAGGGCGCAGTTGGACTGGGGGTTTTACTTAATTTCTCAGCTGCACCCCATGCCCCTCTCACATATTGCATTTACTTTCGGTGCACAGTGGGATTGTGTCTCGCACGTGGAAAGGTTTTATTGCGACTGAAAGCGCCACGTGGCTATTAGCCTCATTGCGGCACCAAAGGAGCGGTTCCGCTGCCTGGCAACACCCTTGCGTTTCAGGGGCAGTGCCAGTCCCCGAAATACTAAAAACATTTGGCCTGTAGTAAACATTATTATAGAAAGAAAATTAAACAGTTCATCCATCTAGCACGAGGCACCAGTGGAAACGGAGTGAGCCCTCTTTCAGCAGAGCAGATTCTCTCACCTACTCACTCACAACAGTCGCTTACAAACTCCCAAACTTATTCCATGGATTCACTCTCATCCACTCAAAAACCCACTTAATCACTCACTCATTTATACTTTCATCACACAGCTCAGTATGGGAGGGGAGCAAGCAGGGGCGTCTGAGTCAGTGACTAGAGTAATATAAACGCTATGCAGCGTTATTCCGGGTACAAGCAGGGAAGAGTACTGCGAGCCACTGGCTGGGGTAATACTGGCTTTATGATGCTCGGTAACGGGGTGCAAGCAGAATAGAGTATTGCGGAGTAACTCACTGGGATTAAACGGACTTTGCAGCTCAGGGACGCGTCATGCCTGAATTTAGCAAGGGAATACATATTCACGTTATACATAAAAACAAACCCTTCTAAAGAGTAACATAGGAATGTGGATTCCGCAACGTGCTGGTATGAAAAAAAATCTAAGATCACAATCTGGTAAATTCGAAGAGTGTGACTGGACTAATCGTACCCCGGGATTTTACTGAAAAGGGGTTTTATGGCTGCTGTTGCTTTAACCTGAAGCATTAAACCTTTCACTGCACAGTCTGCGTGGACGCATCTCCACCGGTGGATCCTCTCTCCTTACAACTCGCAGGGGGGACGGGACTGGCGCGGGGGGTTAAAAAATACATTTTTTTTAAAAAAAGAAAACTTACCTGACTGCCCGTGTCCGCGTCAGAGCAGAGGAAGCGGCTCTAGTGTGGGTGGAAAGCGGCAGCATCACCGTACTCGGCGCCGGCTGGGCAACAATGGCAGAAACAAAGCTTACAAAATTTTCGGATTAGGGGGCGTGTTTTGCTGTCCTGAGTGACGGACAACGTCACGAGCTAAAGAACAGCAGAACTTACGTCCCCGAATCCGAAAGAGACGGGGCTTGTTTGGAGTGACTCCCTTCTCTTCCAATGGTTGGCCTCTGTTTAGGAAGCCAGCCAATGGAAGCGAACGGAGCAGAGAGGCGGCTCTAAACTGCCCTACTCCAAAACATAAGATCTCCGGACCGGAAGCTTCGCAAAAGCGCAGCTTATAGGTCCCTCATCCTAAAAACAAGAAAATGGAAGTGTGTGAGAGAGAGCGAGAGACAGAAGAGAGTGTGTGAGAGAGCGAGAGACAGAAGAGAGTGTGGGAGAGAGAGCGAGAGAGAGAAGAAATGGTGTGAGAGAGAACGCAAAGCCAGAAGATAGGACATGAAGAGGGGGTGTGTTTTTTTAGAGAGAAGGGGGGCAAAGAGTGAAAGAAAGGGAGGAAGCGGATGCCGGGATGGGGTGCGCAGAGAGGCGAGGACTAAGAGACAGGGTGAGGCTGAACAGACAGAAGCGTGGTTAGAGAAAAGGAAGCATAGCAGTGATGGAGCCCAAAAACTAAAATTCTTTATAAATGATGACACAATCCACTATCACACTTACCAATCAATACCAGGCCCATAAACATAGAGAGTGAGGTGAATGGATACTATATGTTTATTTAAGACATTCATAATAAACAAGACCAGCTTCTCATTTTAAAAAGTTTATTAAAACATATTTAAGAAAACTTAGGTTTGGAACTTTATTAAGCAAGCATTTAGGAAAAGTCATAAGTAAGTTTTATTCAGCATTTTATAAAGAGAGCTTAATTCAAGATAATATCATTCATTAGCAGAAATAAGTGAAAAGGAAGAGCATTTCCAAAACCTAACTATCTCTCTGTCACTACCCTCATCGCCTGAAAACAAAGTCTTAAAAGTTACATTTCTTACGTGTAATCATCGGACAGCAGAACACGTCCTTCTGGAATCAAGAGCGTAAGCCAAAAGTTTGCAGCTAAAGCCTATTTTTATACCCTAAATTAAGCTGAGCTAACTATTTTTCACATTCCAACAGCTGAATTCTGGCTCTCCATTGGCTGAATCACCTCACGCCACAGTAAACTGTGACATCTTCCACCACGAGACCAGGCTTTACACAAAGTCATTGTTCATGCACAGAATCCTGGCGACAGTTCCTTAATCTGCTACATTTTGTAGCAAAAATGTTCAAGCAATACAAAATCTTGTCACGTCTCTTCCTTTCAGCCTTGAGCCTGACCGTTCTGAGCTTTCCATGGCACATCCAAACCCACTCCACAGAGTTGTCTTTAGCAGTTCATTTTTTTTAAAACTTTCATAATAAAAGGCTTTTCTTCCACTTCAAAATAAACTTTCTCCTGTGGCTTAGCATCAGCAGGCCTTTTCTGCGCTGCTTCTGATTGCGTCACTGCGCCACTTTCAGCTTGCGTCACTTTTTCAGAAAACTATTATTTAAACAAACACAAAAGAATAATTGATTCAGGTAAAACAAACCCTTCTGTACCACCCCGCCCTTGCTAATTATTAATTAACCCACTAATAAAAAGACATTTAGCAAAAGCAAACAAATAAAGCAACACATATAATAACTACCATTCTTCATGTAATCCAGGTTTATGTTTCTGAAAGAGTAAAAAGATGATTAAATAATACACAGACAGACAAACACAACATAGGACATACATATAAGCACATATAAAAGCTCATGCCATGAATGATCAGCTGCATATTAATAGTGACAAAGACAATAGGACAGACATAACAAACAGGACAATATTAATAATGTGTTACAAAAACAGACTTGCAAATGCAACAAAAGCACATGTAATTAGTTTCCCGCATGTTCATGTGTGGTGCAAACTTAATCTAGGTTGGATTAATCAAACAAATCATGCAAACACTCATTAATATATTATTTCAAATTATGAGAGTATGACATCACGAGCTAGAATAAAATATTTTCTAAAGCTCGCTCTATCAACTCCCTCATCTGGTGATTTCAAAATCACCAAACAACACCCAAAAAATTTTAATTAAAATTTTTATCTATTGAACATGTTTCAGGCTTACTCTGGATTAGTATTTAAACTCTAATTTCATCTATCTCATAATTAGTATTGAGTCTTACATCTTACTAATTCTGTATCCTTTACCCTTTCTTTATTCAGCTAAGTTGAATCCTTTCTACCTTTGAATCCCCAACCCCCAATGAATTTAGGAAACTAAGTTTTAAATTGCATAACTACATTTTGAATTGCACCAACAAAACAAATATCAATCTGAGTATTATAAAACAAAACAAAAAACAAAAGTAAATTTTTAAAAAATTTTGAAAAATTAGTACATAGTATATACCCCCTCTTTTTTTTTCTCAAACTAAAACATGTTTTCTTCGACCTAGTGTCCTACATAGAAGTGTTTCCAGCTAACACAATTTCTTCGACCTTGAGTCACTCTAACATAATTTCTTCAGCCTTATGCCAAAAATAAATCTCAATTTAAAGAAAACTAACACAATGTCTTCAGCCTTATGCCAAAAATAAACCTTAACTTAAAGAAAACTAAACTTAGTCATTGTCACCATTTTCTTTCAAGACCACCTGACTGCTACTGCGCTCCTCCACTATTGGAGAGATAGTTATGTAGGCCCATTCTGGAGACTTGTATTTTACATTTGATCTCAATGGTCTTTTTTGTCTGCATCACTCTTCTGACTTGACCCTTCAAATTTGAACTTTAAATCTTTAGGCCAGACATCACCTTTACTCAAGAGTTTCTTTTTAGGCTTGCTTTCTTTACATTCAGCTTTCCAAGCCCTTTTTCTGAATTTTCTTATCTCAGACTCTTCATTACTCCCATCTGTATTTGAGACTTTAAATCTGTACCAAGGAACTTCTTTACTCTGCAGCTTCACTCCATTAGGAACATCATCCTTACAGCTGGTACTTGGTAATTCTTCCTCTTCTTCAGGGATCACCTTTAGCTTCCCAGTTTCAGGATTCTTGTTCCCGCATTCAGAGCTACTCTTCTGCTTTTCAATACTCTCCTGGACTAGATTATCTTCTTGCTCAGAATTTTCTGCTTCTGAATCTTCTTCTTTTCCTTGACATTCTTTTTCTATCAGACTTTCATCATTTTCTGAATCTAGAATCACAATCTCTAGATCTTCTTCATTCAATATTTCATTCACATTGACATCATCATCCAGATGTCGACCATCTTGTCGATCTTCAAGATCTGGATTTTCGACATCATCATCCAGATGTCGACCACCTTGTCGATCTTCAAGATCTGGATTTTCTTCAGGAATTTCTTTTTTAGAGTCTGAATCAGTTGTAGTGTCTTCACTGTCTTCATCAGTGTTATCAGGTTCAGGTACACAAATGGTATTACTGATATGCATCCATCCAGTATCTGTTGTCACCTGACTTGCTTTCTGCCACCTGGGTACTAGACAGTTTCTCCTCCGATGAACCTTTGTTCTGACCAAGTCTCTTGGCAATACATCATGAGCTTGCTCCTTCTCCATATCTGTTCCCAACTGATGTAATACAGAAACTGCATCATTCTTTCTTGTTGGAAAAGCTTCCACCCATTTTGTAAATAAATAAATGATGACTAGGACATATCTCAGTTTGTTTTGTTGCAGCATTTCAAAGAAATCTATTTGAATTTTTGCAAATGAACCACCCTCCCGGCCTATGGTTCCCAAACTCTCAATTGTCTTTTGATCTACATTGTTTTTCTGGCATGTGTTTTTCTGACATGTTAGACATGTTTCCCTGAACAGTTGAATCATTATGTCTCTTGCTAAATAACCTGGACCATGGTACATCCGTGCCATGTCAGCAATCATGCAATTGGACATAACAGGTCCGCCATCTTTGTAAACCCTTTCATCTTCTTCTCGCTGTCTGCAACCTTCTTTGAGCCATGTGTTTTTCTCCTCAACATGTGCCTCATCTTGTAATTGTTTTAATTCTTGCCATGTCTGAATTGCAAAGATTAGTATGAGGATGCTTGAAACATGCCCATTGAATTTTTCCCCTTTGATTGCAACCCTCTTCTGAGCACAAAATTTAACAATGGTACCTGCGTGCTCATTACCTTTTGAGACATGATCATTTTCCTCTCCAGCACATTTTATCTCTGCTATTTGGTCTAGAAGCTCAGATTCTCTGTTGAAGTCTGGCATGGCCAGAACAGGAGCTTCACTCAAACTCTTTTTAAATTGCTCAATGGCTTCAAGTTTTATTTCTGTCAGGACAATTGGGTCTTTTATATCTGCTTTTGTCAGTCTCCGCAATTGTTTTGCAAACACTGAGAAAGCACTAATCCATTGGCAACAGTAACCAACCATGTTTAACCTCATAGCTGCTATTAAACATTCCTCCCCAGTGCTGCGCTGTCCATTAGAACTAGTGCTGAATGGACGTTCAATGGTCGTGCGCAGCACTGGGGAGGTAGTGCTGCCGTCGGCCAATGCACCGAGGCAGCACTTAAGGGGTTAAGAGCATTCTTACCTGTTTTTGCGTCTTTGGGCATTCCATTGCCTGAATCATTTTATTTCTCTCAATAGTTACCTGTCTGGGAATTCTCTCTTGGAACCTGAAAGCCAAGAATTATTTGACTCTCTGGGTACATTGGGACCCAATACCACTCAGTATCATGTGGTATCTGACAAAGGATCTCTACTGTAGGACAACAAGGGATAACTATCTTGTTAACCTTTCTCAGGTCCTGTACTATTTTGTACCTTTCATCTGGCTTTCTAATTCCCATATCTGTATTGTATTTCTGCTCATTAACATAATTTAAAAATGGCGGCGGAGATATCTCATTCTGCTGAATCACCACCTGTCGCTGAATTTGTAGCTGTTCATTCAGTAGCTGTTGCTGCTTATTTATCTCATTCTGCATCTGTGAATTTTTACACTCTCATACAAAAGCTAAAGTCGCTTTTTCCTTCTCTTTTTTCTTCGTCCATTTTGTTTTCCATTTATTCAGACTACCCCTTTTTCTCAAAGCCCAAATTAAATCTTTCATATGGGCAGAGGCAAACCTACCTGTATTGTTCAATCCTTCAATGTCCTCATCATCCTGTAATCTTTTTAATCTGTCTATACTGATTATATTATCCAGTAATTTGTACTCACCAGGCTGTGTCAGGTCAATCAGGTCAAAGTCAAAGTTTTCACTAGATAAAGCTAGAGTCATCACTCTCTCTTGCTGATTTGCAATCATTACTAACTTATTTTCAGGTACACTAGAATAATGTTTTTCAGCAAACTTTTGATTTTCACAATTCAATGGGACCGTTAAAGCTGTGGGACTAGTTTCATCTTTTCCAAGCACTGGGGGAACAAGTTCAATTGTCACAGGAACTGTCACTACTTCCATGTCTGACTTTAACTTCTCCAATAAATCATTTGTAGAACTTACATGATGAGGAATATTAATTCCAGAAGTACTAGGCATCTCATCATACCTACCTGTTGTGACACATTGAGAAGGTGTCTGGACTGGGACTCCATTAATCTGAACTGGGACTCTTGGCTTTACATTAATCTGCTTTCCTGACATCACATTAATCTGTTCTGGAGATCTACTTCTATTTCTGTCCTGTTCTTTATTAACAACATAATTTTTACAATGATCAATAAATTCTACTCTGACATATTTATTATTTATTTTTGCTGATTTGGGAATTATTAATTTGCTCTCACATGTAGCAACAACCCTTTTAACCTGTTTGAATATATTTTCCATTTTCTGATAGCAGAAAAACGTTTTCTTCGTCTTTGAATAATAATTATCCATGTTTCAAAATACTCACCTTTAATAATAATTAATCTCAATTAGTAAATGCGTTCACTTAATTGGCCTAATAGCGTTCGCTGATCAATTAATTAATTAATTTGACAAGGTCAGGTGAAGTATAACTTTATAACTTGATCAATTTAATATAACTCCTAATTTACCTATATTCCGAATTTTTAATAAACCTGGAAAGAAAAACATACATTTGCAAAAACAATAACAACGCAAAATATTTATTTACAACAATAAATACCAACATATAATCACATGTGTTTTAAATGTACTTATTTTTTTTACTTACACACCTTCTGCAACATATACCTGTAAAAATTAAGCCTAAATGTGCTTGCTTTTCTAATGTACGGTGCTGTTAATGCTATAATTTTATTTGCAACCCTAATGGCAATTATTTTTACTTAATTTTGTAATATTTAATATTAATGTCCTTGCTTTAATCACCTTTGCTACTATTATCCTAATCAGGGTCTTTATTGTTGTATTATTTACTAATTAACAGTGGTAAATATCAAAATAATTTTTAAATTTAAAAGAAATGAAGTTTGAGCATTAATAACGTGGGAAAATCAATTCTGTCAAATGTAAACAATGTGTTTGTGTATTTTAACCAATCACCATGTGGCTACACTGCACTCAGCCAATGAGAATGCCTACTGTCTCTCGACCAATCCGGTCGCGGCCCCTCTATGACACTGTAGTGTCAACAACCAATCAGGACAGAGCTAACTTTCAGCCTCCAATCAGGACATAACATGTGACTACACACGTCACAGTCAACTCCTTCCTGTCCCTCGTGATGCACCTCGTCTCACGGAGCCTCACAAAGCCTCCTCTCAGCTTCTGCTCCACAATAGAAATAAATGCTTATAAGCAAGAGCGTGTCATCACAGCGCTCGCTCCTCAAAACTTGCGCGATGAGACTCTTTCTAACACACGCGCTCGCTCCTCTAACAAGAGCGTGTCACTCTTTAAACACACGCGCTCATTTCTTCAACTATTTACTCAGCGCGATCACAGACCTCCTCGGAGCCTCGCTCAATAGAGCTTCAGTCTCCACGGACCTTCGCCCAATAGGAGCGCGGCTCACGAAGCCTCAGCCAATAGGAACACGGCTCTCCCAGTGACGCGACGTGTTAGCGTCCAATGGGAGCGCGGCGTCGCCACAACGCGAGGAAGCCTTAACTCAATATCAGCGCAACAGCTGACACGCTGTTAACTTCACGGGGCAAAAAATATTAAACTACAGATTGCCAGAGCCTAAGAGCACGGCTCACCCTGACCTCGCACAACACTGAGCTTCGCCCAATCAGAGCGCGGCTCCGTGTATGACACGACGGCCCTTGGACCAATGAGAGCGCGGGGGCTGACGTAAACAGCCGCTGCAGACAGCTCTCCCACTCGCTCCCTAGCAGCCCCCCTCCTTCACAATAAATGCTCGGCACATAATATTGCATATAAAATGAGCAAACTCAGCAAGAAACAAAGCGATCCACCAACAAGCGGTATAGCAAAAGGAAAGGCTCGAGATGGAGCATGTGTAATTATGCTGTTTGTCAAGATTAATTATCATAAGAGGGAGTGCACAAACAGCAGGAAACTCGTGTCACCGATTCTGACACTATTTAACACAGGAGACACGATTCTGACACTATTTAACACAGGACACAGCGTGTGAGCTAAATGAAAGAAAAGCACACGCAGCACGGCATTTGACAAAGAATCTGGGGATGGGGCGCTACTGAACGAGCTCACAAGACTAGAGCAATACAATCAAGCCAGTATTTACTAAAAATAGCGTAATCTGCAAAACAAAGACAAAAATCGAAACAAAAAGAAATACTTATTAAGTAAAACAGTATTTCGAGCATTGATCACGCCTCAACCAATGAGAGCGCTACTTTGCTCAAACACTCCAGGCATATTAACCAATCAGAGCACGGCAGGCTCTGACGTATGCAGCAGGCTGCAGCTGCAGGCTCTCTCACCACACGCTTTTACTCCTAAAACAGCCCCTCCCTTCAGAATTTTCGATTGGGGCACTTTTAAATGGATTTAAACAGCGCACAATGTTTCTAAATGTATTTAAATGGCGCAAATCACTTTATAACACCCTAAAACAGCGTTTTCTTTACTCTAAGGCTCAAAAAACGTTTCCAATCATTTTATAAAAACGCAATTAATAACAACATTGAAAACAAACCATTTGTCTGCTTCTCTAACAAAGAGATAGTTTTAAACATTCATTCAAGTATCCTTAGTGTGGAATAGACGACGCTATTCTCACAGAATATTTTCAATTGCTAATAGAGTAATTCTTACCCTACCCTTCAGTTTTACAAACCATTCACACACTTTCAAACAAGGAAATCCCTGCTCATACACACACGAATTCTTGGCAGGACTTGAACCAACCACAGAAAACGTCAGGCGTTGATAAGAATAGACAACGCTATCTCACCCTTCACTCAAGTTTGAATAAATCGTACTACTCTTTTCACAGAAAGCTTTAAAACAGGCTCACCAGGTCCCTCTGCTTAATGCGACAATTTCATAGGCAATCCTCACTAAACATTTAACCATACAATCTAAGGTCCCTAAACTTGTGTTGTACGCCCACAACACGTGATATATTCTATACCACAATTTTGAAACAGACAAATGTACTGTGTAACTCTTCTAGTCACACTACCTTGCCGGCAATTAACCAGGAATCTTTCACACTACTGGAAAAATTCCTTAAGACTACATATAACAATCTGACAAAATCAAAAACTTAACATATGTTAAACATCAATCCTATGTCTATACCAACATATATGTAACATACATGTCAAAAACAACATATAAACCGTCTGAAGCTACCAAATTGATAGAGCCCAAAAACTAAAATTCTTTATAAATGATGACACAATCCACTATCACACTTACCAATCAATACCAGGCCCATAAACATAGAGAGTGAGGTGAATGGAGACTATATGTTTATTTAAGACATTCATAATAAACAAGACCAGCTTGTCATTTTAAAAAGTTTATTAAAACATATTTAAGAAAACTTAGGTTTGGAACTTTATTAAGCAAGCATTTAGGAAAAGTCATAAGTAAGTTTTATTCAGCATTTTATAAAGAGAGCTTAATTCAAGATAATATTATTCATTAGCAGAAATAAGTGAAAAGGAAGAGCATTTCCAAAACCTAACTATCTCTCTGTCACTACCCTCATCGCCTGAAAACAAAGTCTTAAAAGTTACATTTCTTACGTGTAATCATCGGACAGCAGAACACGTCCTTCTGGAATCAAGAGCGTAAGCCAAAAGTTTGCAGCTAAAGCCTATTTTTATACCCTAAATTAAGCTGAGCTAACTATTTTTCACATTCCAACAGCTGAATTCTGGCTCTCCATTGGCTGAATCACCTCACGCCACAGTAAACTGTGACATCTTCCACCACGAGACCAGGCTTTACACAAAGTCATTGTTCATGCACAGAATCCTGGCGGCAGTTCCTTAATCTGCTACATTTTGTAGCAAAAATGTTCAAGCAATACAAAATCTTGTCACGTCTCTTCCTTTCAGCCTTGAGCCTGACCGTTCTGAGCTTTCCATGGCACATCCAAACCCACTCCACAGAGTTGTCTTTAGCAGTTCATTTTTTTTAAACTTTCATAATAAAAGGCTTTTCTTCCACTTCAAAATAAACTTTCTCCTGTGGCTTAGCATCAGCAGGCCTTTTCTGCGCTGCTTCTGATTGCGTCACTGCGCCACTTTCAGCTTGCGTCACTTTTTCAGAAAACTATTATTTAAACAAACATAAAAGAATAATTAATTCAGGTAAAACAAACCCTTCTGTACCACCCAGCCCTTGCTAATTATTAATTAACCCACTAATAAAAAGACATTTAGCAAAAGCAAACAAATAAAGCAACACATATAATAACTACCATTCTTCATGTAATCCAGCTTTATGTTTCTGAAAGAGTAAAAAGATGATTAAATAATACACAGACAGACAAACACAACATAGGACATACATATAAGCAAATATAAAAGCTCATGCCCTGAATGATCAGCTGCATATTAATAGTGACAAAGACAATAGGACAGACATAACAAACAGGACAATATTAATAATGTGTTACAAAAACAGACTTGCAAATGCAACAAAAGCACATGTAATTAGTTTCCCGCGTGTTCATGTGTGGTGCAAACTTAATCTAGGTTGGATTAATCAAACAAATCATGCAAACACTCATTAATATATTATTTCAAATTATGAGAGTATGACATCACGAGCTAGAATTAAATATTTTCTAAAGCTCGCTCTATCAGCAGCAAGTTAGCAGAGCTGGATAGAAAGGAGAATTCTGCTTGAGGGACAGAAGTGAGTAGGGAATGGAATACAGGAGTTGGGGTAAGCCCAAGTGTTGCCTGTGCCATTCGTTGGATGTTGGACACAACTTCACAAAAACTGAGTCTAAGGTCACCAGTACGTGAAACACAATAAAAATATGTGGTGTACTGCCAAAAACCCCATGTAAAATATGTGAACAGTATTGAAAAACCGGGGCAGGAACGAGGCTTTATGTGAGAAGACTGTATATGATCGCCGGTTACAAGTGATTGCGGGGCCGTATGTCTAAGTATGCATTTGCCAGGTGGTATATTAGCCTTACTGTGTCCCTACCATGTCTGTGTGATCCACACGAAGAGCAGTTGTGGCTGCTATTGTTGTCTAAGTAAGTATATACCAGGAGGTATGTTAGACAAACTGAGATCCTTACATGTCCGTGTGACCCACCGGAAGAAATCGGAAGTTGTACTTGAATGGCAGACAACAAATGATTCAATAATTACTAGATTCTCGTATAAGTGGCGCAACGCCGGATGCGGATGTATTTCGTAGATTCGTGAGTGAGTGTGGATATGATTGGCATGCGTCCTGTCTCGGCCTCCCTGATAAGGGCCTGGTGTATGAACCTGTGCAAAATAAAGGGTAAACAATGCATGGGTGGCATGAAAAACCAGCATTTTGGCAACCTGGCAGGAAAGAGGCGAATGCTGAAAACATTGTGTGCTCAGCGGGGAATATGCCTAGGGCATCCGACATAGGAGTGTGAAAAAAGTGTAGTGAAACATGGGGTGTCCATGACATTGGTGGGACAGAAGACAGACTGGCCGAATGGGTGGGGCCGCCATGGGTGCGCGAACCAAAGCGAATGCGTGGGTGTGGCGGAAACCGAGTGAAATAAGTGGGAAGACAGACTGGCCGAGTGGGTGAGGCCGCCATTAATGCGTAAAAGAAAGTGAATGCGCGGATGTGGCGGAATCCGGGTAAGAAAGGAAAGGTAAATGAACCACGGGTAGACACAAACAAGAAGAGAAATCGAAAGTGAAGGACTGTCACTGCCTGACAGCCGTGAAATGCAATAAAAACAAGCTCTTGGCATTGCTGTGTGGGGGCGGGCGGGAGCGCATTGGCAGGGGAGCAGCAGCCTTTGATGTGCGAGCGAGTGGGAAGGAACACCATATGGGTGTGAGGAAGTGAGGCCAAGCGCATGCTGCGGAAGCATCGCGGTTGAGTACCTCACATGCATTGGGGACAATACTCGCTGTTTTCAAGAGTTTGTTTTGCCTACAATACTCTCGAAGAACAACGCATGCGCGTTGGTTCTACGAGACCTAAAAACAGTG
Source organism: Lissotriton vulgaris (assembly GCF_964263255.1). NCBI lineage: Eukaryota > Metazoa > Chordata > Amphibia > Caudata > Salamandridae > Lissotriton > Lissotriton vulgaris. Next base: position 425,369,410 of record NC_141696.1, read on the forward strand.
CAAAAAGACAGTTTCAACAGATAGCTGTCTATGATGAATAAATGGTCGATCATTTAATCATCATAGACAGCTATTGGGTAAGAGGAACACAAAACTGTTTCAGAATCTCCGTTCATGTTGATGAAACGATGCGTACTAAAGTAACACTATGCAGCCATACGAAGTGTACTCAACTACTCGTGCATGAGCGGTGGAAGGCGGGCGAGCGGGTCTTTGTTTGTCCATGTGTGTTTGATGGGGGAGATAAATCCGCTGCCCCTTTTCTCAGACATTGTACGGTTTAAGTGAGGGAGTGGAAAAGGAATCGATTTGAACAGTCAGTGCCGGCAGGAAAAGAAACACGACGACACAAGAAAAGCATTATGTTCTGAGGCCATTCCAAGGCTAATCAAATAAAGGAAATTTGAGGTGTGCTAGGTCTTACGTTTACTTAAACCAGTAATTGTTTTTAGAGCATTGAACTTGGCAGCTTTTTCAGAAAGTAATTTAGGAGTCACTGGGAACCGACCACTTACTAGAGCAATCACAGCAGAAAGTGAAATAAAGTCAGGCATCACAGAAATACCTCATCATGCTACAAGGGCCTAAGAATCTCACCTAATAGTATAAATAACATGGAGCTGAGAAAAGTAGAAGCGAATCGGAGTTAAAAGAAGGGGTACTGAAGACAGGTGGGGGAGGGGGGGCGGGCGCTAATGCCATGACTGCAGAGTGCTGTCAGAGAAAACATTGTGCCTGGATGGATTTATGGCACCTCTTACAGCAAACAGAGACATTTTGCTCAGGAACAGAAATCAATAGACTAAAGGCTGTGCCGAAATGACAAAAGAAAAAGCACAGATGACTGTATTAGTGAAAACAAGGATTGTTATCCTGGTTGGAGTTTATATGAAAAGAACTATTTCTGAGGTGGACATCCGAGTGAGTCATGTTCGAAACAGAGTAATTGCATATTAATGTAAACTTTATTTACTCTGTTCTGTTGGAAAGCCTGGAAGCAACGGTGGGAGCCGGAAGGAGCGAGTAATACCATAACAGCAATACATGGAATTAATCTGATCTTCTGTAACACAATCCTGTGCTCCTGAAAAGCGCTGGAACATTGTCTGACTAATTTTGGCTATATCTAAAAATAAAAAAAAATGCAACACAGGAGAGGATGGGGCGTGGTGCTGAGATGGGGCAGGAGAGACGCAATGATGTGGGCAAGCAACAACAACAAAAACCCTATTCACCCAGCCTAGCTGGCTATTGGTAGATGCAAAGTAGCTACTATTGGTTGTCAAGTTTGCAGTGTTTGTTATCATGTGTAGCACACGTTGGTTTGTCATTAGCACATTGAGGAAATATAAATTTTGGTCGAGTTGTGTTCCCTAGCGTGTACCCCACCGTCTCCATGTACGAGTTATAGTGCATGTAACTTCCCTCCTGTGCCAGCTATGAAGACGCAAATACATTTGCGTCCAACGTTAACATGTCCTCTTTCAGACCCACCCTGAATGGGTTGGGTAGTCCGTTCCTAAGTATACTATACCAATGTCTTTTTGTAGTGTACTTTACATGTTTTTCAGCTCTGGCAAAGTAGGCCCAGAAGTTCTGCCATCGAGCCTTTTTCTTCCTCCTGACTCTGAAAGCCTCAGCCCAGGCTGCCTCAGTACCCGTGAACTCTGACTTACTTCCAGCGCGGCCCACCGCGCTTAGCTCAGCCTGCTGCCTGCCAAGATTGACTTCAACCTTCGAGTTATCTGTTCCGCTCCTCGAAAATACATTCCTGCCTACTAGCTTCAGTAAACATCCCCCTCAGCTGCAGAGCCAAAGGACCTGCCTGTCTCCGTACAAGTAATTCAAGTAATTCATAGCCTCTGTTACCATGCTCCCATGGAAGGCCCATGCCCCCACGCTTCTCATGCAGACACTCAGGCGCTTATACACGCACTCACAGTCAGTATAGAATAGCTTCTGCCCCAGAGACCTTTCCGCCCAGATAGCTCAGTACCTAAACACCAGATATCAGATATGATAGAAGCACAAGTTGATCTGACATGCCAGACTTCTGTCTCTTTCCGTCAGTGCAAATGTCAAGCCCCCTGCACCCTCCAGTTTCACGTCAATCACACGTCATGCAGCTGCGCGCGCATCCAAGCCTCTGATTTCTGCTGACATTGCAACTTTCTGCTTAGTGCCACCCCTTTGTGACACCTATCTGTGACGTTTCTAGCACACACCTTCAGTTATGCCTAGTCCACGCCTTCTGATTACGCACTAGTAACACGTGGATGCTGTTATCTTGTCTACTCTCAGCTGTTACGCCTACTCTATCACTTCCTATGATGTAAATTAAGTATATAAGCTATGTATTGTCAATAAAACATTGCTCTATCCCTTCTTCCACCCCTGCGGTGGGAAGAACATGATATCCTGGTCTTGACCATTCCTTTTTAAGGAATAAAACCCCTAAGAACTCTAACACCACGGACTCTGTCTTCTTTCTTTCCGATTGAGTTATTATTGATTAAGTACTTACCTGCATAGAAATTACGACGGTAAATTATATATTTACATCATTTTGGCGCCCGAACAGGGACCCCTCCCCCACCTCACGCGCCGGTTGGTGCGTTGTAAGCTCTGTCCCCTGCCATCAGTTAGAAGGAAACTACGCGTACCGGCAGGATTTCCTGTATCTCCCTCTGGCCCACGGAGGTGACGAAGATTACGATCAGTACCCAGACGAGGCGGTGAGGAGTGCGGAGGATCCCGACCAGAGCCTAGCCGAAAGAAGCAAGGTCCGAGGTGTCAAGAGGCCCACCAGTTTTCCGAAGTTTTCCGAGGTTTTCCGAAGTTTTTCCGAAGTTTTCCGAAGTGTCGAGTCCAGTCGAGTTTTCCGAGGCCTTCTGTTTCCGTGCTTCCCGGTGAGTACCATTGCTGGGACGTATCTAGACGGGTTTGGGTACACAAGTCCGGTCTGCACTGTTTTTTTAGACAGTGTATCTGTACTGTTTAGCAGTACATCCGTTATTTCAAGTTTCTGCACCGCTTTAGCAGTGTATCTGTGCTGTTTAGCAGTACATCTGATATAGGGGGTAGTCATATATGTTTCAAAATGTCTTTGTCATGTGATTAATGTCGTGGTATGAGTGTGATTGTCTCTAATGTGCATTAATATGTTCTTGTATAACTAGCTGTATTCAGTATCAAGTAGCGAGGATCGAGCGTTCAGTACCGAGTAAACAAGATGCCGTTTTTTAACAAGTTAAAGCAGATAGGAACTAGGAAAGGGATACTAGAGGAAGAAATTCCTATCCCCCCTAGGGACACCCCAGGTAACTTTATGTACCATAAGCATGGCATAGATGCCATATTATATCTAGTTAACCGTACAAGTTCCACATTCTGTGGAGGTTCTTTTAAACAGAACCCAGACTCAACACTTGACTATAGCACGACTGACAGGTTATGAATTAACGTTATTCCAGCCACACATAGAAATCAGACGCTGCAGTATTCTGAACCCCGCAACACTGTTACCTACAATTATGACAGATCCAGCCCCGCATGATTGTATAGAAATCATTAATGCAGTAACAAAGCCACGACGAGACTTAACAGATGTCCCACTGACAAATCCAGACCTGACACTTTATGTGGATGGTTCATGCATGAGAACAAGTACAGGAGAGTTAGTGGCCGCGTATGCAGTGACCACTGAAACTGAAGTCAAAGAAACACATCGTATTGACACACTGTCTGCTCAAGCGGCAGAGCTTATTGCTCTGACCCGAGCCTGTATACTAGCCAAGAACAGAAATGTTAACATATACACTGATTCCCGTTATGCGTTCGGAGTCGTACACGACTTCGGAATGTTATGGCAAGAACGAGGTTTCTTGACCTCTCATGGTGCCAAGATACAACACGGTCCCCTCATTCAAGCACTGTTAGAAGCAATACATCTGCCCTCAGGCATATCAGTCATGAAGTGTAAGGCACATACTAAAGTTACGGATTCTGTTTCCCAGGGTAACGACCTGGCAGACCAGACAGCAAAACATACAGCATTGACTCACACTCAGACAACTGACATGACAAAGACAATAGGACCGACAAAGTGTATGACAGTTAGGGATCCCGCACTAGATGTTATCGATATTCAGACACATGCTACCCCAGATGAAATAAAGAAATGGATTGAACTAGGAGGGATCCAGACAGATCAAGGTTGGATGACGAAGGGAAAATCTACATGGTTTCTCCCTGACTCTATGGTTCAAGTCATAATTAATACAGCACATAGTCCAGCACATCTAGGAGAAAAAGCAATGTTAGACAGTTTACAGAATCTCTGGAGCAATAAACACTTACGAGCAGCAGCAAAACAGAAAGTGCGTACTTGCCTGATCTGTTGTCAGTTCAATCCAGGTAAAAGCGTCCCTGTAGAGCAAGGTGGATTTCATCCTCCCGATCACCCTTTTGAAGTCCTCCAGATGGATTATATCCAGATGGACCGTTGTCGAGGATTTAAATATGTCCTCGTAGTTGTTTGTGCACTGTCCCGTTGGACCGAAGCCTACCCAGTCCCAGATTACACTGCTCCGACCACTGCCAAGCAGCTGGTTCGTGAATTCTTCCCACGGTACGGCATGCCTCGTGTCGTGTACTCAGATAACGGTCAACCATTCTCATCCGAATTAATGAAGCAGGTTTCTTTACTGCTAGGATATCAATGGAAATTCCATTGTGTCCGACATCCCGAAGCCGCAGGCCTTGTAGAAAGGCATAATCAGACACTAAAGACACGCCTTGCTAAAATATGTCAGGAGAAAGGGGTCGACTGGATAGTCGCCCTGCCAGTGGCACTGTTCTATATGAGAATGGTCGCCCATTCGAGATCAGGACTATCCCCGTACGAAGTGGTCTTTGGTAGACCACCGAATATGTGGGGGACACCCATTCCTAAGAAAATTACTGATGTTGATTGCAATATGTTGACAGATTACCTTGCCTCCTTGATGTCTGCACTCCAATCATGTCGTTCACAGGTTGCCGCAGCCTTCCCTGACAATACTGATGTAAAGCCGCATGATGTCCGTCCAGGCGACCTGATTCTCATAAGGAACTTTGACAGGAAAAGTCCGCTGGAGCCCCGCTGGAAATCGCCGAAGACCGTTCTACTTACTACGAGGACAGCGGTGAAAGTTGAGGGCCGAAAGGGGTGGATTCACATGAGCCATGTTAAATTATGCAATGAACTGAAATCCGACCCAGGCTCGTCCACCCCTTCCAAAGACTGTATCGAGCCCAGTGACTTTGAAGTTTCCGAACGAGAGAAAACTCCCCAAGAGGAGTATAGACTCAAGCTTCGATCTAGCAAGTCAGACAGTTTAATTGTTTAAGTCCTCCCCTAGGTGAATCGGTTAAATAGTTTCTGACATGTATCCCCTAGATCGAGATAGAGAGAGAGAGAGAGAATTCAAGAAACGTACATACTGCAAATCACTGCGTAGTCACTGTATAGTGACATTGTTAATCATGTTTTTTCTAAGTATTCTGATAATTGTTGCAAGCGTACTTCTTCCAATCTATTGCCCTATTTTCAAGCGTGAACAATCTGCTTACAACGTTTCTGCTGAACACTCTTTTAGCGAGTTACCTCCACATGAACTTTCTTACAGACTTGCGCTGCGCAACAACACATTCATTAGTATGTTACACCACTCCCATCAGACTAATAACGCTACAAACTGCTGGATATGTGGCCGACTCCCTCCCTACCAGAATTACAAGGGAGCTCTGCCCCTCTTTCCGTACCCGTTCACTCACAACGGCTCCTGTGGTGCATGGTTCAAAATAATTAATTCCTTAGATCCTGATATTGCTGTCCTCGACGGGAGCTGGGTTTGGGGAAACCTGAACTTAGTCCTGTTCAACGTCTGTTACCCTGATAAGGAGGGACTCCCCATTAGATTAGGAACTGATCTAGAAAATGAAGTATATGGATTGAGTAATTACACAATTAACCTTATGATTCTTACTGTTGAATCCGAAGCTGCACCAGTCCTGCCCGCTATACCAGTATTACCAGTCACTGGTGAATTATGTGTCAGAAAGAAAGGTTCAGTACACTTAGGTCATAGTAAATGTACTACTGTGGTCGAATTCAGTGATCATGGTAAATCATCCTTTAAAGTTACCCGTCATTCTTATTTTGTTTGTGGTCATACCGCATACATACGTCTGCCTCCAGATTGGGATGGTACCTGCTATATTGCATTCCTTCTGCCACCTGTCTTTCTAGCCCCTCCTGATTACCACAGAAACACAAATCTAGTAAAGAATAGACTCCGAAGAGATCTCCCGCTTGTCGACTATACAGAAACGGCATGGGAACAATACACCGATTTTAATAAAGGATTCTTTTTCTTTTTAGGCCCCGTCCAAAACAGTAAATTAATACGTAGATTAACTAGAACCCTTGAAGCTGTAGTACATGAAACTGCCTCCGCCTTAGGTAACCTAACAGAGGAGCAATCTGCCATGCGGGTTGTTGTCCTTCAGAATCGTCTTGTTATTGACGTCATCTTGGCAGATAGAGGTGGAGCCTGTAAGGTCATCGGGTCAAGTTGCTGTGTTTTCATTCCACAAAACGCGCCATCTGTATATCAAGCTATTACACGTCTGCATAAAATTGCAAATCAGATACATCAGAATCCAGGCACCTGGACTTGGTCCGGTTGGTTCTGGACAACGTTAACCGCTTGGGGATGGAAGATCCTATCCTTCCTAGGCTTTGGCCTTGTCATAGTATTCAGCTGCTGCCTGTGCCTACAGTGTGGGCCGGCGATATGTGGACTATGTGCCACATCGTGCATTGAACATTCCAGTTTTCTCTCAAACAGACAACGGAAGAGAGACGAACAAATTATGTTACAAGAACAAACTGATCAATTTATGATGATCGATATATCATGAAGGGTCCGTAGGGAACAAGGAGGGAATGAGGAAATATAAATTTTGGTCGAGTTGTGTTCCCTAGCGTGTACCCCACCGTCTCCATGTACGAGTTAAAGTGAATGTAACTTCCCTCCTGTGCCAGCTATGAAGACGCAAATACATTTGCGTCCAACGTTAACATGTCCTCTTTCAGACCCCCCCTGAATGGGTTGGGTAGTCCGTTCCTAAGTATACTATACCAATGTCTTTTTGTAGTGTACTTTACATGTTTTTCAGCTCTGGCAAAGTAGGCCCAGAAGTTCTGCCATCGAGCCTTTTTCTTCCTCCTGACTCTGAAAGCCTCAGCCCAGGCTGCCTCTGTACCCGTGAACTCTGACTTACTTCCAGCGCGGCCCACCGCGCTTAGCTCAGCCTGCTGCCTGCCAAGATTGACTTCAACCTTCGAGTTATCTGTTCCGCTCCTCGAAAATACATTCCTGCCTACTAGCTTCAGTAAACATCCCCCTCAGCTGCAGAGCCAAAGGACCTGCCTGTCTCCGTACAAGTAATTCAAGTAATTCATAGCCTCTGTTACCATGCTCCCATGGAAGGCCCATGCCCCCACGCTTCTCATGCAGACACTCAGGCGCTTATACACGCACTCACAGTCAGTATAGAATAGCTTCTGCCCCAGAGACCTTTCCGCCCAGATAGCTCAGTACCTAAACACCAGATATCAGATATGATAGAAGCACAAGTTGATCTGACATGCCAGACTTCTGTCTCTTTCCGTCAGTGCAAATGTCAAGCCCCCTGCACCCTCCAGTTTCACGTCAATCACACGTCATGCAGCTGCGCGCGCATCCAAGCCTCTGATTTCTGCTGACATTGCAACTTTCTGCTTAGTGCCACCCCTTTGTGACACCTATCTGTGACGTTTCTAGCACACACCTTCAGTTATGCCTAGTCCACGCCTTCTGATTACGCACTAGTAACACGTGGATGCTGTTATCTTGTCTACTCTCAGCTGTTACGCCTACTCTATCACTTCCTATGATGTAAATTAAGTATATAAGCTATGTATTGTCAATAAAACATTGCTCTATCCCTTCTTCCACCCCTGCGGTGGGAAGAACATGATATCCTGGTCTTGACCATTCCTTTTTAAGGAATAAAACCCCTAAGAACTCTAACACCACGGACTCTGTCTTCTTTCTTTCCGATTGAGTTATTATTGATTAAGTACTTACCTGCATAGAAATTACGACGGTAAATTATATATTTACATCAACATTTATTTATTTATTTATGCGTTTTTATATAGCGCGGTCTTTACCCGACGATGAAACAATGTGATAAGAATGGGTTTATGTATCTGCTGCAGAAATTTCTATGCAAATTGCAGAAAGTCCCGGCAGGGACAGCTTGGTGTTTCAGCCGTCTGAGGTTGATGAAAGGAATTGTAATGAGTTGGGTCATATATTGACACCAGTCATTCAAGATCTCACTGTAGGAAGCTGGCTCTGTATAAACTATACCAAAGAGAGGTATAGTGTGCACAGAGTCCAGTGGAACCCCAAAGGTAGGCAGAGGTAAAGTTAGATAGAACCTTACTCTCTATTTGTGGTAGTGGGGTCGAGCAGTAAGGCTTTATCAGAGGACAGTGTTAAGCATTTGTTGAACACAGTCAGCAAATGAGTTCACACACTCAAAGACTGAACTTCAGACCAACTGTTTTTGTATAAAAATATTCTTTTAGTTATTTTATTTTCTAGAACCAAGCAAGCCTGGCACAGGTAAGCAATAAATTCTTTACAGTAATAATCAGACATGCCAACCCTCCTGATTCAGGCGTGAGACTACCGATTTGAAGGCTAGTCTCCCGCCTCCCGATTCCTACAAGCAAAAACCCGATTCCTCGTGGGTTTCAGCTGACAGGGCTTGCTATTGTGTAAAGTGCTAATTCTTCCACCAAAGAGTGGCGATGCAGAGGCTCTCGAAGGGATGAAAAACCAACAAAGCGTAAGTAACAAGGGAATCGTCTTTTAAAGACCTGCGAAGTACTGGGCGGGTGGGGGGGGGGGCTGTTTCAGCCCAGGCTGCCACAGGAGGGTGGGGGGGGGGGGTGCATGCACTGCCAACAACCAGGCCAGTGCCCAACACTTGCATCACCCGCTCTGCCTGCCTTATGCTCCATGCTTCTAAAAGGTAAGAAAAAAACGTGCATTTACGTTTCAAATGTCCGATCCTACAGCAGCACACTTCCAAAGCCCATACATGCCGTTAACCCAATTCAAAGTCCCATTCTCCCGATTCTTTTTTCTTAAAAATCTCCCACTTTGCTCTCCTGAAATGTTGGCATGTATGGTAATAATGCAGTTTGTAAACAGTTGGGATTGCGATTGTAAATGCACTTTGTTTTGACATACAGTATTGTTTCTGAGAAAGGCTATGCTTTGTAAATACAGTACTTATACTTTGTATAGGATTTTCAGTAAAATTACAGGCAAGTTACTTTGGAGATTACTTTTCTTACACAGAGTAGTATACCTGGATCCTACACTGGGACATTTATTGCAAACAGGTAAGTAAAATCGTTTTGGTTAAATAGTTCAATTTTAAAGAATTTCTTTAGGTTTTCAAACTCCACACTTCAGAAACATTTCCAAGAAAAACAGTCAATGTTACCTATGGAGGAAAATAGTCTTATCAGTTTTGAGGTAAGTATTTGGTAGTGGGAATGGAGGTTCTGGGGGTAGACTCAGGGGTCCTCCAGGGTCAGGGATGCACTCTGGTTTCACCCTTAATGGCACTAGGGCGGCTGGGTGCAGAGTGCTGAGGCCCAATGTTATCAAAAGGGGGATAGGGGGCCTTCGGTTGATTGCTACTGATGAGCAGGCCACTTGGTGGTGGGAGCAAAGCTCCTGGACTTTAGCTCAGGGCAAATGGGAAAACAAAGTAGCATCAAAGGTCCACCCTCAGCAGCACTACGCTGGGTGCAGGGTGCTGTTTTGACGTCGGGCGCCCTGTTTGCAATGGGGAACCTCCGGTTTGCAAAGGCACTTCAGGCTCGGGTACGAAGGTCTTCTGGGTGCGACCACCACTTTGAGAGGTAAGTTGGGAAGTTAGGGGTTGGTTAGGCACCATCAGTTTGGTCACCCAAGGCCGTGTGGTGCAGGGGTGCTTTTTGGGGTTGGATATTCTTACCAGCTCCTGTTTGCGGGAACTTCCGGATTTAGGCTGCAGGCATCGGCTGGAGGTTTGAGGCAGGTCAGGGGTCACCGGATGTCGGGTCAGGATCACCAGGGAGACCTCTTTGTGGTGTTTGCCCACTCAAGCTTGGGCCGTGGATGGCGGGTGCAGAGTGGTGCCTCTAAGGGTGGCACAATAAGTGCTGCAGCCCTTCGAGGTCTCCCCTGGTCACAGATCCTTGGGTACCTGTGGTACCATTTACCAGTGGCTGACCTGTGGCCAGAGATGGCAATTGGGTTAGTTTTGGGGAAAGAATACAGGCCCTGGGAACCTGATTGGCAGGGACCCAGGGCACATCAAGTGAAAGTGCATCAGTAGCAAAAAGTGGGGGTGGGGTTGCTGCAACAGAAACCCACTTTCCTCCAATCACAAAGACACCAAAAAGGATGTGGCTGGAGTGATTTTATTATACCCGGGCATAGAAAATGGCCTTGCACAATACATGGTTAACAAAAGTGTAATCTATTTACTGTTGGATATGTTAAGCTATTTAAAAGACATACTAGTCTGTAAAGTTAATGCCCCTACGTCTGTGTGGCATTGCCTCCTCTCTCATCTCCCCATCACTCATTGGTATGCCATTTGCTACGTGCCATTTGCACACAGTCTTCAAGGTTCCCTTCTTGTGGCGCTGAGGGGAAAAAGGTTTGCATTTATATGGCGCTTGTTACCCCTGATGGGGTGTTGAAGTGCTTTTTTGGCGAGTAGCATGCTACCCCGGAACCCATAAAGCAGGGGTCTCCAAACCGGTCCTGGAGGGCCGGATCCATGGCAGATTTTTTGGATATCCCCATTGAGATACATGTAGTTATTTTAAAAATCTGCAATGGATCCAGCCCTCCAGGACCGGTTTGGAGACCCCTGCCATAAAGGATTAGTGGTGAATTAGCATAGTGAAATATGAACGAAATTTGAGTGGTGGATATTAGTCAGTTATTTGGATTGAGAAAGACAGCGGACGGATAGAAGAGAGAAAAAGGTTTGCATTTATATAGTGGTTATTACCCCTGATGGGGTGTTGAAGCGCTTTTTTTGCGAGTAGCACAGTACTCCAGAACCCATAAAAGGATTAGTGTGGAATTAGTATAGTGAAATATGACATTTGAAAAGTGGACATGTTAGTCTGTTATTTTGATTGAAAAGGATGGTGGAGGGATAGAAGAGTGAAGGATTTAGACTTTTTACTATAGAAGTCATAGCAGTAGAAGGTGGAGGCTTGCCATGAGTAAAAAGGGATGTGGAGGGGCAGAGTCAGAGGGAAGAGTTTAGAAAGGCTTGTTGTGAGGGATAGGTATAGAAAAAAGAGGTGTTCGATGGTGCAAGAAGGGGGTAGAGTAGGGAAGAGATTAGAAAGGGCTATTTTGGGGATAATAGTAGTGGTATGGGGTTTGGGATGAATGAGAGAGTGGATGTAGTGGATATATTGATAGAGGTATGGAGTGAGAAATAGGGTAGTGCATTGGATATGCTGAATTAGAAGAAAGTAATAAATATATAGATCCATAAGTACATGGAAAGTATATAGATGCATACAGGAAGTAAGTATATGTAGATTAAAGATATTGATAGAGGTATAGATTTCGAAAAAGGGTAGTGCACTGAATATGCTATTTTTTTTAGAAAAGTAATAAATATATAGATTTAAGTACATGGAAGGTATAATGATGCATAAAGGAAGTAAGTATATGTAGATTAAAGACACATTAGTTAAACTCTGGTTTTCAAGTGTTGTACTTACATTTTTTTAAAACAATTATTCTACTTGTGTATTCAAAGCAATACACATATATAGGTACATATCTATATTACAAATACATGCCTATATACAGAGGGATATACTGTCTATTTCTGTTTGCGTATGGTGCTTCTGTGGGAAAAGGCAATTCTTGAGTAGTCTGCGCCTCTTCCTGGATGGAATCCTGTTTGGAAGTCTGAAATTATGGCATAGTCTTCAATGAAGTGTGACATTTGGTGGAACGCTGCTCTATCAGTTTGCCCAGGAAAGGTTGATTTGTAATGGGTCTGTAGTTGTCAGGGTTCACCAGTTCAGAGTTTGTTTTCTTCAGTAAAGGGCGTATGTATGACTTTTTGAGTTCATCTGGAAATGTTCCGGTAGTTAAGGAATTGTTGATGATTCTTCTTACTGGAGTGGCAGCAGAGGTGGTAAGAAGAATTGTCTTGAAAGTTTGCGGGGGACACGGGTCAGAAGTGCTGCTGGCAGGCCTGCTTGCTTTGACCAGGTCCATAAATTCATTGTGTGAAATGTGTTGGAAGGAACAGAGAGGCTGAGTTAAAGTATTCTTGGATTGTTGTTTTGTAAAAGGGTTAGTGCTGGGGTGCTTTGTCTCTGTTTTAAAGTATGAGTACCCAAACCTGGCTGTGCCTGCGAAGGCACGGACAATGGGAGGGGGTGGGGGTCCGGTGGGGGGGGGGGGGGGGGGGGGAGAGGGAGGGGAGGTAAAGAAGGCACGAAAGCACATTGTGCCTGCAGTAAGAGAAACAGGATAAAGAAAATAATGCTCACAGTCTAAATAAGACCTACCACGTAACAACCAAAGTAAAGGGGCCAGTCGCCATAGGAGGTGACAAATGAAGAGGAGTCAGTACTAAGGAGGGACAAACAAGCCTATTTACGAAACGGAGGCCAGCATTTAGGACAGACAATGACAGAAGCCAATGGCAAATACCGGCAGAGAGTGAGCGGGGCTTCTATTCCCTAGTCCACAACAAGTTTCCCAGAGCGGCGCATGCGGCTGGCTCTAGGCTCGACCTAAAAAGTGGCAGTATCAAAGGGAGTGAATCACTAGCTTTCTATTACTAGATGTAGATTTGCATTAAAAAAAATCCATTCTATGGATCACGTACTGTCCCAATGCTGCAACACATCAACTAAATTTGGACTGCCTATCTGACTGCTTGTATGTATTTGGTAAAAGTACTTTCTGCTACCCTAGTGTGCCTATGCATCTGAAGCAACCCACACTTGTCCACGTATCGGCCTTTACTTTGTTACATGGAGCATTGGCTGTAGTGTCTTACCACAGCTACACAGCATCCTTGACAAAGAACCTGCGAAGTGAGAATACTGTATGGTGTTCCACTCCACCCAACTGTAATGTAGTTGTCCCATTGTTGATTTATGCCTAAGAATACCATTAACCATTAATTTAGGGTTACCAGGGTTGTTCGCAAGCTTCATCTCAGCACTAAGCGAGCCATGGTATGATGCTTTCTGTGTCCTTGATTGGCTAATGCGCATTATTTACATTTCATTGAGCCACATTTGCCAGCACTTAACAATAATTAATCAATATGTAGAATTAAGTTATCTTTCTCTATTTCCTGTCCTGAAGATAGTACTAGGTTCCTACCATCAACCTGTTGAAGTCCCACAGATCCTGGTCAAAACATGTTGGCTGCTTTTCACAACTAGCCATCTGTGACCAATTTAAATAAACAGAATCAATTCAAACTGTTGTGTGTGCAAACCCTGCTATAGTTAAACATTATATTAGCATTCCGGGTTAAGCTGGCGCAACACGGTGACAATAAAACCAGCCTGATCTGGATGCACCATTTTGTTCACATGGGGAACTATCCTATCAGCTAGAATTTTAGAAAATATCACCTTGTCTAAATTAATCCACATTTTACATGAGGGATTCTTTTTAGCCTTAAGTAATACTATGAATCTGGCCTGCTACACAGTGGCGGAAGCTGTACTGCATTTACGCCCTCTTTCACTCAGTGAAAATTGATATAAAATGTCACCACCAATCTGTCCAGACAAGGTTTGCACTCAGAAATTAAATATGTTATAGCAGCCAGAATCCCTCCTCTCAAAGTAGTGCGTCCAGGTCAAGTCTGCGCTCCTGTTTCAGTTCGGATGATCACATTGTATCCCAGTATGTTTGAGAAAAAGGAGCCTCGGTCTTGTACCGAGATTCCAGTGAAATGTTGTGCATGTTTCATCGTTAACTATAATGAACAGCTTCACGGCAAGCCAGCTTCTCAACAGACTCCGATTTTCAACAATCTTGTTTTGTGGTGGAGCATTTTCCAACTAATAGCTATATTTCTTTATTGTTGGAGATTTTAAGACCCATAATTAGAAGAAATCGTGTATATTATGTGAAGATGTCTAAGCTTTTGATAAAAGCAAATTTTGTTAATATCGGTTCTTGTTCAAACTTGCGGTTTTTTTCCAGATTTAAAATATTGACTTGCATTGCATCTCTTTTCTAAGACTGTCTTCTGTGGAAGACCGGCCTCGTTTTTCTAATAATAAATCAATAAATATTTGTTTATGACTATTTGACATTGATAATGTCTTTGTCTGCCTCTCTGACTCTGGAGGATCTATACGGGTCGCAGGGGTTTTTAGAATTTAACACACTTAAGCAGCTATATGATCTACCGGAAACTTCTAGGTTTAAATACATGCAGATCCATAACTATTTGATCAACAATAAAAAGATACAAAATATCTCCGACTGCGATATCTGGACATGCCTATATTCAAAGAAGAATAAATCAGTTATTAGCGAATCTTATAAAATACTTAGTCTTTTTAGAACTAACGACAGTGATAAACTGGCGGCAAAATGGAGTACCCAGTTAACCTTAAATATCACTCCTAACCAGATAGAGCATTCTCTTACCAATATAAATAATCTTGTACGGTCATCCAGCCTACGGTTACAACAATACAGAACGACATGTATGTTATATTACACACCGGAAAGAATCACTAAATGGTCTTCTAACCCCTCTTTCAGTAACCGCACCAAATGCCCTAAGTGTTCACTGGAAGCAGCTAATTTAGCTCATATTTTGTACTTCTGCCCCAAACTTAAGAACTTTTGGGGCGATATACTGAAAGTACTGAGATTAAAAAATATTTCGTATCCCAACATTACGGCCGCTTCGGTCCTACTAGACCTTAACACTTCTATATTCCCACACTCATCTCTAATTACTATACTATTTTCATGCGCTAAACTTACTCTGGCTAGGGCTTGGATAGACCCAGAACCACCGACGGTTTGGAAGTGGTGGAGCTTAGTAACAGAAATATACGCTATGGAGTTAGCATTAGCAAATCTCAGGGGAACACGTTCACTGATTAAGTTTAACAGAATTTGGGGTACTTTTCTAGATTAAAAACTTTACATTGTTATAATTTTGCACGATTCTTAAGTCTCCTTGGTTTAATTCTACAAAGGGAACCTTTTTTTTTTTTTTTCTCTTTTACTGTGTTTTATCTCATAATTACTTTGTCTCTTGCAAGTATAATTTATTGGTTTTCAATATGTACCTTTTTTATGTACTCGTTTATGAACTTTTGCTGTTTTTCGCTTTATTATTGTCTTCCTGCACATTAATAAAAAAATTTTTTTAACAAAAAGACTATTTGACATTGATAATGTCTTTGTCTGCCTCATATTGAGACTCCAGGGTTTACAGCATTATTTCCTCCATGGATTAAAAGTGTAGTCTATTTCATTTGATGGAATGTTTAAGTACTGTTACCGTGTCCTCTCATCGAGCTCCGTTTTAATTGTGCTTGAAGAATTATTTTATTGTGCCCCCTATTTGCATGTTAATGATCACATCAGTGAGTGGAATTCCATTCCAACATGATGAACTGGCCATGACCAGAAAGCATTCTTGGCTAAACAGTAGTCTACTCTATGGTGGAATAAAGAAATGCATTCTCGATTGTGTAAATTCTTTGAATGCGTAAAACGCCCACAGCCTGATTGTTATCTGGGTAAACTTTCCTCCCTGTATCTTTGAAATTATATATATTTTTAATATATTGCTTAATCAGCAATGCTATCTCAAGGGCATTCTGCCTCTTAACAGTATCTTAATTCCCTTACGTATATCATGAATTATAAACTGCACGTGCTTCAGCGGTGGGGCAGCGTACAATGATGAGTTCTATTCGAATGCCCTGGTGAGTGCCCTTCACTGCTTTCAATCGAACTTTTTCCTCTGCAATAAAAGACCCCGATTGACATCAGCACCCAGTCGCCCTAGTGCATGGACACCATACGAACGTTTCTGCCTTAATGCCGTGACACTGCTGGACCCGGACGTCAACATTGAGTAATGTCTTTTGCACTCTTAAGTCCTTCAACATAAAGAAAAAAAGTAGCTCTAAAGGCACAAGCAGTGGATGGACACAGGTACTTGGTCATGCGTGAGGGGAGGGACAAACACACAGAGTAAGGGAAGCCAGTATGTGCTTACCAAAGAGAAGCAAGCAAATCATATTGACAATGATGCCAGCCAAAGTAAAGTGATGGGCGGGCTCTAAGCCCACTATAAGTTAACAAAATGCCTTGGAAGCGACTGCGCATGCAGTATATCAGGTGAGACTTAAAAAGGGGGCAAAAACAAGGTAGAGCTGCCACTGAAAATGAGAACGTTTATTCTCTGAAACCCCCCCTCTGTAGTGAACCAATAAAGAGGAGGAATTTTAGAGTCGCTTTTTGTTTTTTCATTGCAGGTTCTTTTCCCAGAGATCCTTTTTTCTTTTTTTTGTGTCCTCATACACCGTGATGGGCATTCTTGACGGGAAACAACACATCCCCTCTCAATCGGCCAACCTGTTCCAACCCTGGCATTAGAGCCTATGCAGAGAAGAAGATGGAGATCCCTCAAGCACATACTGTTTTCTTAGTCCTCTCCAGTTCACACCACCAAAAGGACCCTGTGTTACTTTGGAGACAAAGAACCAACAGTGCCCGGGCAAAATCATTAGAACACCGTTTCCTATTTCGCCAAGCCACAAGAGCCGCCCAGATCTTGTTATAACTTGTGCTGTCACAGGCCATATCTGATTCACTTGTAAGAATTATATGTTTCAGGCAATCCGTAAAAGTAGGGGCATTTACATCTTTCCAGGCCCTACATATCTCGCGCCTTGCCAGGATATAAAAGATACATTTAGAGGCTAGATCATTCAGGTGGTAATCTGTCCTAAGACCAAGAAAAAATAGTCCCCGGGGTGACCTCCACTTGTTGATGGAGTACATCCTCCAAAAATTCCTGTACCTTGATCCAATAATTGGTGATCCCCGGGCAATCCACGAACATATGGAGATCATCCGCGGCCGGGTGCTTACACCTAGGGCAATGATATTCTAGGCCTTTCACCTTAGCTAGTTTTCTAGGTGTTAAATATACCCTATGTGTAGTGTATTGATGATTTCTTTTGAGGGTAGCAGGTTTAACAACTGCCTGCAGCATAGTATAGGAGTCCCCCCAAATGCCCTTAATGTCATTGGAATAAAGACTTGTGACATTGCCCCATAGTTTTTGAATTTCAGATTCTGTCACTACCCCGACCTCTAGCATGGCCCAATACCAGAAGGAGACCTCCCGCTTCCATCAGCCCCTCCTTGAGACTGAAACGAATTTAGAGTTTGATTCTTCAGGGTCCCAGGATTTCGTTGTCCACCATCCTGACAGCTGATAATACTTAAATCTGGTGAGTGTCCCTCCTGTCATACTCGAAAGGGACTCTCAGCTCAGAAGCTGCAAACCTTTCTGCAGCTCCCCCCAGCATATTAGGCCTGCCATTTTCAGGGGCCGGGACAATTGATCTTGCGGGGAATGAGATTTTGATACCTTTTCTGATCACTTTGATACCTATCTCATTCATCTATTTGGATCGATTATTTTCTGTCATTGAGTAAAAGACAAACCCCGCATAGGTTAAATCAACCCCATAAACTGACGCAACTCTGAAGAACCACTTACGACTGATAAAGTTTAAAAGTTTAATATAAAATCAGAATGAGTTGCATATACAATCCTCTCAGGATAAGATTCAACAAGTATACAGGAACTAAAAGGAACATAAATTCCCTAAAGAACCTAAGTCTACAAACGAATACAATTAATATCAATTCAAGAATCAGCAGATTAAAAAGCATAGACACAAAGTGGTTCCGTTGCGTCATCTACAAAAAGAGAATAAACAAGTTAAATCTGTCCCTACTCTATGCTAGGTGACATCCCTACTTCGCAAGTTCCTTACCTAAAAAGGTGTCAGCAGTTTGACTTCCAAAGAAGTTCAAACTCTCTTAGCCTCTAATGGTAACTTATATCGAGAAACAGTACCCTCTCTGCCTACCCATCCGCTCTCTAAGGGTCCTCGGCCTACTGCTCTCTTGCGCTCTGATCTTTCTCTCAGGCCATCTGCGCCTGCTCTCCGCTAACTTCTCCCCGGGGTGCTGTCCCTAAATACACAATCACAGTATGGGTGGAACGCCCCTTTGACGCCCACCACGTACACATTCACATGATGTCATTTTTGGCTCTTTCCATAGCTTCATCTCTTCGCGTCGTCCGTTAAGTTGACCTTTCTTCTTGGGCACCATCTTCATCTTCTTGCTGGTGACTTCATTGACATTCCATTTGACACTTTCAGAGCAAAGTCTATCACCTCAACAGAACTCCACTCTTTACGATTATGTTCTTAACCCCTTTTGGTCCTGTGAACGGTCATTTCTAAACAAGACCCAAATTCCAAGCGTCTCTTATCTCACTTAGGCCATAAACTTCGTCCAGCATTGTCACCTTAAATCTAACAAGACCTTTGGCTCTTGTCTCGCACATACAGATCAAGGCTATCCACGATTCCTGTGAGGCCACTAAATTACATACAGCGGACTACACTCCTGCGAACCCTTGGTCAGTCAGGTTAAAATCACAAATGACCAAACTTTTCTAACATTCCTACAACTCTTCTACACAGTATAACCTTTAACACACATTTATATATAATCGATTTTAGCAAATCCTTTGATTATAAGCGAATGCATTTTACATAGAATACAACTTTATATTCTCGTGCTTACACAGTGCTATATATGCTGCACATTTCTTCGCTTTACATTTTCTTCTTTCTCCGTTTAATAATTACGTACGTATGAATTCTGTTTTGCACGTTCTACTGTTCGTAAGCATTTCTATACATTCCTATATTAGCCCACTATGTATACGGGCCTTCTCTAATTCTAATGCATATTCTAAAGTGAATACAGATACATTTCCTATTACTTTGGTTACATCGGCTAACTTTATACTACAGTGCTTACTTCACGTTATAGATTCTACGTTTGCGTTATATGCTTGTGAATATGGTACAGATATACTTTTCATTCAAATTGCGCTCTCTCAATCTTTAAGACAGTCCGGAGTACCCGGAGAGTCCCAGATTGGGGCCTGGGATGCATAGTAGGGGATTTTAAGACTCTTCCTAATATATAGCCAGTTCTTCAAGGCAGCACCCAGGATCATAAGCCTAACTTTCTTGTAAAACCTCTGTCCACCAAATTTAAGAAGAAAAAACTCTTGCCCCGGAGGAATATCATGCAATAAAGCCTGAAACAATAAACCCAGTGAAGATGCATCCGTCTTATTGGCCAGTATTCTAAAGTTTTTGAAATGAGTGACAGTAAATAAATAAATCTGGTAGAGCTAAACCACCAGTGTTTAAACTTTTCCAAAAGATCCTGACCTAGCCCCTTTTCCCCTTGGCTTTGTGTTCAATTTGTGATTTATTTGATAGTATGTGTCAAAGGCACAGTTGATTCGGAGTGGGTATCTCACTATGTTGTACAAGGTGCTGAGACTGCTATGGGTATTCAGTGTTAATATCTGTAGTATTTCCAGTCCTGACCCTACAAGCTTTAAAATAGTTAATTTACCCCCCATTTCTCCCCTAATTAGACACCTGATACTAACCAAGCAATGTTTTCCGAAACGCCACACTCCTCGAATTTGGGCCACTGTTCTTTGGGTTGCCCAGGTCTATTTTTGGTCCCTGGATCGTAGGAACTCATTACGAATGGCATGGTAGTTTGTGCGAAATTTATCGCAACCCAAAAAAATTGGACTTTACCGTGTTGAAATTTATCTGGTGTGATAAACACTATCCAGTTATGATTTTTTTTAACTTAAATTACCAGGCATATTCCCCCTGACAAATATCGGCAGGTTTGACTTGCCAATATTTATGACAAAACTCCTAATTGCAGTGTATGTAAAGTGCTACAATACCTTTGGGCTGAGTTTGCGCTACATAAAGGTACAAAAAAAAAAGAAGCATTTTCTGCACTAATCGTAATTAGCCAGGCCTCTCGTAATGATGTCCCTAGTGCATCCAATTAGTCAAGTCTAGTCTATCAGGGTGTCACAATCCACTATTCTGTTCAATCTAAATAACAGACTAATATGTCCACCGCTCAAATTAATTTAATATTTCACTATACTAATTCACCACTAATACTTTATGGGTTTCGGAGTAGCGTGCTACTCACTGAAAAAGCACTTTGACACCTTGTCAGGGGTAGTAAGCACTACAATACAATACACTTCCTGCACCAGCACAAAATTGTTTGGTGGTTCTTGTGTCCGTCCTACCCAGGGAAACATCTGCCATTCCAGTTGGCATCTGCAATAGCGCATATTTTCATCCTTCGACCAAAAAAGATTTGCTACATGGAGAAGACAATCCGTATACTTGCCTGAACTCATCCCCAAGAGGGGTCTCTCGGTAGCGCCATGATTACGTCTTTTGAAATAGAAGCTTTTCATTGTTCACCTTCCCACCTTTCCCTTCCACTCTACTTTCACACGCTCCACGCAGTCCGCTCTTCCCTTGCCTTTCTCCCATTTCCACTTTTTAATCTAATCATGTTACACTCCAATCTTGCACTCCCAATCTCCGCTTGCCACTGGAGGAAGTGGGTGTGGTGCCTCTTAACAAACTGTGAGCACCTGCACTTCAAATTTTACAAATTAAGCACTGCTACATACTACTTCTTAAAGTGTGAGAAAAGTTCAAGAGAAAACTATGGCACAGACAGTTTTGCATCTCTGATGAGAAACATTACTTGGACAGTAAAGAACAAGCGACTTAGTGTAGGTAACAGTCTTTCTGGTGGATACTCTACCTAATTGCAGATTCCTTACCTTTAGGATATCCACAGGTGTTAGAATGTATCTGTAAATTTACTGCTAGATGGTGTCATGTGGCTAAGAGTTGGCTTCGTTCTGCCCCATAAGTGACTACGTATAGCCTCATATAAGTGCCACCCGACACATTGAAGTCAGTATTTTGCTTGAGTTTTTCCGTGCCCTCCAACACGGTGTTGAGTAGTTCCTGTAAGCTCGTGCGGAATTCAGATATTTGTTGTTGTTGTAAGACCCATACAGGATCTGCACTTTTAGACAACATACACTGTAGGATTGGTGCCAGACTTACTTTGAGCACCCCCACTGGGTATGTTAGCCTGTATACCAGCTAGCTCACAGTGTCACTAGAAACTCCTCTTCCCAAGAAGAGATTAGTCCTTGGCAACCATCGAACAGGACAACCCTGATTCCTTAGGACCGTGGAAACAGTGTACTACTTTTTGCTCAATCCCTCATGCTCACTTAGTCTCAGAGAGATACACAGAATAAACGATAGGGACGTTTTCATTAAGTATTTATTGACCGGTCTTTATTCTAGTGTAGAATAGATGTGCTGTTACGATCATTAGACAGTAGCAGATATAAATGACTAGAAGCACTAAGAAAGTAAAAGGATGGTAGATTTCTACTATTCTGATGTAATCATGAATACAGGCAAGTATAAAAAATACTGGACGATAAAATGACAATAAAATGCGTACTCATACGATGCTATCCTGACTAGATGTACCTAGGATGTATGTAGGTATTAAGCAAAGAATCCCTCTAGGATAAAGTCAACCCCCCTTAGCAAAGTGAGAGACTGTGGGACCCCGTCTTGGTCTCGGGTTGGACACCCCGCGAGGGATGTCAGAACACTGCGAGCTGGAGTATCTGCATGCAGGGTGCTTCAGCGTCTCACGTCAGTGTGTCGGCATGGAAGTCCTGATCTCATCCGTTTGTCTCAGCAAGATGTGTTGTTTTTATACCCAAAGGTCTCCCCGGGTGTTCCACCTTGCTGTGTCAGTGTCAGACTTAGGATGACATCAGGAATGAACTTTATACATAGTTATTATGCAGGAGATGAGCCTTGCTGAGTTTCCAAGAAACCTCATGCATAGTGTATGAGGCTGTTACTAGGGAAATCCCAGGTTGTGTGTGCAGTGTAGTATCTAGGTAAAAGGTCAATTCCCCAGATCTGTTATGTATGTAATGTAGGGATTTTACCTGAGCCTATATTGAGATACCTAATATAACAACAGAGCATCAAGCAACTGTCGGTACCAGTGTGCCTATCTGTAATTTTGGACCATTTTAAATGTTAAAAAAAAAAGAGACTGTGCCACAGAACAGTGAAGTGCGAGGGCAATGTAGGATCTGTGCCTAGAAAGAGTATTCACCAGAGAGAGCATTACTAAAGCTAAGTAACTTGTTCTTCTTTCTGGTGGATACTTCTAACTGCAGATTCCTCACTCTTAGGAGATACCAAAGCAGTACCTTCCAAAGGTGAGGGTCTGTGAAGTGGACTCAGACCAAAACATTATGCCCGGATCGAACATGAAAAATGCCCTTCCTTTCAGACCTGGCTGCCAAGTAGTGCTTTGTAAAAGTATGCACAGACACCCTTGTCCCAGCCTGCCAGATGTCAAGGACAATTTCAAGAAAAATGGGGTTGACCCTGTGTCCCTCAGAACCTGGGTGAATTATGATTAAAGAAAAAATTTGGTTCTGTCGGGTAGTGAAACAACTGATCTGTTAATCCTCTTTGTGTGAAGAGATCCCTCCTCCCTCTGACAAGGAATTCAAAACAATTTCTTACAGTAAATGAAAAGAAAAGAGAAAACCTGTATATAACTATTTATATCTTTGTATTTTCAAGATGCATTCATAGTAAATCATAAACGACTGTCATAGTAGAAAAGTGCAACATGTGACAAAAGTGAATAGTGCTCATGTGACTTATACAATATATACACTAATGACTTGCTCTATAGACAATTTATACAAATATATACAAAATTGATTTTCAAAGAAAGGCCAGCCACTAATACGAATTTGCAGAATCCCATGCGCTGCTAGTCAATTTGGGTTTCTGGAGTATTGGGGCCAATTGAAGTGATGTCGACGTTTCGACCCTTGGCGTGCCTGGCTAATTGAGGTCGCAGCGGGTCTTTCTCAAGACGGGTGTGACAAGCACGACAGTCTGTGAAAAAGATGTCAAGGACAAGCACTCTACGTGCCAGCGCAGTGGTGGCAGACATGGCCCTGGTGAAATGGGCCCTTAGCCCTTCCAGAGGCTGCTTTTTGGCCAATGCATAGCAGATCATACTGCAGAGGACTATACACCTCAACAGAGTCCTTTTCTGCACCACTTTTCCCTTTATTTGCACCAGAGAACCCCACAAAAAGCGAATCGTCCACCTAGTGGTCTTTGGTGTGTCAGTGTAAAAGGGTAATGCTCCTTTGTGGTGCAGCTGATGGAGTCTTTTCACTCTTGAGGGGTGAGGCAGAGCAAATAATGTTGGGAGGGTAATCAATTGACCAATATAACAAGTTGTCATCACTTCTGGCAAGTAGGCTACCCTGTTACCAGCACCAGTTGGTCCTGAAACAAAGTGGAGCAGGGCAACTGCACCAAGAGAGCCCAGAGTTCCCTTATGCAACAAGCTGAGGTGATCAGATGAGGAAGACAGTCTTGAGAGTCGGAAGGGGCAATGAGCAGCTGTGCATTTACTCAAAGGGGGTGCACATGAGGAACAGCCTAGGAGGGAACGTGGTTGTCAAATCTTTAGTAACTGCATTGAACAGAAGAATTAAACAAGGGCAGAGGGTCTGGCAAATGCAACATGGCCAAAAAGGCAGAAGAATAAACTTTAATAGTTAAAAAAGACAATCAACAAAACATCGAACAGTTTGGCTTGTAAGGGGTCTATGTTGCGGATGCCTTGCGATGCCACACATTTTGCAGAGCACCCAGAATAAAAAGACTTAACAGAGGAACGTCTGGCTGCGAGGACAAAGCCTTAAATACCTCGTCTACTGAATACATTACAATCACCTCAGCGACTTGTTCCACCCTCCACCTCGACATTATTCACGGCTTCTACGGATGATACCTATTCTTGCTCTCCTGGGCATCCCCCAAGAGTTGAGACTGCGTGCCCTTTTGTCCCCTATTTTATCCAATTAAGCCCTCTCTTCCTAATGCTTTATATACCACCCATAATCTTGTAAAGTGCTCTGATACCCTCACAGGTCTGGTTCGCGCTCTATAAAACTATAACATAACAAGCATTTGCAATGCAATAGGTCTCGCATTAATTAATTTTGAGCTATTGGCATTGCTAAATATTGCAACACCAATTGCATCAAAAGTCTGTAAATTGTAGGCCAAAAAAATGTGTATTTATTTTTGTATAATTAACAATCAGAGGGGGGAGAGAGAGAAATCAGAATGGATTCATTTTTCCTGGACATATTTAAATAAACAGTTAGAATCCACTCCTTGAGATTAAGGGTTTCTCCTCCACAGTGGGGAACACCTTTAAGTTTTTAGGTCCCCTCACACACCAACAGGCCCCGGGCTGGTGCTGTTAAAAATGAGGGTGGGAGGTCACTACGCTGACAATGTGCGTTACCTCCTTTTTGCGTGCGTCAACATGTTTCGGTGCCAGAAGCACCTTCTTCAGGACGGGGTGCACAAATCCCCACCTTACTCACGTTTCTCTAACTAATACCAGAATTTTCTAATAAAGGTGAGGAAAAATTACAGTGCAGGTAAAAGTAATGTACCTAGAATTGTCTATTGATCAACTGTTTTGATTATCACCGGAGCCACGTAGGGATCGATCGGGAGGTATTTCCTCATAGAAATCGTGCTAGTTAGCACACCAGATCCTGACGTTTTGGCTCATGAGGTTTATCTATAACTCCAAAACAGTTATTAAATCATTTTTAGTCACCCCACGAGCCAAGTTCTTTTTAACTATCACTATTTCCCAAACCCCACAATACACTCACATTTATTCAAAATACCCCCTCACCAACACCACACATAGTCTAACAAGTGCTCCCACTTCTCCGTAGGTCGCAGCACGCCGTACCCCGTAGAGGGGTACGATGACCCCGATGTTGAAGCATGACACCAAGGGGCCTGTTGGTGTGTGAGGGGACCTAAAAACATAAAGGTGTTCCCCACTGTGGAGGAGACACCCTTAATCTCAAGGAGTGGGCTCTAACTGTTTATTTATTTATTTTTGTAGCAATGGTGGCATGCTGCGCTTTAGATGAAGATGTTTAAAAGTAAAGTGCAGAAACGTGAAATGTGGGTGGGTCTGCACACCTATGGTAAATTGGTTTTATGTAGTTGCCATGAGTGAATGTGATCAAAGTGTGTGTGTGCGGAGCATTGGGAAGGGGTACCACATCCCCTATGTACAATGTGTAAGATGAGCCCTTGGAAACCAAGGGCTATGCTACGCACAGCTTTCAGGCAATAATGCCTACACATTTTAAACAAGTTTTATGAGCAAACATTTATTCATGTTCATCATATGTATTCTTTTCACTTTCTTAGTGCATCATGGTTTCAAAACATAACAAGCAGCCCTAGGACCTCAGGAACACAGACGTGACTTCTGCATACAAAAACTGGGGTAGAGCTGTGATGAGACCAGCGAGGAAGGCCGCGGGGCATTCAACTCCCACTGCAGTCCATACACAGCGCCAGTATTAGTGTAGAAGTCGTCAAGATATGGTAGTTGAAGAGACCCCGATTACCTGCATCATTTAGCAACAATGAGCGCGGTAGCACGAGCAGCCTCAAGCAACCGCAGCACAATAGGACCCTCTAGCAAGTGTAGCAGCCAGGACAGGGAGGTATAGTAGTTCACAGAAGGATGCAGCAGGTGATAAGTCATGAGGGCCCCGGGTGAACAGCCTAAATATTGCAGCACAGCAGGGATTATGTTGATACAGTGTAGGTATCAGCAGGGACCCAGTGGATAATACAGCAGTTCATTGCTCCTATGTCCTAACCCTCCGTTAGGGAGTACTGTCTGGGCAAAGTGCATTCATAGGTGGGGCCCAATCGATTCTAGGCCCGTTCAAAGGCAAGTATGGCACGTTTTTCTTACCCACCGCATGGAGCGCCAGCGACCTCCGTTCAGGGGAACACCAGTCCCACGATCACTCAAGCCTGGCTGTGCGCCAGTCACAGGGGAGTGCCGGTGTGAACAGTACAACAACTCCAGAGGCAAGAGTCACTCAGGGTGAGTGCCGCTCTTGTGCAGGACCCCCCCGGGCGACATCCCGTGTACTGTTAGCAGTGTCGGGGGGAGGGGGACCCACCTATCACACACTCGGAAGCTCCAATGCCAGTCCCCTCAGTCCATGAAAGATGCGCCCCTCTCTAGCACACCTCCCCTCCAGGCTTTCCTTTCAACTGAACGCCAGTCCACCGTTGGGATAGCCGCCAGGTCCTCCTCTACTCTGCCTAGGGAGTCAGCAACCCAATGCAGTAAGTGTGCCACGCCAGCCGCAGGCCCGGCCCCCGGCGCAATCAACCGTAGCCTTGCACATTTGACAAACAGAGCCCAGACAGGAGGGAGACGTTCCAAAATCGGATAGGTTTGTACCTTAACTAACACCATGTACTCCCAAAAATCAAACTAATTAAGAGACGCATTTATCTCTGCCATAAGCTAGATGGAGAGGATTTACGCAATCGTTTACCCGTATTTAGTTACTTTACAGAAGAGAATGTGTCCTTACCAAAAATGGCAAAGTGAACCTGCGTTCAACTGCTTTCTGGACAAGCTTCCAGTTCACCACAAAGGAAATGACAAACACCGTTGAAAAATGTTAACCACGTTCTCCACAGCAAAAGGGAACGCCATACATAACAAAACTAACAAGGGTTAGAGAGTACAGGGTTGGGGTAGAGTGGTACTCGGGAACATGAGCCCTTTGGAAGAGAAAACCATAGTTCGAGGAGGCACGTGAAACGGAATTGGAAATAAATTAGAGGAGAAGGGCGCGATGAATGGGGCATATGAGAAGTCAAAGAATACATACAACACAAAGGAATTACAAAGGAATTACAGAACGGGCAACAAAATGTAAAGAAAGGTGCAAATGGGCACTCACAGCGTCCGTCCCGCCTGCCTGCCTCGCTCGGCTGTTTCTGCCTCGCGCACACGTAAAGAGATAAGCAAACCGAAACCTAAGAGGAATGTGTTCATTGCCCGCCCCGGGTCCGCCTCTCTGCAGACTCCCCCTGCATTCCAGAGAGGCGCGCGACGCGATCCGGCCTGCATTGGCATGCCGTGTCGACAACACCTGGCCGCGCGCACAACGTTATCCTATGGGGAAACGCTGCGCGCGGCCAGGTCTTGTCGAAAGACAGCTTTTTGAGCTGAGACGACAGCTATAGTTCAGCGCGTTCGTCGTAGGCGAGACCTAAAAAGCAGTCAACCGCAACCGGTTATTCTCCACAAATACATTTGTAAACAGTAGGTTTGGGTGTAGAACCTTGCTCTACTGCTGTGACAGATTTTCCTAAAGTGGTAGGCTGATCCTAGGACAGATGTTCAAGCCCGGAAGTTCCAGGTACTACACTCTCCTGGCCTTAATGAAGAGTAACTAGGATGACTTGGGTCCGGTCGTTCCTGATCTTCATCAGAACTCGTGGTAGGAGAGGCAGAAATGTGAAAAGAAGACCTGTGCTCCACTCTCGCAAGAATGACTCTCCTAGAAAGAGCTTTCTTTGGAACTCCAACATGCAAAAGTTGTGACAATGTGTATTTCAGGGGTGGTGAAAAGATCCAGCCAGGACCCTCCCCAGTGTCGGAAAGTGCCTTTACCACCTTGGGGTGAAACAGCAATTTGCGATCTGCAAGGTGCTGCCAGCTGACCTAGTCTGCCCTGACATTTAGAGATCACATCAGGTTGTTCATGATCAAGAATATGCTCCAGCCAAGTCCAGAGGTGCAGAGCCTTTTGGCACATGACCCGGAACCCCCTTCTGCCTGCTTGTTTGTGGTGTTTTTGTGAGAACCTCTACCAACCTCCCATTGATGAATGGTAGAAAGGCTTTCTGTGTCACTTGAATGTCCTGCAGCTCCAAAAGGCTGATATGAAGCCGGGTTTCCACCCAGCGACCAGAGCCCATATGATCTGCACGTCTGCCAGATGACCTCCCTAAACCAGCAGTGACCGGTCTTTCTTCTCGGTCAGCCCTGGGTGAGGCAGGGAAAGGTGTCAGCTGCTTCAATGCCGTTCAAGCAGCTACCACTGTAGACAGTGTGGTCTCCACTGAAACCTGGATGGAATCTAACATGATTTCTTTGTACTGTGCCCACTGAGACTTCAGATTCTACTACAAAGCCTGAATATGCCACCTGCAGGCGGCAGAAGGTTAACAGACCACGGAGCCTAAGAACTGATCTCACTGAGAACCAGGTCAGAGGCTGAAACATCAGGATTAAAGCCCAAATGTCTTGTACTCGTGATGGAGAGAAGGCACTGAATTTCACCCTATCCAAGCCAGCTCCTATGAAAAGAAACCTTTGTGAAGGAGTCAGGTGCGACTTTGGCAAGTTGATCAAGAACCTCAACAATATCAAGAGCTTTGTCTTCCTTTGGAGGTGATCCCCAGCTGATTGCGGTGAGCCTGCCTTAAACAGCCAGTCGTCCAAGTAGGGGAAAATTAGTGGGCTGGTGAGGTCAAAGGAGAGAATGGCAAATTGAAAGTGATCCTGGACTATCTTGAACCACAGATAAAGCCTGTGGGACTGCAGGATGGGCATATGAAAATACGAATCCCGCAGGTCAAGGCCACCATCCAGTCACCCAGATCCAGGGCATACAGAACCTTGACCAACATATGCATTTTGATTCTGTCTTACTGCAGAACGGCAGTCGTAGGATGGGTGCCTCCATCCTTCTTTGGCACGAGGAAATAGTGATAACCTTTCTCTGAGGCCAGAACCTTCTTGATTTCCCCTTTGGAAAGTAGAGCTTGCACCTCTTCTTACAGCAAGATGGAAAGGTGCTGCAGTGAAAACCATTCTGATGTGGAAAGAAGCTGTGATGGGTCGGTGTTAGACCCGGCTTCCTGGGCACCAGGGCACTCAGGGGTAACTGCGCTCCAATCGCATCAACTGGAGTGTTCCCTCACTGGTGTCCTGGGGCCTCAGTACTACTGGACCCAAAACTGGACACCAAGTACTCCTTTCCAGCACTTGACTCTCCCAGGGTAGCGAGACAGAGCAGTCCAAGGCTTACTCAAGGAGGTGAGGTGGGGTTAGACATTCAGAATACAGTGTAAACCGTAACACCAGCTGATAAACTCAAAGTCCAGTCAGTGCTTTACTTTTTATTAAAGAAAAGTACTTTAATACACACAAGATAATTATACTACACATAAAACTAGGATAAACACTGAAAACCAGATGTCTCTACAACGCTCTGGGACAGCGTTCTGACCCCAAACAGTATTATAGCGCCTAGACGACAAGCACTATAAAAACACAGTTAACATGAAACCACACAGTAAGCATTGCGTATTACAGATCATGTTATACAGGGCTGCTCTCATTCACTAGAGCCTTGATAACAATCTTGGGATTGAAAGAATATAGTTTCAGCATATGATGTGAAGTCAAATGTTCTTGATCAGCCCAATAACCCCCCACCCAAAGCAACAGAAGTGCCCTCCCGTTGTTAGTGAGGACACCCCTTTAGTGGTGTCAGGGATCTGATCACAGGTGCCTGATGTCTTGGCACAGTTTACTGGAGTCCAACTAGTCCAGTAGCCACTGGCTAGCTGTAGGAGGGTAGTGGCTGGACAGAGTGCCAGTTCACCCCGAAACCCTCAGAGAACACAAAAAGAAAGGTGGGGGCCTGCTTCACTGGCCTCTATTCCCAGTTACTACTTGTACAGGCTCCCACAGCGCAAGGGAGGAGCCTAGAGGGGATTTGATCTCACCTTCAAAGACTAGAATCAAGCTTCCTCCTCTCTGGCTCTCTTCATGTGCTGCAAGCTTCTTTCCACCAGCTTTTCTTGATGTGCCGCAAGCTTCTGTCCACACCTTGGGTGATGTGCCGCAAGCTTCCTTTCCACACCTTGGGCAGCTGTCTGTAATTTCCTTGTTCCAAAGCTCATGATCCGCACCTACAAGCCTCACAAAAACAGCTGGCCCAGACGCAGTGAACAGGGTCTTATCTCCTGCCTTCACACTGAGGGTCACGCCTGGCTATCCTCAGACGGCCTGGTGTGGCCGCCTCTTCCTTCATAGACCAGTCTTGAACAACAGCTGACCACTCAGGCCAGACTTTTATCACCTCTGATTGATAGGCTCATCCAATCAGAGGGTCTGCTACTTTTGCATCCTGAATACACCTCCAATCATGGCGTGTTCAATGCATGGGTAAAGCATGCCCCAGTCCACCCCCATGTTCTCCTGGTATCAAGCTGTGCAACTCTCTAGAGAGGAATTATAATTAACTCCAGCCCAGGAGGCCCTGAGCAGTGGGGAAGGGTCCTCTCCACAAAGTTAGGGCAGCTAAACCCAGATAAGAGCTGAGTGTCTACCACAGCCCACCAGGCCTTTCCAAGAAAATAGGGAGGGGCACAGGGGAGCTGGGATGTCCAGCAGAACAGCTTGCATGCCTCACACTGGCTCAAATCACCATTCTTCCCCTGTACACCCACAGGCTCTCAAACATACATCAGTCAGACAAAGGCAACAGGCACACAGGCATGGCAAACAGCACAGGCTTGGTCAGTAGGGTGCCAAGGGACTCACCCCTCCCGACTATAGATTTATTGCTGCCACCACTGTCAGTCTACCACAGCCTTAATAGAGAGGGCAGTAGCCACTCTCTGAAAAATAGGGGTGCACTAGGCATCCCCCCTCAACCTCAGAGCTAAGCTCTAGGGACTCAATCCATGTAAATAGGGAGACCCTCAGTGGACATGTATGATTGCCATGCTCACTGAGGTAGGGATCTAGAAACTATACAGTAGCTTTTGAGTGACTTGCCTGGAGAGTAGCATAAGCCAGGGGAAGCACTCTCTCCAGAGACATGCAGGAGACTTCCCGTCCCAACAGTCGGAAAGTAATGAAATGGCTCAAGTCCCTGCTGAACAATCTGGAAGATACATCTGTCCTATAAGATGGATTGCCACCCTAGGAGAAAGCATTGTATTCTGCCTCCAGCAGACTGGGTATGTACTGCTAAGGACAAATTAAAGCAGCTTGGCAGCTGGTGCCGCAGGGGGAGGTGATTGGGGAAGATCAGTA
Organism: Lissotriton vulgaris; assembly: GCF_964263255.1. Lineage (NCBI taxonomy): Eukaryota > Metazoa > Chordata > Amphibia > Caudata > Salamandridae > Lissotriton > Lissotriton vulgaris. The sequence goes on from NC_141696.1 coordinate 425,400,873, forward strand.
ACCTTGGGAACCTGTATGATGCCCTTTTGATCATGTCCCTAGCCACGAAAGGACTTGGGTGACTACTGCAGGGGTGGAGGAGTCTGGTCCTGCCTCTACGCCAACTCCCTTGAATAGACTGGAAACTGTTTAAAGTGGTGGGAAATCTGTCAGGGGTGGAGAGGCCTTTTAAAACCATCTAAGGTGGAATCCGCTAAATAGGGCGGATCCACCAAAAGGCATACTTATAAGGAATGCCTACACATCTGAAACTCTGTGGACCACATCCAAGCAAGATGACGGAGCACACACTTGTGCCAACTCCTTGTCCCAAATAAGCAGTAGTTTCACATATCTGAAAATCACATATTTGGTTGCATTAGGACCATTTTGATTGGTTTGAGCCAGGGAGGCCCTAAATTCTTCTGCAACCAACAGCACGATCTCGCTGGCCATGTACCAGAGAGCATGCATAATACAGCCTAGTAATTCACAAACAAGTGGTTCTGTTGGGTATAGACAATCTCTTTCAGGTGGGCTGAGGGCAGCTCCAAAGCACATAAGCAAGCAAAACTCTCTGATAGTCAAAAGTTTTTATGTTAAAAACAGGAAAAAGAGACAATATAATTGGAATTACTTCATTCCACTACATTACTGACGATTACTTGGCAAATACGTGAGTCAGTAATGTAGTGGAATGAAGTAATTCCAATTATATTGTCTCTTTTTTCCTGTTTTTAACATAAAAACGTTTGACTATCAGAGAGTTTTGCTTGCTTATGTGCTTTGGAGCTGCCCTCAGCCCACCTGAAAGAGATTGTCTATACCCAACAGAACCACTTGTTTGTGAATCACATATACCCAGGTTCTGAGGGACACAGGGTTACCCCATTTTGTTAAAACATATAACAGCCTATTAGGCAGACTGCATTGACTGACTTCAGGACTAGGCAGGTCAAAGAGTAAATTAGTTTCCCAAATGCCTCAGTGCTTTTTGACTCTGTCGGGTGTGGGGTCATGGGGAATGCATTAGGATTCACTTTGCTGATGGAAGCCTTGACCACCAAACTCTCAGGAGCATGGTGCTGTGTAATAAGATTCGCTGGACAGTGGCATCTGGTCACCTGCCTCTTTACTGGTGGCCAAGAGCAAGGTTTAGACCAAGTGCCCACAGGGGTGTCAGTTAAGGCTTTATTCAATGGAAATAAGGGCTTAGATAAGGTTGGCCCAGGCCGCAAAACCTCAGTAAAGACATTTATCTTGACCTCAACAAAAGAACTCTGCAGGTCCAGGACCTCAGCTGCTAGTCTAATTACAATAGCAAAGGAAGCACTCTTGTCCATGGAGGTCCAAGGGCCGAAATCACTCTGTATCAGGTAGAGTATCAAGCCCACTGGGCTGCTGTACGTCCATGTATAAATTGTCATCATCATAATGTGGGGGTAAATCATCCCCATCACCATTGTCATCGCCATGTGTTGGCGAACTCTGGACGGAATGAAAGTCAGCAATGGAGTAGGTGCAGATTCTATGGAGGGTTCTAGGGGCTCAGACAGGGCCAAGGATGGATCTGCTGGTAGCAACCAACCGGAGTCCCCTGTGGATCCTTGGGGCCCAAAGGCCCTGGAAGAGTGTCACAAATATGCATCAATCAATTAGTGGATTTATATAGCCTGGCTAATCACCAGAGAGGGTATCAAGGTGCTTCAGGGTCATGATAGTTCAGGTGACTCAATAAAACAGCCAGGCCTTAAGTGCCCTCTGGAATTCCAGTAGAGAGGTGGAAGTCTGTAGCTGCAGATGGAAATCGTTCCAGGTTTTCTCTACGAGATAGGAGAAGGAGCGTTCTCCGTTGCTGCTTCGGTGGATGTGAGGGGTGTCGGAGACAGGAAGGCGGAGCTTTGTTGTCTGGTAGTATGGTAGAAGTACAGGTGGTGGTTGATGTAGGCTGGTCCTTGATTGTGCAGTGCTTTTTAGGCGTGGATCATCAGCTTGAATTGGCATCTCTTATGTACAGGGAGCCAGTGGAGTTTTCTGAGATGGGGGCGATGTAGGTCGAGGATGAGTTTGGTAGAGGAGTTCTGTATGGTCATGGTCTGGAGTCTCTACAAAAAGTGTGTGGTGATCCCAGCATAGAGTGTGTTGTCGTAGTCTAATCGGCTGGTGATCAGGGCTTGAGTGACAGTATGTCTGGTGTTCAGGGGGAGCCATTTAAAGACTTTTCGAAACATGCAAAATGTGAGAAAGCAGGCAGAGGAGACTGCGTGGATCTGGGACTTCATGGTCAGTTTGCCGTCAAGGATTATGCCGGGGTGTGGTTGGTCGGTTGAGGAATGGTCCTAGTTCCGAGGGCTACCAGGAGTCGTTCCAAGGGGTGGTGGAGTTGCTGAACATCAGCACTTCCGTTTTGTCCGTGTTGAGCTTCAGCAGTTGTCTTTCATCCAGTTGGAGCCGCTTCTCATGCACCTTTGGAAGTTGGTTCTTGTGTTGGTGGGATCTTCTGAGAACAAGAGGATGAGGGGAGTGTTGTCTGCATAGGGAATGATGTTTAGTTTGTGGAATCTGACAATGTTGGCCAAAGTGGTCATGTAGGTATTGAAGAGGGTGGGGCTGAGGCAGGATCCTTGAGGGGCACCACAAATGATGTCCTTGGGTTTGGAGGAGAATGGAGGTAGGTGGACTGTTAGACCTGGAATCACCAGACTACATAGGGTAGCTTGGCGTGAAGTGGGTAGGCCTATCCCAAAGGCAATAAGTGTTAAGCTTGCGTAGCACCCTTACAGTAACACAGCGTCCATCCACTCAAAAATGACACTACACCGTAATTTTATAAAAGTAGAAAAGTTTATCTTTTCCTCTCTTCAAGTGTGCTTTCAATCACGTTTTTCTTAGTAGCTTCTCAATTTGCATTTAATACCATTCAGCAATAAATCATGGAATACAGGGTGATGTTACTTCGTCCTAACCTTAATCACAAGATTTGGTACAGCGCAGACTGTGTTTCAGTGCTAGACTTTCTTTTGTTCACATGTAAACATGACTAATAATAAGCCTTATAAATATCTATTCCAAATTATGATAGCAATAATTAGGCAGTGCATAAGCCAACAATTAGCTGAAGTCACAATTAAAACAGGGAGTGCTTTATCTCCTAGAACCTTTCACTCTCATTTGTATATGTAATTGGTCACCTTCTCATGTAACTTGTTCATATAAGGAATAAAGAATAAAGAACAGGTCTTGCTTTATGTACTTTGCACAGAGGCATTACATTACTGCCCTCATGAATGAACTGTCTTCCATTGGTATCTCATAGTAAGCCTGGCTGAGTAAGGAAAGAATACCCTCTGTCCCTTAGTTCTCTGAACCCTATAAGTGATATAAGGGAAATATCTCCTATCCGGTCTCACTTAAAGGTCTCTGCGCTTAGCCACTTGGACTTTTTATTAGGGCTGAGGGAACCCACAGGATTTATCCGGCCGGGGCGAGGGGTCTATACACCCAATCTCCTCCTTTCAGCCCCCCTCGCAGTGATTTCCCCAGCTTACAAAATTTCCTAACGCTGCTCTGTCCACACGGCCGATGTCAGTCGGCCGGGTCGTCAAGAAAAACTCCCCCGCAGGTCCTGGACGAGGTACAAGCCTGCAGGACTACGGAGGTCTACGGAGGTGGGACCCGCCTTCCGCTAGGCGAGCTGCTCTTCGTTCGTCAGTAACCTCCCTTTCGCAGCAGGAAACGCCGACTCCTCCTTCAGTGCTCCTGTCACGCCTCGCTTCCTCCTCAGGCACTCCTCAAAGCAGCGTCGAGGTGGGGCTACAATTCGACTTCCTCCGCCTAACGCTCCAGCCACCACGTCGCACACACCTCTTCGCCGGCTCTCCCACGGGTCCCGGTACTCGATCCAGCCCGCGCCTTGCTCCCGCCTCCCGAACCACAATCGGGGGCTAGTCAGGCAGCCACGGCAAGCTCCGCTTCGCGAGCTCCGCACCTCCGCCGGTCACAGGCGCTTCCACAGCTCATATGCAGCCAGACTAACGCGGGCAGCCCAGGGAGACCAGGGATCTTCTGACGGGTCACTGGTAAGTTCCTCTTTCTAGTGAACTAACCCAGACCGACTGTCGTGAGAATCAGGCTGTGTCCAAAGAACAGGGGTGGGGGCCAGTAGCAAGGCAATGTCACTTCGTGAAAGTCTTGGCCACAGACCGAAGGCAGGCTCGGACCCTCTCACCTCACTCTTCTTGGTTAGAAGTGATCTTCGTCCGTTCTTGCTAGGGCAGGTCAATGGGAGAGGGACAATATCATGAGGGAGGTCAGCAGCCCCTTGAGGCAGTCAGATCCCCTCTCAGCGCACTGATCTCCTCGCTCCACAGCCTCCACTCCAGCTATAGAACACTCCTCACCAACCTCTACAAAATGGCTGTCCAACATTCCGCCTTATATAGGCTGACCCCAGAATGTCCAGAGGAGTCCAGAAGGTTCTGGAAACCCTCATTCTGTCCTATGGACCTGAATCCTGAGGTAGTCAGATAGGTGGCAGTTGGAAGCCACCATTTTGTGGTTCCTGTGGTTTTAGTCAGAAAAGGCACCTAAGGCAGGGGAAAAAGACTATAGGGGTAAGGAGCACCTAACCCCTAGGTCAACACCTTAAAAGTCCAGTGGACATAAAAACAAAGGTTAGGAGACAGAAAGGGGACAAAAAATAAATAAATAAATGGGAGGGACCACCCAAAGGCTGACAGGTCTAACACACGTCCCCCCAGCTGAAATTGTGGAGAGCTACCCAACCCCTTGGGAGTCCTCATCACTAAGGCGGAAATACCTAGAGAGACCGTCTGCATTGGCGTGGTCCACTCCAGGCCGATGTTCCACCCGGAAGTCCATTCCCTGTAGGGAGATGGACCATCTCAACAGCTTGGGATTTTCTCCCTTCATTTGCATCAGCCAACGAAGGGGACGGTGGTCAGTCTGAACCAGGAAGTGCGAGTCAAACAGGTATGGCCGCAACTTCTTCAGAGCCCATACCACCGCAAAGGCTTCCCGCTCTATTGCACTCCACTTCTGTTCCCGGGGAAGCAGTCTCCTAGACAGGAAGACAACAGGCTGATCCAGACCCTCTTCATTGAGTTGCGATAACACTGCCCCAATGCCATGCTCTGATGCGTCTGTCTGGACAATGAACTCCCTGGAGAAATCCGGGGCTCTCAGGATCGGTGAGGCACACATTGCTTGTTTCAGCTTCTCAAAGGCTTGCTGACAAGCCTCCGTCCAGACTACCCGCGAGGTTGTTTCTTAGATGTGAGCTCAGTGAGGGGCACTACAATAGTGCCATACCCCTTCACAAAGCGACGGTAGTAACCTGTGAGGCCCAGGAAAGCTCGGACCTCAGTTTGGGTCTTGGGGGGGCTCCCAGGCCATGATTGCCTCAATCTTTGCCTGGAGGGACTGCACCGCACCCCTGCCCACCAAGTGGCCTAGGTACACAACCGACCCCTGCCCGATCTGACATTTACTGGCCTTGATTGTCAAGCCAGCCCGTTTCAGGGCCTAGAGAACAGCTTGTAAGTGACACAAATGGTCCTCCCAACAGCTACTGAAGACGGCAATGTCATCCAGATAAGCAGCGGAGAAAGCCTTCATTCCAGAGAGGACCTGGTTCACCAGCCGTGAAAAGTGGCAGGGGCGGTCTTGAGCCCAAAGGGCATCACACAGAACTGGTAGTGGCTCTCAGGCGTGGAGAAGGCTGACCTTTCCTTTGTTCCATCTGTAAGGGAGATCTGCCAGTACCCTGAAGTAAGGTCAAAGGTACTCAGGTATTGGGCAGCTCCCAGCCGGTCAATAAGTTCATCCGCCCTAGGGATCGGATGTGCATCAGTTTTGGTCACTGAGTTCAGTCCCCGGTAATCCACACAGAACCTCAGTTCTGGAGTGGTGCCCGGTGGGGCAGCTTTTGGTACCAGAACCACCGGACTGGACCAGGGGCTACTAGAAGGTTGAATGACTCCTAGCTCCAGCATCTTTGTAACTTCACTGTGGATGCTGGCCTTCACCTTGTCTGACAACCGGTAGGTTTTAGACTTCACTGGTGGGCTGTCTCCTGTGTCCACATCATGGGTACACAGGTGGGTCCTTCCCGGGACAAGGGAGAACAACGAGGAGTACTGCTCCAAGACCTGTCGGCAGTCCTCTCGCTGCTCAGGAGTTAGGGATGGGGAGAGAATAACTCCCTCCACCGACCCATCCTTTTCCTGAGACGAAAAGAGATCAGGGAGAGGCTCGCTTTCCGCTTCCTCTGCTCCATCAGTCACCATCATCAAGATGACCTCGGGCCTCTCATGGTGGGGTTTGAGGCGATTGGCATGCAGCACCCATAAGGGCTGTCGAGGGGTCTTAAGATCCACCAGGTAGGTGGCTTTACCCTTCTTCTCCATCACCTCAAAGGGGCCTGTCCAGCGATCTTGGAGGGCACTTAGCTCTCCAGGTTCCATCACCCACACTTTCTGGCCAGGCTCCAACTCCACAGGGTGAGAGTTGTGGTCATACCACTCTTTCATCACTGCTTGGCTGGCTTCCAAGTTGTGTAAAGCTTGCTTCCACAACTTAGCCATTTGGCTCCGGAAAGCCAGCATGTAGCTCACCACATCCTGGGGAAGCTTCCTGGGAGACTTTTCCCATCCGTCCTTCACCAGACTGAGAGGTCCAAGCACAGGGTGCCCATACAGAAGCTCGAAGGGGCTGAAGCCCACTCCCTTCTGTGGCATTTCCCTGTAGGAAAACAGCAAACAGGGTAGGAGGACGTCCCATTTCCTCCGTAGGCTGTGAGGCAGACTTCTTATCATGCCTTTCAAGGTCTTGTTGAACCTTTCCACCAGACCATTGGTCTGTGGGTGATAAGGAGTGGTAAACCGATTGGTAACTCCACACTCCTTCCACATAGCCCGCATATAGGCTGACATGAAGTTGGTCCCCCTGTCGGACACAACCTCCTTGGGGAAACCCACTCGGGTAAAGATCCCCATCAGGGCCCTAGCCACTGCAGGTGCAGTAATGGTCCTCAGAGGAATTGCCTCTGGGTACCGTGTGGCGTGATCCACCTGAACCAGGATAAACCTGTGACCAGCTGTAGTTTGTGGATCCAATGGCCATACATGTCGATGCCCACCCTTTCAAAGGGGGTGCTAACGACAGGAAGTGGTTCCAGGGGAGCTTTCAGCTTCACCCCTGTTTTCCCACTGGCTTGGCAAGATACACATGTCCAACAGTATGCGTCGGATGCCACTTTCATCTGAGGCCAGTAAAAGTGGGGGACAAGCCGGGCAAAGGTCTTGTCCTGTCCTAAGTGTCCTGCCAAGGGTATCTCATGAGCCAATTCTAAAAGAAAGGCTCTGTAATGTTGAGGGACAACCAAGGCCTGTGATGAACCGTGCACGGGTGCCTTAGGTTCACTGTAGAGGAGTCCATCCTCCCAGTAAATATGGTAACTCCCAGTAACGTTCCCTGCTGCCTGGGCTTCGGCCTGTCGCCTCAGTCCCTCAAGGGTAGGGCACTGCTTCTGGCCCTAACAAAACTCCTCCCTGGTAGCCCCTCCTTCCACATGCCACTCAGCAGGGATAGGTAAGTCCTCCAGGGAGACTACTTCCCCCTCCACGGACTCCTGGTCCACCACCGCAGGTGACCGATCGGTCTCATGGGGCGTGGAAGCTGAGGCAGGCTTCTCCTGTCCTCGGTTCTTTCCCTTTTTGGCAGCTGGCTGGGCCCTTGTTCCAGGCTCCAACCCAAGCGAACTCCACCTCCGGGTAGTTGCGGACCTTGTGCTAGCACAGGCCCAGTCAGGTGTACCCAGCATCTCCGAATGAGTACGGTATTCCACCTCCTTCCAAGCATTGTGCTCCATGTCATTTCCCAACAGACAATCGACTGGCACGGCAGGGCTTACAGCAACTCTAAGTGAACCTGCAACCCCTTCCCACTCAAATGGAACCTCGGCCACAGGGTAGTGGCCCAATCTGCCGTCAGCTATCGCGGCGGGGTGGAGTACATGTGGAATCATCTGCTCTGGAGACACCAGTTGACTCCTTACCATAGTCATACTGGCTCCTGTGTCTCTCAGAGCCTCCCCTCTTTGGCCATTGATGGTGACCCACTGCCCATACTTTGTAGTATTTGAGGGCACCTGGATCTTAGGAAACATCTCCCGATCTCCCAGGGACACTAAGGTGACACCCGCCCACTCACCCCCCTTATCTAAGGGCAACTCCTCCCCGAGCACTACACTAGCTACTCCCGGGGCTTTTCCTGCAGTGGGAGGGGGTGGTCTTTTTGGGCACTTGACATCTCCCTTATAGTGTCCAATGCCACCACACTCAAAGCAGTGGACAACCCTTGTCTGCTGACTTTGGCCAGGATGAGGGTTTCGGGCGGGTTAGCCTTAGGGGTGAAACCTGTTCCCTTTCCCTGGAAACTGTTTTGGGGGCCTTTTGAGAACTCCCTCTTTTTATCTCCCCCCTCTTCCTTCTGGAGGGCGCCCTGTCCAGTCCTTTGGGAATCCCCTCCAGTCCCCTTTGAGGACACCCGGGTACTAGCCCAGATGTCCGCCTCCTCAGCAAGCTTCCCTTGGTTGGTCAGCTTACTGTCCACCAGCTGTTGACGCAGCTCGGGAAAACATTTCTCGAGTAGGTGCTCCTTGAGAATAAGGTAATACAACCACTCATAGTCCCCCACCTCGCTGCCTTGCACCCAACCCTCTAATGCCTTCTTTGCGTAGTCCAAGAAATCCACCCAATTCTGTGTGCCTAGTCTGTGACTACCCCTAAACTTCTGTCGGTATTTTTCTGGAGTCAGTCCAAACTTTATTAGCGCCACTTTCATGGTGGGGTAGTGGGTCTGCTCTCCCTGCTCTAGGGCCAAGAGTGTATCCCTCCCTGCAGGAGGCATGTACTTATACAAGCCACCCCCTTTTTAGTACCACGCTTGAAGAACACTCCCATATTTTGACAAAATTCTCGGAGTTGAGCCACAGTATAGGTTTCTAACTCCTCCAAAGCGAATTCCATTTTTGACAAAGAGAGTTAGGGACAGCCACCTGGAAGGAATTAATTTAGAGGGTATTTAGAAGCTACCTCCACCCACCACCAGGAGTAAATTTGGAAAAACAGAAATATAATTAGGGAGTCCGCTAGGAGAAAACTCCAGGTGTAGGTCTATGGAGTACACTACGTTACTATAGAGTGGACGCAAGCACAGTTCTCATCCCACCGCTAGACACCAATTATGTTATACCTGGAATCACCAGACTACATAGGGTAGCTTGGCGTGAAGTGGGTAGGCCTATCCCAAAGGCAATAAGTGTTAAGCTTGCGTAGCACCCTTACAGTAACACAGCGTCCATCCACTCAAAAATGACACTACACCGTAATTTTATAAAAGTAGAAAAGTTTATCTTTTCCTCTCTTCAAGTGTGCTTTCAATCACGTTTTTCTTAGTAGCTTCTCAATTTGCATTTGAATGAATGAATGAAATGAAAGTGGATTTTTAGAGCGCGAATTGCTGCCCTGAGGCGTCCAAGCGCTAGGGGAACCTGTTGGAATTCTGAGTGAGGTTGCAGACCGGGAAGAGGGAAGTAGAGCTGAGTTTATTGAAGAGATTTGAACAGGTGTGTTTTTAGCGGTTTGTGGAAAGAGGCAAGGTCAGGGTTGGATCTCAAATGAAAAGGAAGGGAGTTCCAGATCTTAGCGGCATTGAAGGCAAACATCCTTCCGCCTGATCTTGTCCTTTTAATTCTAAGGACTGTTGCCATAAAAGCCTGGCTAGAGCGCAGGTCTCTGCCTGGACGATACTGGCTTACTAGGCTACGAGTAATTTGAGGCCCCGAGTCCCAGAAGGCCTGGTGAGCAATACACATTGCCTTAAAAGTGACTCTCTTCGCACTGGGAGCCAGTGTAGGCTGGTCAGTGCCTCTCTGACTGGCGTTCTGCGTGGGATCTGCAGTAGAGTGCGGGCAGCGCAGTTTTGTACTAGCTGTAGTCTCTTTAGTGTGTACACTGGGGCACCAAGATCGAGGGCGTTGTTAGAGTCCAGTCGTGACTGTATCATGCCCTGTATGGCTATCTGCTTTGCCTCCATTGGGAGGAAAGGGAGAACTTTCTTCAGTGTCCTGAGCAGTCCAAAGCAGGTGGCTGAGAGCTTTGTGAACTGGGTGTTAAGTGAAAGACTCCTGTCCAGCCATACCCCTAGGCTTTTGATGTTTTCTTTCGGAGCCGGGGGGGGGGGGCCTAGACAGGTGGGCCATAATGAGTTGAAGAAGGTCGGATCTGCCGGGCCCAGGAGCATAAGCTCTGTTTTGTCACCATTGAGCTTTAGTGATGACAGAGTCATCCAGGCCTTCAGCTCCTCCAAGCATTTTGTTAGTCCTCCTGAAAGTGGCTGTTGAGCCTCCTGCGCTAGTGAGACCACCAGCTGGGTGTCGTCCGCATAGGAAATTATCTTAACTCCATACGGACGAACTACCTCAGCCAGTGGCCTCATGTAGATATTAAAAAGTGCGGGGCTTAAAGAGGAGCCCTGGGGGACTCCACACTTCAGGGGCATGCTGGAGGAGACTGTATGTCTGTCAAACACTTGGAACAACCTGTTGCTTAGAAAAGATTTTAACCAGAGCCAGGCCTTATCCACAATGCCGACGCTCGAAAGACGGTTCAGTAGGGTGTTATGACTGACCGTGTCGAACGCCGCGCTGAGATCAAGGAGAATCACTGCCACTGATCCTCCTTGATCAAGAATTTTCCTGGACTCCTCGATGACCATTAGGAGGGCGGACTCTGTTCCATGCTTAGGTCTGAACCCTGTCTGGGTGGTATCTACAGCTGGTTATCTTCAAGAAAGCTAACCAGCTTGTTGCGTGTTTATCTAGGTTCCTGATCGATACTGTGACCTTATGCCCCTATTCGGCTATAAATCCCTTTATTCCCTATATTGGCATAACCGTTCAAGTGCGATTTTCTGAAAAGTCATCTCTGGCCTCACACGAACAGAGCCACATTCCAGCATAGTTCCCTCTGCCACTTCCTTTGCGACCAATTAGTGCAATGACAGAGCAGTAGTCACTATCTGATATTCCTAGATAACACTCCGAGTTCTTCAACAAGATAAAAACTTAGCAGACCTGGAAATCCCCGCTTGCTATGTTTTGATTAGTAATGGAACTCTAATGAGCAACTGATAACTATCACTTCCTAGTGACATCTTTAATTGACGTCTTATGTCCAGCAAACTTGCGTCAAACCCGGCACCTGTCAGGTATAAATATTACCAACGTTGCCTTAAGCGATTGCCTGTTGTACGAGCTACTGAAGCCAGCTGCCTGCACGACCCCGTGTTGGTAAATCTAGCACTCTGTCGCTGCAGCCTGCTATCCTGTGGTGGTGAAGCTGCTGATACCATTATCGCCGCTACAGCGCGAACTATGGTGCAGTACGCTTAAGGAGCTGAACAGCCGTCCCTCTGCGAAGACATCCAGCAGATTCCAGCTGCCCGCGGACGCTGTCCCCCCTCCTTCCTCGACGCGCTGAAGAGAAGCCGCTGCCTTTCTTGTGCAGAGAAATCCAGCTACAGCGTTTCCGGTTTACCCTCGCAGGTGACTGGGATATCGAGAGAGACCCCTGAAGGAGATACCAATCCTCCATCATTCTATTCAGAGGTATGGTGTTGACTAAACCCTTAGACGAGAATTCTTGAAACAAACCTTGGCAAAACCAACTTAACTTAAAGCTACTTACTTACTCCCCTTTCACGTGTTAGGCTTAGGTCAGGCACACTGGGGTAGGCTTAGTTAGAAGCACCAGTTGAGTATGTTAGCCTAATGTATATATGACTGTATATATGTTTTATTACTTTTAAACCATTGTATGGCTAAGAAACCATATCAATGCTTTTACAGTTCTATTTCGCAATCCTTATCTTACTGTACGTACTTTTTATAATAACAATTATTGCAATTGTGGCAATACATTTCTCTTGTACGAGAAGAAAGACTGTTCAATAAATGTTAACCCTTTATTGATACACGCCCGTCTCTCTATTCTCTACATCTCGTGAAAGTAAACTGCACTAGACTGACAGTGAAATACCGGTCTATTGTTTCACACGACCCTAGAGATTGACTCTTGATCTGAGGAGCAAAGTTGTCATGTTGCACGGTTGTTGGAAAGCTGAATCCCTTCTCGTCTGTGCCAAGGAAGCTGATCACTTCCTATGCAGAGAAGAAAGTTTCCAGTGACCTCTGAGCTAGTTGGTAACACAACCCAATTAAGTTTAGCATAGTCAGTGGAGGCCTGGAATATAAGCAGTTCCACGTCGATACTACTGTTTATGTTATTCCAATGCGCAGGGCCTAGTGGGAAACTAGGAACTACACTACATGGCGCCCTAACGTTTGGTAAGGCGATAAACTAACGCAAGGCTTATAGAGTAACTCAGTCGTGCATATTTCACACCCCTTTCTCCCGTAAATACTCCAATAGACGTCTGGAGTGGGTGAAAGGTTAAAATCCGCCCGACCTTAGTAGGAAGAGATTCCTATGTAAAGCTCTGGTTTATTCAACGTTGAAGGATACAGTGTTCCAAAATATTGTGCACCTAATCTTTGTTTCCTTGGAGACCTACTCTGCAAACCTTGCATTTTTACAATGCCCGAAAATAACGGAACCACTGGGGGCGCAGCAGATGCGACTCAGCAAGGTCCCGAACACACAGACCCGGATGCTATAATCATCCCGGTCCACTTAAGAAGATCTATAAAGTTAAAACTTATAGAAAACGGACTGACACCTCAGGGTGGTACAGTAGTCTTCGTGATAGAGGCTCACGAGTATCGGCAGACAGAGGTATTCTATTCATGGATAAACTTTCCAGCGGTAAACGCTATAACAAAAGAGTTTCACTATTACAAAATAGAGAAACCTCCGGAAGAGTACGCTCCTTTCGAGGAGATTGAAATTCCACTTAAATTTCAAGAGCACCTGCTCTGGTTTAATGGCGCCCTAAAACACAATGATCACATAACTAGGCTCGGTCCACTAGGTAGACCAGGAGCCACGTGGCCGGTTCTAGCCAGCTACACACCACATCCGGACATTGTAAAAATGTCTAGAGAAGAGCTGTTAGTACAGCTAAACACATTAATAAAAATACATAGGCAATTAGTCCAATATGTAATACGGATTGCTACAGTCCAGCCAGCTGTTAATACACCACAGCTGACCCCTCATCAGGGGAATACAAATAAAATTACACCACAGAACATACAGTCATGTCTTGGTAAAACACCCGTAAAACGGGAACAAATTCCTTTCTGGTTAGCACAGAAAATCACTCAAATAGAGGCAGTATTTCCTGATACTACCCCTATTGAGAAACACTGAATCTTGACCATCTGCCTTCCTATGGGAATCGCACCACACGTGGAGGACTGTGACACTTGGGGTACAGTCTTTGCTTCCATTTACACAAAAACACACAGTGTTCCGTCTATGGCGGTAATACCAGAAGTGCTAAAACAGATTCAAAATGAATTCGGTCCAGAGCCCGCTTTAAATCTAGGTATGAAATTACTGAAAGACTTCAAGCAGGTCTCGGCTATATTATTAGCCAATATAAGAGGAGAAGCAGCATCTGTGGCGATTCGCCAGAAGTTGAAGGAAACAGATATAAAAGATCCTGTTGAGCTAGCAAAAATCATAGAAAAATGCTATGAAGAATTAGGTAGAGACAGCTTGGGTGGGAAACCGGTAAAGCCCCAACTGCTCGAAAATCCTGAAAAATTATTTATTAAAAATAATTTAAATACTCCTAAAAAGAGCTGGGATGGAAATAAACAATCCACTCCCAAGGAAAAAGTTTTCCAGTCCAGAGGAAGGTCTCCTCGACGGAGGGAAAGAACTCCGACTCGAGAACGCCAGTCTCCCCAACGGGAGCCCTCTGAGAAAAGATATAACCTTAGAAATAGGGATAATATAAAAAAACCTGATAGATATCAAAGTATTGATACACGTCCCTCTCGATCTCTTCCACAGAATTCGGAAAGAAGAGGACGGTCAGACCCAGGAGAGCACACCAAGTCCAAAGACAAGGAACCTGCTCAGAGTAAAAAATCTCAATTTCAGAAAAAGAAGGTAGCCAGTATTAGAGTAATCAACCATGCCGAGAATACGGAGGACACAGTTGAAAAACGGGGAGTGGGCATTGACAATGTTGGACAGTGCAGCAGAAATCAGTATAGCGCGCAAGATCTTGATGAGTCATCTGGAGACAGTGGACATGAATGAATTCATTCAGGTTGAAACTGCCGACACCAGACTTAGCGAGCCCCATAAAATATACGAAATAACATTGCGTATGGAGGGTGATAAGACTAGGAAAATTAAGGGTCTATTTTGGGATAAGCTCTCAAAAGGCTATGATATTCTGTTAGCTGAAAAAGATTGGCCCCCAGAGTTTGTCAGGGAGTGCCCTCGTGGCGAAGAAGTGATTATGCCTGCCTTCTCGAATCACATTCCGATTCACAAAAAATATACATATGCAAGGAAATGGGCAGTGGCCCAGGCACCTGCATTGTATAAAAATCATGTAGGATGGGATGAGGATTCACCTCCTCACAAAATCCAATTAAAAAGTGAACCAACTGCCCAACGGCAGTATCCCATAAAGCAAGAAGCTAAAAAACGGGTCAGGGAGATCTTAGATCAACTTGAGTACCAGGGGGTGATTGAAACATGCACCTCTCAAATGAACAATCCTTTGTTTCCTGTCTCCAAGCCAGACAATTCATATCGTCTACTTTTGGACTACAGACATCTTAATACATGTTGCAAAACTTTTGCAGTACAAAACTTGCATAGTGCAGCCCTAATGAATAATATAGTTAGGAAAAAATATAAAACAACATTAGACATATCTAATGGTTTCTTTTGTCAAAACATTGCACCGGAAAGCAGATATTTGACCGCTTTCTCCGCATTTGGGTCACAGAAAAATTCTGTCGACTCCCACAGGGGTTCAAGAACAGCCTAGGACTATTCTCAGCTAGGGTAACAGAGTTACTACAAATCTATGATGATGAAGCATTATCTTACATAGATGATATTTATCTCACAGACGACGACTTGGATACTCACTTGAAAAGAGTAAACACCATTATACTTGGGTTCGCAGCAGAGGGTTACAAATTCAACTTTAAAAAGTCCCGAATTGCCCATCTGACAGTACTGTTCTTAGGGTACGAATTATCAAGTGAAGGGAAAAGCCTAGCGGACAACTTCTTAGAGAAGTGCGCTGTACTCCAAGCTCCAAAAACGCTGAAGAATTTACAATCCATTCTAGGTTTTCTGAATTTCGGAAGAACTTACATTCTAAATTACGCAGAGAGGGTTAAACCTCTCTACGAACTAATTAAACCTGATTTTAAACAAATCAATTGGACTCAAAAACACACAGAAATTTTGAGATCACTGCAAACAGACATGTTAGCAAAAACAAAACTAGATACACGTGACAACACGATCGATCTTGTAATCCGAGTCATCCCAGGAAGATGCGGATTCACGTACCTAACCTCTAATGAGGGAGAAAAGGTACCAATTTCAATTAAATCTCACTTGTACACACAAGCAGAAAAAACATTCAGTCACACAGAAAGAACTGTGAACGCAGTGCAAATCGCATTAGCAAATGAACGAGAACTAGCACACGGCAAAAGGATTAATATCCTCACAGCGGAATCCGCCTTCGAAGCGCTATTCAGCCCAGTAAACCTGCCTACAGTGTCACTGGATCCGAAATGGATACAGTGTATAGATTCTCTAGGAGCGGAAGACGTGAAATACTATTTCGCCCCGCAATTTGAAGAACTGAATGATTTAGAATATGAAGAAGAATATCCTCTGCCAATCGAAATTCTGCCTCTCCCACAATACGCCTGTATAATCTATACAGATAGCTTTGTACAGCATTTCAACGTAGAGAGAAAATCCTACGATGCAGCATGTGCGATCATTAAAGGTCGTTGGCTGTGCGGTAAATTCAGACCGAAAGTAACAAAAACTGAATCTGTAAGAAACAGTTCGGTTCAGAGAACTGAAATCAGATCTTTAAAGATGGCGCTCGAAAATGCAGAACGTGAATTCCCGACACTTATCGTGTGCGATTCTCATTTTTGCGTCAATTCTTACAACAATAAGCTGCAGAGTTGGATTGAAAACGACTACAAAGATGACACAGGTGCCACAATAAAGCATAAATTGCTCTGGAACGAGGTAGCTCTTTTATACAAAGAACTACAAAAGACTCACGTGATTCACGCACAGAGTCTTCGACGTGATGGCGTTCACGTTGCAGGGAATTCATTGGGTAATACAGCCACCGCGGAAGCAACTAAACCGGCTTCCGTAGCCACAAAAAAGCGTACAGATAAGTACATAGACGGGGAAACTATGCTGGCAGTAAAAACGACCGTAAAAGGCGACTGTGCAGCACTACCCGTAAACTATCCACTCAATTATGCATACATAATCGATGCAAACTCCGTTCCTTTTGCTCGAATCCCTGGAGTGGGGGACAGAGTAATTCCAAACAGGAACAGGAGAATATTTTTAATAGCAGACGCACACATGGGTTTGGGTCCTAGGCACAGAGAGATCAAGGAATCACTGACTGAATTACAATCAGTATTCTGGTGGCCGGGAATGAGTGTAGAACACCAAATATATGCAACAACTGTGAAAACTGTAATAGGGATCGCAGTAGCGAACCTTGCTACCGGCTACCAATCAGAAAGAGCGTAACGCTGCCTACACCCCAACCAGCGTCCTATTAATACTTAAGACGAAAAGCACTTAAAAAATGAGGCCACCAGCGCTCGGCTGACGCTAGAACGGTTATAAAAGATTTGCGAGTCCATATCGGCATATACGCAATTACCACGTTCCATTCTGACCAGGGTCCTGCTTTCAGCTCTCGAGCTTATAAGGAGGCCATGGCCAGCATGGGAATTGGGTTGTGGTATTCTTGTCCGTCATACCCCGGAAGGGAATAGTGTGGTAGAAAGAAAGAACCTGGGCATAAAGCAATCTATAACAGCGAAGGTATTAGGTTCAGGCGCTGGGTGGGTCAAACATTTAATAAGTGTCCAGACTAGTCTTAACAACATGCCAAGAAATTCTCTAAAAGGTTTCAGCCCATACGAACTATTGTTCGGAATTAGAATGCGAGTTCAGGACCTCGATAGTCAAATGTCAGTGGTACAAGAAGAAACAACGCACTTTGATGTAAAGGATCGTTTGGCTGTTTTACAGGAACTGAATGAAACATGAAAATCATTAAGCAACTTAAAGTTAAAGCAACAGCCAAGTACCACTGACGAGGCACCACCCGCAACAGCCCCAGCAAGGCCTGTCTGGATTCCAAAGATTGGGGATCTAGTCAGAGAAAAGATCGCGGTGAAGAAGGAATTTGGGCCTTCTTACAGAAAAGCAGTACCAGTCTTGGCAGTCACCGGAACAAGATCAGTTGTGCTACCGCCCCTTGCTGGTAAAAAGGAGAACAGAGTCGTGTCCATCGATCTGGTAAAACCACAAGCATGTGGCCTATAATCAACAGTAGGCCCAGTGGACTCCCAAAAAACAACAGAATACCCAAACTTGCAACAATCCAAGAGGTTCAAACTGAAAGACTCATCACATTCGATCAGCCTGCAGTGCACAATGAAGGACTATGCAATAATGCCATGGAACTCGTGCCTCTTGAAACACAGATTGAAACAGTTCGTCAAGAAACAACACCAGTCTACAATGATGTGGCATCAGAAAGTGCTACCGAAAGACAGATTGAAAGAACAATCCCATCAATTGACAGAACTGCCTCTGGTTATTTCATCAACTTCGACAACTTCTCTGAAGACCAAAACGACCCCGAAGTGATGCCAGAAACAAAAAAGTCTTTTAAAGAAAAAGCAACAGAACTCTTTCATCAACTGAAGGAAATCTACCTTATTTCCCCTTGGCTAGAGTTCTGGTTTGGTCTAGGTGTATTTTTCCTCCTGCTTTGGCTCATCATGGTACTATGTTTGGGAAAATTCATTGAAGGAAAATATATTACAATGGACACAGCAAGTCAGAACATCAACCTAGTCCTGAAACCACACAGATCATCCCACGTGAAGAAAAGAGAACTGTCTACAGTAAATGTCACAGCAATTCCAATACCTGGTGGGGTAGTATGGGAGAAAACAGACTATGAGATCTATGGTCCGGTCGAAATCCTGAAGTATCCTCATCAACTAAAGGTTTCCTTAAGTGACTTTGTGACACCTAGTACATTCTCTGATGATTGGGACTTTAACAGTATTAATGACATGATGTCTGATTTAGTAATGTCAGCTAGATTCACAGATCATGATTATTTACAAGGTTCATCTAGTTATGAGCAGTTATTCTGTTACACCCACTATGGGGATCATTACTTGCATAAATCTGCACAGCCTAGAAATGTTTTTATGTATAATCAATGGGAACATTGTTCTACACCACCTAAAAGCAGTTCTAAAGCATTTTTTGAGAAATTCAAATACTTCTCAGGGTTTAACACCAGTAATGCAGAAACGTTTTATTATAAACTGTTAGATAAAACAGGAATGAAAACAATGCTGACAAATTCTAAATTGATATATTCAGAAGCATTTTATGACAAAATGATGACATTTGGTTTTGATTATTGGAAAAATAATATTGAAACGAAAACAATTTGGGGTACAAAAGATTGGCAGGTGCAAGGCATTGAAGCACTATTTAGAACCTGCATGATACCAGAACAAATGTTATTTTTAAATGACACAATACACCAAACATCTTGTCTTGGCCTAGCTAAGAACAAAGACCTTAAAACACCGTCTATACCAAAGCCAATACCTGAAAATGCAACCACAGATATTGAGTTAGACGTGTCACAAATTTTACATTTCAACAGAACACATCCTGATTGGAAAAAGTGGTTAATCTGGCCTACAGACACAAATAGCTGTCAAGATAGATTCCTGAACAAAACACGGGGTTTAAAAATGACCAGATTAGACTCAAGATATTCCCAGAGACAACATCCAGGCATTATAACATACAGTGTAGGGAAGCTCTGCCTTGAATGGCTAAAATCATCCACACTGGCTGAAATTAAGCAACACTTGTCTTTGCTAAAAGATGGTGCTGATTTGCGCGACTTCATTGTTGGACCACGCAAACAGCGTCACAAGCGTTTCATAGCGACCAGCATCTATGCTGCTTACAACGAGGCTTGGAAAGTAAAGCAAATTGAAACTGCTGAAAAAATACGAGAAATTGATCGTATTAATTTGGAGAAATCACTTTCTGTAGTAGACAATGGGTTAATGACTCTGTCTTCCAGAATATATTCGTTGGACAATATTGTATCCTCTGCCTTTGATGTGATAGACAGAGATTTGCTAATGTTACAACATGGCCAGTCTCAATTACGCTCTATTATAGAATTGGGCTGGACGCTGCAAAATCTTCGTTCAGGCTATGTGCCTTGGCGTTTAATCAACACAACGTCATTATTTTCCAGTTTTAACCTTACTGATAAACAGATCAGTTTGGCACAGAAAGGAGCAGACTATACAATCCTGAGCATCGAAAAACTCGAGAGATTATCATTGACAATGTCAGAGAGTCCTGTCATTGAATGGATAATACACGGAATTATCACAATTCCGATAACAACTTTCCGATTTAAAAAGTGCCTTGAATACATACCTGCTGGCCAGTATGAACAATTGGGTAAAGGATATGTAAAATCTATATGGAAATTACCATACACTCATTCTTGCTATAGTGACAGCGACAAAAATGTATTTCTTAGTGGTGATAACTGTAAACACTCACTAAGCGGTATACTTTTGTGTCAGGGTATTAATTTACACAGAGCATGTGATGGGAATTCAAACAACCTTTCATGCCACCAGCTAGTCACACCTGCAACTCAGATAGAGCCCTTCTTTATGCAACTCGCGAACAGGAGTTACATTCTTAGAACGGATCACAGATGTTGTGGCCTCGTGCCAGGGAAAAGTTATCTAGTAGAAGTAACATCCATGGTCAAATGCTGTATGCAAGCATTGTTTCCGAGTGGGCCTCCAGACATAGTGACTCCCATCTGGCCTCGTCTGAATCTCTATTCTATACGAATTGATACATTAAGCAAAATGAAATCTGTACTTTTACAGACAACAGTGCCTATAACGTCATCTAAAGAGACGTATGATCTTCTAGTTGCAAGGACAGCTACTGAAGTTCATGACCTTTTATCAACAAATTGCCCCGTGCATTTCGTAGAAATGTTCAGCCAACTCCTTAACATGTCTAGTGCAACAAGCATCCCAGGCATATTTAAGACAGTCTTTACGGGACTGCTAACACCCTTCCAGGCAATTTTGGGAATCTTTCCTAATTTTGTGCACTCCATTTTTGGCGGCATACCATTATTTTTGGGACTCGTCGCAGGGATTTTATTTTTGACCCTCCTGCTACGTTATGGCAAGCCTCGGCTCAGACATAGCTCCCATGGGAATGGAAGAGACAATCCTAGCAATGCGCTACAGGGACAGGATAACTAACGTCCTCGGATTGGCCAGGCTGAGAGATCTAAACATGACCTGGTTCCTTTCATTCAGACCGATATGGCAAAATTGCATTTTACCTGTGCTACGGTGTATGCTTTGCGGCGATGAATGCGTGTTGGACATCTGTCTTTCACTTCCATCAGCAGTACCAATGGACGTCGATACTTTGCTCAGTCCAATAACGGCTCACGCATTGTGTTGTCCCCAGCGGCTACCAACCCTGATGACGGCATTCGTGGAGACTCCTGTACTACAGCCAAGTGGTAACAGTGGAGCGAGTGACAAACGCAACATCATCCAGGTACAACGTTCTGTGAGCATTGCTGGTCCTGCCTTCGATGACAGCAATCATTCTCACACCTGCCAAGTTACAGCGCTATCTAATTTGGTTCAACTATCACCTGAATTTGTAGACCAATTCTTTGAGAGCCTGTCTGATACGATGTTCTCACCCGTAGAGAAACAATAACTTTTAGAAGCTTTTCCGACACACAGCGTTCCCATGAACTCTGAATTCGGCCTTCAGTTTTGATCAACAAAAACTGCCGAGAGCTTTGGAAATCTATTTTCTTTGAATTGGACAATTTTTCTAATATTGACCCTTTTTTGGCACGAACACTTCTTTGCTTAACGTAAAAACTATTCTTAGAGAATAGAAGCTTCACACTTCTATTTCTAAACACATCTAGAGACATAACAACATTACACCAGCCTCTAGCACACATGTTATTACAATGCATTTTTATGTGATGATTTATCTCGCCTTTCTTCTGTCAGAGATACTTCATGTGTAATTCCTTTTGCATAATCGTTCATTGATTTCATATGCAATAATTTTTTGAATGATTTCTATGCTTTAAAAAACGTACAGTACCTAAATTCCATGTATTACAAGTACGCCTATTTCGAATGCATTTATGTATTTTGGGGTGGGCAATGTTACACATGCATCTAATTGCTTAGTTTTAGTAATTTTGATGGACATTAACCCGTGGAGTGGGTGTTGCGTGTTTATCTAGGTTCCTGATCGATACTGTGACCTTATGCCCCTATTCGGCTATAAATCCCTTTATTCCCTATATTGGCATAACCGTTCAAGTGCGATTTTCTGAAAAGTCATCTCTGGCCTCACACGAACAGAGCCACATTCCAGCATAGTTCCCTCTGCCACTTCCTTTGTGACCAATTAGTGCAATGACAGAGCAGTAGTCACTATCTGATATTCCTAGATAACACTCCGAGTTCTTCAACAAGATAAAAACTTAGCAGACCTGGAAATCCCCGCTTGCTATGTTTTGATTAGTAATGGAACTCTACTGAGCAACTGATAACTATCACTTCCTAGTGACATCTTTAATTGACGTCTTATGTCCAGCAAACTTGCGTCAAACCCGGCACCTGTCAGGTATAAATATTACCAACGTTGCCTTAAGCAATTGCCTGCTGTACGAGCTACTGAAGCCAGCTGCCTGCACGACCCCGTGTTGGTAAATCTAGCACTCTGTCGCTGCAGCCTGCTATCCTGTGGTGGTGAAGCTGCTGATACCATTATCGCCGCTACAGCGCAAACTATGGTGCAGTACGCTTAAGGAGCTGAACAGCCGTCCCTCTGCGAAGACATCCAGCAGATTCCAGCTGCCCGCGGACGCTGTCCCCCCTCCTTCCTCGACGCGCTAAAGAGAAGCCGCTGCCTTTCTCGTGCAGAGAAATCCAGCTACAGCGTTTCCGGTTTACCCTCGCAGGTGACTGGGATATCGAGAGAGACCCCTGAAGGAGATACCAATCCTCCATCATTCTATTCAGAGGTATGGTGTTGACTAAACCCTTAGACGAGAATTCTTGAAACAAACCTTGGCAAAACCAACTTAACTTAAAGCTACTTACTTACTCCCCTTTCACGTGTTAGGCTTAGGTCAGGCACACTGGGGTAGGCTTAGTTAGAAGCACCAGTTGAGTATGTTAGCCTAATGTATATATGACTGTATATATGTTTTATTACTTTTAAACCATTGTATGGCTAAGAAACCATATCAATGCTTTTACAGTTCTATTTCGCAATCCTTATCTTACTGTACGTACTTTTTATAATAACAATTATTGCAATTGTGGCAATACATTTCTCTTGTACGAGAAGAAAGACTGTTCAATAAATGTTAACCCTTTATTGATACACGCCCGTCTCTCTATTCTCTACATCTCGTGAAAGTAAACTGCACTAGACTGACTGAGTGAAATACCTGTCTATTGTTTCACACGACCCTAGAGATTGACTCTTGATCTGAGGAGCAAAGTTGTCATGTTGCACGGTTGTTGGAAAGCTGAATCCCTTCTTGTCTGTGCCAAGGAAGCTGATCACTTCCTATGCAGAGAAGAAAGTTTCCAGTGACCTCTGAGCTAGTTGGTAACACAACCCAATTAAGTTTAGCATAGTCAGTGGAGGCCTGGAATATAAGCAGTTCCACGTCGATACTACTGTTTATGTTATTCCAATGCGCAGGGCCTAGTGGGAAACTAGGAACTACACTACAAGCTGGAGGTTGACATACTTCTCCACGATTTTACTCACCCAGGGGAGCAGGGAAATAGGACGATAGTTGGCAAAGTCCAATGGGTCCAGGTTTTTTTTTTTTATCAGTGCTCGGACCATCGCCTGTTTCCAGGCAGGAGGGACGATGCCGGAAGCGATAGAAGCATTCAGGAGGTTCTTGATGATAGGTAGGACCGTCTGAAATGCTAACAACATGGCTTCTGAGGGTGCCGGGTCAGTTGGAGATCCGGATTTTACTTTCCGAGCCATGGACTCAACCACTTCGAGATCCATGCAGGGAAAGTGATCAAGCATGGGTGAAGAGGCTAGCACGGGGGCTGACCCCCTGGTTTTATCCTGAACTATCAGAGGAGGAGTGGTGCATGGGAAGGAGGTGCATATTTTAAGACCATTCAGCAATAAATCATGGAATACAAGGAGATGTTACTTCGTCCTAACCTTAATCACAAGATTTGGTACAGTGCAGACTGTGTTTCAGTGCTAGACTTTCTTTTGTTCACATGTAAACATGACTAATAATAAGCCTTATAAATATCTATACCAAATTATGATAGCAATACTTAGGCAGTGCATAAGCCAACAATTAGCTGAAGTCACAATTACAACAGGGAGTGCTTTATCTCCAAGAACCTTTCACTCTCATTTGTATATGTAATTGGTCACCTTCTCATGTAACTTGTGCATATAAGGAATAAAGAATAAAGAACAGGTCTTGCTTTATGTACTTTGCACAGAGAGGTTACATTACTGCCCTCATGAATGAACTGTCTTCCATTGGTATCTCATAGTAAGCCTGGTTGAGTAAGGAAAGAATACGCACTGTCCCTTAGTTCTCTGAACCCTATAAGTGATATAAGGGAAATATCTCATATCAGTCTCACTTAAATGTCTCTGCGCCTAGCCACTTGGACTTTTTATTAGGGCTGAGGAAACCCACAGGATTTATCCGGCCGGGGCGAGGGGTCTAAACACCCAATCTCCTACTTTCAGCCCCCCTCTCAGTGATTTCCCCAGCTTACTAAATTTCCTGGCGCTGCTCTGTCCACACGGCCGCTGTCAGTCAGCCGGGTCGTCAAGGAAAACTCCCCCGCAGGTCCTCGACGAGGTACAAGCCTGCAGGACTACAGAGGTCTACGGAGGTGGGACCCGCCTTCCGCTAGGCGAGCTGCTCTTCGCTCGTCTGTAACCTCTCTTTCGCTGCAGGAAACGCCGACTCCTCCCTCAGTGCTCCTGTCACGCCTCGCTTCCTCCTCAGGCACTCCTCAAAGCAGCGTCGAGGCGGGGCTACAATTCGACTTCCTCCGCCTCACGCTCCAGCCACCATGTCGCACACACCTCTTCGCCGGCTCTCCCACGGGTCCCGGTACTAGATTCCAGCCCGCGCCTTGCTCCCGCCTCCCGAACCACAATCATGGGCTAGTCAGGCGGCCACGGCAAGCTCCGCTTCGCAAGCTCCGCACCTCCGCCGGTCACAGGCGCTTCCACAGCTCAGATGCAGCCAGGCTAACCCGGGCAGCCCAGGGAGACCAGGAATTCTCTGACGGGTCACTGATAAGTTCCTCTTTCTAGTGAACTAACCCAGACCGACTGTCATGAGAATCAGGCTGTGTCCAAAGAACAGGGGTGGGGGCCAGCAGCAAGGCAATGTCACTTCGTGAAAGTCTTGGCCAGAGACCGAAGGCAGGCTCGGACCCTCTCACCTCACTCTTCTTGGTTAGAAGTGATCTTCGTCCGTTCTTGCTAGGGCAGGTCAATGGGAGAGGGACAATATCATGAGGGAGGTCAGCAGCCCCTCGAGGTAGTCAGATCCCCTCTCAGCGCACTGATCTCCTCGCTCCACAGCCTCCACTTCAGCTATAGATCACTCCTCACCAACCTCTACAAAATGGCTGTCCAACATTCCGCCTTATATAGGCTGACCCTAGAATGTCCAGAGGAGTCCAGAAGGTTCTGGAAACCCTCATTCTGTCCTATGGACCTGAATCCTGAGGTAGTCAGATAGGTGGCAGTTGGAAGCCACCATTTTGTGGTTCCTGTGGTTTTAGTCAGAAAAAGGCACTTAAGGCAGGGGAAAAAGACTAAGGGGCAAGGAGCACCTAACCCCTAGGTCAACACCTTAAAAGTCATAAAAACAAAGGTTAGGAGACAGAAAGGGGACAAAAAATAAATAAATAAATGGGAGGGACCACCCAAAGGCTGACCGGTCTAACATGGACCTTCTGCATTCTTCTGGTGAAGGAGGCAATCCATTTGAAGGAGTTACCCTGGATACTAATGAGATGGAGTCTTCTGATCAGGGTGTGATGAAATACAGTGTCCAAGGCTGTTGAGAGGTCAACAAGCATCAGTGCCACTGTTTCTCCCCTGTTAAGGAGGGCTCTGATGTCATCGTGGCCAAGATCAAGTTTTCATGGACTCCTTAAAGACCTCAACCTGCTAGGGTATGGCTGATGGCTTGGGAAATTCGCATGCATAGGGACCATATGTGGAATCAACTTCCAAGATCAATTGGTACTTTGACACTCTTGCACCTTCTCTTTTTGACAGAGTGTGGCAGGATTATTAGAGTCCCGCTTAGGCTTCTTATGCACCTTCTTCGATTTCAACTTGCCGAATGACTTAGACCCTGAAGAAGACCAGTCACTGGAGCAGCCTTGAGAATGGTAACTGGTCCATGCCCTCGACTTGGATCAGGAGTGCTGATTTACACAAGGTCTTTCACAGTTCAGTGATAAACTGTGCACTTCATGGTCCCGGATAGCCTTCAATCCAGGCACATGAGGGCACATTCTTTGCACTACTTGTCATGCCCTGAGCCCAAACACTAAAGGCACCCCATGTGCATGTTTGTTACCAACATCTGTTTTCGACAATCATGGCATGGTTTGGACCCTGTACTTTGCGCACTGGACTTCAATGTGGAGAGAATCGTCAACAGACGAAAAAGGTAGCAGTGGTCCTGATCCAGATTCAAAGGTGTGGAAAGAAAGGAACAGATGTTGACATGCAGGGGGGGGGGTGTTTATAAGTGGATCTGCTCTATCCCCTCCAGGGTGGAGCGAAACCCATGTGGAGCTGCAAGGCGCCGACTAGCAGCACAAAGGAGCACTGCTGAGAAAATTTCAACTTCCAGTCTGGCGCCTGGGGATATTTGAAAGGTGAGGAATCTGTAGTTAGAAGTATCCATTAGAATGTGTGCTTTACAAAAAGAATTATGATATTTATGTTGCAATCAATTATTCACAGAAGAGCTGGGTTGGGGACTAGGTGACACTTCAGCAGAACTAGGTGAGCAGAAAGAGGCTCATATTAAGGCTCCGCCCGATTTGTAATTTTTAAATTGGCAGCTTTTAAAGACACAATTGGTATGGCCACTGCTTCAGCTGCATGAAGCAGAGGAAGAACTACAGAGTGTTGGCAGCATCATGGTGGTGATTTTTTGTGCGTCACTTATTGGGCTTGTTAATTTGCTTTTTGTTTTTGTCGTTGATACCATTGCATTGCTAAGTGCTTGGTTTAGCTATAGTACGAAAGTCAAGAATGTACCCTCGTATTTTTGCAGATGTCATATGTAGGCCCACGTCCATTCTCTGTATACCAGACTTTCTCTTCTAGCACCTGCTAAGTCCTAACTTTAGAATACAGTAGACCACTAAAGCACACAAACGTCAGGCCGTCATCATTAATTAAACAAAAGAATCAGCCAACATTTAGAAGCTGTGTGTAATTACACATGTGCATTCTTGGTGCTTCCATATCAGTTAAGAACTAAGTAGTTATTTAGAATCAGATGCTGCTAACCAAATTGCCTTAGATTACTTGATCATCATAAGTATTCCACCTGCCCTCAAAAGACACCAACAGGAAGGACGACAGCGTCTCTGCGCAGATCCGAAAAGTGGAGGAGTCGACAGCTTGGAGAGCGACGTCAGGAGCGGAAACCTTCGTGGTGACGCCAGGATTCGGGACGACTGCCGCTTGTGATGTTAGCGTCCGCCCTGTTAATGAAACGACTGCAAAGAGCGAAGCACCTGTGAAGAGTGAAGAAAAGAGAGAGCCGGACCCTCTCCGGCAACACCTGCAATCCAGCCATGGCCCTGGCAGGTCGTGGCTCCAGAAGGTACGGGCCATATTGGACAGAGAGAGGGAGGCCCCATCTAGCTAATTCTTGTATTTAGGACACAAGAATATCACGGTGGCGGTATGGGTGTTTGCTCCCTCACTCCCTTTCCTAATTTGTGGTTAAGTCAACAGAAACACCTTCCTCACCAAATCCTTCTTTTGTGTTCTTTTTCGTTTACTTGATAACGGCACCACTCGGAGAGATCCCATTTCCAGG
The DNA here is from genome assembly GCF_964263255.1 of Lissotriton vulgaris. NCBI lineage: Eukaryota > Metazoa > Chordata > Amphibia > Caudata > Salamandridae > Lissotriton > Lissotriton vulgaris. Next base: position 425,428,416 of record NC_141696.1, read on the forward strand.
GAAGAAGTCTCTTCACCAAGAAGCCCATTCTCCGGAGCAAGAGAGTGAAAGACTCCATAAAGAGGACTGGAATTGTTTTTTTTTCTTATGTTAAAAGGCCGCAAATAAAAGTTTGGATAACTTATACCTACTTCAGTGTCCTATCCCTGGTCTCCTTCTTCGCCATCTGACACACCTGTATATCAGTGCAGAAGAGAAAAAATGTGAGACCATCTAAAGTTTAGCCTAAAGAGAATCACTGAATAGACCAATGATCAAAAACACACCAGTAAATATGCAACTGAATGGCTGAAAAGGAAGTGATGTTTTAATAGTCAAGTCAAAGTCAGACTACAGCTCCAATAAGCTGCTGTGGCTCAGATTCACAGTGAATTGGATGACAGTCAATTCACTAAAAATGGACCCTGACAAAACAGAAGTTCTGGTCATCCTCACAAAAGACAACCCCTGGAGCAATCGCTTTTGGCCCCCGGAGCTGGGTGCTACCCCCACACCGGTTTCTGCCGTGAAAAGCCTGGGCATAAAGATGGACTCCGAGCTCTCCATGGCCAACCAAGTCACCACGTCACCACAATGGTCGGAACTTGTATAGGTCTCATGAAATCGCTATGGAAACTTGTCCCCATCCTTTCAACTGTCTCTCTACAAATAATTGTGTCGGCCACAATTGTCTCTAGACTAGACCACAGCAATGCCGTATATATCGGCCTTCCCCAGAAACTCATTAATAAACTGCAGGTAGTACTGAACGGAGCAGCCAGGCTTCTCTTTAGGCTACAATCAACAAGAAGAGTCGGAAGGTCTGTTAAACGACGTAGCTGAGTCTATGAAGTCCTAATGAAGTGATCCTTTTGGATTGCACTGAACCAGGCCGAATGGTCACAAGACACAGATATGTGTTAGATATCCTATCAGCCCACCCATTTGGCGGAGCCTCGTCATGTAGGACACCTAACCAGGGTGGTGAGTCCAAGCCCAGTGAATTGGCCAGACATCACGCACTACTGGTTCAACATGTAAAAGTGTCCGTGCCACTGAATGGTGCTGAAAAAGTGCAGTGCAAAACAGGGAATAAAGTAAGAGTGATCTAAAATGACGGTCGAGGCAAAGAAAAATATGTTTAATGAAGATATTCACCAAGACGTCAGATTAAAAAGAAGTGTATAACAGTGTGAAAAAATCACTGTGATGCTTTGCTGTGTTATGAATTAGGCCAACATGTTTCTGCCGAAGGTGGAACTACACCGGCATTCTTCAGGGCCAACTAAAACCAGATGTTGCTACTGCAAAGGTACACTCAGACAATTTATGAACAAGTGAAACAAAAACAGGACAGACCAACTTATTTGTTTAAAGATCTGTCCACAACTGTTGGTGTGGTCATGTAGACCATCCTACCATATCCTCCAGATCAGAAGTTGATAGAGGAAGTACTCCTGAAAATGGGAACAAAAAAGAGACAAAAAATGTTGTCCATTTTACAATCATAATAGACTTTTCACGAAATCAGAACCAACATATAAACTCAGCTAGGCAAGCCCCTACTCGGACAGCCTCATGTTATACAGGTATCATATTGAAGTAACCCATCAGTCATTGCTAAACATAAATTTCAAAAAAGTATGAAAGGACTTACCCAGCAGTATGTGGGAGTCAAGCCTCACCTCACCCGGCAACGGCTCGGATATTGAGGCCCCGCTCTGTGCACAGGAAAAATATACTGTGTCATCCTGAGTTGACTCAGAGGTCTGTAGTCAATGTCAGGTAGTGCTGCTGTGCATATGAAAAACTGGATGTGTACCTGTCCTTACCGAACACTGTCCCATGGAGGACAAGGAGTGGACTGACTAATAGACAAAGCTTGTGACTAGTGGCTGACTAGCACAGTCACCCTGGAATAAGCACCCAAAGAAATCTAGTGCCTATACTATGGTAAACAGTTAGTTGTATACTCCTAACCTCAAGTAGCCAAGAAACAAATGTATACAATATGGCTCAGAAAGTATTACAGAGAAGTGGGTCTAACTAGAAAACGACCCCTGACCTGTATTCTTCTGTGAGAGTACAATAGGTGGAATGAGCCTAGTGCTATCTCCCTACTCAGTAATTAAAGAAAGAGTGGCAAGAGCTCAGTTGTTGAGGCTATGGCTAAAATTAGCGTCTGCCTATAAGGAAATTAACCTGCAAATGAGCTGTACATGAAAAGGGGGTCACAACAAGATCCCAGAACTAGGCAGTGTGCATCAAAATTTGGCTACTCACCTCTCCGTCGGTACCCCTAGGCAGACACCTAAGCCGAAGGGGAGGCAACGAGGAGAGGTGAGATTCATGTCTTTATACCCCCTGTGATAGGGTGATAGGGAGCAGCTGTGTACCTATCACCGCCGCCCGTGTAGCGCGGACGTGTCCTATGCGCATGCGCGGCTAAGTGACGCTACACACCGCTGTGTATACAGAATCGGGCATGCGCGATGCGGTACCTCTAACCAGTGCACGCGAGCACTAGTAGAGGAGCGGCGCATGCGCAGAGGAAACCCGGGCTGCTGTATAGAACGCCTCGGGATCCTCGATAATGCGCGCATGCTCAGTTGTGCGAAACCACTCCTGATTGTCCAGAGTAACCGGTAAACAAGCAGAGGGCGTAGTGCTCCTTCACTAGGGTAAACCAGCCAGTTGCACCTGGAAAACGAGGGGTTAACAGTCGGCGGCCACATGAGAGATCTTTAGGCTGCCAAGAAAGACCCACACCACCCCTCTGCTGTGTAAACTGCACTGGCTTCCTATTAAGCAACTAGCAAAATGTAAGGGTCTCTGCATTGCCCATGAAGCAATTTACGGCAAAGCCCCAGCCTACATTTAAGAATGCCTGAAGAACTATGTCCCGGGTTGCACATTGCGGTCATGAGGCCTGCCGCTTAGCCCATCCAGGGTGCAATACCGCTTCTAAAGGAGGCAGAGCCTTCTCCGTCTTACTCCCACAACTATGGAACGAACTGCCGATTACCTTCGCAAGGGACCTGCACTCCTCCCCTTCAGGAAACCGCTTAAAACAACCCTGTTCAGGGAGGTTTTGGATACTGTTGAACTTACCTTCCCTGTGCTGCCATGCATTTGCCTACGACCTTTGGTAACTCTCTCAGAAGCGCTTAGAGACCAGCCAGTGATTAGGCGATATACAAAAATCAAGCAACATAACAGCTGATACACTTGTAAAGGAAATGTTTACTTCAAGTATTGCTGCTAAAGGGGGGATTCCAAATGTTACTGAATCACACACTTCATTAGGATTGCTTTTTTTGATTAATTAATGATGACCGTGAAATGTGTGTGTGTGTTGTCAACATGAGATTAGATTAATCTAATGTTAGGAATTAGCAAGGAATAGATGGTCAGATTTGTCTTAACTATTGAAACTATAGGACCCTAAGGGGGTTTACTTTCTTTTTCACATCACTGGAGGTTACCAAATCCCTTTTGGGACCATTACCTTGAGAGGATGATGGGGGCACCTGCTACACCTACATCATAAGTAGGTGGCGCCAACTAGCATGTACATTTCCTTGTATGCACGTCAGCTGTTTGTGACGTCTTCTCTCTTGGTTCCTCTTCCCTGTAGAAACTGGCCTTGGGAAATAGGTGGGGTATGATCTCATAATTATAAATGATCCAGAAATGTTATGAGAATATGTACCAAGAGGCTAAAGTAACAATATTTGTTCTACAAGGGGATGTCAGTCTTTCCAGTACAGTACCTATCCCAGGGCACCAGCAATATGAAACAGGTGCACTAAGGTTCCCAAAGTCTGAAATCTATCATCAATTAAAAAAATATCACACATTAAAAAAAAAAAAAAAAATCACACAACGTATAACAGGGTTATGAAAACAAGGGCTAACATAATGCCCCATATGTCTTTTCAACCACTACTATCTAATAACAATCAAGATTAAAATGAAGAAAAATGAATCACACAAATCAACTTCTGGAGGAAAGGGATGAAGCTGTGTGCACTCTCGTCTTCAACCCACTATGCACATATGGTACTCTCAAATGAAGAGAATGTCAGGCCAAGATAACATCAAAAGAGCAATCCAGACCAATTAATGATATAGTAGCAGCAGAATTCAGCACATACTTCCAACACACACATGTAGATACCAGACGTGACTCAAACAAACTTTCAGTTTGTATTTATTGAAAATATATTGCAGTTATAGAATTTAAAATCACAAAGTTTGTTAACAGATAGAAAAGGAAGAGTATTAACAAGAGAGAAAAACTTAATTTATAAATGTACTGAAATAAAGCAATTAATTAATGGCATATATTCTCTTATTACAAACGAGTTGGAAGCAAAAGCTTATAAAATGATTTTGTGCCCTAGTCACCTTATTTAGTAGTGTGCAGTGTAATTTGTATGGACAAATGAAAAGAGATTAAAGCTGTCAGTCGACAAGGTATAAAACAAACACTGTATGAAAAGTATTTGAGCAATTAAACAAAATATATACGGCTATACACCATTTTCTGTTTACCAGTCTTTTAATACCAAAAGTATAAAACTATTTAGATTAGAAAAATACGCGTGAATTTTACAAATGTCTATAGAAGATCTTAAGGATACGTGATTAAAATGCTGGTACAGAGTTCTGTAGTCTCAGTGATTGGACAAGAAGAATTAAAGGCATTATTGTTGCTAGTCAAATATTACTCCCATAACAAGGTTGCAAATAAGTTTTTAATAAATATTCCTCTTCGTCTCATTTTACAACACCACCAAGCTTCTTAGTGGCAACTGCTTTTGCTGCTTAAAAGTCCATGGTGCGGATCGTTTTTTTCTATAGAGGTTAGGTCCCAGTCGCTTTACAGCTTTAAAATTTCCACAAAATTGAAAAGTATTTCCAGTCTACCAATATTAATGCATGTAAATAAAAACAGAGCATCCGCTTCCAAAGAGGATTAGAAACTTACAAAAATAATGTGGTCCGGGTAATTTATTACAGTATATTTTAAGGTCTTGAATCCACAAAGCACTTTTAGCATACTGGCATTAAAAATATATAGCACTGAACAGCAAACTAGTTGCTTGCCAACGACTGGTGAATAGGTGGCTGGAAACAACGGACATGCTCCACGGGGGTACCTTCTCCATCGCCGGCCTTCAAGTACTTGTCCAAGATGGTGAAGATCTCATCGTTCAATATCTGGAACTTGCGAATTCGCTCTACCATTTTCTTCAAGGGCTGAAAAATGAATTCAAATGCTCAGGAGATATGTGACGATATTACAGTACTGAATAATAACACAGACTTATTCTTGTACAATAACACTTGAGGGTATATGAGATATTTCAACAAAACAGCAACAGTTAAACTGCTAATTTGACTGAAGAACAGATGAACAAGGACATACGGAGAAAGAGAAAGAAGAAAAAGCTGTCTAAAAGTGCAAAGGCATTTTGGCAAAAGAGGACACGTGCAGGTAACCATCCCCCCTAAGTCATGTTGGTTCGATCTATGCAGAAGACTTAAGTCTTAGAACTATCTTCATTGTCATGGGAAGCACTAATAACTGTACAAGAATGAAAATTTCCACAGCCTCTCAAGAGAAGGATTCTTAAATGTTTTTGCAAAAACTGTTACTTAGATGTGCAAAACACACCAGTTCATGCATACGGAATAGTTAAACTGACAGAATGTGCAGGGGTGGAACATTCCACAGTAGGAATAGCAAGGAGAACCCCCAACATAATGAAAGTGTTAGAAAAGAGGTTCCTCCACTAGGAGTGTACAAGCGGGGCCTTAAACGTGCAAGGGCACACATAAGTTCAATTTCCACATGAGTAATTAGTACAATTCCACCTTCACAAATAGTTATAAATCTGAGTACTCGATTAGATATACCACAGTCTTAAATGTCCTCGACTACTCCTGAAGTTCTTTTAGAATTCCCAAAATACTGAAATTTGCTCCAACCATAGTAGTAACCAACTGTGAGCAAAATTCTTAATTTTGAATGGGTCCTGATGTGTACAGCCTTCATGCTAGACGATGAAGCATGCAACAGTGGAATTGATTTATCCACAATTGTCAATAGCCATATACGCGTTAAGTTATTTTGTTGAAATTTTTCTCTTTGGGCGTGTGGTATCTCCAGAATGAGCTTCTAAGTGTTTAATTCTGGTATGGTAGCTGGGGGATTTCACGGAGGACAGTTTTAGCAGAGTGTGGTGGCTGAACTGGTTTTACTGTTAAATCTTCAAACAACTTACCTTTTATTTTTTTGTGTGATGATTCATGTTTTGCACTGGTGACAGACAACAAGATAAAGAATAAAGTTGCACCTCAACACAGCCAGTACAGAGAGTTAGAAATGGACTTATCCTGATTGACTAGGTGTAGAGTGGTGCTGTCAGGTGACTAACAAAGGGAGGGGGATTTCTTCACCTCAGTGCAGAGAGTATCTTACCCCCAACAGAGGAAAAGTAAGTGTTTCTCTCCTGGAAAACACGGCGAAGTGCACCAAAGCTGGTAACAGTGAATGCAGTGGCTCATCCGAGTTCGGAACGGCCAGTGACATTGGTGTGCTTATGTAATTTGCTGTCTTGGGAGATTCCAGAAAGCCTCGCCCCAGCAAGTCACTGTGTTGAATTAAGGCGCCATCTTGGTTCGTTGGGAAAGCATTGGCTGAGAGCTTGACACGCAGGAAAATCATCACATGGAGATAGGTGTCATTTCAAGAGTTAAGAGGAGACCAGCACAGTGCAGAAGCATAACAAGAAGAGAATAGAGATTACATCATGACGTAGATGCCCTACAGCTATACTGACAAAGTGGAGGCTGTGAGAAAGTGCCATCTTTCTTGCATGGGTATGCCCCCACTTTTTGCTGAATTGCTGATGTGCTTTGACTGAGTGTGCCCTGGGCTCCTGCCAACCATGTGCCCAGGGCCTGTGTTCCTTCCCTAAAACTGCGTTGAAACTAAAACCCAATTGGCATCTCTGGCCACCTGTCAGCCGCTAGTAAATGGTACTCTAGGAACCCAGGGCATGGTGACCAGAGAAGACCCCTAAAGGCTACAGGACTTATTGTGCCACCCTTAGGGGCCCGGTACCCTGACACCCACACAGGCTGAGTGTCTATGTACAGAACTAAACAGAGAGTCGACATGGCACACATCACTGTGTACCTTGCCCAAAATCCCACTTGCCCGGGCATACATCAGACATCCCTCTAGCTGGGTGCCAGTGGTGTGGGCACAGGTGCATGAGCCCTGTGCCCCTACAGTACCCAGGGCCATTCCTGGGCACTGTAAGTGCAGTGCTGCCATTAAGTGTATATGGTGCTGGGATGTTGTCGTTACGAACTCCACAGCACCATGATGGCTTCACTGAAGACTGAGAAGTTCGATATCAAACACTGATGCCAGTGTGGGATTAAATGTAAAATGCACGACAGAGGGCATCGTAGAGATGCCCCCTGAAACCTAACCAACTACCAGTGTCCTGACTGTGTGGCTACCGAGGCTGCCACCACCAGACAGGTTTCTGGACCCCTGGGTCGAGAGCTTGCCGCTCTCTGGGGCCTGCAACAATGCACATCCTGGGACGAGGTGCCAAGCCTCCTCCACCAGGATGGGCAGGGGAAGCTTCAAAGGCATACCGCCTTTGTGAGCTTCTCAATACCACTTGCTGTACTCCGCAACTGGCGCCCATCGGTTCTGACCCCACTCTGGCGGGAAGAATGGCAGAAAACCCTAAATGAGGAAAGGGGGTGTGCCAGTCTATGCCAACCCCACCCCTCAGGTGGGAGAGGCGAGGTGAAGCACAACTCCGGGCTCCGGCCATCTAGAAGATGGGGAGCCCTGCCCAATCACAGCTAGGTCCCTGCCCCCCTCCCACCGGAGAGGAGCAGGCTACGGGGTGTACCCACCCCAGGATAGGGACCCATTGGTCCCTGCCCTTGCCCTACCTGTAACACACCTAAATTTAGTATTTAGGCTCACCCTGAACCTTCCTTCCTCAGATCCTGATTGTAACGAGAAGAAGAACAAGAAACAAGAAGACCTGCCATGCAGCTGCTAACAAAAGGACGATGCACACTGACTTGGCCCCAGAACCCTACAGGCCTGTTGATCCTTGAACCTGCTCCTGCGAAACTCTGGCGTCTCCTGCGGACAGCAACCTAAAAAACCCTAGAGGACCTGCCTGCCTTATACCTTCCTAAAGACTGGGACTCCCACGAGCAGTGGCTCTGCTCAAACGGCAATACCCCTGGTGCCAGCCAGGAACCGCAAATCCAGACCACTCTGCACCTGCCAAGCCCGGCCTGTGCCTGAGTGATCCAAAACCACGAGGACATCCCCCTGGCGACTGGGACCCGAAGTCCAGTGCCCCAAGACCCTCCTCGACGAACCAAAGAACGCCTGCAGCCTCAGACCCAAGGACCCCTCCAACCGTTAGCTGAGGGTAAGATTTCCCGACACCAAAAGACACCCCTGCGCCCGGTGGCACCCTGTGCCTTCCTTTGGGGTACCTACCTCTCCTCCAAGATCCCAACTTACCTCTGAAAGTGGTGGTCGCACCTGAAGGATCTCCGTCCCAGAGTCTGCAGCCTTTGTCCACTTTTTTACTTTCCCATTGGATAACATTGAGCGCCTGACGGTTCATGGGCACCCTGCAACCAGCCGCCCGAGTGCCGCTGGACGTGCAACTACTACTCTGCTCTACTTCCCCACTTGCCCTGAGTAAGTGACCAGGAGCTCAGCTCCCACTGCCGCGTGGCCTGCTTGCTTGCAGCCACCAACCAAAGGTCCCCTACCCTCCATTGGATTGCATTGGGCCTACTCTCTCTGCACCCGGCTGCACCTGTGCCGCTGATGGTGTAACTACTGTACCTTTCCGACCCTGGGAGACCTCCGAGTCTATGCCCAGAACCTTAACTCCACCAGTCGAGTACTTACCTAAAAGCCGATAACTCACTTATCTTCCTGAGGATAACATTGACTGTTTTTCACTTTAAATTTCTTCTAAGACTGGAGTTTTGAAAGTTTAAAAATATTCATCTAAAATCAGCCGAATAACGAATTCCGAATTACTCACCTGTGATCACGAGAAAAGCCAGTACTGTACCTTTTATCCCAGTACTGAACCGCAAAAGTAATCCTAACTGTACTTACCAGTTACCTGCATTTTCTTCCATAGGAATCCATTGACTGTTTTTCTGTGAAATTTCTTTTAAGTGTCGATTTTTGCAAACTACAAATATTCTTTAAAAATCGTACCAAATACCAAACTGTAATTACTCACCTGAACTTAGGAGTCCAGTACTGGATTACACAAGTAACGAGAACCTACTTTAACTGTGACTTAAATTTCCTCCCATAGGTTAAGATTGGTTGGTTTTCACTGAAGAGTTTCGAAGTGTCAACTTTGAAAATACATTTATATTCTTTAAAAATCACAACTGTAACCAAAACGCTTTTACTTAACTGTTTACAGCTTATGTCCCGTGACTGAATCCAGGAACCAGTCTTGTGTTTAGAAAAGTAATCCTTAAAGTAATCAACTGCATTTATGTAGAAAAACCCATTGAGCTCAATGTTAAATTGTGTTGCCTATTGCAACCACTGTTGCTATTGTACTTACAAAGTCTTTGTCTTTTTGCAAAGTAATTATCTAAAGTCACTCATATTGAGAACAGTATATTTTGATACCTGTTGGTTCTAAAATAAAACAACTATATCTTTTGATATAAAACAATTGGCCTAGAGTTCAGTTCTTGAGTGTATGAAACCTTTTGCTGATTGAGTGTGTACAACAAATGCTTTACTCCGTCCTCTGATACTGCCATACTGCTCGACCAAGCTACCACTTTAGAGAGTAAGGTTATATCTAACTTTAACCTCTGTCATACCTCTGGAGACTGGGGACTCTATACACACTGTATCTAACTTTGGTCCAGTGTATATATAGAGCCACTTTATAACAGAGGCACAGAGCAGTTACATTAAAGGGAGGTTTGTGTTTCGAGTTGTCAGGGCTTGGCATCATATCCTGTGGACCACCTGATCAGAGAACACAGCGCAAAGTAAGCGGTACACGGAGAGTACAGAAGCAGCTGTTGAGTGTAGGAACCGACGACACATTGCAGATGGCATCCAACAGATTTCCTTATTGTTTGACCCACTACAATTTTATATTCCATTACAGAGACAACGTCTCACTTGGGGTAGACTACCAGGAAGATGCAGGAGGCTTAAGAGGCCGAGAAGCCTCAGAGCTGTTCTCACCGAGATCCAGGACTGAGGTTGAAACATCAGGAATGCCCTGGACTTCTCGCAGCAGAGGGAAGGTGTTGGGCCTGGCCTAGGGTTATCCCCAAATGTTTGCCTTCCTTCACCTCTTTTTCTGATCTTCTTTTTGCTGGCTTTAGGACTCTGGGCACTTTACTACTGCTAATCAGTGCTAAAGTGCATGATCTCTCTCCTCTAAACATGGTATGACTGGTTTACACGTTTGATATATTTGATTTACTAGTAAGTCCCTTTTAAAGTGGTATCCCGGTTTCCCAGGGCCTGTAAATTAAATGCTACTAGTGGGCCTGCAGCACTGCTTGTGCCACCCATAGAAGTAGCCTTTAAAATCTGTCTCAGGCCTGCCACTGCAGGACTTGTGTGCGCAGGTTACTGCCACTTTGACATTGCATTTAAAACTACTTGCCAAGCCTTAAACTCCAGTTTTACTACACATAGGTCACCCCTGAGGTAGGCCCTGGGTAGCCCTATAGGCAGGGTGCTGTGTAAGTAAAAGGTAGGACATGTGCCATTATGTGTGGCATGTCCTGGTAGTAACAAACAGCCTATTTCGTTTTTCACTGCTGTGAGGCCTACCCTTCTAACAGGCTAGCATTGGGAATTCCTGTATATATGTTTAAGTGGTACTTCCTGATCAGAAAGAAGTGGCAAGCCCATGTTCGGTATGTTTAGAATAGTGGTGATAAATACTACTTACTTGTGTAGCTGGATTTTATATTACTATTTTAGAAATGCCACTTTTAGAAAGTGGACATTTCTCTGTGTTTATGACTTTGTGCTTTGCAGCCTGCCTCAAATAAATGTCTGGGCTAGGTGACAGCTACACTCGGTACATACTTTCCAGACAGCCAACACACAGGAAGGGCTGGGTGTGACATCTGCATTCATCTGCATACTAACAGTCTTCATAGGTGGGTAGAGGGAGAGGTGGTTCACACTTAACTTTGAATAGGTTGTGTCCTGCCCTCACACAAAGGGCGGACGACCTCCCACTGATCGTCTGAAGCCAGGGATGAATTGAAGGGAATTGTTGCCACTTACAAGGGTTCCTCCGAAGTCACCCCTTCATCAAAAACATTATTGAGTATAAGTACTGAGGCTCTGACACCATGTGTTTAGACACTGCATGGGACTTGTAACCAGAGGTTGCTGGCTCTTCAATTTGCACATTGTCAGAGGACTGCTGGGCTACCAGGAGGAATCACCATTTGGACTACTTGCTTTGTTTAGCTGTCCTGCTGTGCTGCTGGAGGGACTGCAGCTTTGCAAAGTGACATGATGTGTTGGGCTGTCTGTTTGCTTTGTGCCTCCAAGTGCTCTCCGAGGGCCCGTTGGCTTGCCCCCCCCCCCGTTCTGGTAACTTCAGGGCCAGAAAAGACTGCCTGACAACCCTTCTGCATTGGGACTCTTTTGGGACTTCTTTTGGGAGCCAGGCAGCAGTGGGCTAAGTGAGTAGCTGTGACCAGCTGCTCCTCGCCTAAAAAACCCTCCAAATCATTTTGTGGTGAACAGCTGCTGAGGGCTGACAGAAAGCAGTGCTTCTGGGCAGAGTGGAGGGATCCTAGTGGGCTCAGCTGCCCCCCCCCTTTTTTTCCATTGGGGGCTACCCACCTATAGGGACGCACCATGGTGAGCAATCTGCAGTGCCTCTCAGCATTGTCCCCATGAAAGCCTCGTTGGCAAGAGATCCTAGAGGCTGACCATGTCAGCACTGCCTCCCCCTCGCCTCATAGGGACCAGGACTCTACGTTGTGCGACCATGTCCTGGGTCCTGTGATGAGGTTGCCTTAACCCGATTCGCCCAACAGCAGTGTGAAGCCGCCAGGATCAGGCAGAGAAAGGTGCTATGGCCGCGCTGCGTGCGTGGGTGACTGGCTGCACTCTGCACACGTCACGGAGGACCTGGGGAGCACTTTTGCTGCTGGCCTGTCTTTGCACAAGCCGTCGGCCCCCTTATAGTCGAGTGGATTGGGAGAGTCACCACAATGCAGCGATCGCGCAGAAGAGGGTAATGCATTTACCTTGCACCCTTCGTTCAAAAAGGAGCTTGGAAAAACGAATGTCTTTGTCTCTTAGTGATAACGATGATTCCCTCCTGACTTTGTACGTGGGGGTCCTCACAGGTTACTGTAGAGCTCTAAGCAGAAGGAACGGCACTTTTTCTACATTCCGGAAAGGGTGATCCCCTAATACCATATCCTGTGCAGTAGGCGCGCAGGTGCTCCTGCGGCATACGTTTTAAGCCTGCATACCTTAAACAGTATACCAGCATATCTTAAGCAGTATACAGGGGAATGTTATCGCTTTATCTTGTTGGCTAAGGTTTAACGAGTGGTAGCTGATTAATGTGAATAACTGGAAAGGTATACACTGTATTCCTATCATTTGGGTCTTCCTGGGATTATAACACAGAAATGACTGTATAAAATGTACTAGGAGCGCAGGTTCACTGTGCCCTATGTTTTTTTTCTGTGATTAATGTGATTTACCCGAACCAACCTGCATTACGTGCAAAGTATTTATGATACATGTCGTTTTAAGCCCCGCAGTGATCAGGATAATGAGTACAATCTAAGTAACTGCCATAATTATGAATCATGTTGTTCTAGTCTTATTTTGTGTAGAATATAATCATTTTTTATATAATCCGTTGTGGAGTCTCCTTTGGTGGTGTATTCATTGTGTTGCACAAACACTTTACACACTGTTTAGGAAAGAAGGATCTGTTTTCATGATTACCAGCACCTTCTGCTGGTGTCAGTGTGTTTTTTGACTAGTCTGTCTGGAATCCTGCTAATCAGGACTCCAGCCACTGTGCTTCTTTCTTAAACTTGTCACGGTAAGGGGGGCGTGGTTTGAGCGCCGACCGGGATGGCTGTGTGAGCGTGCAGCTCCGCGCCGAGTCCCGATATTAATCCTGATATCCCTGCCTGTAGTGCCTCTGAAGGTACGGATTCACCACGCGAGGTGTTTGCTGAGCGGAGAGGAGAGTTTGGATACCAGCGGGACCTCGGGGGACGAGCGGAGATCCAGTCCCGGAGTCCGGAGGAGCCGGGCAGTGAACAAAGAAAAATGGCGGCGTGAAGATCCTAAGAGACACGGAGACGGAGTGCGCCTGAACTGAGCTGGTGTTCCGGCGGCTGCCCAGCAGAGCGATCGTAGCGGGGGCACGACTGAGGGCACCTTCGGCGCCGAACGAGGGAGGCGAAGACATCGTAACCCCAGGTCTTGGTGAGTGCGGTGCCCCCTCCCCCCCCCGCTCTCCGACCTAGTAGCTAGTGGACGGCGGGCTGATCTTGGGCAGCGACGCCTGCAACCGGCAGCGGTCGCATACCCGGGGCACTGGCTTAGGTCTTCTGGAGGGGGCCGCACGAGAAGGCATGCCTGGCCGCTTCAGGAGTGGACAGTGCAGGCGGGCAGCGGACTCCGATACAGTGGCGGAAGCAGAGTCAGAGCACACATATTTAAGGACCCTGGCCACCGAGGGGCACGGCAACTCCCGAGAGCGGCTGGGATTGAGAAGTGCCCTGCACATCAGTGAGGACCGCGGGGAGCTAACATTAACAGCGGATACCACCCGCCTGGACAACTCATAGTGTGGTGGTGGGGAAAACGTGGAGCGAGGGCTGAGACAGCACCATTAGCTTACCACAGTGTACTGGTTCGGGCAGCCGGCACGATCGGCTCTGGGGGCGCCCGCCTACTTGCTCGGGGAAGTGCTGCTGGCTCGTGCAGCTGGCTTGGAAGGTGACCCGGGTCCCTGTTGGTGCTCTGGAAGACCCGCATGGCATACAGCTGTGAACTATCTGTAGTAACCAGTGACTGAAAGTGTGTTCTGGGGGTACAGAAGAAGAGAGGAAGGGGCATGGACAGTCTTCGATGGTGTGTGTGGGGCCCTTGTACTCCGAAACACTGTCTCCTCTGGGAGGTGGCAACAGGTGGTGTGACTGTGATAGGAGCACAGTGGACTGGCGTGGCCCTAGGTGGTGGCCTGGGTTGAGCACCTAACGCGGTCAAGATGGCCGCTGCTGGTGGTGTTTTGAATACACCACAAGGACGAGATGACGCAACCGCCTTGGTCCAAGATGGCGGAACCCGAGCCCCACCGGAGGCGTCAACGCCAGAACAGAGGCTGAACCTGCGTCTCGACACTATCCTGGAGGCGATTACCGCGACGAAGGAATCGCTGCACCACGACATAGCGCAGGTCGCAACGGGGCTGGGCCTACTGAGAGCAGCCCATGCCAAGCTCTCGGACAGAGTGAAAGAAAATGAACAATTACTTCAGGACCTGAAACCAGCGGTGGTGACGGCGGAACACAAACTGACGGATACTCTTGGCCGCTTGGCGACTCTGGAACGACGGGCGGAGGATGCTGAAAGTCGTAACCGGAGGAATAACGTGAGGGTGGTGGGCCTTCCGGAAAAAATTGAAAGAGATGACGCTGTGGCATATATGGAGAACTGGTTTAAAACGGTCGTAGCACCGGAGGGTCTTTCTCCCTTCTTCTCCCTGGAAAGAGCGCATAGGGTCCCGGCTAGACCGCCCCTAGAGGGCCGACCACCTCGACCGATGGTGGTAAAACTACTGCACTATAAGGACCGCGATCTGTTGATACAGAGGGCACGGTCTCAGGGCCCCTTCCAAGTGGACAATAGCAAAGTCACAGAGCGTCCTTTTTATCTGTAAAAAAAGAACTGAGGGATGAGGGGATTCAGTACTCCTTGCTCTTCCCTGCCAAATTAAGGGTGATCCTCGATGACAGGACCCACTTCTTCCAGACTCCGGACGAGGCATGGTCGTGGCTTGAACTGTACCGTGCTGGAACGGACCGCACGAACAAAAGCGGAAGGGAAAGGCCAAAGCCGGTCCGGATTAGGAAGTCGCAGCGCATTCGCACACGGAACAAACTCAAGAGGGCCATGCGAGAAGCTCAGATGGTGGATGGCAGGAAGGGAGCGTTGGCTGCGACGGCGAGCATCACAGGGTCACAGCAGGAAAGAACATCGGGGGGGTCGGACTCGGAGGAGGAGGGAGAGAAATCTGGAGGAGATTAATCGGAAACGGGGAGTGCAAAGAGACCAGCGGTCACCCCGCAGACTTCGGATGGACTGTTTAACGAGTGACGTTTCAGAGAACTGAGCAACTGCGGGGTACCTGTTGGGACAGACTCTCCAGATTTTTGGTGACCTATCAGGTATGGGGCTGTGAAGGCAGCATGGGACTGAGGGCGCGGGGTGGGAGCTCTGCCTACCCTGGATCGGCGCTCTATCACCCTCTTGTGGCCCTTAAGGCCTTCTGTGGTGACGACCACAGATTAGTGTAATGTGTGTGGTTTTGATGGTTTGGAACGGGGCTGAAGCTGGGTTATTAGGTCCTGTCCTGGGGAGTGAGGTTTGGGGAGTTTTGTGGGGTGTTTGGAAGGGGAGATACAACTGCTGCGATGCGGGGAATAACTGTTTGGTGGTGACACTGTACAGAAACGTCTATTATGGGGTCGTTACCTAATGTAAAATGTATCACATGGAATGTCCGTGGACTTCGAACAATGGTGAAACGCCACAAGGTACATGCTTATTTGGTGAGGCAGGGAGTGCAGATAGCAATGCTTCAAGAAACTCATTTGACTAAGAAAGAATGCGGAGCCCTACAGAAGAGGTGGCGGGGTCAGGTGTTTGGCACAACATACTCAGCATTTGCCAGAGGGGTCCTAATATGGATAAGAGCGGGGACACCATTCCAAGTCACGAACCAGCGGGTTGATCCCGAGGGTAGATATGTGGCGATCGAGGGACGACTTTACGGTAGGGAGGTGGTCCTGTGTAGTGTATATGCCCCCAATTCCGATCAGGCCCGCTTTTTTGATGGCTTAACAAGTTCGCTGGCCTATTTCCTGGCTGGTCCTGTCTTATTAGGGGGCGACTTTAACTCGATCACTTATGTGGTGCTGGATAGGTCGCATCCGCCATTAGCCGACTCCCCAGTGCGCAGGCTGGCAGCTCACAGGGAAGATTGGCAGGAGAGGTGGGGACTGATAGATGTGTGGAGGGAGCAGCATCCTGAGATTAGGGATTACTCCTACTTTTCTGCAATACTCGAATTGCATGTTAGACTAGACTCGGTACTGTTTAGTGGCCCCTTGGCGACTGTGGTGACTCATACTGAATATCTGACCAGGACTATTTCGGATCATAACCCCTTATTGGTGTCAGTGCAGTGGCAACAGGCGAGGTCGGCGGTTCCATCATGGCGGCTGAGGCCTGAAACACTAGAAGATCTGGTGTTCAGTGACACGGTTCAACAGGGCATTGACCGCTACTTTGCGGAGAATGAGGGCTCAGCCACGTCACGATCAGTAGAGTGGGATGCGATGAAAGTGGTGGTGAGAGGCGTGTGCATGGGTAGATTCTCGAATGCGAGGACGGCTGTCCTGAATGATCTGGCGAAAGCGGAAGAGGTGTTACGGGGACTGGAACGGCAGAGGCCTGAACGACCGGATCTGCAGGAGCGACTGGTGGAAGCTAAGGAGGTAGTGGCGACTGAGACTGAACGGCTGCGGTGCTATGATTATAAGTTGTACAACATTAAGGTGCATGAGGAACGAGATAAAGTGGGTACACTCCTTGCCAAGCTTGCCGATCCGGAGCCCAGGGGGTGTCCGATCATGAGTATAAGAGCAGAGGGGGGGGGGTGTAGTCTACTCGCAGTCAGCAGTCCTGGCGTGCTTTCAGTCCTATTACAAGGGACTATATGAATGCCACCTGGAGGTGGAGGGTTCTGAGATAGGCGACTACTTGGTCTTGATCCCACTACCGGTGCTGGACAGCGAGGAGGCTAAGGAACTGGGAGGTCCCATAACACTAGCAGAGATTAGAGTGGCTATTAAACAGATGGCTCGAAATAAAACCCCAGGGGTGGACTGCTTACCGATATAATTCTATGCCAAATTTGTTGACACCCTAGCACCAAAACTATTGGTGGTGTACTCGGAGGCAAAGCAATTGGGATGCCTACCTGAGTCAATGAGGGAGGCGCTAGTAGTACCACTGTTGAAGCCAGGCAGAGATGCGTTGAATGTGACATCCTACCGACCCTTGTCTATGCTGACGGTGGATTATAAGATCTTGAGTCGCATCCTGGCCACCAGGTAACTGCCGCACATGACCACACTAGTGCATAGAGACCAAGCGGGATTTATCCCGACTAGGAACACTTCGATGAATATACGACGTCCGGTCCGAATTTTGGATGGTGCCGGGACCTCGGCTCCTGACTCCGTGGTGTTAGCAGTCGATGTCGAAAAAGCTTTCGATAGCCTCGAGTGGGAGTATCTAGATGAGGTGTTGCTGAAATTCGGAGTCGGGGAAGGATTCCGGAGATGGGCAAAGGTGCTTTACACGTCGGCAAGGGCAAGGGTGCGCCTGGGGCCGATCGTATCTTCGGCTTACCCTGTTTGTAGAGGGACAAGATAGGGCTGCTCACTGTCTCCCCTGCTGTTCGCATTGGCGATGGAGCCGCTGGCGGCACAGGCAAGGTCAGGCACCATGTACAGTGGGATCGCGCAAGGATCAGAGTTGCATTATATATCATTATACGCTGATGATCTGCTATTGTACCTAGCGGACGTTGGACGATCCCTAGAGGGAGCAATGGATATGCTAGCTAGATTTGGTCGGCTTTCAGGCCTTAGGGTGAATTGGACCAAGACCTGTATATTCCCATTGCGGGCAGGAACGCCCTGTCCTCCACTAGCGAGGGAGGTAGTGTGGGAGCCCTCCGGCTTCACCTACTTGGGGGTGCGCATTTACCATGAGGCTGCGGACCTCTTGGAGGGGAACGTAGGGCGTTGCATTCGTGCACTGAAGGGCTGCATGGATTTTTGGGCCTCCCTCCCTCTGTCGGTGTTGGGCCGAGTAGCATTGTTGAAGATGGTGGCGCTTCCGCGGATGCTTTATTATTTCCGAACACTGCCGGTGTGGATCCCACAGCGGGTCTTTAAGGAACTGAAGATGCTGGTGACTGGCTTCCTTTGGGGCCATGGCCGGCGTAGGGTGGCGTTGGATACCCTGACTAGACCCAAATTTGAAGGGGGGATGGCAGTCCCCGACTTTGAACTATACTACCTGGCAGCGCAACTGCAGATCTTAACGCAGAATATTGCTAGAGAATTCAGGGGTCCTGAACGCGACCATGGAACTGGTATCCAAAAGTGTATCCTATCATATATAATCATGCAACAGAAATTGGACTCGAGGGATCTTACGGTGGAGGAAAGGACGCTTAAATTGTGTTGGCACAGGAGTCTGAAAAGAGCAAAAAGAGACCGGCCATATGCACCGGAGATACCGCTGGGGATGCTGACCGCGCTGCTGCATGGGGGCGATTGGTCCCAGCTGTTGGAATGGGAAGAGTTGGGCTTACAGATGGTGGGGGATCTGTACATTGATGGGGTGTTGGTTCCCTATCAGACGTTACAGGGGCAGTTTGGCTTGCCAGACGGTACCTTTCTATTGCACGCGGCAGTGGTGGTGGCGATGCAAAAGCATTGGAGGGAAGGGCTTGCCGAGCCGGAAGTGACCATGGCATGCCAATACGTGGTGATGGCCGCGGGCACTGCTAAAGCGGTAACTTGCCTCCACACTAGAATGTTGAATGAGGGGCTGGTACCACTGCTGGCTCTGAAGTCGCGATGGGAGGACAGTATAGGCAAGCCCATACCGGACACGGTCTGGAGCCATGTCCTGAGGCGGACGTGGAAGGGTATAAGAAACGCACGATTTCAGCAGGTGCATTTCTTTATCGTACATAGGTCATACCGGACCCCGGAGAGGATAAAGCGATACTTCCAAGTGCTTGACGCAATGTGCCCAAGATGCTTGGCGCCCGAGGTTGATTTGGATCACCTGTTATGGGGATGTCCGAAACTAGGGGCGTACTGGCCGGAAGTGGGGGAACTCCTGAATGCGGTAACAGATAGGGAGGTGGACTTTGATATGGCAGCATGTCTACTGCTCTGGTTCCCTCATACTAAGAAAACTAAAATTACGAGTACATTTATTGATCTGGGACTCATGTTAGCTCAGAGAGAGATAACTTGGCACTGGAAGTCTAAAGAAGGCCCATCAGTGAGGAGATGGATGAATGAGCTGTTGAAATGGTCAGGCTGTGAAAGTATCATCAGAATGCGACAGGCTACTAGACTTGGCAAGGAGAACTGCTTGGAAATGGCGAGAGCTTGGGAGATGGTGGTCCAGGCATTGCGTGATTACATGATAGGGGAGGAAGTGGAGGAGCAATGATTGAAGAGGATTCCATGTAAATTTAGTGCAAACAACTACAGATGAGTAGCGAGCTCCAGAGTTAGTACGGATAAAGTGCGCCCGCATTAGCAGCAGTTGAGGAGGAGGGGGGGGGGGGGGGGGGGGGGGTTCAAGGGAGGTAGTTAAGCATAGCGACACGGATTAGAATCGGAGGATAGAACTTAGGACTGACCCAGGATGTGGGGGGCTCCCGAGAAAGTAGGCAGGCACCTTGGCAGTACTATTAGGGGGATCCGGGAGGAGGACTCTGGAGTGATATGGGTGGGACTGCATCGGAACGGGTAAGAGCTGCTGACGGTGTCCCCATGAGAACTCTGTGTCTGCTGGTTGGTGCATGGAGGGGGGGATTTTAGGGGGGTAAAAGCAGATACTGAATGGTGAAGCTGACCGAATACCCGGGAAAGGAGTACACTGGGGCATCTTTTTGAGAAAGGTAGATCTGGCGCGCCGCCCAGCCTCCGGGATGTGGGCTAAATGGCTGTGTACGATACACCTGTCACTTCCATGTTTGTGATGCTATAAGTGTACTGGTTGGCCTATTCTGAGGTCTTGTTTCTAATTCTGCAATAAAAATAAATAAAAAAAAAAAAAAAAAACTTGTCACGGTAAGTACATTGGTACCTCCGCATTTGGCTACTGGTGTACCCATGTAAGTCCATAGTCTATGGTACTAAGGTACCCAGGGCTTAGGTACACCAAGGGTCTCCCAGGGCAGCAGCATGTATTATGCCACCCATGAGAGACCACTCAAATTGTGACTACCAGCCTGCCATTGCAGTCTGTGTAAGCTGGCGCTAGCATCACTGATGACAGATATAAGTTTTCTTATATCTAAGGTCACTAAACTTAAAACCTATAAGTCACCCCTAATGCAGGCCATACAACCCTGAACTAAGGGTGCAGGGTTAGAAGTGTGAGGGTGCTATGCATGAACAGGACACCCCCTACAAACCCCGGAGTCGATTCTCCAGGCTTTGTAAGTGTAGTCAGCCATTTTGATACATATAGTGGCCATGCGTCATTACACAATGGCTAACTATATATTTGCTTCAAACATGTTGGAATCATACCCCACCACAGTTTCCAGTGTTGGAGGTATGATTCAGTGCACTGAGGGGCCCCTCCGGGAAACCCTGGTACTCCCGGTAACTGCCTTTTGGGGTCTGCCAGCAAGCTAGAGCTGCTGCCGACCGCAGATACCATTCTGTCCTGCTGCTGCTGAGTGGCACTCAAGCAGGGGGAGGTAGAACAAAGGTTTCCTCTGATACGGAGGTGTGACGACCTCCCACACAGGATTTAGTGTATTGAGCTGGGGTGGGGGTGCTCGCCAGTGCCACCAGACTGCTTAGAAGGGCATACTATAGTTAAAACCAGTTCTGGGAGCTCTTCGGTCCAGATCTGGCACGGAACTGGACATAGGACATGGCAGTATCCTCCCATCTGTCCTGCCCCTCCTCTAGGAGGGACCTCTGAGTCATCCTAATCTCTTTCCTAGGGTATAAAAGGTCTTACCTGTGGGTGGGTCCTCAGATTCGTCATGGGACAAAACTCAAGCCTGAAACCACCTCACTCTTCGACCGTCTGGACACTTGGACTTCACAGGACTTCACCTGGAACGCAGACTGCATCAAGGAAGACTCCTATTAATCCTGATCTCGCTTTTCTGCAAGTCTTCTTTGCCTGTGTCTGTGCTTCTGCCATGATCTTCAACAGACTTGTGGGCATCGAGGACTACCGAAGTAATCTCCCTTGGAGTATAGGAGTCAATCGTCTGAATCTGCAGGCACCCTAACGAAGCTGACCGTTCTGCTGCTCCTGACGTCCAACAGACTTCGAAAGGCCCACCAACACAGGTGGTGGTTCTGCAACTCCCTCAAGGTCGGCCCTGTTCTCTCTCACGTTTTGAGGCCAGCATCCCTCGTCGGAACCGGTGGGACCGAACCTTTGTGCACTGAGTCGCCCTGCTGTTGCCAATGCTTGTTGGCTATGTACTTCAGAGAGCTTCAGACTACAAGAAGTTCCAGCAAATCTTCCTGCCAAGATCGTCGTCCTCACCATATCCTCTGCACCTTGGGCCTTCATCTTTGGTGAGCTGCTTGAGGTCCTCTTACAACTCCTGTGCCTTTGGCCTGTGGGTCCTCCTGAGGGTCTTCTCCTGCTTCAGAGGACCCCCCTGCTTGCTCAGGGCTTGCTCTGACTCTCCTGCACTTGGCGAGTCCCTTGCACCTCGCTGGTCCCAACGTTGCTCCTTCGTTGTTTTTGCACGACTGTTGCTGCTGCCAAGGCTTGTTGATGGTCCCGCCGGACCCCGACCCCGTGGTTTTCGACTTCTGACGTGGGACAGCTCGTGAACGGCTCCTGGTCTTCCTCAAGATAGCCTGGTCCTCACAGCTGCTATGACAAGGTCACTGTCATCACTCCCGAATCTTCCGTCATTGGCAGTCATTGCTCTTTCGTGCCTCCTGGTCCCCTCTAAATAACATAGACTCTGCCCCTCTGCTTGCCTGTTCTTCTCTTCAATCATCCACCCTTGGATTCCACCAGACTCTTGCACAGTCTTCGCCAGCAGCATCTTTTCGGTAGTTCCCCACCTCAAATGATCTTCAGCCCATTCTAGCTTTTGCAAACCCAGGGGTGACAAGAAAGTGTTTATTGTTAGATCTTAAAGATCTGGATTGTTGATAGGGTCAGAGTCTTCTCCTTAGATAGGCACAGGGCCTCTCCCCCTTTGTCTGACCGGTAGGCGAATGTCAGGGCCTTGAATTCGATCCGTTTGGCTATTGGCAGCCAGTGAAGTTGTCGAAGATAAGGGGAGATGCGGTGTCGAAGCAGGACACCTCAGACCAAACGGGCTGCGGCGTTTTAAATGATCTGGAGTCTATGGATCAGGCCAAGCGGAAGACCCATGTATAGGCCATTAGAATAATCAAGGTGAGAGGTTATCAAAGCATGGACAACGTATTTTTGCGGGTTGCATTAGGCAGATAATTGATGAATTTCCTAATTATTTTAATTTTGCCAACACAGGCTGCCGAGATTGTTTGGACATGCGGCGAGAGGGACAAATCTTTGTCCCATCTCACACCTAAGTTTTTAACCGGATCCTTAGGTGTGGGAGCAATACTCAGTTCAGGAGGCCACCATACATTAGAAGGGGGAGGGTTGATTAAAATACAAGACCGTGGTCTTATCCGCATTAAGTTTTAGAAAATGACAGTTCATTCAGATGTTCTTAAGGCAATCCTTTAGCGGGTCGAAGCTGGAGACGGACACATCACTAAAGGTGAACAATAGCTGGATTCATCTGCGTAAGATGTTACTTTGATCCCAGTTTTGGAGGTCAGCTCTGCCGGGGGGGTTAAATAGACATTGAAGAGGAGTGGGCTCAGGGCCTAGCCCTGGGGAACTCCCAACGTAAGCGGTTTGGCGGGTGAAGTGAAGGGGTGAGTCCAAACCTGTTGCTTACGGTTATGTAAGAAGGATGATAGCCAGTTCAACACAGTTCCCTGGATGCCAATTCCCTTTAGGAGATTTAAGAGGATGGGGTGAGAGACCGTGTTGAATGCTGTAGATAAACCCAACAGCACCAACATGGCCTTAGAACCTCCATCCACGGCCCATCGTATGGAGTCAACCATTTCAATCAAAACTGATTCCGTTCTGTAACCAGGACGGAAACCGGATTGAGATTCATGGAGAAGGCTATGGTTGGGTTTATTGAGACTAAATTAGTCTCAATAAACCCAACCAGTTGCTGGTACACTAGTCTTCTAAGACCTTGGCTGGAGTGGAAAGAAGAGAGATAGGTCTGTAGTTACTAGTGATTTCCGGGTCAGCATTGGCTTTTTTTAATATGGGTAAAATAAAAGCATGTTTAAAAAATTGCAGGGTACGTTCCCAGTCTAAGTGAAGAGTTCCAGATGGCGTTTAGATAAGGGTTAAGACACTCTGCTAGGGCGCTATATTGTTTGGCTGGCCAAGGGTCGCTGATTTACATTTCTGCAATTCGATCAACGATGCTTCTACAGAGATCTCAGCGAATTCTGAGAAAACTGGCTTCACAGTCTGCTCCAGATAGTGGTCATTGATCCTCTGAGATACGTTGAATGAGCCCGGAAAATAGGCATAAATTAAAGCGATTTTCTCCTCGAAGTCGGAGATTTTGACGCATAATGTCTGTGAGGGGGGATGAGTATGGGTGAGCGCAAGTGGATTGGTGAAAGATTTCACAATTTAAAAAATTTCCCTGGAGGAGTGCTTGGCACTATTAGTCCATTTGGCCAGAAACTCTCTTTTTTTCTCAATATGGAGCTTGCGGTACTCTTTGAGCGCAGCATAATAGCAAGTTTTACTTTCTACGGAATAAGTACGTCTCCAGCTACGTTCTAGTTTTTTACATTTGGATTTTTTAGATCTGATCTCTTCAGAGTACCAAGGTGGAGAGGGGGACGATTTAGGTGACTTTACTAGTTGCAGGGGGGCCAGAGAATCAAGAGCTTTGCTAACCCATGGGTTAAAATTGGAGATGCTAGCCTCAGATCATCTGAGAGAGAATGCTTGGAGTCCTTCAAATGGTGCGAAAGAGACTCAGAGGTAACCCTCCTCCAATTCGTTCTAAGCTCTTTGGGGATGGAGGTGGCTCTTGCAGTGCTTGTCAGGTGAAGTTGGAAAGGGATCAGAAAGTGATCTGACCAGATCACCCGCACAGATGGATGGATGGATGGACTACGATGTCAGGGAGGTTTGAGCAAATCAAGTCCAGAGTATGGCCTGCCTTGTGAGTAGAAAGAGATACATGTTGTATTAAATTGAAACCGGCAAGTGTTGAGACGAGGTTGGAACTATGCGGGCATGTAAAATCGTCTACATGAAGATTGAGGTCGCCTAGCATCGTAAAGTTGGAATACCGAGTGCTGGCCTGGGAGATATAATCCACAAGGGTGGGGATAGATTTGAGACATGAGTCTGTAGAGCAGAAGCCCAGAGCAGGAGGAGGTCGACGATAGTTTGATACAAAAAGGCAATCCTTCGATGGAGTCAATCTGCTCAAATTTGGATGTTACGATCTCCCATCTTGTTTTATGGATAATAGCTAACCCCCCTCCTGATCTCCCACTTTGCCTATTCACACATACTATGCCATTATCTTCAAGGATGGCTAGAGTCAGAGCGGGATTAGTTTCATCCCGTAGCCACGTCTCAGTCAAGAACAAAAGGGCCCAGTTGTTGTCTACAAGGGACTGATGTACATCCAGGTCATGTTTGGGCATGGATCTACAATTGATCAGGCCAGCTTTTAACTCCACTTCCGTGGGTAGAGTAGCAGTGTTTAAGCTAAGTGCTGTATAATGTGGTCTGAGGCCACTGGTAATAGGGATTTACTCACAGCGCGGGCATGTGTAAGCTTCTTTGGGGTCTCCAGGGGTCAACAGAGGCAGATAGGTGCAGGGAGGAAGCCTATGGGAGAGAAGCTCCGTCAGACTAAACATATGACCGCAATGCTGGAGAGTTGGGCAGGATCTCTGGCCCTGGTATTTGGTTTGTTCTCTCCCTGGAGAGCTCTGTGTATTGTGCTTATTTACCTGTCTCCAATCGAAGTATTTTGTGTATTTGTGTTGATATCTCCGGGTAGGAGATATACCAATGTGTTAGTGTTGTATATTAAATAGAAACATTTTTATAAATACACTGTGTGGTTCTTTTTCATGTAATCTACACTATACAATTAGAACTGGTAGAACAAGCTGCTAAACACTCCTTCTGGACTAAGCCTGAAGTTTGCTATCCACAGCCAACACTGGGGAGTATTCCAAGGTGAGGAATCTGCGTTTAGAAGTGTCCATCAGAAAGTGGAGTTAAACAATGATAAGATTCTGGGGGAAGTGTTAAAATGGAAGACAGCGGGGAAGAGACGAAAAAGATAAGCGATAATTATAAAACGTACTGGTTCACAAGATAGGTATAGCAGAAAAGGATGGTTTACTTTTAAGGGGGACCAAGTATCTGTGCGTAGTAAATTATGTGAGAATGCTTCAAAGGGGAACTTGGGAGTTCGTAAAACAAAAAGAATTTGATTGGACTTCTGGAATCCGGGGAGAAATCTAGTAGTTAAGAGGCTTCTCCAAAATTGTGAAATGTTCTGACAATAGTGATAAGGTACTGAAAACTCAGAAACCCCTATGCAATGTCAGACATTACCTTACAAGCCATGGGAAAAGGATGCCCTTGATGTTGCGGGACCATCAGAGGTGAACAGGAATTTCTCTATCTCTTTTAACTTTATGATTATTCTTTAGGTGTCCTGAGGGACATGTATTAGAGAGATAAGTTTAAAAGATGTAGTCAGATGTTTGAAAGGAATATTCCAGGAGGGGTTTCCAGAGATCAACATTATCTAATAATGGAGTACAGCTAGAGAGAGGTGGTTTGTTGTATGATTCGGAAACAGACAGAGTGGGGGAGAGGTTTTAATAAAAGTATCAAGAGCATCAGTTGGCAAGAGTGAATGGTCGGTCATCGAAGGAGGAGTTACATACAAGGTTGGTAGCTTACAGACTGTCCTTACAGACTGTCTGCCTGTTCAACAACACAGAAAAATTGTTCAGGGATAGAAAGCCAGATACAATGCTTTCTCCAGGATGGATGACAAGAGAGAGAAAGAGAGAGAAAGAGAGAGAGAGAGAGAGAGAGAGAGAGAGAGAGTTTGTGTGTGTGTGTCTGCGTGTGTAATGAATGGTGACACAGAGAGACAATACTCCAGGAGAGAAGGAAGGAGTACTGTTATGGAAGAAATGCGACAAAAGAAATGTGTGTGCTAAGGTTGGAGATTAGGTCAGACTAGAGGCCCACATGTAAACATTAAATCAGTTAAAATTCAGCAAGCTATTATGTGTACTTAGTTTATTCAGGAATTCTGTAAAGAAGCATGATGGTAATTTTTGGAATTTCGGTCATGCAAGTGTGTGCAGTTGGTTCAGAGAGTTTTCTGAAGAGGAGAATGGTGTGTGTGCAGCTCCTGGAAAGTACGGTGGAGACAATTTTTATTATGGTACTTTATCGAAGAGTGACATATACAGATGGGAAGGATGTGTCTCAAGGAAACTTGTATAAATATATATCCATGATTATGTCTCCTATTATATAGCACTGTATCCCTAATGTTTTCATCTCCCTACATATCACCTATTCTTTGGTATTTTAATGAACACTCGATTGCCAGCAAGTGTAGAGAAAAAATATGTTAGCTAATTTGCTGATAGGTTCCAGATCATTAACAGATAAACAATCATTGCAACAAAGAAGCCAACATGTTTTATTCAAAACATTTCTTTCTTGAATACTCTACATTAGCCCTTTTCTGAACCACTGGTGTTCACCCATCATGTGAACTTTTCTACTTGAATGCAACATAATCTTGAAAATAAGTTAGCTGGGTTTTTTCTAGCTAAGTTAGTTTATGTCAGACTGTTTTGATATTTCCAAAGATTATTTTCGGAGCACTCACAATAGCTGTTTTCCAACTGCCTGTATTCTTGAAACCAGCAACGGCTCTCATCTTCCTTTAACCTCACCACCAACGTAACCTATTTGACCAACAGCAGATTAGAGCTGCAGCCTCTCATCAAATCGATTGGGGACCCCAGTTTGGACCTAAAGCTGAAATCATGAAGGATCCTTATAGCCTGATCCCTGGTCACGGTGGTATCCTCAACCTATCCCACAGTAGAACTCACCAAGTGGTAACTTGGCCAAACCGCATAGGATGGGCAGTTCCTTTTGGGGCAAGGCTAAGTCTGATTCTCTGTCTATAATGGCATAAAAGAACAATGATTTGGGATGCGGTCCAGAGTAGTTATCGTTGGCTAAGATAGATTTTAAGATTTAAGCATTCCACCCACCACTTTTTGTTACTTTTGATGTAAGCGAACAGTGAAGAATACAGGGCACCTGGATATAAATCTCCCAACATGAAACCCAGGCAACTAAGATTTTTTTTTATACAAAAATCTAATTTTTCAATGTTCAACCTACCACGCTTTTAATGACTTCGTCTTTGCCATCATGTTTCTGCACTTTCAGTAAGTGGTAAGAGAAATCAAGAACATCAAAGCGACGATGCTGCCCCAATAGCACAATGATCATGCAGCCGGCCCAGTGTAGCCCATCTCCAAAACACTGTCTGCGGAAGACAAAAAAAAACACAGAAAGGACTAAAGTTTATGAAAACCACAAAGGGCCATTCACAAGTGGAATATCGACATAATATATAAGTGCACTTCAATGTATATGAGAATGAAAATAAGATATTCCAATATCAATTTGGAATACCATGTAGTACGATGCTTACGAAATCAACTAGTGTTACGCAACTTAGTCTTTATTTTGTTTTTAAACAGACCCCCTGATTAGCAAGTGTTTCCCATGTGGCACATGTTGAATATTTCAAACTATCCAAATTATTCCCCCTTAGTAGTCGAACTAGGCTGTCAACTATTTATACATCACACTTTTACTAGCATTTCTGAAGGTCATTAAGCTAATACGTACCAATTGAAAAAGAACTATACTATTATGAAAGAAATGAAACTGCTTACATATTAAACCAACATACAAAAGCAGAATCATGCTTTCCTCTAATGTTCCATAATGGTATTTTTACATAGAGGTTCTGAGTGACGCAAAATAGGCAACAGAGAAGTTCGAGTTCTTCAAGATGTCACTCAGAACCACTCAGTGAAAAACAATTATTTACTCCCCCCACCTCTATAATTTTGTGTTATGTACAGCCCTTAAAATTATCATAAAATGAACACATTATTCAATATCAGAGTTTACATTCTGGTTGCATGCTCCGATACTGTGTAATTGAATGAAGTTTAAGAATCACCACATTTTGTTGTAGAGATTTAAGTCTTGGTTTATTTCTGCTGGAACACCAGTTGAGAATTCTGCAGGATTACTGCATGGGATTGCTGTTACACTGCTAAATGAGCAATTATGAGGCGACTAACTAATTTCGTATATTTTAATTTCGCCAATCTCCCGCTACCTGTTTGTACAACCTCATTCAATGGGGATACCGATCAGGGTGATAGCTTTTAAAAGGCCTTGTGAATAGTGCAATCTTTCAGTAGTATTCCTGAGTGCAAAGTCGTACAAGCAAATACGTTTTGCTTTTTCTTGATAAAGGAAACCCCTCAAATACAGTGTGGTGATGACAAAAGGGACATGGTGTAATGAGATAGTTTGCATGCACTATTGTATTGTGGTGCTGATAGTGTGGTCTGTTCCGTACTCCGTCTGTTAGGTGACTATTGTTGGAAACATGTTACACAATTCTGGTAATACCAATCTTTTCCAAATGTACAAGCTAATCTGAGAACAGGAATACTTACTCCACAGTGAACTCGTGGGCTCCAACAGGAATACAGTAGACAAACTGCATGGCGCTCCAAAGACGGTGAAATTCCACACACTCGTCCACATGCATCACACCGTTGCTGGGTAGAGGCCCTTGCCAAATGGGATCATCCAAGAAGCTTCGAACCCTGGTCAGAATGACTTCAAACATGGACAAGCCACAGCAGAGGCGTTCCTTGGTCAGCAAATCCCCTTCTCTTGCTATTGCAATTTGCTATGTACACCGAAAACAATAGGTTGCGAGGTGAAATGCCAATACAGGCACAAATTCCTTTAATGAAATTGCTAATGTCAATGAGTGTAAAATAAAAACAATAATTTTCCTATTCAAGAAATGAAAACAAAAAAGTGCATCTGTAGGACCCCAGGGCTTATTGTACATTACACTCTAATTTACAAGAATTATCACAAGAAATAAAAACAGATCTTGGCCTTCAGTTCCAAGCCCTATTGAACATATTTATAATTGTGTGGCCAACTTTTAATCAATAATCCGGTGAAAGGATTTATAAACCACCACTTTAGACTTAATAAGGCACGTGCAAAGCCATGTCTGCACTGACCTTGTGTTTTTGTTTCTAAAACATTTATAGGCATTTATTCAATAACAAACAAAGAGAAACACAAATCATCGTATCATTAAAATCAAGCGAAATCCTACTGTCAAAAAGCATGGTGGAAATGCGATAGGCACTTGCAAAAAAGCATAAACAAGGGCTTACCCTATTCCAGTGATCCAGTCTTCCATACTTATTAGAAATGGCCAGGGCTTACATACTCTCTGATGTTTTTTGAGGCGCCTCTGGCCTCATAAATAGGTTGTTCTAAGCCAGGGCACCTATTCATGGCTTGCTACCATGATCAGGGGCTGCTAGCTCTCCAGGGTTAGGCAACAGCTATTTGTGAGATGACAAGCTCGAAGTGCAACAGGAATAGGGCTGTTATGTATCAAATGCCATCAGTCATCTATTTTGCATAGCATGGCCAGCTTAGGAAAGGGCATTTTTGGCCAGCTGAGCACTCTAGAGAGAGACTTAAAGACTCGCATGGAAAAGGGTGCCATTTTCAGTTTGGCATCTGTAGGGGGGCCGGATTTTAGTTTCATTTTCCATAATCTTCCCTTGTTGAAGTAGATCCTTTGCAAATATTTGAACTGGGTTTGGCGGTGGCCACTTCCCAAGTTTGTCAGGACACTTACATCTGCTTTCCAAGTCTCCCAAAATAGCTGCAAAAGAACCAGGCAAGTTGATGTCTAAGGTCTGAAGGAGTTTAGACATCTTTTTGTCTCTTAATTCTCCTGTGCTCAATTTGTTCTTCCAAAGGTTAAAGTTGAAAATCCTGTCAGAGTATTTTAGGTAAAGGCATAACTCGTGCCTCAGCTATCATTATAAAAAAATGATTCTGTGTGGTCCAAGTCTTCCTTCATTTGTGAAAAAGCAGAGAGTTGAGATTGAATGAGTACACCTTTTAGATGAGAGATCCCCATCAAGTCCCATCTCTTTAAACCCTTAAGGGCGGAAACCTGTGGAAGTCACTTCTCAACCTCTCTGCAGCAAACTCCCCATCCCTTTTGATAGCATGAAGGGAAGCATGTAGGTATTGCAAAACCACCTTAGTGGCTGGCAGTAATGCAGATGGTGGAGCCTCTAATAGTAAAGTAAGAGAAGTCGCAGCTGTAGGTCTGGAAGAGAAATTACCCTCAGTAAATGGGTCTCCTGTAGCAGAAGAATATCAGGTGTATGATGTTTTGTTGCTTTCAACACCACCCCTCTCTTTATATGGTCATTCAGACCACGGACATTTCAGGAGGCAATTATTTATGGAGGAAGGCCAGTGGCATTTATCTGAGGAGTGATCTATGGAGAACTCTACAAAGTATGGTGACAGAAGACAGTCTGCAATATATCAGCAATCCTACAATATCAATGCACTGGCATCTGGTGTAACAGTAAGTACAACAACACGAACACGATAAACACATTCCTCCCTTCTCGCTACACTTCTACTTTGAAGCATCAAACATTCACCTCTTGAGTATGATTAGGAAACCCCACAACCAACAGAAAAGATTGAGTGCGACACACTTACACCCATATCAAAATACCCAAAAACGTCCCTACAGAGCCCAACAAAGACTCTTAAGCTAATCGAATAAAAGTGGATGCGTAGGGCTGGCATCTGTATGCATAGGGTGATTACCTAGTTAAATCTGGGGAGAAGCAGGCGTCTCGAACTACGAGAAAAAAAATAAGAGCAGCAATTTTACAGCACTGGGCATTTGCCTCCACTGCCCCATGCTTTTCATCAGGGAATTTACATATGGCTTTGAAACAAAGTCAGAGCCCTCCAGATGCCACCTTCTGGATTTCATTGTGATCTTTGTAAATAAGGAATCTCTCAGTCATTGGTGTTAGTGGGGGGGGGGGGGGGGGGGGGTGGGGGGGAGGGGAACCTCTGGGATGTTTTGGATGAATGTATGTGGGGCTTGCTCTATTACAAAGCATGACAATAAGCGTTCAGCAGGAATAAAGACGTCAAGCCATTGTTCTAAGAACTTCTTAAAGGTCTCTTCTGGAGTTCACAAGGCCCTAGCAGTCTACATAGGTCATCCATGGTAGGGAGCGAGACAGTCCAAGGCCCAATCTCAGCCCCAACTCAGAGTCCCAGAGTATATGTCTCATGTTGCAGTTTACTTCAAGTAGGGCCTATCTTTATATGGTAGAAACTTAGAGCCCTATTTTTGCTTCCACACCAGTGATGCCCTTTCGACTGGTTCTTCCCATGCAGCTTGCCACCACTCAGCTCCCAAGGGGGAGAGCATGAGCAGTCAGGAAAGAGCACCATGTTGCAACCTCCAAGAATCGGGCTCTCAAGTCACCTTGCTCCTTCAAAACTCATAGTCCTGTTTTGTCAGGGCTTAACCGTAAAAATCAGATGCTAAGCACTTTCAGTGAGGAGAGCTAGTCTTTTCTCCCAGTAGCCAGACTTGAGTTGTCTGTGGTGGACAGTTTCCCCAGCTGCTGAAATCTGATCAGTGTAGTGGCCTTGGGTTACAGATTTCTTTAATGCTGGGAACTATCACCATTTCAAGTGTTGTTTAGCGCGCCCACTTCAGTACTTTCACTGTTGCTTACCAACTTCTTTTCGGGAATGCCACCTGTCCACCCACTGACGTGCTGCCCATTCCAGAGAGTTTGTGTGCCACTCCCATTGAGTGTACTGGCTTCTCGTGTCTTACTGCCAGGCTTCGGCCCACTGCTTATAGGGTTAGATCTGAGACACTGGGAATAAAAGCCTCTATTTACAATAGCTGACTGCCTTATCAGCATAGGAGGTTGATGGACTTCTGAGTGTCTGGTGGGAGCACACTTCGCTTGCAACTGCCTCCTTGGCTGCTACGGTAACACCCCCTATATATAATTACCTGGAGACGTTCCGCTGCTGTTTTGGACCCATTGGCAGGGCTATCTGCACCTTCGTGACCCTGCAGCCTGCTGTGCTCCCTGAGCTCCCGCCTCCCGCCGCCTGACCCCTGCTACATCTCGGGGCGAGGCCGCCGAGCGGAGTCCAGGGAGGAGAGAAAACTACATCTCCCAAGTGCCTACAGGACGCTACTCGCGTCAATTGCGCGCCAGGAGGCGCATAAATCAACAGTCACCCCGGTCGAGTGGGGGAATTACCTGGAGACGTTCCGCTGCTGTTTTGGACCCATTGGCAGTGCTATCTGCACCTTCGTGACCCTGCAGCCTGCTGTGCTCCCTGAGCTCCCGCCTCCCGCCGCCTGACCCCTGCTACATCTCGGGGCGAGGCCGCCGAGCGGAGTCCAGGGAGGAGAGAAAACTACATCTCCCAAGTGCCTACAGGACGCTACTCGCGTCAATTGCGCGCCAGGAGGCGCATAAATCAACAGTCACCCCGGTCGAGTGGGGGAATTACCTGGAGACGTTCCGCTGCTGTTTTGGACCCATTGGCAGTGCTATCTGCACCTTCGTGACCCTGCAGCCTGCTGTGCTCCCTGAGCTCCCGCCTCCCGCCGCCTGACCCCTGCTACATCTCGGGGCGAGGCCGCCGAGCGGAGTCCAGGGAGGAGAGAAAACTACATCTCCCAAGTGCCTACAGGACGCTACTCGCGTCAATTGCGCGCCAGGAGGCGCATAAATCAACAGTCACCCCGGTCGAGTGGGGGAATTACCTGGAGACGTTCCGCTGCTGTTTTGAACCCATTGGCAGTGCTATCTGCACCTTCGTGACCCTGCAGCCTGCTGTGCTCCCTGAGCTCCCGCCTCCCGCCGCCTGACCCCTGCTACATCTCGGGGCGAGGCCGCCGAGCGGAGTCCAGGGAGGAGAGAAAACGACATCTCCCTAGCCAATTGCGCGCCAGGAGGCGCATAAATCAACAGTCACCCCCGTCTCGCGGGACGCGAGCGGGACGCCGGGCGAAGCTCGGGCCAAGGGCGGGCCCGTTTTAGCCCGTTCTAGACTGT
The DNA here is from genome assembly GCF_964263255.1 of Lissotriton vulgaris. NCBI lineage: Eukaryota > Metazoa > Chordata > Amphibia > Caudata > Salamandridae > Lissotriton > Lissotriton vulgaris. Next base: position 425,461,956 of record NC_141696.1, read on the forward strand.
GAGAGACTGGACTGGGCCACCCCTCTTACCTCTATCCTCTAAACCTAACTGTGGTAAGGCAAAACACTCCTATATTTACAGTATAATCGGACTATTACTGTTATATATATCTCCAGGGCTTCGCTGTTAATAATTGTGTGATCACTATGTCAAAGCAAAAAACGCCTGTCACCCCGGCTAATACAATGGACAATTATCTGGTCCAGGTAGTGACAAAAATCAATAATAATCGGAGGTCCTCCCTGGGTATTGTGGATTCGCCACCTTGTGCTCAAATTAATCAATCAGGGGTATTTCAGTCTGTCACTGATGATTTTATTGTCGCCGACCCTATTGAGGACCCTAATGAGCGCTCTACAATTAATGTATCCATGGCCTCTACTGACCAACAACCTGACCCCTGTGCAGATTTAATTAATTTAGAAGAACAAGACAAATCTGATACAATTGAGGAGTTAGTCACAGAGACCAATACCCCTCCCACTCCGGTCCCCGCTCCAAGAGCCAAAAAAGGGATTACTAAGGCACCACCTAGAAGAGGTGGCCTACGCTCTTGTAAGAACAAACCTGCAACCCCACCCAGACGAACAAAGAAAAGGGCGGAAGACGGGATAAGGGAGGAAGAGTATGAAAATGTAGAAGGGGAGGACACCCTCCTAAATAAGCTTATGGGTATATTAGAGTCCAAACTATTAGGATTAATGAAGCCCCTCATATCAAAAGTAGACCAACTAGCTAATAAGGTCAACAAGCTAGAGACCCTCCTAAGGAAAACTAATGAGAGGGTGGGGGAAATTGCAAATCTAGTAGTAACTAAATTTGAACAAATGGAGACTGCAGGGAAATCACTTGGGGTGAACATGAATGCCGGTTTACAAGTTCCATCTGAGCAAATCCAACAAGCCAGCTCTATGCACGATAATACCCCTGACACGGCCCTAATTGTAGATGCAGCACAACCAGTTGGCAATACTACCTCTGAGATCCTAAACCCAGAAACTGCCCCAGTTGAACTAATTGTTGAAGCCTCGCCCCTGATTTTAGTACTCGCAAACACACCTTTGCTGAAAACTGGACAGATCGAGTCTCCAGATTCCTTAAGAAACAAGGCTCTCCAGTGGCTTAGTAGCAATATGCACATAACTCCTGGGGCAAGGAAAAACTATCTGACGATCTGCTTACAGCAAGAAGGGTTAGGTGGATAGGCACTAAGGCGAAGAAATTCCAAGGGGATTGTGCGGTATTGAATTTCAAGGGCCCTGAAGTATTGCCTGACGTCCTACGGAACATCCTCCCTCCACAACGTAGAACAGCTGAAATAGTTCCACTGACACTGGATTTCTTCTATAGCAGAAGAGGTCTAGTAGCTAAACCTAGCATACTGAGAACAAAGTGGACAGTTGTGGGAAATAGAAGGGCTAGGTCCAATCCAGTATGCGAGTGGGGGCTAAATTTGGACAACCAATACTCTGTGTTAACTGACCTAAATGAGTGTGATTGACTCGCATGTGCCTCTCCCGTCCCTCTAGATATGCAGTTGGACCAAGGATATGTTAAGACTTCCATGTTAGATGAACCTCCATTAGATAATTCTTTTCTGGTCTCTAATGTATTCTGTACTTCCGTCCCAGAGGAAGTAAATAGAGTTCAGATGGAACAGGGAAGAACATTAGAGGTAATTGAGAAGTCACCAACATTGAGTGGAAATGTAACACTAGGAATAGATCCTGTAGAAACATTAAATATCCCCGATATTGACCAGACATACCCCCAAAAGGCCAAACCGCAATTATCTATTATTTCTTGGAATATAGCTGGAATTGCAAATAAGCTAAATATTCCAGACTGGGTCGACTTTATCAACCATTACGACATTGTCATGTTCCAAGAAACTTGGTCGCTCACACCTATTTTCAGGCAAGGGTATTTGAATTTTTACGTCCCGGCTATAAGAAATCGAGTGGGACGTCCCTCTGGGGGCCTGCTAATTTGGGTACGCCAAACTTTGAATTGTTCGGTTAAACAAAGGTCTATACCCTCTAACGACATTTTGGCACTTGACATTAGCTGGCAAAATGGTCAACAACTAGCCCTGTTTAATCTTTATTCTAGGGGAGTTGCCAGGGGCAAACCATCAGAGACCCTAACGTCCCTTGAGAATCATATTGAATTGCTACCAGTGCCAACCCATATAATAATAGGCGGGGATTTTAATACTACCTTTGAACCCTTGGGTGAGGAGGATAAGATCCTGGCCGAAGATGAGGATACCAAGTGGAGAATTCCCCAACTAGATATCCCAGCAATTAGGAAATGGAGCACAGTTGCAATCCAATTGAAAAGTTTTTGTCTTTCTAGAGGACTTAGAGCAGCCAATGGTCGGGCACTGTCAGATTCTATGGGGAAAAATACTTTTGATAATGGCCGATCGGCCAGTAGGATAGATTATATACTCCTGGATGTAAGGGCTTGGGATAAATTAGTAGATATGGAAGTGAAGGAAAAAATTGAAAGTGATCACAATCCTTTGTGCCTGACACTACATCCCTACCACGAAAAACCCGAGCATCCTAGTGGGGATCACATGGTTACCCAGGACCTTGTAAGTTCAAATAACTCCCGACATTTGAAGTGGAGTATGCTCCTAGAAGACATTGCCAAAATAGAGACTCTAAAGGAAGTAGTGGTGGGCGAAGTCGCTAAGATTAAGTCCCATTATGGAATGACTGATTTTATTGACTATATGATGGCTGCCCATGAGATACTTTTTTCCAAAATCCAAAGTTTTTTTCTTAAAAGAATAGCCCCGAATAAAAAGAAGAAAGCCCAAGAGACTAGAGGGTGGTATGACAAGAGCTGTAGGGCAGCACGAGATAATCTTAGCAGGGAACTAAGATCAGGAAGGGCAGAAACAGTAAGGCTGGCGAGAAACCAGTACAGACAGGTTCAAAAATTAGCTAAGAAGCGTTGGGATGAGGATTGTTGGCGAGAACTTAAGGAGGCGTGTGCCTCCAAGGACTCTAAGCGCTTCTGGGCTTCAGTAAAATGGGCAAAGGGTGGCATAGCACTCCAGCCTACGAATAATGTCGCAAAAAGCAGCTGGATAGAATACTTCCAACCACAGTATGCTCGTAACCCCATGTTTAATAATGTTAGTCCTCCTCCGCAAGTTTACTACAAATCACCTATATTTGTTGAAAGGGATGTGAGTATTGTACTGGACTGTGTAGCAGGGGGGAAAGCCCCAGGCATGGATGGAATTCCGGCTGATATTTTTTTATCGGACCGGAAGTCCTGGTGTAGCTACTTTACAATGCTGGCTAATGCGGTGGCTATGGGAGGGAAAGTGCCTGCTTCATGGAAGGGAGCTGAAATAATTCCCATATATAAGAAAGGTGACCGATCCCTGGCTAAAAACTACAGACCCATTAGTTTGATCGATACAGCACAAAAGCTAATGGGCCGATTCGTTCAAAATAAATTGCAGCAATGGATCGACGAAAATAACATCTTGTCACCTTATCAAGCTGGGTTTCGGCCCCTAACTAGTAGCGTCGATCAAGTCCTCCATTTTTTAACCATCTATTGGAGAAACGTCACTTTAAAGAAGGGGACATTGTATGCAGTTTTTGTAGATCTAAAAGCCGCTTTCGACTTGGTCCCCAGGGAAAAACTCTGGCGGACGCAGGCCTAAGCCAGGAATTGCTTACACTCCTTGTTCGCCTACACGAAAACAATTTTGCAAGGATTCGATGGGGCAAACAAGGAGATGTAACTGATCCCTTTCCGGTTGAACGTGGGGTGAGACAAGGGTGTGTCCTAGCGCCAACCCTCTTCTCTATCTATATAAATGGTATCGTTGAACATCTAGAGAAGATTGCTAGTGACGCCCCAGTAATAGCTGGCTCTCGTGTACCAGTCCTCATGTTTGCGGACGATACACTTCTACTTTCCCGCACCCCCAGTGGGTTACAAAAAGTGGTTGATGCCTTTGGTGTATATTGTGATGAGAGGGGCCTGGAATTGAACACTACTAAAACAAAATTCATGTGCCTCAATCAGCAGTCCACTTTTAAGGGTGTAATAAAATACAAAGGTACACCCCTAGAAAGAGTGGACTCTTTTTCATACCTAGGTATCACTCTGCAAGAAAACATGAGCTGGAAACAACACATAACCACAACCCTACTAAAGTTTAGACAGCTAGCAGGCGCTATTTCCTTAAAACACCGCACCTCACTGACAAAGCCTGTAAACTGTGTGATGGAAATTTATTCCATGAAAGTCCTGGGGGCTTTTCTATATGGTTCTGAACTATGGGGGTTCTCAAACCTGAGAGAATTGGGCCGAGCTGAAAACAGGTTTTTACGAGGGATCGTAATGGTCCCCCAAAGCACACCAACAATCCCATTAAAATTGGACCTGGGAAGAAAATCTGTTGAGGACATAGCGAGGCTTCGGCCCCTCCTATATTGGAGACGAGTTATGGTGACCCCAGAATTAGGCCACTATGCAGCAGCACTGATGGATGTCATCAAATTCGACCGTTTCCATAGTATTCCATGGTTAAGGGAGTTGCGGGGACTCCTTACAAAATTGAAAATGGACTATCTATGGGACAACAAAGATGTGGCCTGCTTCCCTACGAAGGAAAAGTTAAAAGATCTATATTGGGAAATGGTATATTTTACAATGTTTAGTGACAGTACAAGCTCAAATTTGACATCTCGCTTCCTAAATACAAAAATGTACCCTTCTTGCGAACCTTTTTGGGACTTAATTGAAAAACCATACGATAGAAAACTTTATTTTCAATTTCGCATTGGTACACTTCCATTGAATGCGTTTAAGAAGCATTGGTCCCCGGCATGGGATGAACATTGTCACCATTGTAATGAAGAAACTGAACACATCTCTCACTTCTTGTTTTGTTGTCCACTGTACTTGTCCCCCAGACGTAAATGGTTAAAACCGGTGTGCTCAAAGTTGGGAACCCGAAGCCAATCTGAAGCCCTTAGGATACTTGAAACAGACTGTTCAACATTGTTTGTGGTTGGTGTAGCAAAATTTCTGGCTTGGTCGTGGCTAATTCGTACCCGATCATTAACGGCTATTGCATCATAATGAAATTACGTATATCTTCAATTTTGCATTTTGCGACATGGATTATTGTCTTTTAACCTATAGAAACTTTACTTTTTAAAGTGTAATAATGTGTTGTAATATCGATGTATATTTTACTATGTATTATTCGACATTTAATGTTTAATATGTATTTTTAGAAGTATTTTTACATGTAGTATTTATTGTATTAGGATTAGGTGAATGCTTTTATGACAAATGTCGAATAAAGCTTTATAAATAAATAAAATAAATAAATAAAACCCCCTATTCTGAGCATCTCTTATGTAAGTAAACATTGTTACAAAAAATATATTAAGTTCCTTTTTATGCTGTAAGTGTGAGTAAGCAAGTGATTTGTAAGGATATCTCACTGAAACAATATTAGAGGTTTTACATTTTCACTGTTGGACTTTACCTGGGGCGTTCCCAATCTTTCAATCAGAGGAACAAGATGGAGTGGAGCGTACTTTGATTCTAATCGTTTCATTTTAGCATCAAGCCTTTCACCTTCTGAAATGAAAATCAAACAAAATGGGGGTGTAAACATGAATGACATCAGCACACAAAAAGCTAAATACACATACATATAGGTTAATGTCCTGCAATTTTACATTATAAGCTGCACTTCAGGGTGGGCCTTACTGATTTTCCCAACAAGTTGTACACATTGGTCACTTATGTTCCAGTCATCACATTTATAGGTCTCCAAACAGTCAGCACTGATGAAAACTGAAGTTAAATATTGTTGAAATAAAAACCAACAAACCATAGCTGGTGCTAACACCCCAATAGATAATGCTGTGTCATGAGTGTCCATGAGACTTCCTGGAAGTAATTTGTGCGCCATATAAATATCCATGACTTGACTTGAATCTTGCCAGCATCGAATTAGTCTTTTCTCGAGCAGCCTGGAGCCATCGAAGGGCATGTCCATTAGGGACGCTTACATGTCTCCAGAAAACCTGGTTGATCTCATCCTAGTGTGCCTTCTGAGCATGAGACTGGTGACAATAGCTCAGCTGAAGCGGTCTACAGAGTGCATAACTGCCTGCACCCGGACCATCAAGTATGCTTTGGGCTACGGAGGCCTTGAGGTCCACAAGGACAGCCATCAAATTGTTTCTGACTATATCCCAAAACAGGTGGGTGCACTTACCCAAAATGCAAACTGAGTTGATATAGCTGAGGGGTAGACTTGTCGAAGAAAACATATTTTTTTTAAAGCATCAACTCTTTTGGATTACCTAGCCAGAAGATTAGTCAAACAGGAATTCAGATCGACCTTGCTTGTCAAAGCTTAAACTGACAGGCTATCCGGGGCAGGATGCTTGGGTAGGAAGGCTGGATCACCAGGAGCCGGTCTATGCCACAGGTCAACAGACTGGCTGGCATAAGCATGGCCAGGACCATATAGCCAGATGGGCTTCCGTAAAAATCTCAATCAACACATTTTTCTTTGTCTCAATAGTAGGCAACTGCAATTCTAGTGTTTTATCTGCCCTCCGATCAAGCACTGCAGTCAAAGCATTTACTTCTGTTAGTGGTCTAAATGGAGAGTCTAGCTCTGTTTCAGGACCTGCGTTTAGCCCATTGGCATATTTTTAAGTTTAAATACAATGCAACATCTGCATAATGAGGGATAAGCACATCTGTCTCCTTGCTCATCATTATCAGTGTCATGAGGGACACCAAGTGTCTATTGCATTGGGTCTCAACCGCAGCCAAAAGCAGCGTATATACTCTGCAGGTACTGGTGTCAAGGCATAGCTGTTTGGTTGTAATCTGGTTGCATTACAACTGGTTGCTCTTGGGATTTCATAGAGCAACATAGGCCTGGAGCGGGGAAAAGGAAAGGAAAATGCTACTTACCAGTATGCATCTATTCTTGGCATGTAGGGCTGCTGACATTCATATCTTAGTGTGAGCAACAGTGGTCCCATGCATAGAGGAATTTCAAAGCAAAATTCAATATAGACACAATGGAAGCTATATTATATATTGACTTGCCCAGCCGGGCAGTGGTCCAATGTTTACTTTTCAACAATAATTTCCAGAAAGAATACCTTCGACAATTTCTTAGAGATGGGCACAAGCCTGTACCCAAACATTTACAGATTGCCATAGTTAGCAGAGAGGACAGAAGGTAGAACAAGATTCTTAGGCAAAAGCTGTTATATTCTGTAAGTATACCAATAACAGAACTTTCATTCACACCATTACTGAAATGACAGTAATTAATACAAAACACAGTATATGGTGTAGCAAGTGTCGACGGCGTTTCGATCCCATTACAAAGTTACAGGGATCATCATCAGGACTGAATAAAGCCTAATTATTCCTAGCCATGATAGCCGCAATATAAAGTTTGCACACAAAGGTGCCGACCGGTAAAGGGTAGATGAAGCCGCAATTGCAGTTACAATCCGTGGGGAGGCTCGTCGTTCCGTTTAAATCAGGCAAAAGTTACTTCGAGTGAGGCGGAGAGCAATATCCCCGTTTCCAGAAGAGACGCGCCAGCAAATGGCTAGGTCATGTCATTGGGAGCCTCCACAGTAGTCTGCCACAGCTTCCCGCCCTCCGGTGTTTAAAACACCTCGCCGAACCCGCTTGCGCGGGTCCCGCAGCGCCAGGAGTGAAGCACACCAGGAGGCAGTTCCCGCTCCAGGAGGAGCACACCAGCAACGCTAGAGCACCGCACGGGGACTCCATTGCCCAGGAGCCCGTGTCCAGCTCGGAGCAAAGCCACACCCACCCGCCCTCCGGTGTTCAAAACAACGTCAGGGTGACGCAGCGCGGGACCAACGCCGGACGAAGCCCGGGCAAAGGGCGGGCAGTCTGTGGCAGTCAGGGGCTGTCAAGGCTGGGCTGGGGCACGTCCCTTTCCTTTCCACCAGCAGTGTGTACAGGTGGGCTGTGTGAGGCCCCTTGGGATTCCCTACAACCATGTCAACCCGCTCTGGAAAACTACTCAGGAGTGAGGGCGAAAGGGGAGTTGTTGTCGGGAGCCCAGTGATCGGAACCATGGACCGCTTTATCACCAGGGTGGCGGCTGTAATAGAAAAGGAGATCGCTATGTCAGAGCGCCGCCTATCCGAGGTCTACCTCCCTTCCAGACGTTCATCTTTGGTGGCCGCTGCACAGGCGCTGACACCGGCTAGTGAGCGGGTTCAATCTGTCCCCCCTGTTGATGTCCCGGGTGATTCTATAGACCCTCCCCAGCTGCTTGAAATAGGGCAAAATATAGACAGGTTGGAACATCTGGCCGCGCTTCTTCCTAGTGGTATCAAGGAAGAGGGTGGCCCCAGTATACCATCTCCACCTGTATCACCCATACCCCTAAATAAAGTCATCACCCAGCCAATACTGCCAAAACTACTCACCCCCACTATAGTAATACCAGATGGGATGCCTTCTGTAACTGAAACTGTCGCAAGTAGGCAGGACAAGAGGGCTAAAAGTAAAAAGGCAGGTTCCCTTAAAAAGGGCAGGTTGGGGAGACAGGCCGTGCTTTACCAAAGAATAAGAAAGCCCTTTGGACTAGGTGGGAAACACGCAAAGGGCCTGTTCCCAGAGGACAAAGTCGAGGTAGAGGGGGATGCTGTGGTCTCCCCCAAGGGATCACCTACTAGTGATAACATTGTTAACGTCCCCAAGCTTACCGACCCCGTGACTATTGAAATTATTCTGGAGAGGGTAAATAGTCTCTTGATGCCCCTACTAACTCAGGTTAAGGGCCTGGGGGCTAGAATAGATAAACTAGAGCAATTAACCCTCGACGGGTTTTACTCACTTAAAACTACATTTAAACAACTAAATAGAGTGAGTGACAACCAGGACATGGGACCAAAGGGGAGTGAGCCCCCAGTAGTTTCCTTACCACCACAGGTAGATCCTAAACACCCAAAAAGGTCACATAAGGTTGAAACTAACAGAGTGCAAGCCCCAGCACCCAAAATCCCTTCCCCACTTAAAGCAGGGCCCAAACCCAAGGGACCGTCAACACACATAGAAGCTGCTAAAACTAAGCCTAAGCTACTTCCACAAATACAGCCCCAGGCAAGCAGTGGTAAAGCGAAAGATATTCAAACACCTGGCTCACGAGATAATGCTCAGGGATTAGTAACAGGGAAGGTATCCAAAACTGCTCCCCAATCTATAGCCCCAGCTACTACCTCAGTGGCCCCTAGAAATCCAATACGCCGGATCCCCCCAGTAAACCTCCCACCAGACTGTCAACCTTTTGTCGCTGTTCTGGTAAACGTTCCCCCTCTAAAGGAAGGCCAGTTGGAGAACCACCAATCTCTCAAGAACAAGTGCATCCACTGGCTAAAGTCAAATAAGCCAATTCCGATTGGTGTGGATGGGATCATTCTAAGTGTCCGAAGAGTAGGGTGGGTAGGGCAGGGGAAAAAAACTCAGGAGGGGGATTGCATAATAATAAACTTTCAAGACCCCAGAGTAGTGAGCTCCATCTGTACTCCCATAAAAAACATGGGGGCACCAGGGGTTAAAGTAGTAGACCTATCCTACTTCTATCCTAGGCAAATTGTTAACTTGCCTTGGGAGAGTCCAAGCACCCCTGATTTTTGCCAAAACTGGGAGACACGTTGGGCTGGGGGAAATGGGGGTAGTGGGTTGAACCCTCTGTGGGTGCCAGGGTGCTGCTGACTGGAGGAGGATGACCCCAAGGAATACACGGACGTAGCTGCAGTTAAAGAAACTGTGAATAGAACAGACCCAATGGTAGCATCACCCTCTCGAACTGACTCTCCCTCAATTGTAGGTGCTACTGGGATGGTAGCCTTTATGGACATTCAGCTAGATTATTGTTCTTTTCAAGCACCCTCGGTAAGGGCCACAGGCAGTAGTGTTCTCGCGACCAGTGACACTCGAAGTTTTTAAGGTTTTCAGCTGGAATGTCGCAGGGATTGCAAGAAAGTTGGCTCTCCCTGATTGGAATGCCTGGGTTGATGAGCACTCCTTATGTATCTTCCAAGAGACCTGGAGCTTGGAGCCAGCACACAGGGTGGGATTCTCCTCCTACTCTGTTCCTGCGCTAACCTCGGAAACATGGAGGGGGACGCCCCTCGGGTGGTCTACTCATATGGGTAGCAGCCTCCCTAGACTGCAGAATAGAGGAGGTACAGACAGGTTGTCCGGATATCCAAAATATTATCCTAAGAGACCAAAGGGGTAGATTAGTTCTAAATGTCTACAATGTTTATGCCAGAGGGACTAAGGGCGGGAGGAAGTCACCTGTACTATCTCTCCTTGAGACCCTCCTGAATAAAACTCCATACAAGTCATGCACACTGGTCGCGGGAGACATGAATTGTACGTTCGAGCCCTTGGGCTCGGACGTTGCCCTTGACCAGGATGAGGAGGACATTAGGATAGGGATCCCTGTATTAGAGATCCCACCCATTAGGAGGTGGTCAGAAGTGGCGTTACAGCTATACTCCCTGAGCCTTGAACTAAACCTAAGGGCAGTTAATGGAAGGACAATCTCGGACAGGGGGGGTGCCTATACTTATAATAGACCAGGCCACTTCATCCTATTAGATGTATATCTCTGGAACCATGTGAAGGACATGGTTGTGGACCACAACCCACTTTCCTTAACCATGGACCAGTGGTGGTGCCCTGTAAAAAAGGGTCTTAATAACCCCATATTAGCTCCCCCCGATGAGTCTGTAGTCTCACTCTGTGGAAGACGCATAAAATGGGCTAAACTGGTCCTCTCCGAGGAAAGGGTCGGAGAAATCTCAACCCTCTTAAACAAAGCAGTGACAACTCTGGGGTCCCCTTTAGAAGGGGTGGGCAGGGTGAGTGGACTTTTTGTCTCCCTAGTAGAGGCCTTGACAAACGTGTTTACCATCCCTTCTAATAAGTCAAGAAATAAGCGAAGTAAAAAGCCAGGTGATGGCTGGTACATTCAAACATGCAGGGTACACAAAACAAGGCTTGTCGAGGCAGTGAAGCACAAATCCCACAGCGATATACAGGTAGCAAGGAAGGCCTACAACAGATCCCTTAAAACTGCTAGGATGGAGTGGGAAGAGAAATTTTGGGAAGACCTACTCCATGCTAGCAAAAGTAGGGACTCAAGGGCCTTTTGGAACCTTGTAGGCTCCCGGAATAGGCCCGAAGCAGCTATGAGACCCTGTAATATCCCCCCGCAAAGTTGGGTAAAACACTTTGGGGCTTTATACCTCCCGGCAGATGGGGAACTAAATGTTAGGGTGAATTCCCCACTAGTATCCGAACCTCATGCCTATGATCTCTTTACTCCTTTAGAGATCGAAAAAGTAATAGGGTGGGTAGCCCCCCGCAAGGCAGCTGGTCCAGATGGCCTCCCGGGAGATCTTATGCGGGCACACCCAGTGGAGTGGGGAAGGGTTATCGCAGCTCTCCTTAATGACATCATGATGGGAGGGCCAGTGCCCGATTCCTGGAAGGGGGCGGTAGTGGTCCCGATTTATAAAAAAGGATGTAGAGAAACCCCGGGGAACTACCGCCCAATAAGCCTGATAGACTCCACCCAAAAGATAGCAGGTAAAGCTATACTTGGAAGGATTCTCCACTGGGTGGAGGATAATAACATACTATCAGACTTCCAGGCAGGTTTTCGGGCAGGAATGGGGACAATAGAGCAGGTGTTCAGGTTGGCACTTCTGGGGTGGAAGGTGGTGGAGCTAGGCAAGGGCAGTCTATATCTGGCCTTTATAGACCTGAGGACTGCCTTTGACCTAGTTCCCCGGGAGGAGTTATGGAGGGTGCTTTATGAGCTGGGATTGCCTCCTTACATCTTGTCCCTCCTCATTAGCCTCCACGCCCATACCTTTGCTCAGGTCCGCTGGGGTAAAAACGGAGAGCTAACAGAGAAAATACCAGTGTCTAGGGGTGTGAGGCAGGGATGCATTCTGGCGCCCACCCGTTTCTCATTATATGTGAATGGGGTGGTGGAATATCTCCAACAAGAACCAGCCGACGCCCCCTGTCTCGGAGGAGTGCGGATCCCCACCCTGCTTATTGCGGACGACACGCTCTTGATCTCCAAGACTCCGCAAGGCCTCCAGAAACTGCTAACCCGATTCCAGGATTTCTGTGTTGCAAAGGGACTAGTAATCAACGTGGACAAAACTAAGTACCTAGTCCTAAATCCTCCAAGGAAACTGGGCCGCCCTCCTATTCTTAACTCTGTTGCCTTGGAGAAAGTTTCCGAATTTGACTATCTCGGAATTCGGATTACGGATAGCATGACTTGGTCACCTCACATTGCTAAGATGGTCCTCAACCACAAGAGAGCAGGAGGAGCCCTCCTGAGGGAATTCCGGGCTTCACCTAGGAGGTCGCTTACCCCAGTAATTGATATCTATAAGGCTAAGGTAGTAACATCAGCCTTGTATGGGGCCGAACTGTGGGGACATTGCTGTCTGGACGCCCTGGCAACAGCGGAGAGTAAGCTCCTAAAATCCATAATCGCCATCCCTCTGAGCACCCCAACAGTACCGGTGCTGTTGGATACAGGCTGCAAAAACATCAAAGATCAAGCCCAGCTTCGCCCTCTCCTTCTATGGACACGAATCTGGAGGGGTGAAGAGTTAAAATCGTATGCTGATGGGTTGGCGGAGATAATGAGCTTGGGCGGTTGGGCAAAAATAAGATGGTTGAGAGACACTAAAAAACTTCTGGTGAAAATCGGACTGGGGGACTGTTGGTCATCACGTTCAGCTCCACCAAAAGAGGTCGTGAAGAGACTGTACTGGAATTGGGTTGCGGAACAACTAGTTACAAACCCGGAACATTGCAAGTCCACGGCAGCCTTTTTACTAGTAAAAGACGTTGTAGTTTTTGAGCCTTATCTGGACCTAATTACTCTTCCCTTTGACCGAGCACTGTATTTTAAATTTAGAGTGGGTTCGCTTCCACTTGGGGCCCTGGTATCAAAATGGAAATCAGGTGCTCACACGTCCCCGTATTGTGCATGTTGTCCTAATAGGATAGAGTCCATCACGCACATCCTATTCGAATGCCCGGACTATGTAAACCCCAGGAGCTTTTGGCTTAAACCCCTCTGCCAGAATATGGGTACACGTAGTTACCTAGTAGCCCTGCGTATCCTAATGACGGATACTTCTCCTCCTATTGTATGTGGCATAGCCACATTTTTAAAACAGTTTTGGTTGATTAGTTGCAAGAGACTGTCAATAGCGGTTTAATTCTTTTTTAGCTAATTTATACTGGGCACTTCATGTCCTTTTATCTTTTTAATGTGCATTTAATATTGCCTTCTTAAATGATGTTTTTGTAGATTTGTAAATGGCTGTATTGTGTGTACGCTTATAAGATATCTTGCATATCGAATAAAAGCTTATCAATCGATTTGGTTATTATTACAGTAAATTACAAATCTTTTCCATTTAGCTGCGTAGCATGCTCTAGTAGTTGGGCGTCTTGCTTCCTTGATAATGTTCATACAGTCTGGAGGCAAGTTAAGATATCCGAACTCTAAGACTTCAGGAGCCCGATCGCTAGGTTCATCTGATTGGGATCTGGGTGCCTGATTTCTCCACGGTTCTGCGTTAACAGCTGTGGCGATAGGCGCAGCCTTTAGTGTGGGACTACTGAGAGTTCTAGGAGTGTCGTGTACCATGGCTGTCTTGCCCATGTGGGAGCAACTAGGATCATTGTGAGGGACTGTTGCTTTAGTTTGCGGGCCACTAATGGAATCAGTGGGGTTGGCGGAAAAGCGTACGCAAACCTGCCTGACCAGTTCATCCATATCGCATTGCCCTGTGACAATGGGTGTGGGAACCTGGCTGCAAAGGACTGGCATTTTGAGTTTTCTTTTGTGGCAAGCAGATCTATCTCTGGATTACCCCACTTTTTGAAGAATGGTTGGAGGACTTGAGGGTGAATCTCCCATTTGTGTATTTGTTGGCTGTGTCTGCTTAGTAGATCTGCGATCTGATTGACTATTTCTGGGAGGTGTTCTGCCAGGAGAAAGATGCTTTTTGGAATTGCCCACCTCCATATGCTCTGTGCTAGGTGCGACAGCTGTGGAGAGTGTGTCCCTCCCTGTTTCTGTATGTAGTACATGGCTGTCATTTTGTCCGTCCGGATTAATACAGCCTTGTTGTACAAGTATTTCTAGAAGGCTTTCATCGCTAGAAAAACTGCTAGCAACTCTAAGTGGTTTATGTGCAGTGTCTTCTGCTAGACTGTCCAGTGCCCTTGGACTGTGTATTGAAGTAGGTGGGCTCCCCAACCTGTCAGTGATGCGTCCGCTGTTAGCACTACCTGTGGAACCGGCTCTTGGAACAGTCGCCCCTTGGAAAGGTTTTGTGGGTTCCACCACTGCAGAGAGTTGTGAGTGCGACTGTCTACCAACACTATGTCTTTTAGTTGTCCTTGAGCTTGGTTTCACTGCCGTCCCAGGCATTCTTGCAATGGACGCATTTGAAGTCGGGCATGAGGGACAATGAATATGCAGGAGGCCATCATGCCTATAAGCTGCATGAACACTCGAGCTGGCAAGGAGTGTTGTGGGTGAAATCTTTGAATAAAGACTGTATGTTGGCTATCGTGACTGGATTTCGATATACTTTTGCCACTGAGGTGTCTATTGTTGCTCCCAGATATTTTTGTATGTGTGAGGGCTGCAGATGTGAATTTGTGTAATTTATGGAAAAACCCAGACTGTGCAGCAGCTGAATTGTCTGGGATGTGTGGTTTGCACACTGTGCGTATGAGTTGGCTTTTATGAGCCAATCGTCCAGGTAGGGGAACACATGGATGTGTGTGCCTTCTTAGGTGTGCTGCTACCAATGCTAGGCATTTTGTGAAAACCCTGAGGTATTTCCTGTGAGTTGGATGTATAGGTATGTGAAAGTATGCATCCTTGAGATCTAATGTAGCGAAGAAGTCGCCCTGTTGGAGTAATGGGAGTACTTGTTGAAGAGTGATCATATGGAAATGTTCTGAGAGTATGTATTGGTTCAGAGGTCTGAGGTCCAATATTGGTCTGAGGGACTTGTCCTTTTTGGGAATAAGGATGTATAGGGAGTATACTCCTGTCCCTTGGTGTTGAAAAGGGGCTGGTTCTATGGCCCCTTTTCTAGCATGGATGTTACTTCTTGTTGTAACAGCGTGACGTGTTCCTTGGACATAGGACGGTGTTTGGGTGGTATGTTGGGTGGAGTAGAAGTGAGTTCCAGGCAATAACCATACTGGATAATTTGTCTCACCCACCTGTCTGTGATAATTGCGTTCCAGACTGGTAGGAATTGTGTTACTCTGCTCCGACCGGTGTTGAGTGGTCTGGAGGGAGTGTGAGCAAGTCACTGTTTGGTGGCGGTGGAGGCTTTGGTGTTGTTGCCACCACGTCCTGTGCCCTTGTTATTATTGCCTCTATAACCTCCTCTGTTGGAGCCTTTATTAAAGGTGCTCTGGGTATTACTTTTGAATGTAGAGGAAGTTTGTGATGTGTTGCCTCTATCTGAGCCTCGAAAGGAGGAGCGACGAAAGGAACTTCTGGATTGTTGGAACTGAAGTGCGCCCATTGACTTAGCAGTATCAGTATCCTTTTTCATCTTCTCCAAGATGGTATCTACTGCAGGGCCAAACAGAAAGTCTTGGTAAACTGGCTGGTTGAGGATGGTTGACTGCACCTCATTTTTATATCCGGAAATGCGTAGCCACGCATGCCGGCGTAGTAATTCGCTAGTGTTAATAGACCTAGCTGCTGTGTCAGCTGCGTCAAGTGCGCATTTAATGGAAGCATTTGTTATAAATTTGCCTTCCTGTATTAGGTCATTAGCTTTAGATTTGAATGGTTCTGGGAGGTGTTGTAGTAAACCTTCCAGCTGGTCATAATGTGCTCTATCGTATCGTGCTAATAGAGCCTGTGTGTTTGCAATTCTCCTAGTGTTTGCTGCTTGGGATGCCACTCTTTTGCCTGAGGCTTCTAGTATCTTTGACTCTTTGTCAGTAGGGGGAGCATCTCCTGTTGTTTCTGAATGAGCTCGCTTTCAAGCGTTTGCTACCACTAATGAGTCTAAAGGCAACTGTGATTTAATAGAAGAAGGGTCCGTAGGGGCTGCCTTATACTTTTTCTCAATTCTGGGATTGAGGACACGCGCTATGGCTGGATCTTTAACTGCATCGCTGCTGCGGCGATTTTTGCGCTGTGCGGCTTTTTTCATAATACCGCGTTACATGATGAGCTCAGCTCGTCATCAGCACACGCCACCCGTGGTTGATGACTAGCTGAGCTCGTCGTCAGCAGCGAAGGGGTTAAATATGTCTGGCGCGCGTTTTAGTACCCCTTTTAACATAGGAAGTGTACGTACGCTTTTTTCTGAAGTAGGAAAAGTGTCGAATAGGAAATCCTCTTCTATTGGGTCAGTGTGCATGCCAACATTATGATATTTAGCTGCCCTATCCACTAGTTGGTTAAAGACAATGGTGTCGTCAGTAGGCGACGGGTTTGTAGGATATGTAGAGGTGTCAGGGATGGGTTTTGGATCGTATGTATCATAAGGGTCAATTTGGTCATCCCATGTGTTATCCTGTGCATCCTGATCCTCAGGGTCTACAGAGTTATCTTGAGGATCGTCCCCTATGTTTTCTGTCTCATCATAATGTGAGGGAGAGTAAGGTACATAAGGCATGTCAGGAAAGAAAGGAGGAGGGGTGAAAGGCCTTGAGGGAGATGTTGCAATGCCTTTCTTCTTTGGAGGAACAGGGGAAGAAGTGTCAGTGTCCAAAGGTCTCTTCTGTGGTAAACTGTTACCCGTGCTGTTTTTGGGTTTTGGCTTAGTCACTTGTTTATGAGTCTTTGGCTTGAGGGCCTTCGGCTGTGGAGCTTCTTTTGGCCTGACTGCTGTTTTCGGCTCGGTGACCTTTTTCGGGTCGGCGACTTTCTTTTGTTCAACGCGTTTCGTCTTTATCGTCTTTTTTGGTTCGGCGACCTTCTTTGGTTTGATGACTTTTTTCGGATCGACTGTGCTTTTTTGCTCGATAACCTTTTTCGGATCGACCAGTGTTTTCGGTTCGATACCTTTCTTCAGGTCGACTGGTGTTTTCGGTTCGACCGGTTTTTTGGTCGACTCAGCTGCCTTTTTCGGGTCACCAGGACTTTTAGTGTGACCTGTTTTTGGGAGGTCGACACTTTTTTTCGGCTCAACAGCCTTTTTCGGGTCGACTATTCTCTTGGGATCGACGACCTTTTTTGTTTCCACGATTTTCTTTGGCTCGACAACCTTTTTCGGTTCGGTGGCCTTTTTGGGAAGAGTGTAGCTCGTTCCCGGGGTCTCAGAAGGCTTGGGTTTGGTCTTCGGAGCCGAGCCGGAAGGCGGGGTCTCTGAAGGAGTTTGTCAATCTCGGCTAAGGCCTTTAGGCGATGCTTCGACCGGAGCCTCGTCTTGAGATGGAAGCGGGGTAGGGGGCTTGGTACTCACGGTTTGCCCCAGTGTGATCTGGTCATCGTGTTCGTCATCGAAAATGTTCTCCGGTTCCGGTGCCTGCCGCTGCATCTCTTGTCCAGTGGCCCTTCGGTTCCGGATAGTCTTCTTCGACCGGAACTGAGCACAAGCTGGACAGTCTTCCTTGTTGTGCTCGGGAGAGAGGGAGAGAGGCACTTGTTGCATACTGTATGTTTGTCAGTATGTGGGAACTTGGAGTGACATTGTGGGCACCTTTTAAACGGGGTCCTTTCCATCGGCAGCAGGCCCACGTGGCGTCGAAAAGGCCCAACGGCCCGCATGGACGACCGGATCGAGATGGAAAGTGTTGCCGAGTAAAGGTTTACCGAACGAGAACAATACCGCCGAGGTAGAAGGCCTTTTGGCCTTAGAAAGTTGAAAAGTTTTGGTTCCGAAGTTGAAGTTGAGGAATAGCATCCGAACCCAATGGCGGAAAAAAACAATCTGAAGGTGGAGAAGATGCCCATGCGCACTGTAGTCCAGGGGAGGAGTCACCTATCTCGTGATACTTCGAAGACTCTTCCAGGACAACAAAGTGCAAACATCTGGACCCAACACTAGGCGGCGATCTATGCTAAGATATGAATGTCAGCAGCCCTACGTGCCAAGAACAGATGCATACTGGTAAGTAGCATTTTCCTTTCCTTTCCCCCGCTCCAGGCCTATGTTGCTCTATGAAATCCCAAGAGCAACCAGTGGTAATGCAACCAGATTACAACCAAACAGCTATGCCTTGACACCAGTACCTGCAGAGTATATACGCTGCTTTTGGCTGCGGTTGAGACCCAATGCAATAGACACTTGGTGTCCCTCATGACACTGATAATGATGAGCAAGGAGACCGATGTGCTTATCCCTCATTATGCAGATGTTGCATTGTATTTAAACTTAAAAATATGCCAATGGGCTAAACGCAGGTCCTGAAACAGAGCTAAACTCTCCATTTAGACCACTAACAGAATTAAAAGCTTTGACTGCAGTGCTTGATCGGAGGGCAGATAAAACACTAGAATTGCAGTTGCCTACTATTGAGACAAAGAAAAATGTGTTGACTGAGATTTTTACGGATGCCCTTCTGGCTATATGGTCCTGGCCATGCTTATGCCAGCCAGTCTGTTGACCTGTGGCATAGACCGGCTCCTGGTGATCCAGCCTTCCTACACAAGCATCCTGCCCCGGATAGCCTGTCAGTTTAAGCTTTGACAAGCAAGGTCGATCTGAATTCCTGTTTGACTAATCTTCTGGCTAGGTAATCCAAAAGAGTTGATGCTTTAAAAAAAATATGTTTTCTTCGACAAGTCTACCCCTCAGCTATATCAACTCAGTTTGCCTTTTGGGTAAGTGCACCCACCTGTTTTGGGATATAGTCAGAAACAATGTGATGGCTGTCCTTGTGGACCTCAAGGCCGCCTTAGCCCAAAGGATACTTGATGGTCCGGGTGCAGGCAGTTATGCACTCTGTAGACCGCTTCAGCTGAGCTATTGTCACCAGTCTCATGCTCAGAAGGCACACTAGGATGAGATTAACCAGGTTTTCTGGAGACATGTAAGCGTCCCTAATGGACATGCCCTTCGATGGCTCCAGGCTGCTCGGAGAAAAGACTAATTCGATGCTGGCAAGTTGGGTTTGGTCTTCGGAGCCGAGCCGGAAGGCGGGGTCTCTGAAGGAGTTTGTCAATCTCGGCTAAGGCCTTTAGGCGATGCTTCGACCGAGGCCTCGTCTGAGATGGAAGCAGGGTAGGGGGCTTGGTACTCACGGTTTGCCCCGGGGTGATCTGGTCATCGGAGTCAGACTGGTCTTCTACGGTGACAATTTCGGGGTCGGAGTCCGCAGCTTCTGGGAGGCAGTGTTCGTCATCGAAAATGTTCTCCGGTTCTGGTGCCTGCCGCTGCATCTCTTGTGTAGCGGCCCTTCGGTTCCGGATAGTCTTCTTCGACCGGAACTGAGCACAAGCTGGACAGTCTTCCTCGTTGTGCTCGGGAGAGAGGCACTTGTTGCATACTGTATGTTTGTCAGTATGTGGGAACTTGGAGTGACATTGTGGGCAACTTTTAAACGGGGTCCTTTCCATCGGCAGCAGGCCCACGTGGCTTCGAAAAGGCCCAACGGCCCGCTTCGACGACCGGATCGAGATGGAAAGTGTTGCCGAGTAAAGGTTTACCGAACGAGAACAATACCGTCGAGGTAGAAGGCCTTTTGGCCTTAGAAAGTTGAAAAGTTTTGGTTCCGAAGTTGGAGTTGAGGAATAGCATCCGAACCCAAAGGCGGAAAAAAACAATCTGAAGGTGGAGAAGATGCCCATGCGCACTGCAGTCCACGGGAGGAGTCACCTATCTCGTGATACTTCGAAGACTCTTCTAGGACAACAAAGTGCAAACATCCGGACCCAACACTAGGCGGCGATCTGTGCTAAGATGTGAATTCAGCAGCCCACATGCCTCGAACATGTTACTTACCCAGTAAGCATCTGTTTGTAGTATGTAGTGCTGTAGATTTACATGCTTAGCATACTCCCGCCATCTAGTGTTGGCTCGGATGTGTGCAAGTTTTTCTTTTTTGAAGAAAGTCTTTTGAGTCACAAGGTATAGTGACTTCCCCTCTTGCTGGTAAGGCACATAGTCATTGACTCCATTGTTAGGTTGTTTTCCTACAAGAAGTATGAGGATGGAATGTGACAAATTGTGTAGTATGGTGAGATGACCATGCAAAAGGAATGCAGGACAAGTCATTAAAGTAACTGCAACATACACTGGTGTCCGGGAAGGAGAGTGGGCGCATGTGAATCTAGAGCATTACATGCTACGAACAGATGCTAACTGGGTAAGCAACATTTCCCAGTAGAGGCATGTGTGGTTGTAGATACACATGCTTAGCCTAGACTGTAAAACAATCCTCCTTCATAAGCGGTGGCTAACTTGTGGGGGTTGCAGTTGTTTGAAACAGTGTACGTAGAACCGCTTGGCCCTCATTAGCTTGTTGATGGGCTAGCACATCTACACAGTAATGTTTTGTAAATGTATGCGCTGTACACCATGTAACTGCTTTACATATGCCAGCCACAGGTATATTTCCCAGGAAGGCTGTTGAAGCTCCCTCTTAGAGAGTAGAGTGAGCCCTTAGAGGGATAGGTAGAGGTCTTTTAGTTCTAGCACAGCACTTTTGGATGCATTTGACAATCCAACGTGAAATGCCCGATTCAGAAATGGCCGGTCCTTTGTGTGGTTTTGAAAAGGCAACAAAGAGTTGTTTGTTTCTTTCTAAATGATTTGGTTCTATCAACATAGTACATGAGGGCTTATTTTACATCTAAGGTGTGTAAAGCCCTTTTGGCATCAGAGTCAGGTTGTGGAAAAAACACTCACAATTCGATAGATTGATTTAGGTGGGACTAAGGCACTACATTTGAAAGAAATGTAGGATTGGTATGCATTACTACCCTTTCTTTATGTCATTGGAAGAAGGGTTCTAAAGTTGATGCCTGAAGCTCACTGACAAGTCTGAGTGAAGTGATAGCAACCAAGATTGTTACATTCCAGGATACAAAAACTGCAGGGGGTCGTATGAAGGGCCCATTCACCTTGTTTACAAAATATTGATATTTCACGTGGGAACTGGTGGTACTCTAGGAGTATTGAAGCTTTGGAGACCCTTCAGGAAGGTTTTAATGACTGGAATCCAGAATAGTGAAGCGTGTGGTCTGTTTTGTAGATATGCGACTACTGCCACAAGCTAGACCGGAGGTATGCAAATGAAATAAAAAAAAGACAATGTCTTGAACATTGGCCCCTAGAGGATCAGTGTGTTTGGAATGACAATAGTGGACAAATCTTTTCTACTTTGCAGCATAACAGGCAGAGTAGTGTACCTGCCTGTGTGCTTCTTTGAGAATATCCATACAAGGGTGCAGTATATTTAAATAACCAAACTCTAGAACTTCAGGAGCCAGATCGCAAGGTTGAGGGACCTTCGGTCGGGTGTCTGATTTCTCAATTGTTGTGTGTGAGAAGGTCCTGCTTTTTGTGCCGTACTTTGTGGGGGAACTACGTATAGTTCTAGGAGTGTGGTGAACCATGGGGGTCGTGCCAATATGGGAGCCACCAGGATGAGTGTGAGAGATGTCTACTGAAGTTTGCGAAACATAAACAGAAGCAATGAGAAGTTGGAAAGCGTAAGTAAATATCCCAGACTAACTCATCCATAGTGTGTTGCCCCTGGACTGTGGGAACCTGAAGGCGAAGTTTGGGCATTTAGTGTTTTCTGCGGTGGCAAAAAAAGTCTACATGTGGGTGTCCCCAACACAGGAAGAATGGGAGGATGACTTGCGGGTTTAGCTCCCACTCGTGGACTTGTTGGCGCTTTCTGCTGAGATCTGCAAAGTGGTTGTCCACTCCCAGGAGATACTCTGATAACAGGTGGATGTTGTAACCGAGAGCCCGCCTCCAGATATTTTGGGCTAAATCAGATAGCTGAGTGCCCCCTGCTTTTGCAGATAATGCATGACAGTCATGTTGTCTGTGTTGATCAGAAATACCTTGCCAATTAGGTTGGGAAGAAAGGCTTTAAGCTATAGATGAACAACTAGACACTCCAGGTGAATAAAAGAGATGTGTTTGGCTGATTGTTCAGTGTCCTTGAGCAGTCAGATTTTGTGAATGCACTCCCCAACCCGAGAAGGAAGCGTGCATTGTTATGGTCCTCTGTGGAGCAGGCTCTAGGAAAGGCCGTTCTTTTAGGAGATTGTTGGTATTTCACCACTGCATAGAGTGGCAAGCTTGATGGCCGACCAACACTAGATCTTCTCATTGACCCTCCGCTTGAGTCCACTGATGTGCTAAGCACTCTCGCAAAAGAAGCATGTTGAGTCTGCATGAGGTACTATGGCTGTGCATGAAGCTATGGTGCTAAGGAGACGCATAACTGCCCTAACTGTTACCAGCTGATGAGACTGGAACATAAGCAGATGAAAGTGATTACAAGCACCAAAAGAGTAAAATGTAGATACTGTTCTACCATGGTTCTGAAAATGTATATATGCAAGCATGTAACACAAGGCAGTATTTCGGCATACTCCTACTATGCAAACCCTACTCTCTGTGTACCTAGAATGTGTGTGTGTAGATTTGAAGCCAAGAATCCCCCCCAGGGGACAATTCAACCCCATTACCTGGTGGGAGAGAATGTAGAACCCAGTCTTGGTCACAAACTGGACACCCCTCACAAGATGTCAGATTGCTGCGTGGTAAAGGCTCAGCATGCAGGGACCGTCAGTGTCAACTGAAGGGCCTCCTCTGCCAATCGTTTGGGATGCTCATTATTTATAATAGAGAGCCTCCTTGTGATGTTCATATAGATCAGCAATGTTATGGATATGTAGATAGCCCTGTCGCCCCGTGGATGAAGATAGAACAACATTTGTACACTTGTGTGTAAAAGGGCAGTGTACATGGTGTTCGAGGCATCGTGAGAACGTTATGTGAAGCTAGAAGTGTAAACAGAAGTCATTTCAGAGAAACAAATCCAACACTGTCACACACGCAAATATGTGCGAAAGGTCACAGTAGAAATTTTCCTGTGCAAAATTAGAACAATGTAAGAAAATGTACAGCTTGGTTGCTTGGGCCTAACCCAGGCCCATAACAATATGGGTTCAGAAAAGGGGGTGGTGATGAACGGAGTGTCTGAATTAAGCAGACCACTCTTACCCAGTCCAAAGATCAGGGCTTGATCCATCCCCGTTATTTATCTCACTGCACCATCCCAGCTCAGAACCTGGCTATATGCAAATCAGTCTGTCCCTGGCCCAGTGCATCATGGGAACAGGGCAGACTAAACTACCAAGCCAATTCTTCACCAGAAAGGAGACAAGCTACCGGGGACCGGTTTCTGGCATTTCAGCCTTCTTCGGCCCGGCTTGCTTGAATCCTGATGGTGCAGTGAGAAAGGGAGTGGATCAAGCCCTGGTCTTTGGACTGGGTAAGAGTGGTCTGCTTAATTCAGACACTCTGTTCATCACCACCCCCTTTTTTAAATCATAACAATATGGGTGACATTGGGTAAGCTATTCCCAGTTGTGAGCTGAGGATGTCTCTAGGTAAGGCTGTATTTGAAGGGGTTGGAGGTGGGATGTGACTGCATTGATGGTAAAACCTAGTAAATGAAGTAGGTTTATGGTGGCTTGGATGTGTTTCGCTCTTGATGATACAATTGTCTAAATGTGGCAAAACATCTATTTTTTGCCTGAATAGGTGAGCAGCTACTACTGCTAGACATTTGGTGAAAACCCTGGAGGCCGTGGTGACTCGCAGGGGAGCTCTTTGAATTGGCAGTGTTGCCCGTTCATTAGGAACAGTTAGGGGGCAGTTAGTGAAGGTTTGGTGGTGGAGGGTTTGGTGAAACCGCCCTTGCCTCTGTCCCTGGAATTATTGCCCCTGTAAGAGCCCTTGTAGTATCCCCTTGGGGATGATGCCTGGGCTCGCTGGTAGGAGGTGTGGGTCTCAGGGGAGATGGTTTTGGATCCTCCACAATGAGAGGAGCAGTGAAAGGAGCCATGTTGTGATGGTGTTTGCAACTCCCCTATAGCTTTGGCTGTCTCATTAACCTTTTGAATTTTTCCTACAAGGGAGTCCACTTGAGGACTAAAAAGGTGTTCCCTGTCGAAGGGAAGAGACAACAGGTTTTGTTGAACCTCAAGTTTAAAACCTGAATCTGGAGCCAGGCAGATCTATGAAGGAGGATACTTTAATGTATGCCTCTATCTGTGGTGTCGGCTACATTAAGGGCACAGGCAACTGTGGTGTTTAAAATTAACTTTCCCTCAGAGGCAATTTGGTTGCCTGCTTCTTGTGTTTATCAGGGAAATATAGGAGGATGTCCTCCATTTCATCTCAGTGGGCCCTGTCATAGTGGGATAAGTGGTCAAAGGAGTTAGCAATTCTCCAATGATTAGCGGACTGGGCAGCCACCCTCTTACCTGCGGCATTTATCTTTTTACTCTCTTTATCTGGTGGTGGCGCCTCACCAGATGTTTGAGAGTTAGCCCGCTTACGTGCTATGACAAACTCAAATGAGTCAGGTGGGAGCTGCCGCTTTGTGTATGTGGGGTCGCTGTGGGACTGCTTATATTTATTGTCAACCCTGGGTGTGATGACTCGTGACCTAACAGGGTCGTTAAATATATAAGGAGTGTGTTGTTGCCTGTCTTTAATCATTGGCAAAAATTGTGCCGATGCGGAGTAGAGGAGAGGGTTTCAAATAAAAAGTCATCCTCTAAAGGCTCAGTATGTAGTGGAATCTTGTGGAAGACAGCAGCTCTGCTTATCAGGTCATGATAGGTGGTAGTGTCGTCTGGGGAGAGGGTTCAGCGAGATACAGATCTGGCTCTGTATCTGCAGATGACTCTGCATCGTATGAGTTCTACAAGTCATGCTGCAGAGAGACAGAAAATTAATCTCCATCTCCTGCCTCCCCTGTATAGGAGTGAATGGAACCCTCTGGCGAGTCTGTTGTGAGTTGAACAGGCAAAGACGGCAGTGAAGTGTGGTGCGCAGCAGGCGCTGGTGGGGGGCTGATGCGTGCTGGACTTTAGGCCTTCTCTGCCTTTTTCCTGTGTTTTGCTGGAATTGGGACATCCAGAGCTATTTCAAATGATAATTGTCTTTTAGCTGGCTGTGCCCCTGAGTGAGGAGGTCTTGCAATGATATGACCAGTGTCCGGATGTATCATTACATGCTTTTGTTGAGAGTAAAACTCTTCTTGAAGCATTTGGGGCACTGGTTCCACAGACTCTGAAGAATGTGCATGTTTGCTGAAGGTGAACTATTTCGACACAAATGTCCAAGTCTTCAATGCCAGTATCTTCAGAACTGAGGCTTTGGCGTCCGAATCTGGTGTTTTCGGAACTGAAGGGGAGCGGTGTTTCGACAGCAAACGTTTTGGCTCCAAAGGTTGGCTCAACTTCGATGGAGAAGGCATCTGTTCGGAAGCATGTGGACTGTACTGTTTTTTTGGCGCCGAGGCCAGGCGTGTTCAAAGCACTCGGTCGATACCAACCATTACCCTAAGGTAGTGGTACCCCAACAACAGTCTTTAGCCAATCAGGTGGAGGTGGAGGAAGCAAAGTACTCACGAGCTGCCCTGAAGTGATATTCTACATCTCCATCTAGGAACCGGAGCGGTTATCGAGACAGATTGTGCCATTATCAGCAGCTGAAGGGTGGACTTTTATGTCCTCTTGAGGATCTTTGGAACAGAAGTGATTTGATCTATCTTTGGCGCTGAGGGGGAACATCCCAAGGCATCGAACTCGAAGGTCACGCAGTGTCTTCTTCGATCTAAAACACCTGCAGGCCTCATAGGTTTCTTCATTGCGTTCAGGAGAAGAGGCAAAAGTAACACACCTGATGGAGATCGGTGCATGGGAACTTGGCGTGGCAATGTGGACAGAAGTGGAAAGGCATCCGTTCCATCACTGGGTGAACATGGCGTGGCGGGAACGTCTAAGATGAAGATCAAATGGCAGGCCCAACGGGGACTGCCCCGACGAGGCTGACCGAATATGCTACTTACCAGTATGCATCTGTTCTTGGCATGTAGGGCTGCTGACATTCATATCTTGTGCATAGATCGCCGCCTAGTGTTGGGTCCGGATGATCGCACATTGTTGTCCAGGAAGAGTCTTCGAAGTATCACGAGATAGGTGGCTCCTCCCCTGGACTTCAGTGCGCATGGGCATCGACTCCATCCCCAGATTGTTTTTTAGCCATTGTGGCAAAGATGGACTGAAACTATGTGAATGATGACCATGCTAGAAGTATGTGTGAAAAACTGCAGCCGCTACAGGCGCCGGGGAGGAGGGCGGGCGATATGAGTGTCAGCAGCCCTACATGCCAAGAACAGATGCATACTGGTAAGTAGCATAATCGGTTCGAGGCATGTGGGCTGCTGAATTCATATCTTGTGCATAGAATACATAGCAGTCCCTCCATTAACAGCGGCCGCCTGTGCCAGCTGCAGCAGTTTGGAAAAGTGTTTTTAGAACAGCCTGCCCTACAGCTGCCTGCTGTTTGGAGTGCACATCAACACAGTAGTGTTTTGTAAACGTGGTTGTGGTAGACCATGTGGCTGCTCAACATATCTCTCCTGATTTGCAGGGCCCCAGGTCGACTATGTCAAAAACCAGCTAAAACACAGGGCAAAAAGTTGAGGGCAACCATAGTCAGGAGGTACCTTCCTACACCTACTACCAGAGCTTGTTAAGCAGCAAAGTGGAAGCGTTTCGTCATTTACTGTAATAACAATGACATAAACCCACTAGATGCTTCAACGCAAAATATCATTTGCTATCTTTTGCACCTACATCGTTGCAATTTAGCCTATTCATCTATAAAAATACTTAGCTGCCATCGCAGCTTATCTACAGAACAGACAGCATATTTCGCTATTTAGAGTACCTGCAATTAAGGCATTCATGGAGGGACTCAAAAGAGTAATGCCCCCAAAACACCCACCTTCACCTGTCTGGAACTCTCAGACTCAAATCCATCTGGCATCCGACCCTAACAACCTTGACTCCACAGCGCCTCCTACAACTAACACACACTTCCCCCATCCCACCAGCACTCTACTCCATCCCCCACCCTCTCCTGTCACCTCTCACCCCTCAACTACAGGCGTAGATCACTCCTCTTCTTACATCCTCCCCACCCACACCCCCTCTACACCCCAACACAACACTCCCCTCGCACTTTCAACTAGATGCTCAGAACTCCCCACCCCCCTTAACTGCACTCCCCCTCGCCACAACAGGTCCACCTCCCCCCCCCCACCCCCCATTCCCAGTCCCCACTTCCTCACCTGCATCCTGGACACCCCTAGCCCTCATTCATCCCTCAACTTATCCCCCCCCACTCTCAGCCCTCACTATCTCACCTGCACCCCTGCAACACCCAGCCTACACTCATCCGTTGTAGTCTCTCCCCCCTCCTACCACTTACTCCCTGCCCAATAACACCAACCCCCTTACTAATCCTCTCACATCACTCCCCTCCATCTCTCCTACCCTTTCTACCACAAACACCCTCACCTATACCACTAACCTCCCCCCTAACACTAACTCAACGTCACCTTTCCCCCCCAACCTCCCTATACTCCAGAATAACAACGCACCCATTAATACCATCAACCCCTGCAATAACACCACTCCCCTCCCCCTCCACTACAGTAAACCAGTCTCTTATTCACCTACAGTGCCCATCCCCAACTCCTTTCCCAATGCCACACTGGACATGATTATGTCCACTCTCCTCCAAGTCAAAGAAGATCTACACACCCTCAAAGAGCTACTCCTCACACAATCCAGACACCCCTTACCCATCACCACTCTCCCTCCTAACAAATCCCCCACCCTTCTCACTCACCCTCACACACAAAACTCCCCACACTGGACATCTATCCCCGCTCGTAATCCTACCAACCGTGCCCGACGCACCATCAACCCACTCTCGGACCACGACATACGCACCCTCCTCCGCGCATATGACCCAGTTCCCCAAAAACACTTAGCCCCCACACACCTTTCCACCCCCACGATTCGCTCTAATCCCCGTAGGCACTCCACACAAAACAGAGGCTCCGTCCCTAATAACCTTAATGTCCCCCTCACTCTAGAACCCTCCACCACGCTCTACACCCTCAGACTTAAATGCATACTCCTCAACTGCAGATCGGCCCCTAGACACTCCTCCGACCTCATCAAGACACTGGACCTTGATCTAACCATTTTAACTGAAACTTGGTTAACCGAATCTTCTACACCCATCATGGATATTCTAATTCCACCCAACTACCTCATCATTAGACTTGGCAGGTCCAGCAAGACTGGCGGTGGAATCGCATTTATTTACAGGAGCAACCTCACAATTACCAAAATCACCTCCCCCCCCCACTTACCTCCTGCGAATACTTTTGCCTCAATGTCATCAGCGAGATAAAACCTGTATGCTCACTACACGTCATCTACCACCCACCTAGAGACAACCTCATCTTCACCCAACAACTCATGGACACAATATCAAACTTTTCTGGACGGCAAAACTCAAATTTTCCTTGGTGACTTCAATCTCCATTGGAACGATCACAATGACGCAGTGGTAAATAGTCTCAAAAACTACCTCAATGCTCTTGACCTCACCCAAATCTGCAACAGCCCGACCCACGATAAAGGCTCTATCCTCGACCTTATCATCTCCAAAGAGAACTCTACCCAGCTTGAGTCAATCCAACCCTGTGACTGGTCAGACCACCACATCATCACATTCTTCATCAATGAAAAGTTAAACTTAACCCGGTTCAAGCTACTAATACCAAGGTCTGGAAAAGGGACCTGAAGAAACTCAACCCAAATTCCTTACCTTCCCACAGCTGCAATCTCCTCCTTTCCCCTACCGGCGCTCTTGACGTTCAATCTTTGACCGACCACTACCTCAACTATATGACCTCAATAATTAATGAGGCCGCCCCCTTGCAATTGAAAAAAGTCTCCACAAAGAACTCCAAGCCATGGTACGATGGTAGACTCAACGAAGACAGACGAGCCATGCGAATGGCAGAGCGCACCTGGAGAGCAGTCCCTTCGGCATTGCACCTTAAAACTCTGAAGAAAAAGAGAAACGCCTACTTCAGGAAAATTAAGCGCACCAAATCAGATTTCTTCAGCCTTCAGCTCAATAAAGCAAAAAACCGGCCAAGAAAATTTTTTGAACTAATCAAAATACAATCCAAGGAACATCCCCAACTTACACTTAGCACAATAGGCGATCTACCATCATGTGAAGACGTCTCTGCTTTCTTCAAACTAAAGACTGATAACATAAGGAGTGATCTTCACAATGACGTAATCCTTTACTCCAACCCCCACAGCATAACACCCAATGAACCAAAAAACAATGCTGCTTGGTCATCCTTTGACACCTACTCAGAAGAAACAATTCTAAAACTGCTCAGCACATTGAAACCCTCTAATCATCTTACAGACCCTCTTCCTGCCAACGCTGTAAAAGACTTCATCCCACTACTCCTCCCACTCTGGACCAAAATTATCAACAGTTCACTTCAACAAGGACTCATCCCCGACTCACTCAAAATTGGACAAGTTACACCTATACTCAAGAAACCAACAGCGGACCCTACTGACCTAAACAATTACCGTCCTATTACCAATATTCCCACACTTTCAAAACTTTTGGAAAAATGCTTACAACTCCAATTAACAAATCACATTGATCAGTTTGACCTCCTCAACCCTCGTCAATCAGGTTTCCGAGGAGGGCACAGTACTGAAACTGCTATGACACACATAATTGATGACGCACTCCAAATCCTAGATCAAAACGATACCTGCCTTCTCATCCTTCTTGATCTCTCCTCAGCATTTGACACTGTCAAACACGAGAAATTACTCGAGCTGTTAAACACCAGAATGGGCCTATCAGGGACTGTTCTCAAATGGTTCACCTCCTTTCTGCATAACAGTACTCAGAAATTCAAGAGCAACAACTTGTTGTCCCCACCAGTGCCTGTAACTTTAGGATCTTCTTTATCCCCTACATTGTTCAATCTGGTCATGGAACCTCTCACCACCTTGTTACAAGCTTCTAATGTGCACTTTCACATGTACTCCGACGACACCCAACTTTATCTCAAATTACAATCCCCCAAAGACATCAAACTTCTTAACTCAACGCTCAAACACCCAATCATGGCTTGCCGATAATCACCTCAAACTCAATGCTCTAAAAACTGAGTTCCTTCTGATCTCACCTCCCGCGAAAATCTCCTCCACCCAAACCTGGCTTAAACACCTATCTGCACTCAATGTCCAACCTACCATCGTGGACTCAGCAAAATCCTTAGGCATTACACTTGACACCAATCTCAACATGCAGCAGCATATCAGCAAAGCAACTAAGGGAGCTAATTTCCAAATTTATACCCTGAGGAAACTTAAACCCTTCCTCCCAGCCAAAGACTTCCAAACTGCTGTACAAGCCCTAGTAATTCCTCGCTTAGACTACGGTAGCGTCGCCCTTTGCGGACTCCCTCTTTCTACAACTGCACCCATGAGAGCCTCTTTGAACGCTGCAGCGAGACTAATCACTGGATCAAAAAAACACTTGCATATTTCCCCTAACTTAAAATCCCTGAACTGGCTGCCTTTTGAAGCCAGAATACATCTGAAATTTGCCTGCATGACGCACAGAGCTGTACACCACAACTCACCCGGCTACCTCACTCAGAAACTGACACTATCTGGTGGCTCAAGAACCACTAGAAGTACAAATAATCTTCTTCTGAAACCTCGTAGATTCCGGAAGGAAAAAACATATAAACGCTCCTTTTCAGGAATGGCACCCAGGATCTGGAACTCACTCCCTCCTGAAACCAGACTTATCTCCTCCTCTTCATTCTTTGAAAAAGAAGTAAAAGCTATCCTCATGACTAGATTCACCTGAACTTTTACTCTTGATCTATTTGAAGATATACACCTATCTGCACTATTGTTTGTTCGATTGTCGATTTGTATCATTGGTTTTAGTCAATTACTATGCTACCCCATGTACCCACCCTATTTTGCTTTTAATTTTTTACCTACAAGTATTCTATGCTCAAAAGTCTGTTAATCTCTCCCATGTTTCTTGTTCCCTACCTCCTGTATTTGTAAAGCGCTCTGATATCTGCAAAGATCTTGTTCGCGCTATATAAAACTTTCAAAATAAAACTTTCAAAATTCTAAAGGAATATTTCCAAGGAAAGCCATGGAGGCCCCCAGCTTCCGGGTGGAGTGGGCCCTCGGTGGAATGGTGAGAGTGCGCTTGGCTTTCTGATAGCAGATCTGAATACATTTAACGATCCACCTGGCTATACCAGCCTTGGAAATTGGGTTGCCTTTGTGTTGTGGCGAAAAGGAAACAAATAGTTGTTTAGTCTTCCGAAAATCTTTGGTTCTATCAATGTAGTACATTAAGGCCCTTTTGACGTCAAGTGTGTGGAGCATTCTCTCCGCAACTGACTCCGGATTTTGGAAGAACACAGGTAGTTCTATAGTCTGGTTGATATGGAACTAAGAAACCACCTTAGGAAGGAACTTGGGGTTAGTGCGAAGCACAACCCTGTTGGAATGAATTTGAATAAATGGCTCTTGGATAGTTAGTGCCTGGAGTTCACTAACTCGTCGTAGCGATGTAATCGCTATAAGGAAAGCCACTTTCCATGTTAAGAACTGAATCTCACATGAGTGCAGTGGTTCGAAAGGGGGACCCATCAGCCTGGTGAGGACCACATTTAGGTTCCACTCGGGAGCTGGTGGGATCCGCGGTGGAAGGACTCGTTTGAGTCCTTCCAGAAAGGCTTTAATGGCCGGCACTCTGAAAAGTGAGAGGTGCTGTCTGTTTTTGAGATAGGCAGCCATTGCGGATAGGTGTATCCGAATGGAAGCATACGCCAGATTACATTTGTACAGATGTAAGAGATAACAAATGATGTTCTGAATAGATGCATTTAGCGGGTCTATGTTGTGGTCTGCACAAAAAATGACAAACCGCTTCCATTTCGCCGCATAGCATGCTCTGGTGGTGGGCTTCCTTGCCTCCCTGATTATGTCCATACAGTCAGGAGGTAAGTTGAGGTAGCCAAACTCTATGACCTCAGGAGCCAGATCGCCAGGTTGAGCTGTTGCGGATCTGGATGCTGAATGTCGCCATGGCTCTGCGTCAAAAGCTTGGGTGTGAGGCGCAGCCTTTGATGCGGTACCACGGACAGTTCTAGAAACGTGGTGTACCATCGTTGGCGAGCCCACGTTGGAGCAATCAGGATGAGAGTCATTGAGTGCTGCCTGAGCTTGCGTGCCACCAGCGGTATTAGAGGTGCTGGGGGAAAAGCGTACGCAAATTTGCCTGACCAGTTCATCCATATCGCATTGCCCTGCGACTGTGGGTGTGGGAACCTGGCGGCAAAGCTTGGGCATTTGGCGTTTTCCTTTGTGGCGAACAGGTCTATCTCTGGATGACCCCACCTTAGGAAGTACGGGTGGAGTACTGATGGATGTATCTCCCACTCGTGCATTTGGTGGCTGTACCTGCTGAGCAGGTCCGCCATCTGATTGTCCTTGCCCGGGAGGTGTTCCGCCATGAGGAAGATGTTCCTCTGAATGGCCCACTTCCACATGCTCTGAGCCAGATGAAACAACTGTGGAGAGTGTACCTCCCTGTTTCTGGATGTAGTACATGGCCGTCATGTTGTCCGTCCGGATCAACACGACCTTGTTGTACAGATGTACCTTGAATGCTTTCATTGCCAGGAAGATAGCCATCAGTTCTAGAACGTTGATGTGCATCTTCCTTTGCTGTGGTGTCCATAGTCCCTGCACAGTGTAATGGAGTACATGAGCCCCCCAACCCTGGAGAGAAGCGTCCGTCGTCAGAATGATCTGTGGCACAGGCTCCTGGAACGGTCGTCCCTTGCAAAGGTTTTGTGGCTTCCACCAATGCAGAGAGTTGTATGCACGACCGGTTACCAACACTAGGTCTTTCAACTGTCCGTGAGCCTGAGTCCACTGATGTGCTAAGCACTCCTGAAGCGGACGCATGTGTAGTCTCGCGTGCGGGACTATGGAGATGCAGGAGGCCATCATACCTATCAACTGCATGAACACTCGAGCTGGAAGCGAGTGTTGAGGTCTGAATTTCTGTATCAGCGATTGAATGCTGCTGACCCTCACTGAATTTGGCTGTGCTGTGGCTGCCAGAGTGTTTATGGTCGCACCCAGATACTGCCGTATGTGGGCGGGTTGCAGGTGGGACTTTGGGTAATTCAGTGAGAATCCCAGATCGTGAAGAAGGTGAATGGTGTAGGACATGTGGGCGGCACACTGCTGGGCTGACTTTGCCTGGATTAGCCAGTCGTCCAGATAAGGGTAGACGTGAATGTTTTGTCTCCGTAGGTGCGCCGACACCGTCGCCAGGCACTTTGTAAACACCCTGGGTGCCGTGGTGACTCCGAAAGGTAGAACCTTGAACTGGTAATGCTTGTTTTGGATGGTGAACCGGAGGTATTTTTTGTGTGACGGGTGCAGCGGAATGTGAAAATACGCATCCTTCAGATCTAACGTTGCTAGAAAATCCCCCTGACTGAGCAACGGTAGGACTTGTTGCAGCATTAGCATGTGAAAGTGCTCCGACAGAATGTACTGATTGAGGGGTCTGAGGTCCAGTATGGGTCTGAGGGACCCGTCCTTTTTTGGTATCAAGAAGTACAGTAAGTAAACTCCTGTGCCTCTTTCGTCCACAGGCACGAGCTCGATTGCCCCTTTTTGCAGCATGACGAGTACCTCCTGCTGCAATAAGTGCAAATGGTCGGCGGACATAGGACGGTGTCTTGGGGGTATGTTGGGTGGAGTGGATGTTAACTCCAGACAATAACCGTACTGGATAAGCTGTATGACCCACCTGTCTGTGGTGATGGACTTCCAGACTGGCAGGAACTGTTGAAGTCTCCCCCCGACAGGTGTTGCGTGGTCGGGGGGCAGTGACAAGGCGTCACTGTTTGGCAGTGGCGGAGGATCTGGAGTTGTTGCTTCCACGACCTCTGCCTTTGGCGCTGTTTCCACGATATCCACCCCAACTTTGCTTGGTGTAAGTGTTCTGCGTGCCGCCTTTATAGTACTGTGTTGTTTGGGAGAGCTGGCCTCTGGAAACACCTCTATTGCTTGAGCGACGAAAAGAACCACCCCGGAACTGCTGGGACTGCAGGGCCCCCATGGACTTAGCAGTGTCAGTGTCTTTTTTGATTTTTTCCAAGGTGGTGTCCACCTCTGGGCCAAATAGATGATCAGGGTTTACCGTCTGATTGAGAATGGTGGTTTGTATTTCTGGCTTGAACCCGGAGATTCTGAGCCAGGCATGTCGTCTCAGCATAACACTAGTGTTAACTGCTCTGGCCGCAGTGTCTGCTACGTCCAGTGCGCATTTGATATGAGCTTCCCTTCTTGGATGAGCATCTCAGCTGCCTCTTTATATTGATCTGGGAGGTGCTGTAACAGGGTCTCAAGTGTGTCGTAGTGTGCCCTGTCATACCTGGCTAGAAGAGCCTGAGTGTTTGAAATGTGCCAAATATTGGCCGCTTGAGCTGCCACCCTTTTCCCCGATGCCTCAAACACCTTAGATTCTTTATCTGGGGGAGGAGCATCACCAGTCGTTTGTGAATTAGCCCTCTTCCGAGCATTGGAAACAACAAGAGAGTCCAACGGCAACTGTCCCTTGATGTAAGTAGGGTCACTAGGTGCCGGTTTATATTTTTTCTCAATCCTAGGTTTTATTATCCTGGTTCTTGTAGGCTCTTTAAAGATTTCCCCAACATGCTTCAAGACACCCTTCAACATAGGCAGAGTCTTGACAGTCCTCTCTGAGACGGAAAAGGTGTCAAAAAGAAAGTCTACTTCAATGGGGCCAGCATGGAGCTGGACGTCATGATTTTTAGCTGCCCTTTCAATGAGGGCATCAAATGCAGCCGAATCCTCAGTGGGTCATGTCTTTACCGCATACATTTGAGTGTCTGGGGTAGAGTGAGGGTCACCTGGGTCAGCAGCAGCTGCCCAAGGTTCATTGTTATCATCTGTATCAGTGTAGACAGGATAGCTGTATTCATCATCATCATCACCTTCCCCAATGTCCACATCCGAATAAGTGGGTGAGACATCCTGGCCATGCGGAGACACCGGTTCCACAAGAACGGGCGTCGAAGTAAAGTCCCTTTTCTTCTTCAGTGGAATTTTGTAGGACTCCATTGACTGTTCCGGGGCGATTTTCCGCTTATAAATGGAAAGTCTGCCTGTTTCAGCATTGATAAAGTGTTCCTGTTGCTCTTCCAACGAGGATTGTCGATGCTTTATGGCGGGGACCGCTGTTGCGGCCTTCGGCACCGAAGACGCCTTCTTGGGCACGTTGGTGGTTATCTTAGGGGCGAAAGCCTTCGGCGCCACTTTCCGCGGTAGCGTGAAGTGGATGGGCGTCAACGTTTTCTGAGGTTTGTCGGCAGGCTTCGAAGGTGGAGGATCTTTAGGCCCGACACCTGAGGCCTTGTCCCTGATGCGTTTCAGGGAGTCTGACACCTGCTTTGTGAAGAAGGCGGACGGTTGCGTCGACTCGACGGATTCCTGTGGGGCACCCCCAGACGTGGACTCGTGGGCTTGTACACTCTTGGCCTTGTCCTGTCGACGCGGAGGTTCGAGAACCTTGGGATCACTGAGTCCTTTGTCGGTGTTGACTGTCTTCGGTGCCAATTTGTTACGGTCGACTGCCTTGACCTTTGCCTTGGGCACGGTAGACTTCGTCTTGACGCCCTTGAGCTGTTTCTTCGGGTCGATAACGGCCTTGTGCTTTGTCGCTGCCGACAGATCCGAGGACTTAGAGCCGACCAAAGCAATATGCACTTTTGGTTTCGATGTAGGCACCAGTGCTTTCACTTGCGTCGAGACCGGAGCTTTCACTTTCGGTTTCGATTTTGCAGGTTGCGGCTCCATAGTAATGTCCGAAGCCGAGCCCGAAGGCGGGGCCGTAGAACTTATTGGAAGATCTTGGGTAAGGCCTGCTGGCGATCCCTCGACCTGAGCCTTAGGAAGCGTTTCGGCCCCAATGTCAGAGAGAGTTAGCTCCTCGCTCGAGCTATCTTCCATGGCCCCAAAGGCCCCGTCGTCGTCTCCTACCTCGTCGACAACTTCTTCCTCTTCGAGTATTTCAACAACCTCGTCGTAGTTGGAGTCAACCTCCGACGCGGATTAGATAGGTTCTCACGAACTTCCCGGTCAGCTCCTTCATCATCCCCGGCATCGAATATGTCCACAGGCACCGGTGCCGTCTGCTGGGCCTCCTGGCGCGCAGCGCGTCGATGCTTAAGCATCTTCTTGGATCAAAAACGGGAACAAGCCATGCAGCTGGCTTCATCATGATCCGGCGACAGACACTTGTTGCACACCGGATGGACGTCGGTGTGGGGATACTTTGAGTTGCACACGTGACATCTCTTGAACGGGCTCCGTTCCATGATAGTTCGTCGATAAGGCCTCTGGCGTCGACCGGGCCTTCAGCGTCGAGAAGCACGCGCTCTCTGGAAATCCGGCTCCGAAGGGAGCTGGAAGTAATCGGCACCGAACGCTAGACTATACCGACGAAAAACTAAAGGCCTTTTGGCCTTAAGAAACTTTTTATATCGATTCCGACAGAGTGAACCAATATACATCCGAACCCAATGGCGGAAAAAAAACAATCTGGGGATGGAGTCGATGCCCATGCGCACTGTAGTCCAGGGGAGGAGCCACCTATCTCGTGATACTTCGAAGACTCTTCCAGGACAACAATGTGCGATCATCCGGACCCAACACTAGGCGGCGATCTAAGCACAAGATATGAATTCAGCAGCCCACATGCCTCGAACGTCTATGCACTGACTAGGTAGACAGAGAACCGTTGAAACTGAAAACAATACAGACAGTAGAATTTGGAAAGAGTAAAAAACGATGATGTCAAACCGGAGCAGAAGGGCATACGTCCGAACCTGACGGCGGGAGAAAACAATCTAACAATGGAGTTGATGACCATGCGTGTTACCAGCAATGGGAGGAGTCACTATACCTCCAGACTCGAAAGACTTTCTTCGAAGAAAACCAACTTGTACATATCCAAGCCCAACACTAGATGGTGGGATTATGCTAAGCATGTGCATCTAGACCCAGACATGCCTCAAACTGCCAGTTCGGAGTCAGAGAATATTGTCAGATCATGGATTGGCGCTAATGCAATCCGTATGGAAGGAACCAGCATGAACATTGGTGCTGGAGTAAAATTAAGCACCAGAGTCAATACAGACCACTTTAGTAGGTCCCCAGGGAGTAGACTGCATCAGCGGGTGAACCTACCAGTGGAAGTTGCTGCTCTGTGGGCCGGGAAGTCCACAAGAGGGGGCTAAAATCACAACAAAAATCTTCAGCATGGCCTCTCTGAAGACCTCGATTCACTGTGGGGTTGAAGACAAGGAATTCAAGTGCGCAGGGATCAATTGAGGGATTGGTTTGGATTCAGGAGACATCGGAGGAATGCAATTTTTATCTTGATGCCCTCATGCCTTCTAGCTATACCTCCATTGGCAGGATGATGTTGTATCCCACTTGCCAATCTTATGCTTATGTCTAGGCTTACCAGGAGGCTTTGAGCAGGAAATAGACATTTTGTGGAAGCAGTCTTGGGACTGCGACAGCGGTTGTGCCCTGGACTTGAAGAAGGACATATGTTTCAACAACAAATTCCTCTTATGTTCGGCAACGCAGTTTAGCCTCCCTGTCCAGAATAGCCTTCGGGTGCATAAGTGCACACTTTTTGGACAATTTACAGATTTGCAGCTAGAGCCTAAGCGCCACAGATAGTTAGTGCAGGTTCGAGACTCATGTTCCTGCTGTCTTGGCATGACTTAAATCCTGTCATTTTCTGTGGGACACTGTTCTCTTGTACCCTAAGAAAGTTTTTGGGAGGAGTTGTAAGATCTCCAGATCCACCTCGAAGGATGCTGGAAAAAAGGAATTGACATCACTGAGCCGGATCGTGCTTATGGGTAGGTACGGAATCATGGGAGAGCCACACTACCACCTATGTGCAAGCAGGAGGATTACCAGAATTATTCAGTATATCCAGTCTACCACCTCGTGATATTCTAAAAGTGAGGAATCTGTGGTAAGATGTATCCATCAGAATGTATTTTATATTTATAATCTGGACTACATATTAATGGATACACATTTTTTTTTAGAATGGTTTGTGATAGTAGTTCAGGATGACAGTGTTTGACATCAGGTCAAATACTTTTCTGAAGCGGTCTCCGATTTTTTGTTATATGAATTATATTAACAGCTCATCAAATATATTTCTTTTAGATGTCATGTTTAGTTACTTCTGTACTGAGCTGCTGTAGGAAAGATACAACTGTATAAAGTATTGGTAATATCACACTGAGAAAATAGGTTCTATCAGACTGGCGTTTATTCATACATTAATGAATGATCAGAGTGATTTTCTCATAATGTCAAGGGTAAGGAGGCACGGATATCTGCCAGTTTAGCAGGTGTTGCACACTTACCCTTTACGTGAATCCTAGGCAGTATATTCTGGAATGGTGCAGCGTGCAGCAGATCACATACTTCTTCCAATGACTGCAAGAGAAAGACTGAGGTAGTTATACTGGGGTTCACTCAAATACACATTTGTAAGCAGCACACAAACTAGGCAATGTTCTCTAGACATTGGCTGTACATGAGATTTATGTTTTTGTCCCCAAAGAGTACAAAGCCAAAAAAAACAATTATGTTTCTACAGAATTAATGTAGTCCTTGGAATGGCAGTTACTACCAACCTGAGATAAGGATTGAGGAAGTGGACATTGCAGAAGCTTCTGTGCAGTCTTGTGATACATAGAAAAGTACAACTAACGACTGGATGTGTAGCAGGGTTTCCGTTCTCCCACAGAACTGTGCATAGAGATCTAGAACCTCAGTGAGTTAGGATGATCCAAAACTCATCTCAGTGTCAGAAATCTCCTTACCTAGCTAGCTACAGTGTCTCATGTGGCAGAGGAGCTCTGATGCTTGCCAACGTCGTTTTTTGGGTTTGTCTGAAGGGTTTACACACGTCAGGCCAGATCCCAGGTTTGAAACAGATCACACTGTTACTACTTATTCAGTAGGAAAATTGTGTCAGAACTGGTTACAACATTCCACTTTGGCTGCAGTTAAACTGCATCTGTCCCAGTTGAATGAAAATATAGACCTAAATGATTTTATAAAAGGCCCAGCTAGGGGTAGATCTAAACGCTTTCTTTATGCTATATACAATGAGATTTGGAAATTTTCACAAGTTGAGGCAGCAAAGCGCCTGAGAGCTATTGATCAAGCAAATTTGGAAAAAGTGCTTGCAGTGGTCGATAACAGTATTAACATGCTTTCTTCCAGAATTTACACATTGGATAATATTGTTTCTTCTGTTGTTGATATTGTACATGATGAAGTGTCCACGTTATACCATGGTCAAAATCAATTGCGTTCTGTGATGCAGTTTGCATGGACGCTACAGACTCTTAAGGCTGGTCGAGTTCCCTGGACCTCATTGAACGTTTCATCCCTTTTTGCTCCTTTTAATCTTACTGTACCTATTGCTTACAAGTCACACTTGTACACTTCGGCTGAACTGCGTTTTTCCACTGTGGAGAAAGTTTTAACGGCTGTGCAGATGGCAATTCTTAAGGAACGTGCCCTGTCGCAGGGAAAGCGCATGTTGGTTGTCACCCCGTGTCCAGCCTTGGAGGCGGTCACGAAAGCCAGTGTACCAAATTCTAAAGCTTTGCACCCTCGGTGGATTCAGTGGGCTACATCCTTGACATCTCAGGATGTCACGTTTATTTTTGACGCCGCTTTACGGTCGCAGGAGTATTTACAGTATGAATTTGTTCATCCTGCTCCTTTAGCAATGAGACCGTTGGAGGATTTCCACTGTATCATTTACACGGATGGTTCGGCGCAGGTTGCGCATGGCTCTAAACATGCCTACGTTTCCGCTTGCGCCATTGTGGTCGGTGCCATGGTGAACGATGAGTTCAAGTCCAGTGTTGTGCACACACAAACGCTAGGGGACTGCACCGCACAGTTGGCAGAGCTTCGTGCTCTTATGCTTGCATTGGAGTACGCTGATCCTTGTGTGACGACTTTAATCGTAAGTGATTCTTACTACTGTGTCCAGTCTTACAATGAGAACTTGTTCTTTTGGATTCAGAATGATTTTCGTGATTCCAAGGGTAGCACAATAAAACATAAAATGATCTGGGTCCGAGTGGCGGAACTTAAAGAGAAACTGCCGCTCGTGTTTGTGATTCATACTCTCGGCCACCAGCGCGTGGGAGTCCACGCTGTTGGCAACTCGCTTGCTGATGAAGCAGCGAAGTCAGCGGTATCAAAATACTTAGTTGCAGCGGTCACGAGGTCCAAAAGCAAAATAGATGATGACATCTTGGCGGCTGTTGCTGCCACAGCGAAGGGAGGTAAATATCCTGCGGGGTTCCCTTCGAAGTACACATACCACTTAAGTCCCGATAAGGTTCCTTATGTGAAAATTCCTGAAGTTGGAGAGCGTTTAGTTCCCAACTCGGATCGCAGAGCTTCTCTGATTACAGCGGCTCATGAAGGTGTGGCGTCTGCGCATGCGGGCGTCTCAGCCACTGTATCTCAGCTACAACAGAGGTTCTGGTGGCAGGGACTGTACAAACAGACGCGCGATTATGTCCTTATGTGTGACATTTGTCAGCAGATTAAGCCTTCTACTGCTGCGCGTCCGCCTCAGACACAGTTGTGCATCTCTAATAAACCGCTTGGTTGCGTTTATTTGGATCACTGCGGTCCTTTTTCTTCTGATACTGCTTGTAAATACATCTTAGTAGCAGTTGACTCATGCACACGCTTTGTATGGGTATGGCCGCATCGAAGCGCTGATTCGCGAACTGTCATTAAGGATTTGCGTGTCTTTGTGGGAATCTTTGCTTGTGGTACTTTCCATTCGGACCAGGGTCCGGCTTTCGCCTCTAAGGCGTATAAGGATGCTATGGTTTCGTTGGGAGTACAGGTGAAGTTTTCAAGCCCCTACAGGCCTGAGGGCAATTCTGTAGTAG
The DNA here is from genome assembly GCF_964263255.1 of Lissotriton vulgaris. NCBI lineage: Eukaryota > Metazoa > Chordata > Amphibia > Caudata > Salamandridae > Lissotriton > Lissotriton vulgaris. The sequence continues at coordinate 425,503,317 of NC_141696.1, forward strand.
AAAGAATGAACCGCGACTTAAAGCAATCTTTGACAGCCCGTGTTATAGGCACTGGTAGAAACTGGCTGACCTACCTCTATGGCGTGCAGCGTGCGCTTAATAATCTCCCTAGAAGGTCTCTGGGTGGGCGGACCCCGTACGAAATGCTCTTTGGTATCAAGATGTACGTCCCTGACCTTGATGGTGCAGACTGCCAGGCCCAGGCCGCGGCCTTTGACGTAGATGAACATTGCAATGTTTTACAGGGTCTACAAAAGACCAGAGACAGTCTTGCAAAGGAACACTTGCCCTCCACATCGGATGATGCGTTGCAGATCCCGGTAGTTGGCTGGCTACCCCAAGTTGGAGAACTGGTTCGAGAGAAGATCGATAACAAGAAAGAGTTTGGTCCCTCATATCGACCGCCGGTTCGAGTCCTTGGAGTGAAGGGCACAAGAACAGTCATTTTACCACCACTTCCAGGTCGTAAAGAAAACAGATTTATTTCTATTGACAATGTCAAGACACACAGGGTGGCCGATTCTTCATAGCATGACACCGGCTGCATCCTGTCCTTCCATGGTGAGGAACTCTGTGCTGGCTATTACATCTGGTACAGATCAGGAGGTGTCCCTCGAGATGCCTGCTTTATCTAGTCCTTTATTAAATACTATTCCTCTTGCTAACATTGATGAGCTGACCTATGCAGATCCTGCTGATTTATCTATGTCCGACCTACATGCCCGTTTGGCTAACCAGTCCAGATTCTCTTTTGACTCTGATTCGGAACTTTCAAAGAAACCATCGACTATTGCAAAATATGCCACGTTGTTTAAAAAACATTTTCTAATTCCACCTTGGACATACGTTTGGCTGATACTATTTTCGTTTTATCTTTTTATGTCAATTGGTTTTGTGTTTTATTTTTTCCGCTTGATCGATGGCCATTATGTGATAGAAAGAACAGGAATTCGGTACCTTAATGGAACATTGGCCCCTCTGTCCTCCTCACATTCAGTACACAGACTAAAGAGAGACTTACATTCAGTACAAATTACTGCTTGGCCAGTCCTTGATGGGATTGTGTGGGATGCGGTTAGGTTTCAGATACATGGCCCCACGTTGGGCGCCATGTAGCAGGGTTTCCGTTCTCCCACAGAACTGTGCATAGAGATCTAGAACCTCAGTGAGTTAGGATGATCCAAAACTCATCTCAGTGTCAGAAATCTCCTTACCTAGCTAGCTACAGTGTCTCATGGATCATTATGTAATGAACCATGTCTTAGACAAACCAGAACATGATCTTTAGAATACCTCAGGAATCGTGGAACACATGAACACTCTTTCGTTATATAATCATTTCAAACCAAAACTGGGAGTCAAAGAACACAAATGCAAGTTTGAAATATTTATTATTCAATGCAAAGTTCTCAAACGCAGTATCTTGTATAATACCAAAATGCAGATTATAAAAATCAGAGTTAGCAGCATAGTCACTAATCCATAGTAAGCAAAAGGTGCTAGCATGTTATAATGCAAAACCTATAGAATCGATATCACCTATATTTCGCGCACCCTATCTAGTATATTATTTTATATCTAAGAAGGTCTCATTCGGGCTTTAGCAGGGCGGCCCCATACCTCTCAATGTCAGTAGGAGCAGTTCACATCAACAGCTACCAGCTCTCTCCATGCGCAGCACCAAGTGTCTACGTTCATTCCGTGTAACTCTATCTTAAACCCGCGTAGAGCCCAAAATGTTGGCATCAACATTATATGTGTTATGTCTAATGTGGTGCGAGGATCAGACTTCCCAGCAACCTTGTGTTAGGTTAATCTTAGAGTGTGCAGCTCTCAGTGTGCAGACAGTTGTACCAAGTGTACGAGGCAAAGCTGATAGCATAGGAATAACATATTATTCTCAAATAAAACACCTCACCGCTTCTAGGGTGAAAGCTACAACAACAAGTACGTGTCGTGTGCAAAACTGAAGCCGAAGGCAAAGCGGCTGTTTAAACATGTAATACACTCATGCTAACTTAACGCAATATATGTAATGAAGTATCCATATGACAGATGGTTCCCCAACAGTAGGGCGGCTCTCTAAAGGACAATTACCAGCTTGTTGCTACATAAATGTGTTTCTTTCGTATTTGCTTGAGACTTGACACAAGCATGTACACAATGCGTTATGTCAATTGCCCTGCCATCCAGGGTTGCAGCTGTGCCAGGATTTACCTCCATGCATGTCATCCAGGAAAAATTAACCAACTAACAAAGATGTGAGAATAAATTATTTTTACCTCTTGCTTTATTTTGCCATTACTTGCTTCATTTGTACATTTGCTTATGTTTCTATGCAGATTTATTGGAATCATTGCTTCCTTGTTTTATGGTTTCTTATTCTCATTGAGTATGCCACTTATTCAACTGTATCCTTCAAAAAGCACCATGCATGTCATCCAGGAAAAATTAACCAACTAACAAAGATGTGAGAATAAATTATTTTTACCTCTTGCTTTATTTTGCCATTACTTGCTTCATTTGTACATTTGCTTATGTTTCTATGCAGATTTATTGGAATCATTGCTTCCTTGTTTTATGGTTTCTTATTCTCATTGAGTATGCCACTTATTCAACTGTATCCTTCAAAAAGCACCTGACTGCTTTCAATCAGTGTACTTAGTATGGCTGATACGAACGTAAACCAGCACAACACACTTTCTTTCTTTTTTTTTTTTTTAATTTTTGAAAACCTTTATTGAGATCAGAACACACAGCTATTCAGCCTAACATCCCGGAGGCAAGGCAGCAGGAATAAAGGAGGCCATTAGTGTTCAACATTGGAGACATAATCATCAAAGGTTAAATTTTATGATAGAAAAACAACAACAAGCGCCCGTGGGCGTGAAAGTGGCAGTAAGTAAAATGTGACGCTGGGTGTCGGGGTTGGGTAGGGAATAAGGCAGGAAAATTATCAAGAAAGGCAGAATGCAGGATGGGAAGGAGGGGGGTGGGGGAGGGTATCAGGAGAAAGAATCACATCGAAGCTCAGTTGGCGTCACAGGTCAGGGAAGAACAATATCGTGTTGGTCAATTGGCTCAGGCGGTTGGCACACGCCCCCCCTATAATCGTTCCATGCTCCCCAGACTTTCGTCCAAGTCCGCGGCCTCCCTCTGGCCACATAAACTGTCTTTTCCCTAAACATACACCAATCCATGTTGGCCTTCCACTGCACCAATAGAGGGGCCGCGGTCGCACCCCATCGCTGGGCTATGTCCCTCTTCGCCACCATGTTCCCAAGGGTGACCCACCTAGTTTGCGCGGCATTATGGTCGGACGGTTCCCAGACATTCAGGAGGCATCGACGGGCCTCCGCCTGGGAAGCCACGCCAGTAACCTCCGCCATCACGCGGTGGACCCTCCTCCAGTAGGAGGCGATCACCGGGCAATCCCAGAGGATATGTAGGAAAGTGGCAGGAGCCCCACAACCCCTGCGGCAAAGACCGTCAGAGGAGAAACCCATGCGCATCAACCGGGGCCCAGTCACGTACACCCGGTGCAGGATCTTAAACTGTACGAGGCGAAGACGGGAAGAAATGGCAACCTCCTTGGGAGAGGAAACCGCACTCTGCCAATCCTCGTCGTCCAATTCAAGGCCATCCGCCACCCACTGATCTCTCAAGCCAAGGAGGAGGTCTGTGCGTGCATTTATCAACTTCTTGTACGAAAGGGAAATTGCACTGTCTGGCATATGCCCATCCAGGATCCTATCCTCCAGCGGGGAACTTTCAGGAATGGCACCGTCCGGCGGGGAGGCCGAAAGCAGCGCATGTCTCAGCTGCGCATAACGGAAGAACTCCGTCGCGCCCAGCTGGTACTCAGCCTGTAACTGGGGGAAGGTCTTAATCAAACCCCTAGAGAGCATGTCCTCAACCCTGCTGATGCCAATGAGGTCCCACTTGTCAAAACCTTTGGTGTGCCACAGCCTACCCAGGACGTCGGAGTCAAAGAGGGGAGTGAACCTCGTGAGCCTGCCCTGCCATCCCTGCGCCTTGGTAACCGCTTTCCAAATGCGAACCGCCGTACGAGTGGGGCCCGTCAATTTGCGGTCAAAGGATTTGGAATATAGGGCACGGTAATAATTTCCGCCGCCCATCAGCCATCTATCCATGGCGTATCCAGGGCTCACCAATGGGCCATAAAACCCATGGTTCAGGGCAGCTAGCTGCGACGACCAATAGTACCGGCGCACATCGGGGAGGGCTATGCCCCTATCATACCAAGGGAGCGTGAGTTTGTGGAGGGCGACACGGGGGCGACCCTCCCAGAGGAGATTGCGAAGAAGGCCTTCGATGTCACAGAAGTAGCGGGCCGGGACAGGGTCTTGCGTGTTCTGTAGTGCATAGAGGAATCTGGGCAGAGCCATCATCTTAAAAAGGGCGGCGCGGCCCAGGAGGGAGAGTGGCAGGTGGCGCCAGCTTTCGACGTCACGTCGCAGCCGCTGAAGAGGAGGGAGCAGATTGTTGTCATACCGGAGCTTGGCATTACCGGATATGTATATACCCAGGTATTTAAAACCGCGCGAAGCAATCTGGATACCGCAGCCCCTCGGGAGGCGCGGGGTATCCCCCTTGAGGACATAGAGGGACGATTTGGCCCAGTTAATAACCAGGCCGGAGTACCGCCCAAAAAGTTTGATGACATCGCAGGCCACAATAAGGGATCTACCCGGTGAAGACATGTACAGCAGTATGTCATCAGCGTATAAAGAGACCCTGTCCTCAAAGCCAGGAGCCCATTCGATACCTCTCAAATCGGGATGTGAACGCAGCTGCGCCGCAAGGGGTTCGAGAGCCAAGGCAAACAACAGGGGGGACAAGGGGCAGCCCTGCCTGGTGCCACGACGCAGGGGGAATGGCGCCGACAGGCGACCATTGACTGCCACATTGGCCATCGGGTCCGCATAGAGGAGTTTCACCCAACTAACGAAGACCGGTCCGAACCCGAATTTGGCCAGAACCGCCCACAAGTAAGGCCATTCTAGCGAATCAAAGGCCATAGTGGCATCCAGGGATGCCAACACCGCTGGGTCCTTAAGAGTGTGGGCCCGGGCCATAACCCCATGGAGGCGGCGCAAGTTCAGGGCGGTGTTACGGTGGGGGATGAATCCAGATTGATCGGGGTGCACGAGATCGCCAATAACTCCAATCAACCGATTAGCCAAGAGTTTGGCAAGGACCTTAGGCTCCACATTAAGGAGGGAAATAGGACGGTAAGAACGACGAACGTCCCGTGGTTTGCCTTCCTTGTGGATGACCACGATGGTAGCCAGTCTTTGGTCCAGGGGGAGGGAGCCTCTCTCAAAGGATTCAAGGAACATCTTACGGAGATGCGGGGAGACAGCGTCCGATCGGATTTTATATAGTTCCACTGGTATACCGTTGGGCCCAGAGGCCTTGCCTGAATTAAGTGAACGGATCGCAAGGTCAATCTCGTCCGCGGTGATGTCCCTATCCAGGTCCTCCCTTTCTTCCTCGGAAAGACTGGGCAGGTCGATATCAGAGAGGAAGGTCGTAGAGTCCGCCTCCGAGAACTCCGAGGCAGACTCATAGACTCCCCGAAAGTAGTCCGCGAAAGAGTCAACAATGGCGCTGGGATCCGTAAGGATCGTACCGTCGTCTCCAAGGAGCTCCGGCACCACTCGGCTGGCCATCTCTCTTTTGTCGAGCCAAGCCAACAGCTTCCCGGCCTTATCGCCCACATCGTAGATGCGGCCTTGCTGTTCCTTGGCGAGAACAAGAGCGGCATTAGTGGCCAGGGCGTGGTACTCCGCTTGTTTCAGCGAGAGATTGTGGAGGGCCAGGGGGTCCGGATCGGAACGCAGCTGGGCCTCGAGGCGCAACACCTCCTGCTCAATGGCCAGCATATCCGAGTCTCTGTCACGGCGGGTGGCCGCGATGAGTGCCTGGGCCTCGCCACGGAGCACCGTCTTAAAAGCTTCCCACAGTGTAACGGCCGACCCCACCGAGCCCACATTTTCGGAGAAATATAGGTCAATAGATTTGGCCAGAAGGGAGCGGGTCTTGAAATCACGAAAATACCAAGGATTGACCGCTGCCGGGCGCTCCGACAGAGTCACTCCAAAGTCGAAGGAGACCCATAACGGGGAATGATCGGAAATGCCCCGGGCAAGAAAGCGGGCCTCAGACACGGCAAGTGCGTCTGAAGCCAGCGTAAGGACATAGTCGATACGTGAGAGACTCCCGTGCGCGCCCGACAGGAAAGAAAATTGACGGAGCGTGGGGTGCAAGAGCCGCCACGCGTCCACCAGCCCAGTAGACTCAAGAAAGGACGGCAGCCACATCTGTGGTCCACGTAGGTCGCGAGGCGGTTGGCGATCGAGGAGACCAGAGCAAACCGAATTAAGGTCACCCCCCACAATCAAGCGACCAGTCGGCATAGACAAGATGGCACCACCAAGGTCATGAAAAGTACTAGACTGAAGCCCTGGGGGGACGTACACAGACAACAACGTGAGGGAACGCCCTTTCCATCTCCCGGCTACGGCGGCGTACCTCCCCCTATCATCAATCAAGGTGGTCTCTATCTCTAGGGGAAGGGATGCACGCACAAGAATTCCCGCCCCCCTGGAGCCGGAAGAGAACCCCGAATGCGCCACCATTTTATAACCTTTGCGATTAAGGGCTTTACAGGCATTGCCCACCAAGTGCGTCTCCTGAAGAAGTACAACATCCGGCATATGCCGCTTAACCAGTTGAATAACCACCCCTCTCTTGATGCGATCACCCAACCCGTTAACATTCCAACTAAGAATTTTCAACACCTTACCCCTCATCCCTCCACCGCCCGCCCCACCCATCACCCAAAGACACTTGCATCAAAAAAAGTCCAGGATCGTCATTGTCCGTATGCCACAAGAGAGAAGAAAAGAGAAACACAAAACAAAACAAAACTGTACCCAACCAACCCCCCACCCTGCACCCCTGCATTAGACTAAAAAGCCCTCCCAACCAGCAGTGTGCCTGTCGCCCCATTAACTACTCTACCGAAGACCCAGAGGAGGAAGGAATCCCCGTGGAATCGTCCCGCCACCCACCATAAAAATAAAGGAGAGATTAATCACACCAAAAACAGCAGTCCGGCGGTCATTCGAGGCAGGGGTGGCCCCGGCTCCCAGTTCATTCTTGCCGCTCCGCTCCGCCCGAGGCGCCTCCAACATCTTCCTCACGCTCATCCCGCTCTGGTGTTACAGTGTCCAGCCACTCGCTCACATTATCCGGATAATCAAAAAAATAGGCACGGCCCTTGAATTCCACACGGAGCTTCGCAGGAAATTGCATAGAGTATTTGAGACCCATGTCTCTGAGGCGTCTCTTGACTCCCGCGTAGCTCAGCCTTTGGCGTTGCACCAGCCTGGTGAAATCCGGGTAAAAATGCACCTCCGCGTTTTGATATTGCAGTGGCCCGTGCGATCTGGACGCTTGGAGGATCGCATCTCGATCTCTGAAGTTGAGAAGGCGCGCCACAATAGGTCGCGGCGTCGCCCCCGTTTTAGGTGGACCACCGGGCACACGGTGGGCACGTTCCACCGAAAAGAAATTGCTCAGTCCAGAGGGCGCCAGATGCGTCTTAACCAGTTCTTCCACAAAGAGATCCGCTGCGCCATCCTCGGACCCTTCCGGAACCCCCACTATGCGGACGTTCTGCCGCCTGGCTCGCCCCTCAAAGTCCTCCAGCCGCTTCGAGAACAGATCGGCAGTCGATCGCAGGTTCCGGACCTCCGTTTGTAGTTCAGAGACATCCGAGGTCAGACTAGTGGTCTTAATGTCTAGCGCTCTCACACGGTCGTTCGTCTTGCCCAAGTCGGTCCTGATTAGAGAAATATCGATGGCCATGGAATCCACCTTATGGGACAGAGTCTCGTGCTGCTGTTGTACGTCGGCACGGAGGCTGGTAATGGCACCCATAATGTCCACAAGGGTAGGATCCAAGCCATCCGGCGGGACAGTCACTGGGGTTCCCTTGGAGACAGCTCCCGACGTAGGTGGCGACTTGAGATTAACATACCGCTCCATGCGGTTGTTCTGCGTCTGCGGTTTGCCCCGACCACCTTTATTCGATGCCCTCTCCGGATCGCCTCTGCCCGCCATGTTGGGTCCCCGAGAACAAAGGACCGATGGCCGCAGGTCAGGGTCCACAGCCAGGAGACAATCAGATCAGAAAATAACAATCAGGTCGACGAGGGCAAGGCTAGAGCACTGCGTCTTCACCAAGGAGATGGCAGGCAAGGCCCGTGTAGTACGGTCGAGCGAAGTGGCGAAGTGACGAAGTCCGGATGGACAACGGCACCGTTACGGAGCGGAGTTCAGCTCGACGTAACTTCGCTCAGGAGTCACCGATTTGGGAACAGATTGCAGTCCCCGCCTCAGCAGGCCGTCAGCATTACAGTGCCACCAACGTGGACCAGGATTCTAGGCAGGATAGTTGCGGTGGATCGGACGGTCCACGGAGCTCCGAGCTTACGCGGCCATCTTGGTCGCCCGCGAAGCTCCTCCGTACAACACACTTTCTTAGGGTGCAAGTGCCTTGGTGAGTGGTGGAGTCCATTTGGACAGTGTAAATCCTGCACCAGATGTGGATTTCCTTTGAGGAGCTTGGCTATGTCAACATATTCCTCTTCATGCTTCTGCTCAAACTTAATGTGAACTGTGGGCAGAGGTAGGTCGGAATACCATATGTCTGTTCACAGTAAACAGATCCCTGACTTAGTGAAACCAGCCTATCTGCTATTTCTTGGGTTGTTATTGGTTCTCCAGGGAACCAGAAAAATGCAGGATTCTGGTCTAAGTGCAACACCCAAAATCACCTGGAGCGTCAATATTTTTGTAAACAATAGTTATAATAAAATATTTTTGCTATGCAATATTTCTATGTGAGATATTCTCTCATGCTAACATCTGGGACCAAGCCTAACAGGCCTGGCCTGTGACTCGAGGATGCAAAGCCTGTGAAAACACAACCACAAATGGGAGGAACCAATTCTCCAGAACTGGAGGAGTGTTTGAACTTTAAATAGAAATTGTACAGGAGCCAAGAGATTCACGTAGGATAGCTGGCCTGCAGGCGTCATGCGGGGTCTGGAGCTGCATTCTCATCGATCATCGAAAGAGTTAGTGAAGCTGCACTGTCCCTTACTCATCACATGCCTTTTGGGTGCCTGTATCCCTCCTCCCAAGACTCAAAAGTAAAAGGAGGAAATCTGCCTTCAGCATTAGATCCTCCTCTGTTGGCTGAATAATGTGTCCAGATTCCAGAAGCATTTGAACTATCCTCCTAGCTCATATTGTTTAAAGAAAATGCACTTAATATAATTAAAACCACAAAATGTCCAGATTCTAGTGGGAACTGGAGAAGCCACTGACCACAGCAGGTACCACTGGCCTCTGGACAATACAGATAGCAAACTGAAAATCCTGAGATAGAGGTTGTTAAAGTTGTAGCACTACAGGCTCTCTCTAGTGAGTGCTGACCACTACTACATCTCTATCTTTATATACATCTCAACCAGTTGGATGCTAATTTGGTCTAAAACTCCAGCAACTGTGGAATGGTGTGTCTAACAAACAACGGTGAGAGGGCCATGAGTCATTACTGATGTAATTACCCAATCTTCAGAAGAGCAGAACTGTCTTCAGTGGGAAACAGTCTTTATTGTATCTGGTGGTTTTTGCAAACAAGATTTCTAGCAGCACTCATTTAATTGTACTACCTACAAACTGAGCATCTGTATAGTGTGGTACCCAAGGATGGACCAGCATCAGATTTGGGTCCACACTCATTGCATCTGTATTCCTGGCTGAAACCTGAATTCCTAAAGGGAGGAATCCTCCCCTATAAGACCAGCGAACCAAGTACATCCAGAAATCCCCAACCTAACCCGTCTTCAGGCCTAAAAAATAACATTGGCCAAGGGATAATGTTAGAGACTATCTAGCTCTTAGTACAGAAGAGATATAACAACATTTGGGAGTTATATCAGTCATTGAAGGAGCTTGCACCTTCTGCTTTTCTGTGTGTACCCTGTCTGTAACCTATGTATATACATATATGTAAATTAGTGTCATTTTGTTTCTTCTTAAAAGATGCTGTGCTGATTGGATATTATTATATTTATGGGTTTTGTAAAGGGTTCCTTACTACTATGCGGGAGCCTCAGAGCCCTTTAGGAAGGAGATAGCAAAATAGAGCTAGTATAAGGTCTCAATGGTAGAGGAATAGAGTAGCTGTCATTGCAGTGAAAGCAACTACTTGAAAAATCCTTTAACCAAAGGCGGAGATATAACAAAAAGCCTTGAATGGTTTTACAATGTTCAGTGGGTCTGAGATTTTGCAGACTATGGCCAGTTTTAGGCATCTGATTGGTAAGGCAATGTTGGTCAGGTAGCTAGCATAAGGATAACCGTTCACCCACGCACCAGGTTGAACAAATGGGGTTTTAGGGATCTGTTTAACTAAAATAATGTTTTAGTTTCAGGGGTGTCATTCGACAGTTTCATAGGGAAGAGTCTTGAACATCAAGGAATCTTCTGACAAATTTCTCGTAGAGTGTAATTTGAATGTGAATGGAGGATAAATAGAATACGATTGGTGTACTGTAGGACTCTGAATGGAGAGTGTGAGACGAACAGTTTAGAGAGGTAGCTCACCAATAAGGTGAAGCTTTTAAGGTGAGGCAAGGGCCTTGAATCTATTATTGCTTTAACGAGGAGCCAAAGCAGTAACTTCAGTACTGGTGTAATATGATAATATGATTATGGAGCTTTTTAGGCTAAACAGGTCAATAGCCTGGTTCAGGCGTCAGAGACTTACAAGTAATTTGTTTGGGAGATCAATGTACAGACAGTTGGAATAATTTAAGCGGGACATGACCAGATCAAGTATTAGGTGTTTTTTGTTATAGGAGGAGGAAAGGAAAGATTCCTCAAAGCAAGTGCAAGTAGCAGAAGGCTATTTTGTACCCAGCAATTGTTGGTGGGTTAAAAGTAAAATTGCATTCAAACAGTACACCCAGCTTACAATCTTTTTTTAATGTTGAAGGGAGTTGGCGGAGGCTGGAAACACATAGGGAAGGAAAAAATAAAGTAATTGAGTAAGTTTGCAATAATTTTTTTTTTTTGCAAAATGTAATTTATTTCACCTTTCAAGCAAAATAGATTTTTCTGCATCCAATGATGAACAAAGGACAGAAAATGAATACATTTTGTGGGTTCCTCAAATTATCGTCAAGCTTAAGCTAATGTATGTCATCTGCGTGCATTTGGTAGCCAATCTTGGGAGAATCTAGTGATAGTGGACAGTCCCATGTGGACACTGAACAGAGATGGTGCAAAGTCGTCATCTTGGGGTACCCCACTTCTGATGGTCGCAATACTTGACAGGAAGGTATCCTGTTTAACTTGGTGCGACATGCTAAGAAGGGGGGATGCCAACCATAACAAAGCAATTTCATTAATATCGGCTGATTCTACCAGTCTTTTAAGAAGTACTTTATGGCTGATGTCACCAAAAGCAACTGAGCGGTCTAACAGAATCAGAGCATGATACACTTTCATTGCAGATGTTGCAGAGTTCCTCCCTGATGTTCAGTACTTTTGTTTTGGCCTGAAGCCACTTTAAAGCTATTTAGTAGCTCAGGAAAACATGGTGAGTGGACAGATCATGAGTGAAGACAGTATAGAGTACCACAGCAACACAAAGTAGGCGGAGATGGGTCCATAACTAGACTCGTATCTGGACTGTCAGAGTGTTGTTTCTGGGACAGAGATAATGATAGTTTATGCATCTGGGGAATTATTCCAGAGTCTATGGAGGCATTGTTTAGCCCAGTGAAAATAGAAACCAGAGTTATATTTCCAAAGATGATAATATTGACAATGGAGATGTCTGAAGATAGGGAAGACTTTTTTGTTGAAAGAGGTGTAAAACTAGCATACATTAATCTCATTTACAGTGGCAATCTCAGAAAAGGGGGGGGTGGGTGGATGGGGTTTGCAGTTGTTTAATGACTGATCAAACTCCTCGATCTGTGGAGAGACATGTGATAGGTGAAATGTTTGATTTTGTTGATGAAGAAAGTCTTGGGTTTGTCATGAAGGTCTGTCATGGATGTTGAATTCTAGATGGTTGGCTGGGGACAACAACGCTTTATGTATTTGGCAGAGTTCTGTGGTTGACTTCTTTTGCTATGGTGATGCTAATTGGGAACTATTCTTTCTTGCTTCACACATGGTAATTTCGGAAGTTACTTAATGCTATTAATTGTGTATTGGAAGTTCTTTCCTCATCCACTTCGTAGACTAATCCTTAACTGCTCACCTTTTCTAACTTGAGAGACGAATATAAAAAGGAAGCACTTGGTTGTTCAGTTTTAGCGTGCTTTTGGTCCTGTGAGGCCAGTGCTAAATAACAAATAACAATAGCCAAACTGAAGACTGCTGGAACCACAACTGCCTCAAGACCATAAGAATAGGCCTATCATGAACAACATTACAGTGCAAGGTGCCAAGAGCATACTTTTGTGGCTGTTTGATAATTGGCAATTGAGAAAGAGTTGTAGGATGTCCATGATTTGCCTGGTGTGTTCCACAAACAAATGGGGCACTGCACTACATACACTTTATGAACTATTACAGTTTTTGTACTACGGACAATGCTCCACGAAAGACAAACATACCATAAAGACAGCTCAGAGGTCCCTCAGAGCACAGACACACAGCAATGATAGTGGGAGAGGGGAGCATTATTGCTCCCCACAAGAGTGGATATAGTTCATAACTGTGTGGCTCAGACCATGGTGCAACACACTGATAGTCTGAATTCTGTCCATTTTAACTGGCACAGCAGAGATGTGGCGTTCACACACAAGATTAAAAGGAGATCTGCCCTTTGACAGTCAGGCAACTGGCCTCGAGTCCAGCTACGGTAAGTCGAATACCGGGTACACATAATTCAACATAGCCCAAAATGTTTAGAGGCCATGCAGATCGACGACAAACAATATACAAAGTATGGCTCTATCCAGGGCTCCATGCTGGAATGCTAATATTGTAAGCCTGTATGACTTTTTAGTTCTAAAGTTTTACTTTTGTGGCATGGACACTTTGGCATGACTGAACTAGCTAGTTACTAGGGACATGGCTGGTTAGAGAGAAGAGCAGACATTTTAAATGCCTTTTATCTCACTGCAAGAGCTAGAGAGTATGATGTTTTAAAGTTACATGAAAATAAAGTGACTGCCTACCAGACTCTGTTCTATAAGGAGGCAGAAAAGTATAGCGTTCCCAACTTCTCGAAGATTCTGAAAACACACAGTCTTGAGTTCTGCATACTCGACGATGTCCTTCAGCTGATGGTGGAAAAACTCCAGGATACCTGCAAGTTAAAAATAAATGAGGAGGAATGTCAATGCTATGACAAGTAATCAAAAATGGGCAAAACAACCAGTAAAAATGATAATCATATGCTGCCTCTTACATTTCATGTGTAAATGTATATGGTGTGAGGGATATAGTGGTCGGCAATCTTAGCTGATGCTGCTCACAACCATTTAAAATAGTTGTCCACTTTTCTTTATAATAAGCAATTACAACAATGATTTCTCTCTTGGGCCTTCTTAACCTTCAAGAAGATTATTTCTTCACATAATGGGCCACATAAAGTGGATATGCTGCTGGCCATTACTGCAGAAACCGGCCAACACAAACTATTCCTGTTCATTCTTACGTTACCAACACAAAGAAATCTACAACTGGGGACTGCTCCAACTCTGAAGCATTTTGCGGGAAGATGAAGACACACATTTTTAAAGAGCACTACATCACAATGCAGTAACAGTCTACCTCTGCTCTCAGAACCCAACTGCCCATCTAATAATCTCTCTGTGTCTGCATTTTTTTCCTTTTACCCGGCACAGTATTCCACAGTAGTCTTTTGGCTACGTTCGCGCTACTCAGATAGCCCACACATATATACAGTATATTACAACTATCAAATAAAGATCATAATTTACAAATGCAATACAGCAATGAATGTTTGAGAAGGTTTTCAGGAATTTCATGAGGGACAGTTGCGCAATCTTGGAAATCTGTGTTTCTGAAAGAATATAAGCTTTCTCGTAAACACATTTGGCTCCCATACTCTACCAAACAGTGTGCTCTTGGGAAATCCTGCACCTCAGATCAGTTAGCTAGGAAAGGTTTGAGCATTTAAAGACATGCTCGGTGACCACATATAGATATCTTTAGCACATCCGACTTGAAGATCCAGATGGGTACTTACTGGACAGTTTTCTCACCCCCAAAGAAAACAGGCAGACACAAAGTTTATAAACTTGATGCTTCAAAACAGTACTGGCTATGGTGGAGCACATGCAGGGCTCTTCGTACTGTGCAGTTGAAATGGGCAGAGGCCTAAAGTGGAGGAGTCCAAAATCGTAAAGAAGAAACCATTGGCCAGGCAGCAAAATCCTTCTTTCATTTATCAGAGAAGGCGACCATTCGGGGTCCAAAATAATACATGATTTCTCACTCAAATGGCATTAGGTTGTTCTTCTAATAGGACCTCACACCTTCGAAATACTCTATACATACCAAAGTCACCTATGCCCTCTGGCCCGGGGCCAGCCTGATGAAGATTCAACATCACTCAGCAATCCAAGATCCTGAGCTATTAAATTGTTTTGTTCAAATGTAGTTACACTATTAACCACAGAACGAGATGTGCAATGTATCAACATAGAAGCTGATGTTACATGGTAACAAATATGAATAAATAATACATGGGTACTTACACAGCAAAGGAGCAGTATTTTGAGCAATGTAAACTAGTAGGCTACACAAATACCATAACGCTATGTACCACTTAAATGCTGGTGATATGTAGCAAATATGATGAAAATGGTGAAATATGTATACAATGTTTATGAAAATTGAAATAAATTTGAAAAAATAAAATTTTCGACTTGAAAGTCGTCATTAGGCCTTGGTGTTTTTGGACTAAGTAAGTAAGTAGTGATTTGGGCGAATGTAATTCTGACTGGGTTGAATACATCAGAACACACACAAGTATGCCCTTAATCGAGGGGAAACTGTATTCCTTTGTTAGATTCCAACTGCTCAGTCTTCAAAGGGTCCATATTCCCTCCTTCACTTAAAAATATCAATCATGAACGAATCCTAATTTCCACATATTGTTCCACATTTAGTTCCTGTGGGTGGAGACCATAGATTCTGGTTTGGTTTTAGGAGCCAATTAGTATTGATGGACCTGAAGGCAAGGCTGGCGGAGGAAAACATAAGCTTGGCGAATGTCTCTATGCGTTTTTACTCTGTCAGGAGGGGTTGAAGGAAATGCATTAGGGTTAAGGTGACTCATGGATGCCTGTACTACCAAGCTCTCTGAAGTGTGTTGTTGAAGTAGAAAATGCAGATCCCTGGGAGCAGGCATATGCCTCCTTGCACTTGCCTATTAACTGAGGAGCAAGATACTAGATTCATCTAAATGCCCACCAGCACATCAGTATGGGATTCACTGAAGAAAAATCAAAGGTTCTTGGTTTATTTGGCATGGGGTGAGCATCTCCGTTAAAAATGTGTCTTCATCTCTGTTGTGGGTATGGTGAGATCCAAAACTGCCATTCTCCTAATAACTGTTGTGAAGGAGGAAGACTCCTCTGTAGCCACAGTGTAGGAAAGAAATGTCTGGGGAGGTGCCCAGCCCACTGGCATCCTGCAAATCCAGGAGTAGGTTTCCGTCATCATAAAGAAGATCACCACCAGCATGAGTTTGGGAGGTTTCTGTGTCAGAGTAGGAGAACAGTAGAGTCATTTGGCGGTGGTGGGTGCGGTTTCCATTGTTGGTGATGCCAGGACCGGTGTCAAGACCCACTATATTCAAATAAGTAGGGGTTTACACAAATTACCCTCCTATACCTGGGTAAAGAACAATGCAACGATAAAGTAGAAAAAATGGCAAGGAGGAAAAGATATATATAAGGCGGGTGCTTACCGCCGAAACGCGTCAAGCAGCCAATAAGTGATTAAAACTTATTTGGAATTCAAAATTTCACGGAGTCAGTGCCTTTCTTGTATGGTGAGTTTGGAGTGTTCCTGATATATATATATATATATATATATATATCTCTATTTACATAGGGAACTGTATATTCCCCTATTAACAGTACAAAGTCCTGTCATTAGTTCATGTTCCTTCTTTACAACAAAACAATCACATACCAAGGACACATGGTGTCAAGGCCCAGGCACCGGTTGTGGCGCCACAGCTCGAGTCAGTGGAGTTGGGCTAAGGGATGGGAGCCAGCCTCGAAGCGAGGTCGAGAGGCAAGGTCAGTACCGGGGACAGATCCACCTGCAGTAACCCAATTGGAGACCAGCTCGGATGCTTAGGGCCTAAAGGAGCTCAAGAGGGATCAAGTTAGGTACCACATTTTTTTTCCAACGCCAGCTTAAACTCATAGAGTTGCTGAGTCATTGCCGATGGGCGGGGGATGTTCAGATCAATTAGGGAACAGATTCCGAGTGGGGGTGGGGGGGTAATGATGGCGTGGCCTGGAAGTACCCTGGGTGTTGCGAGACTCTGAAAGGTGTGAGTGGAGGACAAAGGAGACGCCTGCTTCGATTTAATGTGCTTTTTTGACTTCTTGAACTTACCTAAACTCTTGGACGTCAAAGATGGATGGACGTGAAACTGAGCCTGGGGACATTTGTGCCGTCAACCTCGACCGGTATGAAGCCATCTTCAGCTTCTTCCAAAGTTCTGTGATGGCACGTTTGGGTTTGTAGATGACCACATTATTCATCTTTGTGCAGCATTCTCATGATGCAGAGTCATGCCTGGAGTCGAAGCAGCAGAGACAGTCATAGTGATTGTCTGTAACAGACATCTTGGTGTTGCAGTTCTTGTAGGGTTTATACCCTGTGGGTTTCGGATGGGACATGTCTGTAGCACACTTGGTAAATTTGAGGGAAATAACACTGCCAAACTGACAGGGTTCGATGGAGCTCTGGACCCACATTGGAATTAGTGGAACTATTGGAAATTACGTCAGCATGAGGACGTGGCGCAGAAGCTCCAACCACTCATCTGGACGGATCCAATGCAGAGCAGCAGGACGCCACTTACGAATGCGCATGGGAATGACTTTCAACATTCTCTCCATCCTGTCTCACGCCTGGGGGAATTCACAAGGTGAAGAATCTACGGTTAGACGCATCTATCAGAAATTATTTTCCCTTCCTGCACAACTTCCTTTACCCTTTTCTTACAAGCCCCAGCGAGGTGCTTGAGCAACTCCTCTGTCTATTTGCATTGGTGCCCATCATATTTGGAGAGCAGGGCAAGCTTTTGGTACCATGGCATGGGGTGTGCAAAGAGGTCCTGCTCAGAATCTGAATGAAAAGTGTGTGCTGGGAACATTTGTGGTATTAGTGGTGGTGGGGGAGTGGTCTGCCTTTTTCTTTTTTGACAGTAGGGTAGGCCTTGAGCTCGTCTGAGATAGCCTCCTCAAAATTAAAATTACATTTTTTTGCAAAGGCAGTGTGATGTGGGGTGGCCGAGCAACAAAATGGCAGATTTTCGGGTCAGTAAAGATACTGCTCTCCCTAGTGTCAGGCTGCTCAATATCCTCTTCGAAAGGTTATGGAGTGCTTGCAGTTGAGGGTTACCTCGACTTCAGAGTTGATCTCTGTGACAAAGACTTGCAGCTGGAATAGGGTCAGCCCTATTTTGTCTTCGAGATTCCTCTGGCATTTAAGATGTCTTTTGGTACCAAATGGTCGAGACTGCAGTAGGCAATACAGGCCGTTCAGCCTTTTTCATTGGAGGTTTATTGGCTAAGACAAGCGCTCTCAGGGCCATTCCTTGCCATGCAACTGAGGCTCCATTTGAGGTAGAATCCCAGAGGGAAAAATCTCGGTGTATGGAGGGAGAGTGTCTGTCTAAGGCACTGGGTGGTGTTCTTGACCTCAGGGTCACAATACAATACAATACTACCGAAACCATAGTGTGGTCCTAGTCCTGGGTGCAAGTTTCATGGAGGGTCCTTGAGAATCTTGGTCTCAAAAGTTGGAGTTGTTAGAGGACATGCAAGAAGGACTCAAGTCCTATAGGGCTTTTGGGCTACCTGAGGGCTGGCCGCTTTCATCATCAAAGTCAATTGCCCCTAAAGTCTTTGGCTGCCTATGGTGACTGTTGTGTCCTGGTGCTACATCACTGTGTAGTGCACCCATCTTCTATCCTGTAGGTGCCATGTTATCTCTTTGAATAGAAGGTGTAACACAGCAAAAAAGTGATCTTGGGTCCCTCGTCAGAGAGAGGTTACAGACCTGATGCTCACCCCCTCCATGAGAATTTATATATACAAACGGGGAAGAATTTAAATGGTGTATTTACATACCCTGCCCCAAAATGAGTCATTCCAAAATGATCAGGCCCTCGACTCATCAGAGGATTTTGTTCCAAAACAGTCGACATTTACATGATGTACTCGTTGTCATGAAAGATTGGTGCTCCAGGCCAATAGCGTTAAAATCTGTATTTTGGTACAAAGCAATAGCTAAGCAATTGACAAGACTTCTAAATCCAAAGGGGGAAAAACAATCTAAGGTGGAGTTTTGTGACCTAGTGCAGCTCTACAGCGTAACTATTCAGTCGAAGAAAAACAACTTGCAATGTATGAGCCTAATAATTGATGGCAGAAGTGTGCACAGCATGTGATCTCCAGTAGCACATGCTGCAAATCGTTTTTAACAGTTGAAAATATTCCCTGTGAGAAGGTCAAGTGTTTACTCAACATATCTCCTGCAGAGGGAATCCCCTAAAAAAAAGTATCGGTCACATGTTTGTCCCTTGCCTAATGAGCTAAAGTTCCCTCAGGCGAAATATTTGCTGCTTCATAGCATTCCTGATACTAATCACTCTTCACCTGAAGTATGCTTCTTACAGCTGCACTACCATACGCAACAAAGAGTTAAATGTCTATTGTAAACTCATCAGACCATTTGTGTAATGACTGAACACTGTCTTCTGGTCTTGCTTATGTATATTTTGCTCTGCCTAAGATATGCAAGGAGGAAAGAAAATAGACAGCTGCATTTATTGATTTTAGTGGAATATGGTTTAAGCCTTTGCCAAAAAATGGTTTCACCCATAAAATTACTTTAGCAAATAGTGTGCATGGTGGGTCTGATGGACAAAGCCAGCATCCCAGTGTCCCTTGTGGATAGTCATCCACACTAGAAAAACAATCCTCAATCTTAAATATTTTAGATTCCAACTGTGCTTGTGCCCGAGCCGTAGAGCTCTCAACTGAGACACATGCAAAATGAGGTGCTATCATACAATAATGCAAGGAACGAAAGGAACCTACAAACCAGACCTTTCTACTGCAGTGAAATCAAGAGTTTAAAAAAGGGAAGGCCCATTTGAATTCCTAAAAAATACAGGAAGGGAAGCCAAGTAATCCCTTACTGTTGCATCTTCCATACCTTCGTTAACAAGTTGTAAAAAATAAATAAATTAATAAAACAACCACAGATGAGGAAGTTTTAAGTGAATCCAGAATTATCTTATTGCAATGCTTGCCACACCTTATTTATCTACATTAGGAAAGATGCTTGGCACTCAAATGTCTGGCATTTACCGTGGCATTGGCATGTCCCCAAACAAGTCACATCCTATAAATCTTAGTCCTTCAGGAGCCTGATGTGTCAATGCATATTGTTCTGGGATGAAGCTTTTTGCTCTTTTTGCTGCATCAAAAGGGATGGAAAAGGGGCAACATAAGTGACATCTTGTTGAGTAAAGACCAGACTACCAGATCCTCTTGGCCCACTCTAGAGCCCCCTGGCTAGTGGTCATCTGAAACGTTTTCAGCAACATTTGAACAACTAGATACAAAGGAAAATCATTTACCAAGGGTTTTCCATTACACAATATTTTGTGCAAGTAACACCGAAATGTTGAAGGAAAGTCCACCAATTTTTTTTTTTAAATCTTTATTAACATGAAGGCAGAAGATATATTCACAATATCACATTCAGAGGACATTATCATATTTCCATCGGTTACTGTCAAAAGAAACGGATAAAGCAAAGCACATTCTGGCACTTGGCAAGTGTTGTCGTACCAGAGACATGGATGAGTGTCGCCAGTGACCATTTCGCACAGATTGTAGCTAACAAAGAACTAACCCGTTGTTCATTCTGTGATCTGTCTACCTTCAGCACATTTATCTGTTCTTAGCAAAAATTAACTATAAAACAATAAAACCCAATTAGTGTCATCACTTATCAGTAGGCACCACCCGCACAATTCCAGTCATTGGCCACTGCACATAAACAGAACATCATCAAAGGTATTATCACACTCATGCGTCACCCCAGCATTAACAAGAGCTCACCATTTATGCCTGCCCTCCCTAGTCCTCCTACTCCTCTGAATCCAAGTCGTCGTCTTCTGGCAAAGGTTCACATGGTTCTCCCCTGTATTTGTTCCAGGGTGTCCAGACCTTATTCCATTTACGGGGGCAGGCACGTAGCACGTAGACCGCCCTTTCCTTCACCATCAGCAGGTCCATATTCCTGATCCACCCAGCCGCCGTAGGCAATTCCGGGGCACCCCATTTTTGTGCAATGTCTCGCTTGGCCACTGTCACAGCCAATGTGACCCATAGCAGTCCATATCTGTCCAGGTCATTAGGGTCCCAAATGTTCAATAGGCACTTACGGGGTTCAGGCAGGATTGAGAGTCCAATGGCCTGGGAGACTGTGCGCATAATTTGCTTCCAAAATTCTTGGATCTGTGTGCATTCCCATAGTGTGTGGAACAGAGTCCCTTCCTCCCCGCAACCTCTGAGGCAGAAGGGGTGTGGCGCCCTCTGTATCTTGTGAAGTAGTGTTCTGGTGTAGTAAGTGCGATGTAATATATTGAGTTGCACTAACCTGAACCTAGCCGAGATACCTACTTCCCTTGGTGATGCAAGTGCCTCGTTCCACTCTGATTCGTCCACTTCACCTATTTCCCCAACCCATTTCTCTCTAAGGTTCCGTGTGGGGTCTGTCAGGTTGTTAACCAGCTTTTTGTATGTGAGAGAGGTTGCCCTTTGTTCCATAAAATCCGTCAGTAGTCTATCCTCTAGTGGTGATGACTCAGGGAGTGTGGTGTCAGGTGGGATCGCTTGTAGTAGTGCGTGTCGTATCTGCACATATCTGAATGTTTCAGTGGGGCCCAGCCCATATTGCTGCTGGAGCTGTGGGAACGCAATTACCGTGTCTTTGTCCCAAAGGTCCCCCACCGTGGAAATTCCTATGCGGTCCCATTGTGCGAACCCCTTACATGACCTTAAGTTTCCCAGCGATTTTGTGTCCCACAATGGCGTCATCCTGATAATTTTCCCCTTCTAACCCAGTCGAGATTGTGCTGCATGCCACAAGGCCGCCGTATGACGTGTCGGGCCGAGCAGATTTTTAACTTGTGATAAATTATACAACACAGAGAGCATACCGTCCGTCCCCAACTGCGACCAGTCCGCCTTGTACGCGGGGTCTCTTCGTGGGACGTGGATCCAATGATTAATTATCTTAAGTTGGGACGCCCAATAGTACAATTGAAGATTGGGCAGTGCGATCCCCCCTTCATACCAGCTTTTCACTAATTTGTCGTGCGCTATACGAGCTGGACCGTTGCTCCACAGTAAGTTGGAGACCAGTGCAGCGACTTGTTTAAGGTAACGCGGTGCCACCATATAAGGGGTATTTTCAAGCACATAGAGAAATCTGGGAAGAGCCATCATTTTATATAATGCCGCCCTCCCAAGGAGGGTCAATGGCAAGGTCGCCCAATATTTAACATCCGCACGCAGGCGGACCAGAGGTGGCATCAGATTTTCGGCATAGAAGTCTGCGGCATTGTTAGTGATGAAAATACCCAGGTATTTAAAGGAGGTGGTTGTCAACGTCAGGGGGCAGTCGTCTTGTAACACTGGTTCTGGGCCGCTAAGCACGTACACTATCGACTTGGACCAGTTCAGGGTGTATCTTGACGATTTTCCGTGCTCATCGCAAAGATTCAACAGGGCAGGGATTCCGTCGTTAGGGTTAACCATGTAAATCAGCATGTCATCCGCATATAGGGAGACTTTATCTTCCCAACCTTCCTCCCAAGTGATGCCCCGGAACAGTGGTGTCGCTCTGAGCATGATGGCCAGCGGCTCCAGCACCAGTGCAAAAAGTAGGGGCGATAACGGGCACCCCTGTCTAGTCCCGCGCCCCAATGGGAACGTTGGCGAAATGTGACCATTTGCAACCACCTGTGCCACCGGTGACGTGTATAGTAACCGTACCCAAGCAAGAAATTTCGGTCCAAAGCCCATGCGTACAAGGACTTCAAACAGATATTCCCATTCCACCAGGTCGAAAGCCATTTTGGCGTCTAGGGATAGAATCACTGCTTGTTCCAAAAGGAGATGCGCACGCGCCAGCACTCCATGGACCCTCCGTAGATTCAGTGAGTCCACCAATTTTAAATGGAGTAGTTCCATAACTATAATTTGGTGCCTTTTCTTAGAATGAAGATCGGTCGTTTAGCTTTTTAGGAGAGTGTCCTGTACACAAGAGCCACTACAGTATACAAGCACTGGCGTTGCCAATAGGTCTCGCAGTAGGAAAGTTGGAGCTATTACAATTGCAAATAACAATGCCTTATATTTTTGTTTTCATTTTAAAAACATAAAGGGCTTTGTCATTTACAAAACCAATAGCTCCAACTTTCCTACTGCGAGACCTATTGGCAACGCCAGTGCTTGTTTACTAAGTTAATTAAGAAAGAGGTGACTTCCTATGAGATCCAGGCCCCACAAAATCTTATGAAATACCTTGTGAAAGGAACAACTGGGTGTTACAAGAAAAGGGCAATTGATGCTTTCGTAAGTCGATTTTGGTCGCCCATCCAGACTTAAAAGCAGCTCCCCCCAAAGTTGCATCTCCTGTCCAAATGGCAAGCCTGCCCCTACAGATAATCTGTGCTTCTTTTCGGGATGTCAGTGTAGTTTAGGGAATGGTTAAACTAGCACAAACCAGTGTTTCTGCAACATAGTCTCTAGATGAATACAGATTTTTTATTTTTTTATTTTTTTATTTTTTTTTGGTGTAAAAACTTTTATTGATGTTCATCATCCATTTTACAGCAAGACAATTACACAGTACTCATGACAGGAGAAAGGAACAGGATGTCCCGTAGTAATACACAGCTATTTAGCCGACAACCCTCCGGTCCGGCAGCAAAGGATGAGGATGATACGGCAGACCATTAGGAGAGAAGCATCGGAGTCATGAAGTTTTACTTTTTTTTTTTTTTTTTTCCTTTTTTTATAAAATAGCACTTTTGTTAACTGTTTCATGTATAAAACGTTGAAAAACAAACCAAACAAAGTGGCTCAATAATAGTGCTTAGATGCGAAGCAATATAGAACAAAGACGCTAGTAGAACATACCGACCCCCCACCCAGGCCTAACCCCTCCACCCCCCGCAGAACGTGAGCAGGAGTTCCCATGATATGAGTACAGTATTAGTCTTGCCCCGTGGCAGCCCACAGGTTAGCCAATCATCTCCTCCTCATCTTCCGAGTCTTCGTCTTCAGCCTCCTGAAGCGGGTCGCACAGGTCCCCTCTATATCTATTCCAGGCCTCCCACACCCTGTTCCATTTCCTTGGGTTCGCTCTCACTTTGTAGACAGTACGTTCAGTTAACATCAGTTTGTCCATATTTTGACACCAAAGCGACAAAGTAGGTAACTCAGCCACCCCCCACCTCTGTGCCATATCACGCTTAGCCATCATTGTTCCAATTGTAACCCACTGCTGTTGTCTGAGGTTAAGATCAGTGCCCTCCCAAACATTCAAAAGACAGAGGCGCGGTTCGGGTGTGAGGGAGGTGCCAAGGGCCTGGGAAATCGTGCGCATGACCTGTTGCCAGTATCGGGCAATGAGAGGGCAGCCCCACAACGTGTGCAGTAGTGTGCCATCCTCCCCACATCCTCTAAGACAACGAGGGGAGTCAGCCCTGTGCATTTTGTGTAGGGTGGTCCTCGTGTAATACGTTCTGTGCAGTATTTTCAATTGTATGAGTCTGAACCTTGCGGAAACCCCAGCCTCTCTCGGGGATGCCACAGCAGCGTTCCAGTCCGTCTCATCCATAGCGCCCAACTCATCCTCCCATTTTTCTCGCAGGGTCTGTAGGGGGTCAGAGAGATTGTTCAGCAATTTACGGTAGGTGAGTGAGGTGGCTTTCGTTTGCATGTATTCCGTGAGGAGCCGGTCTTCTAGGAGCGAGGATTCCGGGATTGTGGTTCCCGGCTCCAACACCGCCAGGAGAGCGTGCCTGATTTGGACGTACCTATATGTTTCCGTGGGGCCCAGCTCATATTGTTGTTGAAGTTGCTCGAAGGATATCACCCCAGTGGACGTCCAGAGGTCCCCCACTGTAGAAATGCCTATGTTGTCCCATTGGGTGAACCCTTTGCTGGTCCTCAGGCAGCCCAGCTTTTTAGTGTCCCAAAGCGGGGTAAGCTTCGTAATGACTCCCTTCCACTGTAGCTTGGTGAGTGCCCTGTACCATAGGGTGATCGTGTGTTTAGTGGGGCCAATCAGGTTCTCGAGTAGACTGTGGTTATAGAGGGGGGCCAGAAGACTCTGTGTCCCGAGTTGGGCCCTGTCCGCCATGTACGCCGGGTCAGTGTGTGGTGCATGGATCCATTGGTTAAGTACCTTAAGTTGGGATGCCCAATAATAAAGCTGTACGTTCGGTAGCGCAATGCCACCATCGTACCAGCCGCGTTTCAGTTTGAGGTGCGCTATCCTCGGGGGACGCCCACCCCAAAGTAGAGTGGTAACCATCGCGGTAATCTTCTGGAAGTAGGAGGGCGGAATCACGACAGGCGCATTCTCAAAGACATATAGGAGGCGCGGGAGCGCCATCATTTTGAACAGCGCAGCACGGCCTAAAAGTGTGAGCGGCAGGGACGACCAGTGCCGCACGTCTGCCTTCAAACGGAGGAGGGGGGGCGCTAGATTTCGATTGGTGAAGACGGTCATATCGTTAGTGACATGGATACCCAAATATTTGAAAGAAACATCTGTCACCACCAACGGACAATGTTCCGGGAGGACTGGTCGAGGGCCCTTCAGTACATAAAGGACCGACTTCGTCCAGTTAATTGTGTAACCAGAGGCCGCACCGTGTTTGTCACAAAGCGCCAATAAAATCGGGACACTCAGTTCGGGTGCTGATACGTACACCAGCATATCATCCGCATATAATGATATCCTATCTTCCCAGGTCTCCGTCCACCTGATGCCCTTCAACAGTGGTGTCGTTCTGAGGACGATCGCGAGGGGTTCAAGGACCAACGCGAACAGCAATGGGGAGAGGGGGCAGCCCTGGCGGGTTCCACGCGCCAAAGAGATCGCACGAGAGATATGGCCATTGGCCGCTACGTGAGCTACTGGGCCTGTGTAGAGTAGTCGGATCCAGGATAGGAACTTCGGACCGAAGCCCATCCGGTGCAGGACTGCGAACAGGTACTGCCACTCCACCATGTCGAAGGCCATCCTGGCGTCCAGCGACAAGATGGCTGCTGGCTCTGTCAAGGAGTGTGCACGCGCCAACGCGCCGTGTACTCTACGGAGATTTAATGCTGTACTCCTGTGGGGCATAAAGCCGGATTGGTCCGGGTGGACCAGTTGGCCAAGGTGTGGGGTCAGTCGATTAGCGATCACCTTCGCCAGGATCTTCGCCTCTGCATTGAGTAGCGAGATCGGGCGGTAGGATGCACAACATTCTGGAGGTTTCTCAGGTTTTGGGATAGCTACTATCGTTGCCAGGCGCTGATCCAATGGCAGCGTTCCTGACTCACGACAGTTCTCGAACATGGCCAGTAGCGGTGGGCCCAGTGTGTCGGACATCGTTTGGAACCATTCGATTGGGATCCCGTTTGGGCCCAGCGCTCTGCCCGTATGCAGTGCGCCTATCGCCATACGGAGTTCCTCCACTGTGAGATCCGCTTCCAGCTCGGTTTGCGCCTCCGGCGTTAGCCCCTCCACCTCAATCTCTTGGAGCGCCAGTTCTGCCTGTTCCGGCGTGACCACCACTTCTGGGGTGTAAACTGATTGAAAGTGGTCTGCCAGGAGGTCAACTATCTTGGGAGGGTGCGTGTGAAGCGTCCCCGCGTGGTCTTGTAACTGTAGGATTTGCCTGCCTCCATCCCGTTTTTTGTCCAACCAAGCCAGCAACTTGTTGGCTTTGTCGCCTACATCATAAACTCTGCATGCCGTTGATTCGATCCGCTCTAACACCCTTCGGCGGAGAAAGTCGTCGTGTTTTAGCTGGCAGAGAGTCAGCGCGTGCCTGGTGGCCTCTGACGGTGTGGCCAGATGAATACAGATTTAAAGTGTTTGAGGGAATACAGAGGGAGTAATCAGTTTACCATCTTTACCAGCATGGCTCAGGTTTGAAATATTTGTAACCAAAGCTGTCTACATGAAGAAAGGGAAGATAAAGGCAAGCGACTAGAAAGATGTGCTCCTTTTGTAACTGCTAGCAGTGGGCCTGGCATAGAGACACAGCTTGGAGTGCACGTCAGACTGCCATCACACTATGTGAAAGCACTGCTACCCTGAGTTTATTTATGCCTGTGATAGACGTAAATTGTTTAGTTTTAATAAGTCATTTAATTCGGGGGCTTCCAAGAGACACTAATGTCGAAAGATAACGGAACAGAGACACTGCAAGATAAAGGATGTATTTTGTTTGGTAGCCCACAATCCAGTTTGAGAGGAAAGCTGTGATTTGTACTGGTTTGCTCTGCTGTTTGCTATTTGGCTTACGATCACCTTGCCTCGTACTGCTGAGTACCAATAAAACTAGGAAATATTTAAATTTCTTATTTACAGCTGTACAAAATGTAAAAGTGGGGCTTGCCATGTAAAAATCCCCTCAGGAACTTCCCGCATCATGAGGCAATGCGCTGGCTAAACCAACAACAGGGTGCATATTGGTTCGTCACTGAAATGGATTGAATCTGGGGAGTTAAAAAATAAAAAAGGAAAAAAACCATGAAAGATTGCCTAATCCGTTGTGCAAGTTATGCACAAATTTGTGTCAAAATTCCTGCTGGTACAAGCTCACGAATGTTTGGGTATCTGCAATGCATGCACGCTATTGGACATATTAAATCAGATTTGGGTAGACATCAGTTTTTAAATAAGTGCTTGTGTTTTCAGCTGATCCTTGTTAGTTTGCAAGCAACTAACGAGAATCATCTGAAACCACAAGCGCTTGCAAACTAAACTAGGATCAGCAGAAAACAAGCGCTTTATTTTGGCGCAATAGCCCCGCTGCGTAGTCCACATGGTTGTCTAAGTTGTGAGAGAGAACTGACAGTTGGAAGGCCCGTTTCAGGAAATGCACCTCGGCCTGTAGAGACATGATACTGATTTCCACATTCTCCACTTTATATGTGACTTTATGAAAATCAGAGCACAACAACAGAGCAGTCCAGTGTCTCGGAGGTTTCACAGCAAGTGAGTCTATGAGTAGGCTGACGGGGGTAGTATACTGCATGATGGTATTGCCCTGTTGGAGCCTATGAGGCGTGTCCCTCCCCGTGATGCGGCCAAGAAAGAAGAAGCCAGCTCAGAGGATCCCCTTAAAACTGTCAGAGGCTAAATGTAGCACAGGGAGAACTCCAGCGGTAAGACAATCAAAAACAACTTAGAAAACATTTCACAGTATGAAAAGATCAAACTCATGAACGAGCGTGATACACCTCAGCTAAAAATCATGATAAATAACAACACACATTAGAAGTGAAACTGCAAGTACAGAAGGACCAGCTTTGCTTGTTTAAAACTCAGAGGCAAAAGAAGAGGACATAAGTACTTATGACATATGCTCTCCCACTTCAGGCAGATGAGTGTAATGTGTAAAGCGTCTTGTGGAGCAACCATGTCACATGAGCAGATCGTGGAGTCTGAGGACTTATGCCATCCCGCTAAGAGTTGTGGCAACAAATGAAATAAATAAATAAAACGCATACACCATGAAGCAGACACAGGGACGTGGACACCGCGCTAAGCCAAGAAGATAAAGAATGGCAGCCGAAGCAAATACAAACAAGCAGCAATTGGCCACGGCCTGCCTGCGAGGCTCAAAGTGTTAGAAGGCAGGTCTTGGGCAGAGGCAGAGTACTGACTTAGGAATGACTGTGAGGCGCATTGGTGTGAAGCACATCAAAGGGCTTCTCCTCCCCTAATTAGGTGAGGAGAAGCCGTTTCGGGAAACTGAAAGTACGGCCGGCCTGCGGCCGGCCATGAATAATTCGGGGAGGAGAAGCCCTTTGATGTGCTGGGCTGGCCCTGAATGCGCGTGCATGTTTAATCACGTGGTTCACGTGAACTGCATGAAAACCGCGGGGCTGAAAGCCCTTAGTTTGACGATGTTTTCGCCACTTGAATTCTCGCTCCGCTCGATGCGCTTGCGCACATCGATAGGTCGCGAGACCTAAAAATCATTAATGATCACTAATTCTGAAAGATTGAGGCGACCCTCAGCACCACCACCCTCCCTATGTTTGAATAGACTGGTGGACAGGCTGCCAGCAGCCCCAGTCTTTTATGATCCACAGTATGTGATGCGCCCTAGAGGACTGGGGTATATAACATCCACCACAGTGCCACCTTCCACATTCAAAGACAGCAATGGTGCAAGCACCTGCCCTGTAAATAGGCAAGGTGGGCTCGGAGAAAAAAGGTTCAACAACCACCCCTTGCATTTGGGCAAGGCAGAAGGGGGTGAAGAAATATACTTACATGTATTTAGAAAGATTGGGCTTGGAGAGTAGCAGTAACAGACATTGTCTCCATTTTCAAAAGGAAACAAATGTATTCTCATAGAAGAATCACAACACCTAATGTGTAAAACCAGAAATCAAATATTATTGGGGGAGCAAGTTAAGGTAAAGGGAGGAGTGGGGGGCGGGCAGAGCGGAGGTTAAGTTACAACCTTAATACGCATTCTTCACTTATGGAAGTTTGGTAAATTAGAAACAAAATGTGAATAAGGAACTGAAAAGTAAATGCGCAGTCCATTGTTCCACCCTGACAGTTTATGCTAACTGGGCCAACAGACCCAAATTCAATTTAAGAGCTACTTGAAGATTTGCAACATGAACAATATTGGGGTTATTTTGACCCAATTTAATTAAAAGTCAATGAGGATATGCACATCAGACAGTAAATCGAATTTTGGAGAATCGTATCTATACAAATAAGTCATATCGTTTTTTTGCTCAAACTAAAATTGAGGGCCCTAGGTAGTAATGTCCTAAGGTGGCTAATGAATGGCTGAAAGGACAAAACGTATCAACATTGGTAAGGGAGGTGTACAGTGAAAATTAGAAAACAGGGGTCTTCATGCAACTCATTACTGGAACATAGGTTACTTATGTCTAGCCTAAATTAAGCCTCCACCTTTGGCAACCAATTGTATATTGAATGTGAAACAAAAACTATTTTCAATTCTGCGAAGAAACAAACTTGTAAATTTTTTTAATATTGTGACAAGAAAGACCAAGATGGTGGACAACACATTTTCCATCACATATTTAGCTGTATTAAATTTCAAAGCATATTAAATCATAAATGATGACCTGACATGAGCACCCAGACCAGAAAGCATGGAAATGTCATACATAAGCATCCATACCATAAACCATGGAAATCTCACATATAAGCACCGAGGAAATTAACCATGGAAATGACACACATAAGCCCTCAGGTCACATACGCACCCAGGCCAGAAAGCATGGACATGTCACACGTAGGCACCCAGGCCATGAACTGTGGAAATGTCACATATAAGCACCCAGGCCATTAACTGTGTAAATGTCACACATAAGCCCTCAGGCCAGAAAGCCTGAAAATTTCACACATAAGTACTCAGTCTCAGACTAGGAAGCATGGAAATGTCATACAAAGGCATAGTGGCATGAAAGCATGGAAACGTCACACAAAGGCACCCAGGCCATAAAGCATGGAAACGTCACACAAAAGCACTCAGGCCAGAAAGCATGAAAATGTCGAACAAAGCCACCCAGGCCAGTGGCACTGGAACAATTTTCAGAGTGTTGTCCTAAAAATTACCCTCTTCCCTTCACCTCTCTCACGGTCCTACTTCTTTCTTACTACACCTCTCCTGTCCATCTCTCATCTTTCTGTGCCCCTTTCCCAGTATTAACCCACTCTCCCTTCCTCACCAACAACCATACCTCTATTTCTCCCTCTCTTTATGAACTTTTGTATCTCACCTCTTACTCTCTACCTCTTTACCTCAACCACTCTCTAGCTTTGTTTCACCTTCAGCTCTCTTACACTACCTCACCTATGTCTTTTTGCTTCACCTCTTTACTCTTAACATCTCCTCTTTCTGCCCTTCAGCACTCTAATTCTACCTTTCTTTCTACCTCTCTAAATCTGACATATCATTCTACACCTCACTTCACATTTTACCTCTTTCTTTTCCTCACCCCGATTTCTCTATCTTGCACCCCAATATAGTTCTCGTACTATAAATGTCCACATTGTACCTGCCACTGCTTTCACTACTTCTTTCTGCCTCGAGTGCTCTCTTACTAACCTCTTTCTACTTTAGCTCTGTGTCGAACTCACCTCCCTTGAACCCTACTACCACTCCCTGAAGTTTCTTCACTATGTTTCTTGATGTCTCTCTCGGGCATCTCTGAAGGAGGGCTAGACAGGACCACTTGTGCAATAAAGGCAACCAAACTACAGAGGTGGCTCAAAGTCCAAAGCACATGATTCTGCATGCACCTGAAATGTCTGACAATCCTACAGTCTCTTTCCTTTTATCAATTTTTTATTTTCTCTACCTCACATTCTGCTGAACAGAACTGGTGAAGAAAACGAATAACCCAGGTCCCAGACTAACTGTATCCTGCATTTTTATATTGAGAATTTCGACCATGCAGTGCAGTGCTACATCATAATTGAATCCTCAACATAAACAAAAAAAATCAATGCCATTAAGGGCATTGTATGTGCCCGGCGCCGGAGGCATGGTTGCTCAGGGCAGGCCTGGCCTCGGACTCCTCACTCAGTGGTTCACTTCACAGTTCACTTAATACATAAACCGTGAACTGTGAAGTGAACTACAGAGTGACGCGTCTAAGGCCAGGCCTGCCCTGAGCAATCATGTCTCCGGCGCTGGACATCATGTTCAATCACAATGCCCCCTGCCTGGGCCAGGAGGCTGGAAGTGAAAGCAAACAGGAGTTTAAAGAAGTAACATTTGTGGAAGTACTAAACAGAAAGTGCGCACACAGACTGAATAGTAAAACGATTTTTCTATTCCGTTTGCTTCATATTTTTGCCATTTTGTAGCAATATAATTAATATTTCCACTAATGTAAAAGTCGCTTTATTTTTTCACCTTTAGAGAATGAAGGTGTTAGTTCAGCTATATTAGAATTCACACTTGTTCCCTTCCCAGCATGCCTTACGCATTTGTGGCGCAGCAAGCATTTAACTGATTGAAAAAACTTGTGGACATTCACAATAGAATACATTTTTGCAACCTGTTGAAAACACTATTACTGTTTAAATAGGTGTCCCAGCAGTAACAAAACACCACCATATCTGACAGGGTTGTATGTACTCTGCCTTCTGAGGAGACCCTCACCTTTTCAAAGACCTCACATAATTAGTTCTTTCTCTTATCCTACCTGAATCTGTAACATCTTTAATTATTCTTTATACATATATATATATATATAATATATATATATATATATATATATATATATATATATATATATATATATATATATATATATATATATGTTCATACAGTTTCTCTTTACTGCGGCATATGTCATCAAATCACAAACATATTTTTATGTTGTGTGCTTGACGTCTCTTTCACTATAAAATGTGTTTCTTCTCTTCTCTCTGTGGGCACTTGAAAGGCGCAGCATGAATGCTTCATTTTCTTACTGGTAACCCCATAACTCTGATTCGACTTCCAACAGGCACTAGAAACCCAAAAGAGAAATGGCACAGCCAGTGTACCCAGGGAAGCAGGGCCCCAGCCGAGGGAATTACCAAAATAGCAAATCGCAAGTCAATGGAAACACAAACCCACAGCCAAAAGCGTAGGGACATAAAAGCGGCCAGAATGGACCCTAAGGCAGCAGTATGAAGACCGCCCAGCAAAGCAGGCATATTTCAGCTGAAGCAGTTCACTTCATAGTATACGTATGAAGTGAAATATGAACCACCCGCAAGTGCCGAGTTCAAGGCAAGGCCTGTGCCCTGCCCTGAGCAATGAATCATGCCTCCGGTCGTGTGCAACTGCAAGCACAATGGCCGCCCAGGCCAGGACAAGCGTAGGAGGCTGGAAGGGAAGGGGTCCGGGCAGGGCCTTCAACTTAACTGTTACCCCAGTGCCCAAGCCTTTCGTGACGGTCCAAGGAAGAAAACTGTAGGTGTATTAGACGCTGAAGAGGGCCTGCTTTCGTATGTGCATGCGCAGCGCACCACAGAGACAAGGCTTAAAAAAACCATGAGACAAACAGATGAAGGGTTTTTGTGCATTACTACAGTCATTAAAAGCGGACTCCGAGGCCCTGAAAGCAAAAGATTAGAAAATACCTAAAATGCTGGCTTTTTATGTTTCAGTGAGATTTCAATGATGCAGGCAACATCGATACTTCATGTTGAGCCAGACCCACCACGGTGACCATCACCCCACCACGCTCAAGAAAAAAAATGCAGCGTTAGTTTAGCAATGGCTGCTACTTATGGTTACTGTGGTGGTGGGCAGCCTGGGCACTGGCCTAACTTTATGAACTGATAGACTGCCACCTGCTGCTGCTGCCTGCCCTCGACGTCGTCGGGCTGAGCCTGTCCTGAACCACTGATGACTCATTGGGTGGTGGTGTGCCGGGGCGTGCCATTTTGGAGAAAAAAACTGCGCATGCTTCCTGCCGCACAGCCCCTACCCTGCAGAACCAAATTCAGCCCACTCAGTGTACTGCCCTCCGGCAACACTGAACTAAGGGCCACAGCTGCTGCCTAAAGCAAATTTGCAATGCGCATCAAGATCCGACAACTATATGGATATTGGATAAATTATGGTTGGACAGTCTGGACGGTAATCATGTGTGAATCTTTTTAGGTCGAGCTGACGTAGCATTCATGCGAAAGCATGAATGCTGTCAGCAAGACAACTAATGCTATCCGTATTTGGGAAAGTGGACAGCAGAGTGCCACTCGCTTTCCCAGTGTCGGATTTCACCGCGGGAGCGAGCGCGCTTGCGCAGACCGCAGGGCTTGCATGCAAACACGGCGCGCACACAGGCAGGCCCCATCCACTGCACGCACAGGCACACGCACGCGCGCGAGCACACACACACACATCACTTATTTCACAAAATCTCCCCTTCTCCTACGCACCGCTGATTCACTGCTCACTTTTCTGCATCTACCTTGCCTCCCCCTCTATAATCTCACGTCCACTCACTCACCCGCTCTATGGTCCCTTCCTGTCTCCCGCCTTCACGTTCGTGTTTAGTCTTTCAGGGGCGCTGCCATGTCCAGTGCGGGGACGTCTGAAATTCAAAACAAGCACAACCCTCCAGCAAGAGACTCCCCAAACAAGCGCATGTCCCACAGAAAGACACCTAAAACAAGCCCAGCCCCGAAAAATGATGAAAAAAGGCGCAAATCGGGTTTTTGTAATTGTATTTATATAGCGCTAATTATCCCTGACGAGCATTGCGATAATGAACACTTAAAAGCATATTTTCCCTCAGAAAAACGAAAGCATTTATCTTACATTCAATATATAAAAAGACACGAATAAATTGTTGCATATTTCCCCATAGTCAGTAGCAGCCAAAAAGCTGTCCAAACTACAACGCCCCCCCCCCCCCCCCCCACCCCCCAACCAGCGGTGCGGGCGGGCTTCATTTAGTTCCTCATTTAGCCTTCCATATGATGGACACCAAGACCTTCTTTGGTGGGAGAACGGCCACCGTTTATTATTTTACAAGCTAGCTGGTACATACATTAGCATATGTTCCAGACATGCGGATTTCTTGAACGCCATTCAATTCAGTTCATAACTGGTTCTTTTCTTTCTACTATGAGTTCTTACTAACCTATTTTCTCTGCTTCTCTATAGAAAGTAAAGCAGGGTGAAGAAAAATATTTGCCTAGGATCACACAATTAGGTTAAGCCTGGAAAACTCCTAGGTTTTCTGATTTCACATTGTTCCAGTCAGCCACGAGATGATTATCTATTTACCTTTCCTGTTTTACAGCAAAGATTTATTTTTTAAAATTCTTGACACCCTAAGTTAGAGCTTGGCTGGCATGCAGAAGTCATATTGAAACTCAGCTCATTCTGGGCTCGAGGGTCCAGGAGGCACTCGAGCTAGTCAGAGCCAGGCATCATGTGACTCGCCTGCCTCTAATAGTCACGGACGGATCTGGGATACTTGGCGGGCTGCTTGCCATGTTGTGTGACAGGCTTTACCCTTGGTAATCTTCTACAGGGATAAGCTTGTCAATCAATCAATCAATCAGTGACACTTATAAAGCGCGCTACATACCCTGTCTCTTCACTTCAGGCTGATATGCCTAGGTGACCAGGGGGTACCTTATGGGCAGCAGAACGATAATAGAGCCGGCCACATTGAGATTGAAATCCTGAGATGCAGGTTACACTTACATCCATATAGCTGCGACGTGAGTCCACTGTGTTACTGGGATTTGATTCTATCTCAGGACTACAGTTTGCACACACACAGATCTGTACAGCAGGAGCTCAACCCACTGAGCCTGCTACACAACACCAATTTATATAATCGCCTCTTGGATTGGAAACCACAGTTCAGTTCTCCAGTGGGCTCCTATATTAACGAAAATCTACCACAAATGTCCAAGACCGTTATATTCCAGGCTATGTTATCAAACCACATACCTTAAGCAAGTTTATTTTCCAGCCAGGGCACAGTGATAGTGACATTGCTTTGAATTTCTTATTTGAGCCATTGAAGAAACAAACTTTGTCAAAGGCAGTACATCTGCATCTAAAGTGTCAACCCATGTAAACAGAGCTATTCACAAATTCTGCCTACATTCTTTAAACGCACAATTGCTTTTATCACATTAAAGCCTGCCAAGCTGGCTTTGCCAGTGGTCTGAAGACATTCTAAACAAGCATTTGCAATGCAATAGGTCTCGCATTTGCAGGAGTTTGAATTATTGGCATTGTAAATGACAATTACTTTTATTTCTGTGTTTTGAAAACCTGGAAGCGAAGTGTAAACACGCACTTAAAACTTATAGTCCTTGCTTATGAGAAGCAAGGCTGGCAGTAAAAGAAGTGCAGTTACTGCCAGCATTGCTTCTCCTAAGCAACGACTATATGTACAAAGTGTGTGTTTACGCATCTCTTGTCCTAACAGATGTGGTCGCATCGAGATATTAAGTCCACCTTAATCTTGCTTTCTTTCTAGTGACTTGATGAGACAAAGTCTTCAGTTTTAAACCTACAACTGCCAGTTGTTTGAGTCAATTTCTGGTTTCTTAATCATTTGTGATTTGGCGCTTCCACATATGCAGAGGCAGGACAGATTGAGATAATTAAATCTGTCAGATTTTCAAGCCAAAAGTCGCTGTCTTTAATTTCATAAATGTGCTCAAAGCCTCGCGAAAATCAATCATCTGCCTACTTTTTGTTAGTGGTATAAAGAGTTGTTTTTCGTTCAGTGCTCAAATGTGTGGTAAAATAGAGCATGTATCTTAATGCTCACCTTTAATGAACGACTAAATTGCAAGAAATCCCACTACAAAAGGTGTACTAAAGCATCAGTGCTAAATAAATGCACAACCTTTCGTCTGTTGTTGTGTTTCATTAAGTGAAGAAAAATTTATAATAACGCAAACACTAAAATGATGATCGTGTTTACATTGCGCAACAAACTGACTAGAGAGTAGAAACAGACCTATTAATTTGGGAACTACACACAGATGTCAAATAGAGCATTGGATCTTTAGTCTGGGTGCAGTGGCCCGATTTTGGGTGGGGGATGTCTGTGTACGAGTTCTACTTAGGGAATCCGAGACTGTTTAGAAAATAAAACATCAGAGGATTATTGGTGTGTGTAGTATGTGTGTATGTATGTATGTATGTATGTGTGTATGTATGTGTGTGTAAATAAATGTGAAGGAATTCGGAACTGGATGTTGAACATTTAGATGAATCCTTTGACTTGTATAAGTACCAGTACAGCAAACCGCATCTAATATGGACGATTGGTGGCCGCCGTTTAAACACTGGTATGTGCGAAGAACCAGAATTGATTTTGATGAAAAAACTGTTCGATATTATAGACTACCATATTGCTTCCTCTTTTAGAAATAAAATCCAATTTTGAAACGCTCCAATCATCCCAGTAAAATCATGAACATTTCCATTTTTGTGTACGTTTTGTTTGTGAATTAAATAAAACATTTCACAGTTTGTACATTCACAGTTTGTACATTTGTTTGATTTGTGCTTGTTGTGTATGTGTGTTTTTTGTTTTTTTTGTTTTTGGTATTGCTTTGTGTCTGAAAGTGTAAAAACTGCTTAGGCTGGTCTTCCTTGCTTCCACTAGTTATTCAGTGGTGGTCCACATTAGTCATTTGGTTAAGAACTACAGGGTGTGTGGGTGGCTGTGGCTGTGGGTGGGTGGCTCTGTGTGTGGGTGGGTGGCTCTGTATGTGTGTGTGGCTGGCTTTGTGAGTATGGCTCTGTGTGGGTGCAAATGCAATAGGTCTCGCATTTGCGAGCGATTAAGCTATTGGCATTGTAAATTAGAATGCCATTTATTTATGTTTTAAAAACAAAAAACATAAATAAAAATAATGTCATGAGCAATGCCAATAGCTCTAACTTTAAGAATGGCGAGACCATTGCATTGTAAATGCTTGTTTTTTATTGGCTCTCACAGCCGCAACACTCTTCACTGGGACTCTGCAGACAACACTGTCTGCGTGAGTCAGTTGAGGTAATTTTATATCCTACGCCACAATGCCATATGATGCAGAGTGACGTGTGGTGTAGACCCGGACCTGATAAATAAGTGCCAGTGCTAAGCACCGGGAAGCACCGGCACAAATTAAGCACTGCTTTTAAGGGTAACTTGGCATATTGGGCCCCTCTACTGATGAGGATGATTTCTAGCGCGAGTTGTTCCCCCTCCACCGCCCCTAAATCTTGGTCCAGGGCAATGATCTCAAATCTCAAGAAGGGGAATAGGAGTGATCCTCACTGCTATTGGCCCATATCCGTATTAGTTTCCACAGCAAAGTCCTGGGCAGGGTCTTGCTGGATCATCTTGAAAACTGGGCAAATGAGAACAATATTCTAACACCAGTTCAGTACGGGTTTAAGTCGGGCCTAGGGACAGCTGACCAGGGCCTGACCCTCCATTTAATTATGAGCAAATATGTGCTTGGCCTTTATGGAACCCAGTACAGCGTTCAACAATGTAACCAGGTTGAAGCTCTCGAATATGACAATAAATAAGGGTGCCAACCCAAAAATGATACACCCACTGGCCCAGTTGTACACAGATATAGAGGAAAGCATCAGCGGGGAAACCACCAACTTATATAAAAAACAGAAAAGGAGATAGGCAGGGTTGCATGTTGGCAACTGTCCTCTTTAGCTGCTATATCAATGATCTTGACTAACAAATTATAGCTGCTGGAGCTGACCCGCCAAAAGCAGGATATTGCCCATTACCAGTGCTTATGTAAGCGGTCCATTGCATCCTTATTGCTAGGATGGGTCTGGGGCTCCTGAAACTACTAGACACTTTTGCGTTCTTTATGTCGGACTTGAGCCACCGCACAATTACAACAAAGTCTTTTGCCATGGTATGCAGTCGCCCCCCCGGGGAATGTTGTCTGCTTTCCATACTGCAAGCCCACTTTCACCTATTTGGGGTCCCTGTTCGAAAGCAAGATCACTTGAAAGCACTTGAGGACTGTGATAATAACCCAGCATGAACTAGTCACAGTCTCCCTGTTCATATTTGCTGCCAAACTAGGGTCTATGCCTCTGGATGCGGCAATGACAATTTATAAAACCAGACCTGTTCCAATTGCCTCCTATGTGGCGGGGGTTTGAGGTTATACTGACAACTCCCAATTGCAAACCAGAAGAAACAGATTTCTGCATAGACTTCTGGCACTTCCTAATAGTATTCCATCCATAATTGCACATGAAGAACTAGGTCTGCAATATGTGGTGGATCTATTGAGGATGGCACATAGTCTGTTATGGCTATCAATCTGGTCTAGGACAGCGGCATCCTTGACACAGACAGTGATCGCAGCTTGCCTTAAATTGACTGTGGCCCATAAAATCAGATAGCCATTGAAATAATGGGGTCAAACCCAGTGGAAAGTCAGAGGACCTGGGTATCTATCAAATACTATATAAGATAAGTGGTCCCAGACCTAACTCAGTTAAAGTCAATTAATGAAACAATATTACAAATTCCAGGAATCAATCCTACGCAGAAATGAAAAGGAGAAAAAATATTTATATCTACATACACAGCCAAATGCTTATACATTCATTTGTAGTACACAAAATGCTTTTCTCTAAAAAGACACACAGTTTCCCTTAGATAAAATTAACAAAATGTATTTACATTCAATCAAATAGAAACAATAAGAGCTGGGGAATACCGTCAAGTGCAGTAAGAAGAGTGTAAAAGTAAGTGCTCATGTGAAGAGAGAAAATAATCGAAGGAAAGATTCAAGAAAAAACTCCAATGATTTAAATTCAACTAAGGTCCAATTCTCTTAGCAGAATGGAACAACGGGCCTGCCCCAAACTGTTTGTCATATGTTATAACACAAGTCTGTCACAGTATCACTGCCTCTGTGCAGACAAACAAAAAGGAGTGGGGAGGAGAGGGGAAACGAAAAAGTGCAGGCCCAAAACAGGGCGAGGGGGGAGATCGTCGACGTTTCGACCCTGGCACTGATAGGGGAGGATTGACACCTAAGCTATGGGTCTTCTTCAGGACAGGATGGGAGGGGACCTAGGTTGCAGAGAAAGGAGATACGACCCCAGCAATGAATTGGGCAACCCGTCAATGGTGTGTCACAATATTTCCAGTGTTGTCTCACAATTCTAAAGTGGCCTTATTCAAAAAGGCGCCACATAGGAAGGTTAATTCCCAATCAAGTCTGGCATTCTGGAGAAAAGGCTTCTTCTTTTGCTGTCTGTCTCTCCCTTGGCGTCACAGTACAGAAGGCCCCACCATTCCTGTACCAGTGTAAATCAGTTCAAAATCCGATGGCCGATGCTAATGAAAGCCGATGTTGGTGAGAAAACGGGCTCCGTAGCAGTGCCTTAAATTGACTGTGGCCCATAAAATCAGATGGCTCATGCAGATCAGTGAAGACTTGCAAGCAATCAGCAGGACGGACTTGTTTGATTCCGATCTGTGCAAGGCAAACTATTAAAGCTCTTAGTAGAGAAGAGATGGAAGGTCCACTTGATGAAAGGCCCACTTGAAGAAGTCAGTTGAGCTATATGTTCCACTGTGCACTACACTGCTCATTGAGCCTTACCTGCTTAGGGCACTTCATAAGCAAATATTCTAGCTCAATAGATTTAGGCTTGGACTGGACCATTTTTGGTATCCAACCCTTTAAATGTATATACCAGCAAAGATCTGCTCTGTGCAACTCAACAGTGTCCCAATCACAATTTCACTTTTTATTATTTTGTGAGCTTTATACAGAACAGCGGAAACTTATTCTAAGACCGCTGTTGAGAAATTAAAACATTTTGAAATGTAAAGAAGCACTGGACCAGACTGACGAGATGTGTCACACCATCTACCGATTCATGACCGCTGTAGTCATTTGCAGGAGAATTGTTGGGAAATAATTTCTTGCACCTTTTGAGTAACCCCTTTAGTGGAAATTGTATGCTGGTTATATTTTATGGAAATCATTGCACTTTTAAAATTGGTCGAGTTTTATATCTGTGTTTTTATGGTTTGTCTCAAAATGAATGAAGACTTACGAACCAGAATTGTTCTCACCATTAAAGTATCAGGAGAAGTAATATGTGGACACGATTCGTGTGATAAATTAATTCCTAAATTTTTCCCAAGTTGGGAATACACACATTGAATACCAGGATTGTATCGGTGATGTCTGGAATAATGTTATTTGAGATGTCATGTGTCAAGTCTGAGCATGTGTTATGGTTTGCATAGCTAACCATAAATTCCAAAGTTTAGAGGTCTTTCATTTAGTTTTGTAACTATAGCTTCACTTTGAGGTTAGTTTGCTTTCATTATGTTTCTCATACTATTTAAATGTCTTGGTAGCAGAAGAACCCCTCACATACCATGAAGTTTTTGTCAGTACATTTTTAGGATTATTTAATGATATACTACATTCAACTCCCATTTCTTAATTGGCCATTCGCAGAAGGAATTTCTGTAGCCCCTCTGTTTAACCTCCCATGCTGCAAGCCCCCTCTGTGCAGAAGGTGGCTGAAGTGATTTAACCTTGCACCCAAAAGGTTGAGCAGACAACTAGTATGCATGACCTTTGGCCATGTGCCGGATGCTATGGTTTCAGGACTATGCCCTCTCACAATTCATCTAGCAGCCACACCCTGATGAGCAAGGCTTCGACTGCACTCAACATTGAGTGCTGCCAACCTCTGCTGTGGATAAAATCATGCAATGTGCAAAAGAAATTGGCTTCAGGGTCTACACCGAACATCCTGTGTGGTCACCCCCCACTGCATGGTGGCTGACTACAGGACCTGGCCTCCTGCCTTGCCATGCGTTTAACGATTTGTGCGCCAAACCGCACAGCCTTCTATTAGACTTTGCCCCCAACCCACCACGAGGCCATCCCCATCTGCACACAACCTTCAGCCAGGAGTCGAGGGGGTTAGTTGCAGGCCCTGGCCTGCAACATGCCCTGCCAACCCCTGTTGCTGTCAAACCACATTGCAGTCACTGCCCAGCTGAAGAGCTAGTTTGCATAGTTTTTAATTCTTTTTTTAACTGTGCACAGCAGGCTATGTGCATAGGTCCTATTCTCTTTCTGCAGGAAACTCTCACAAACACTTTTTAGTATAATTTTAAAAAACATACCTGGTGAGCCATATTCATGCCTTGGCAATCTACAGATTTTAGGCATCACTTCCATCAAGGTTCTGACATACTGTAGAATTGTGCCTTGCAGCTAGATGAGACAGTGAAAAGAAAGAAAAAGAAGCAAAGCATCAGTACCAAAAATCATAAACATGTATGCATTAATCAATTATTATCATTAAAAAGTTCTTACAGAGCGCACAGCTTCCCAATACGGGCTTCTTTGCACTGACAAGACAAGTGAGAAAATGTAAAGCTGAGATGAAGAGATGAGTTTTCAATTGCTTCCTAAAACGTAGCAGGTTTTTGTTTGATCTGAGATAAATAGGAAGGGAGTTCCAGAGCTTAGAAACCAGGTAGACGAATGAACGACCCCCCCCCCCCCTCTCTTTATTCCAGGGACAGCAAGAAAAAAAGGTAATTCGATCTCAGCTCTCTGCGGGCGCAGTATGGGGTGATAAGATGCCGAAGGATATGTGGGCCAGGCGAATGTTTTATTCTATGGGCAATACATACGGCCTTGAATTCTATATTTTTGTTTATAGGCAGCCATTGGAGTTGAGCAAGAGCAGATTGTTCTGATTGCATTCTGGGCAAGACCAGCAGTGCTCAAGCCACGGCATTCGGAGTGACCTGCAACTTTCTAATTAACAGACGAAGGGATGGCTGCCCAGATAAACAGAATTGCCATAGTCGAGACAGGAAAGCACAGAGCCTTGGACCACCATCGTCCGACATTTCATAGGGAGCCACTCGAGTGTGTACCTAAGAGATCTTAAGAGACCAAAGTAGGTACCAGCATATTTCTCTGCCTGAGAGCCCATGGTTAGATCTTTGTCCAAAATGACGTTAATGCGGTTTACTTCTTGGTTGGGAGGGGGGGGGGGGCACTCCCCCAAACAAGGAGGTCAGAGGAATTGATCCCAGAGTGTGGGATTATTTCCAATCACATTTACCTCTGTTTTTCCCCAGTTTAGTTTGAGACAGCTTGTCGCTATCCAACTGGTCACATGTTACTCAATGTATATGATAACATTGAAAGGTCTATAAACCAGGCTTTTAGTTTGAATTTCAAAATACACCTAGAAGAGGCAGCATATGTTAATTATGTTGCATTAGACAATTACTAGTACCTAAAGAAAATGACCAAACCTGATCAGTTGGGGCTAAAGGGGAGGCTCAAACATACTACATTCAGTTACCTACACACAATGTACAAATCTCCCAAAATGCAAAATGTGATCCTGGAGAAGGATACTGTTAAATGCGCCTATGACTACCATAGTACGGATTTCTATCACATGGTATGGGCTTGCCATCAAGTGCAAGGGTGCAACTTTGCAATTGGAGAATCTCCTAGATAAAGAAAGACTGCTCTCCCCAGAGGAATGCCTACTGGGCCTGCAACAGAAACTAAAGATGGCTGTTAACAGATTCCTAGATCTGTAGCCAAACAATGTCTAGCAAAGCACTGGAGAGCTAGATCACCCCCCTCGATTGATAAGTGGCGTTATGATGTAGGTAAATGGTCAAATATGAAAGTCTTAGATGAGATGAGGGGCCTATGCAGAAGAACACTCTCCAGCCTGTCGGTCACAATCCTCTGGAACCGGGAGGAGGAGGGAGATCGATTCTGGGAACAGCAAGAACAATTACAGGTGAATGACCTTGTCCAAATATCCTCCACTGTATAAGACAGACGGATGAGTGTTGGGCATCCTGAGAACTTCTTATATGGAAATAGAACCACCATAAGATGCTGTTTGCTGTTAGATATATATATATATATATATATATATATATATATATATATATATATATATATATATATGGAAATGCTTATTCTCTTTTGAGAAAGCTTCTGCTCATGTTTCCGTGATCGTGGTCGCCATTGTGTAACCTTTACAAGTTGAGGCCTTGGGTACTTTATTGGGAATCCCAATTTGGTAATGCAAGAGCATTGCCATTCCTTTTAATTTTTTGACAAAGTGTGGGTAAATTCCGTAAGATTTTTTGTCTTTGAACTCTAGAAAAACCTTGGTAATCCCCAGGACATACAGCCCTTCATGTATTTTCCATTACTTCTTTATTTTCCAACTGGTAAATGTTGGTCACAGAGCATTTTTATATATATATATATATATATATATATATATATATATATATATATATATATATATATATATATATATATATATATATATATATATATATATATATATATATATATATATATATATTTCCTAAATCTGTGACTGTCTTCCAAAGACTATGCATGCTATTATCAGGAAACTTGATGGGTCTATACAAAGCACGCTGTACATGTGCTCTGCTATGTACTCGTACATTTGTGAACTGCATATTTTCAAACCTCCTGTAACTATTGCGTCTATATAGCAAAACGAATACATCGATTTAATTAAATGTTGCATTGGAGAATCTTTATTTTCCAGACAGCTTTGACACTGCAGCTGTTTTCGTCATGCAACACAACAGATTTTAACACTTTGAAGCAAAAACATTAGTTTATTTCAATTTCATAAAGATAATAAACATATAAATTTAACTTTAGGTTAAATCCAGTACAACTTATTCTGCACATTGCTCATCTCCAAATCATGAAAGTCTGGTACAACCGTGTGGCGTGATTGAAAATCGCATCGAAAGCTGTGCAGCCACGCTTGCAAAGCCATGTGCTCTTATAGGAGTATCCTATACATGTCAGTCAGTTTGAATGGGTACATATGATGATGAAAGTGGAGGATAAAATAATATGAGAGGGACCAGAACACATAGAATATGAGAGTATCACAAAGCTAACTATCTTATTTATAGGTCCTTCTCTCGCCAGTTCCAAACTCATGAGAATTGAAAACAAATGGAGGAATGAAGATTGATTGGACAGCCAGGTTTCAGGCACCACATTACCAGAGACTCCTCTGCACAAACAGAGTATGACTTTAGAAAGACGGATTCAAGGAATATTGAGAATGAGTGTTAACAAATAAAGTATACGATATTCGAATTCGCTCAATGGCACTTTGCAACATATTTTCAATAATGTTGCCCAGACGCTGGTGGATTGTGTGCATAGATACGATTTACCGGATTACTGCTGCCAAACTTGAAGCAAATGCTTTAAAAGAACTGCCAGCATCTGTACAGCCTTAAGTGACATCAAGATGAATAGAAGACAATCATGAGGAAATCCTGCAAAGGGATAATTCAATCAACTTTTTATGTCACCTCTCAGTATAAGCCAGTGTCTCAATCTCCTCTCTACCTTGAAAAGCATCCTTGTTAACCATT
Source organism: Lissotriton vulgaris (assembly GCF_964263255.1). NCBI lineage: Eukaryota > Metazoa > Chordata > Amphibia > Caudata > Salamandridae > Lissotriton > Lissotriton vulgaris. Next base: position 425,547,977 of record NC_141696.1, read on the forward strand.
GTCAGCAAGGTTTTATTTTTTTATCAGACTCCCATTCGGTCTCACATGACAGCCAGCAAGTTTTATCCCTTTGGTTTGGGATGGCCCACTGTCTCCTTAAATACACCAGTGGTACTGATCTCAGTTATCAATCTTACAGTGACCCCATATCACAAACAAATAATTCCAGGCACCTAAAATCCTTCAAGATCACCACTAATCACAAATTGCTAGAAATATGCTGAACTGCAACAGTTTATGAGATAGCCATGGCTTTTAACTGACGGAAGGTCAGTCAACTTCCCACAATACAGAGATGCAGCACCTACCATTCACTCAAGAGTCAAGATGACTGTCACTCCCAGGTAGCGCTGTGGTGACGGCATCACATCATTATGTCGGTAAACACAAACATATCCTGTATTTCATCCGCTCCACACCACTGTCTGAGTAGAGTTAAACTTTCAATAGGACTCAACTACACAAACTCACTCTACCTCGCTCTGCCAACACACAATCATTAGAGGTCCAAAACGCCACACCAAGATTTATGCCTTCTTTCTAAGTGATATTGGCCTCTAAACGAGCTGGCTTTCAGAAAAATTGTCAATATTGCTTGCGCTCCATTTGACTTCTTGTCTACCCCCCTCACTCATCTGTACAGAGGGAGCAAGAGCACCGTTCTTCCAGAACCTCCCCAATAAGCAAATGGTGAAAAGCAAATCAATATTTAGGCATATATTGAGCTAAATTCTCATCAGTCATGGTCAACTTGATGCCAGAAGTTAAAACGTGTCTCAGGCACCTATTCTATTGTCTAATGCAGTACCTTAATAATAACAGTGGTCACAGTAAAGGACATGTTTGTCAATCAATGTTAGTGGCACTTTCTGTTGAAATTTCTAGCAACATCCGGAATGAAAATGGGTGCTGGAAAAGGGTACACATATTATTGTTCTGAGTCAGTCTCGGTTAAGTGTGATACTTTAGTACAGATCAAGAAAGATCCATAGCGTAAGTGTTTTCTTTTACTGCTAGCACTGAAGGCATGCAAGGGCACAATACAATTCGATTAGAAATCAAAAATAACGAGTGGTCCTATTCATCTAGCTTCTGTTATGGGTTTTTATTGTAGTGTACACTTTGATATCTTAAAATGGTCCAGCATCCTTCTGGCAACAAACATCTGGGATGGGCTTTATGAAGACATTCCTACAAACACGATGAATGAAAAAGACTACTGGGAAAGGGTTATTCTTCTGAACCAGTCTCAGTGAAGATGGTTTCTTCGGTACAGGGTATGAAGATTCCATTGCGTCAGTATTTCTTCTAACACACGTATAATGCTAGGGGGGCGTGGCTTGGACGCCGATCGGGATGGCGGCGTGAGCTCGCAGCTCCGCGCGGAATCCCGCTAATTCTCCTGTTTTCGGTACCCTGGGCGACCCGGAGACGACGCTCCTGCTCTCTGAAGTGCAAGGGGACAGCCGGGCGCGATCGGAGAGTTGTTGGGGGACTGCTGGCCCCGAGGAGACCGGGTCGAGGAGACGACAGAGGTGTTGCCGAGAGTGCGAAGAAAATGGCGGCGAGGAGGTCGGGCGGCCCCGAACTTCAGCTTTGAGCCGGGTTGTCGCCGACTGGCAGGAGATCCTGCAATCGGCTGTTCGAGGCACTAGGATCGGCGGTACTGTGACCAGAGACCAGGGGATGCTGACTTGCCTCGCCAGGTCCTTGGGGACCCTCGCTGGCCGCCGTCCCGAGACCCATCCTTCCCCCCTCGGGCTCCCGAGGGGGTCAGCTGAACGGAGTTCGTCAAGCTGGTCATTGCTCCCGAGGGCATCGGTGGCGATATTGAACACTGCCCGGTGCCAGGGGGCTGGCATCGAACCACGAGCGCAGACGTCAAACGGGCTCCTGGGCCTGTGACGCAGCACCCTGACATGGCGGCGACCGGAGGGCCGAGTGCCAAGGAGCGTGCTGAGGGGGCCCCGGCGACGTCAACTCGGCTGGGCGAGATTCCCTCCCCGGAGCTGGACCAGGAACAGCGGCTGAACCGGCGCTTGGATGCCATACTCGATGCGATCACCTCGACCAAGGAGGCGCTGCACCAAGACATCGCCCAAGTGGCCACGGGCCTGGGGCTGCTACGAGCGGACCACGCGAAGCTGGCGGACAGGGTCAAGGACCATGACCAACTGTTGCTGGACCTGAAGCCATCGGTGGTGACCGCGGAACACAGGATCACGGATATATTGGCCCGGCTGGACTCGCTGGAGCGACGGGCGGAGGATGCAGAAGGCCGCAATAGACGAAACAACGTGCGGGTCGTAGGCCTGCCGGAAAGGATTGAGGGGGAGGATGCGGTGGCCTATATGGAGAACTGGTTCCGCACTGTGGTGGCACCGGAGGGGCTTACTCCTTTTTTCACTTTTGAGCGAGCCCACCGGGTACCTGCTCGTCCGCCGGGGCTTGGCCGCCCCCCCCCCCCCCGACCGATGGTGGTGCGGCTCCTCCACTATAAGGACCGGGATCTCCTCATCCAGCAGGCCAGGATGTCGGGCCCATATGAGGTGGAGAACAGTAAGGTCACAATATTCCCGGACTACACCCAAGCGGTCCAGAAGAACAGGGCATCGTTCCTAGCGGTGAAGAAGGAGCTCAGGGAGGAAGGCATCCAGTACTCCTTGCTCTACCCGGCCAAGCTGCGGATCATAATGGATGGCACTACGCACTTTTTTCAGACTCCGGATGAAGTTTGGCAATGGCTGGAGTGGTATAGAGCGGGGACGGACAGGTCGCACAAAAGTAGGCGAGACCAGCCTAAGCCGCCCCGGGTGAGGCAATCACAGAGCATCAGGTCCCGCAACAGGCGCCAGCGGGAGAAACGGGAGGCTCAAATGGCGGCGGAGAAGAGGGACGCACTTGCAGCGACGGCGGCCATTACGGGGTCGCAACAGACTAGTGAACTGGCAGAATCGGACTCAGGCGGGGAAGGCAGCAGGACGGGAGAAGAACTCTCAGAGGCGGAAAGCTCGAAGGGGCCGATAGTGACCCCACAGACATCGGATGGCATATTTTGCGGCTGAGACTGTTTTGGGACTTGATCGAGACTTCATGGTAGGGTGGTATCCTGTTGTGGAGGGCGGGTTGTCGGGTGGTGGGGCTGAGTGCTTAGTAGGGGATGGAGGCGCGGGCGCGGGCTCCGCTAGCTGGGGTCGGCGGTGACTCACCCCCCTTGGGCCCTTAAGGCCGACTGTGGTGGAGACCACAGGGTAAGAGTGTGAGGAGTTGGTTCAAGGTTTGGATGGGGGCTGACATTGGGTTCATGTGCTCTGTCCTGGGGAGTGGGGTTTGGGGAGTTTTTTTGTTCTGGGTATGTTCGGGGGGGGGGGGCAACTGCATTGGGGGGGCTGTGAACCTTCGTTATTTGAATCAGACTGTTCGAAGTTGGAATGGGGACATTACCTAACTTGAAATGCCTGACGTGGAATGTCCGGGGGCTGCGAACTATGGTGAAACGTCACAAAGTCCATGCATTCCTAGTGCGTAGGGGGGTTCAGATCGCTATGCTACAGGAGACTCATCTCACCAAAAAAGAGTGCGCTGCTTTGCAGAAAAGATGGCGGGGCCAGGTGTTTGGCACCACTTACTCAGCGTATGCCAGGGGGGTGCTGATCTGGGTGAGGGCGGGGATACCCTTTCAAGTGCTGAATCAAGTGGTAGATCCAGATGGCCGGTTTGTGGCGGTGGAGGGGAGGTTATATGGAAGGGATGTGGTTTTCTGCTGTGTGTATGCGCCGAACACTGATCAAGTTCGATACTTTGATGGCCTCTCGGGGTCCTTGGCCTCTTTCCTGGCGGGCCCGATAGTGTTAGGGGGGGACTTCAATTCGATCACGGATGTGGCTCTGGATAGGTCCCATCCCCCCCTGGTGGACTCCCCGGTGCGCAGGTTGGCCGCTCACAGGAAGGACTGGCAGGATAGATGGGGGTTGCTGGATGTCTGGCGGGAGCGGCACAGGGAAGCCAGGGATTATTCCTTTTACTCTGCTCTCCATGATTTGCATGTCAGGATTGATTCGGTGCTCTGTGGTGGGTCCCTAGCCCCACTGATTTCTCATACGGAGTACCTGGCTAGGACCATCTCAGACCATAACCTCCTATTGGTACACATTCAGTGGCAGCGGGAGCGCTCAGTGATATCAACATGGCGGCTTCGGCCGGAGACGCTTGAGGATTCTGTGTTCAGCGACGCGGTCCAGCAAGGCATTGATAGCTATTTCGGAGTGAATGAGGGCACGGCCACGAGTAGGTCCACTGAATGGGATGCAATGAAAGTGGTGGTGAGAGGGGTGTGCATGGGTAGGTTTTCGAATGCTCGCACGACTGTGTTGAATGCACTCATGAAAGCGGAAGAGACTTTGAGGGACTTGGAGCGCCGCAGGCCGGCTAGGCCGGATTTGCAGACTCAGTTATTGGAAGCGAAGGAAGTGGTTGCCACTGAGACGGAACGCTTAAGGTGTTACGACTACAGGCAGTATATCATCAGAGCACATGCAGAAAGGGACAAGGTGGGCACCCTCTTGGCCAGACTAGCTAACCCGGAACTTAGGGGCTGCCCGGTCCTTAGCATTAGTAATGCGCGGGGGGAGATGGTGTACTCCCAGGCAGCGGTATTGGAATGTTTTAGGGGGTTCTATGAGGAATTGTACCAGAGCCAGCTGGGAGTGGGGGTTCAGGACATTGCGGAATACCTGGGGGAGAGGCAGCTTCCGGTCCTGGACGAGGAGGATGCGAAGGAGCTGGGTGGCCCGATCACGCTCACAGAAATACGGGTGGCCATCAAACATATGGCCCGAAATAAAACGCCCGGGGTGGACGGACTGCCGATTGAATTTTACCAACAGTATGTGGACATCTTGGCTCCCAGGCTTCTGGTGGTGTATACGGAAGCTTTTGAGGCTGGGGAATTGCCTGGGTCCATGCGAGAGGCCTTGATTGTACCGCTCCTAAAGCCTGGCCGGGACGCAACGGATGTAAGGTCCTACCGCCCGCTATCCATGTTGACGGTGGATTACAAGATTCTGAGCCGAATCCTAGCCACCAGGCTGGCCCCACACATGACGGGCTTGGTACACAGGGACCAGGCCGGGTTTATACCCACGAGGAGCACGGCGCTGAATATTCGCCGCCTAGTGGGGATAATGGACGCCATCTTGGACGGGGAGGGAGCTCCGGCGGTCCTGTCCGTGGACATCGAGAAGGCCTTTGATAGTTTAGAGTGGTCTTTCCTGGATGGAGTGTTAGAGAGGTTTGGTATGGGTGAGGGGTTCCGCAGGTGGACGAGGGTCTTATATACCTCGGCGACGGCGAGGGTGCGTTTGGGTGGTCTGGTGTCTGCGGCATACCCGGTGGGCAGGGGCACGCGACTGGGGTGCTCCCTATCCCCCCTGTTGTTTGCTCTGGCGATGGAACCTTTGGCGGTCCATGCGAGGTCGGGTGACAGGTACGCGGGGATAGCCAGCGGCGGGCAGTGGCATTATATATCGCTATATGCGGATGACCTGCTCCTGTACCTCGATGACTCGGCGCGGGCATTGGAAGGAGCGATGGAACTGTTGTCGGAGTTTGGCCGGCTATCGGGCCTTAAGGTCAATTGGGCGAAGACTTGTGTGTTTCCGCTGAGAGCGGGATCGCCCGACCCCGGCGGCGATTTGGGCGTGGTCTGGGAGCCATCTTGTTTCACCTATCTGTGAGTCCGCATCTACCACGCGACTGCGGACCTATTGGAGGGCAACATTGGTCGATGTGTCCGGGCACTGAGGGGCAGCTTGTCCTTTTGGTCGACCCTCCCGCTGACGGTTCTGGGTAGGATCGCACTTTTAAAAATGGTGGCGCTCCCCCGCTTCCTTTACTATTTCCGGACGCTGCCTGTCTGGATTCCTCAGGGGGTCTTTAGAGACCTGAGGTCAATGATTATCGGCTTCCTATGGGGGCATGGCCGCCGTAGAGTGGCCCTGAGCACGCTACTTCGCCCCAAGATCGAAGGGGGCATGGCTGTGCCCGATTTCGAGCTGTATTATCTGGCGGCGCAGTTGCAGGTCCTTACGCAGAACGTGGCTAGGGTGTTTCGGGGTCCAGAGGAGGACCGGGATCGGGGGATACAACGCCACGTACTGTCCTATATTATCATGCAACAGAGGCTCGAGTTGCGGGGCCTCACTATGGAGGAACGGACACTCCGGCTGTGCTGGCAGAGGAGCCTTCGGAGAGCGAAGGCGTCGCGGCCTTATGCACCGGAGATCCCGATCGGCATGCTGACGGCTTTGCCGCACGGGGGAGATTGGTCCCCATTGCTGGATTGGGAAGAGGCGGGACTACAGGTAGTAGGCGACCTATACATAGACGGGGCTTTGGCACCGTTCGAAGCGCTCCGGGACCAGTTTGGGCTGCCCGACGGGGGGTTCCTCCTGCACGCGGCGGTGGTGGCTGCCATACAGAAGCACTGGAAAGGGGGGCTCATGGAACCGACAACGACTATGGCGTGCCAGTATGTGGTGATGGCGGCAGGTACGTTCAAAGCTGTGACGTGCCTCCATAATAGGATGCTGAATGAGGGACTGGAACCGCTCCAGGGGCTCAAGGCTAAATGGGAGGAGAGTGTGGGCCGGCCCATACCGGACACGGCATGGGGCCACATCCTGCGGCGCACGTGGAAGGGCACGAGAAATGCGCGCTTTCAGCAAGTACATTTCTATGTGCTCCATAGGGCCTACTTAACCCCTGAGAAATTACAGCGGTACTTTCAGGTACCGGATGCCCGATGCCCACGGTGTTCATCTCTGGGAGCGGACATGGACCATTTGTTTTGGGGGTGCTCGCACTTGGAGGCCTACTGGGCGGAGGTAGGGGACCTCCTGAACGAAGTGACTTACAGGGAGGTGGAATTCGATATGGCGGCATGCCTGCTGCTCTGGTTCCCGCACACCAAACACACCAAGGTGACGAGCAAATTCATTGATCTGGGCCTGATATTGGCGCAAAGGGAAATATCGTGGCATTGGAAGTCCAGGGGGGGACCCTCACTGCGTAGATGGAAGAATGAATTGCTGCGGTGGTCCGACTGCGAGAGTGTGCTCCGGATGAAGCAGGCTGTTAAGATTGGGAATGAGAGGGCTTTGGATGCGGCGCGTGCATGGGAGTTAGTGGTGCAGGCCTTGCGTGATTCTTTGGTGGAGGATGAGGACGGTGAGAATTAGGCCAGTGGACACCGCGGGGCGAACACAAAAATATCATAACACGCACTGTAGTGGCTCCATCCATCTCGACGGGACGAGGCATACACCTTAGCAGTTGCCAAGGGGGGGGGGGGCTTTGGGGGGGTTGGTTAATGGGAGTTTGGGGTGGGTCGGAAGCCAATAGATGGTGGCCCGCCAGGGCACCTTGGAACCTAATAGGAAGGTGGGGTACTGTGTGGAGTGAGGAATGGCTGGGGGGGGCGACCAGGCATGATAGACTTACAGCACCTGGGGCAGGTCCCGACATGGGCGGTACCACTGATTACCACTAGAATGGCTGACGGGAGCAATGTTGAGGGTGGGGGGGTAAAAGCAGATACGTAAAACGATATATCAACCATGGTCCCTATGGGACGTGCACCGTGATGTTTTCCTATCGAGTGGAATATTACGCCGCCCGGCCTCCGGGATGCGGGCTGAATGGCTGTGTACGATTTGTGTTTTATTATTGAACGAGGGGATGTCACGAGTGGACTGGCTGACTAATTGTATCCTGTGGTTTATAACTCTGCAATAAAAATATATAAAAAAAAAAAAAAACACACGTATAATGCTAGAACGGCAGGCAGGCAATGCCACTCAACAGGGCATTGTTATAGCAATTTAAGACAATCAGGGTCAAATTCAGTGGTCCTACCTATTTATCTTCTGCGATGAGTGGAGAAGTGTGGCTCAATGGTTAGAGCGGCAGACCCTGATGCAGAGGTCTAGCCCGGGACCAGGGTTCAATTCCCCGCCTCGCCGGGTCTTGGGCTCAAAATTCCATGGACCTGATAATTTTCGCCTCGGTGCCTCTTCCAATCATGGAGTCCAACTCTGCAACTCTGGGCAATAGCTTGCTTAATCTCCATAACGGACCCACAACGCTAAGGATGCCTGGCCTCCACCTTGGGGGTGCCCAGGAGTGGACGCCTCACAGCGAAAGCCAGGATGGGTTCCACAGCGGTATTCGTACAAGCGCCTTGAGACCCTTGCGGGTGAGTAGTGCGCTATACAAGTATCAATTTACATTTTACATTTACATGAGTTTTCTTTGGGTGTGCACTTTCCCTTCACAAAATGGTCCAGCTTTCTTTTGACAATAAACATATGGGAGGGGCTTATTTTTGATTATTATTTTTTTTTTTTACAAACATTAGGAATGAAAATGGCTCCTAGGAAAGGGTGTGCATTTTATTGTTTTGAAAAAAGTACTGTCCTGAGCCAGTCTTACTGCAGGTGGATATTTCGGTATAGATTACAAAGGTTCCCCTGCCTGAGGTCGAGGGATCAAGATTTAAAATGCATTTCTACTAGTGTCGCTGAAGGCAAGCAAAGCCAGAAGGGAGGGACTTCGGTTAGCAATCATAATGCTGAAGACCACGAGGATGACATGCAGCTTATGCCCCCACCCAATCTAGAACTTGCGCGACATCTGCTCGGCTTACGGGTGAAAAGGCAGGCCAGACACTCTGCGTCCTGCCAGAGCAGATTTAAGAAGATTAATCCTTCCTTTACATGCTTAATACATAATCATGACGTGACAACAAGGTTGAGAAGAGCGGCTGAAACCGGAGCAGAAGAAAAGGAGCTTTCAAAAGAGCTGCTGGGAACGGTTTAGCTCTCTTTGTGAGTCATAGCGCTTTGAAACCCAGGCACAGGACAAACAGCATCGGGTTAGGGCGAGATCTGAACGAGGGCTCTTCAGGGGTGAAGGGACAAGCTCTGATCAACAACAATACACATGTAGCTGTACGCAGTTCTACCACATTAAACGCTTTTTAAAATCGCCCTGACAATGTATCATATCCAGATTATTAACCACAACTAGGTTGTGAAGATAAGCACATATAGGCAAATACGGATTTACTATTCTTAACTGTGCTTCTATGTATCTTGAAGACTTGCAAACATCGTAAATATATCATCATGAAACATATAGGTCGAGTTAAAAATAACAAATCTATAAATATCTATAAATGCTGACCTTCACATATTAGAGGTAGTCAATATAGTGGCCACACACTGTGGGCAAAAAAACGTCACTTACAATCCTGTATATAACTAGGCCAGGGTGAAATATAAATTATCAAGGTGTAGTTTATTATGCCACGCTTTGTAATTATGTGCTGTATGTGGCAACATTGTATGGCAAATGTGTAGAATAACGCAAACAGCCAGAACACAAACGACTATCGCTAGCACAACTTGTCTTTTTTTTTTTATTTCAACAGATTTTATTAGCAAATTTTTTCATATATACATTGCGCTATTTCTTTACTGCAAAAAAAAAAAAAGGATTTCCATTTCGTGATATTTCATGTAATCTTCCCAAAATGGTGCAGAATTACATGAAAGAAAATTCAGCAAATTTAGCGCACACCTATATAGACATACCCTTAGATGAAATATTTTTGAATCAAATCATCACTGTATGAGCTACTCAGGTATTCATTCACAATTTATAGGTCAACACATTCAGGTTAAAGTACTATTATTACAATTATTAACAGTTTGTGTATTTATGTACTGTGTTTGATAAATGACCACTACATTTTCATATTATATGCATTAGCTGAATCATTTGGCACCAATTACAGTCTTTGTGGTAGAGACTCTATCTAGTCGCAGATTCATCACCTGTAGAATATTCCCTAGGCCACAGACTGAACCAGGAAACTTGTCAGTAGTACTGTCAGGAGGCGCCACCTTGCGGCTCTGCATGAAGCTGTTCTGCTCCAGAAATGATGCGTGGGGCGCCATTCCCGCACGCTTACGTTAGCTGCTTTCGAGACAGTCTGCAACACAGATCAGTAGACAGCGTGCAGATTGCTAGACATAGGATCTTCCTAAAGGATAGAGTCCACCCACAGAAGGGGAAGGATGGAAGGGTTGGTGAGTAATTTGCCGCTAGATAGAGTCTCTACCAGAAAGAATGTAAGTAACTTGTTCCTCAGATTCCCCACCTTTTGAACACCGGCACTTATTATACATTAAGCACTGGTTTTCACCTCTGCGGTGAGGAGGTCAAGAACTTCAGCTGCCCTGCACGTGACCACAGCAAAAAATCACTCTTCAGTGGGAGGACCTCAGGGTGTGAGGAGGTTAACGTCAGGAGAGGCATAGAGACCATCGGCATCTTGTAGGTCATCATACCAGTTATTTTCATGGTAGAGGTGGCCACTCTCATTACTTGCATCATAATCACTGTCAGAATCTGTGCCAATCAAGGAATGCAATGCGTGAGATTTTCCTTGTGGAGGTGGTATGTTAAGAGGAGCAGGTTGCGATTGTTGGGAACAGAGCACGGTCTTGGCCATAGTGGCGCAGAGTCGGAGAGCACCAGGGACACCTCCTCCGGCGTCCATTGAGTTGGCATTGACATCCCCGGGGACAGCGTGGTTTGTGGAGTCAGCGGCAGAGTCGGTATGGGTACCAGAAGTGGCCTGGTGATGAGTCAAAGGGTCTAAATGGTGCAGAGGGCGAACCCGATGGTGATAACCCACTCCAGATGGAGGGCCTTGGGTTCCATTGGGCCCGAAGGCACGTCAGCAGGAATCTGAAAGGATCCGAATTTAGAGCATGGCCTTGCAGAACTCTTGGATCTGCTGCTGTGTCGCAGACGACCCCAGAGACTCTGGTTGTGCAGGGACAAATTGAGGAATGGGCTCTAATGTCGACTGACTTAAGTCCCATTTGAATTTTATGTGCTTCTTCTTTGACGTACCCGAAGATTTAGAGCACAAAGACAACCAACTCATAGGTCCTCCTAGTCTGGGAATGGGACAGAGACCAACCAATGGACTTGGAACGTTCACGACGTGGGGTCTTCCGATGCTTGGCAAACATAGAGCTTTGCCTCTCAGTCTCATATTGCTTTCAAATTTAGATGCAGTCACTGCAGGCCTTGGAGTTGTGGCTCGATCCCAGACACCACAGGCAGACCTGGTGAGGACCTGTGACATTTGTTTGCAACAGTCCGTACAGAGCTTAAAACTTGTCTTCTTGGGAGGTGACATTTCCCTTGCACACGGAAAGAATTTTGTCAAAAAATGGTCTCAACGGAAAGAGAGGCAGTTCAGGATGTACGTCCGGTGGCGTGGAAAGAATGGAACTCCAATTCTAACCTCACAAGCTACTATCAGACTAATATCATAAAGAGGACGGCAAGTTAAAATATGAGGAGAGGATCCAAAATAAGTAAAATGCCCACCTTAAGATCAAACACCAGACAGAAAGGTGACAACCCACAGTCGCAGCCTCTCCCTACCTTAACAGCAATAGACAAAATGCTGCAACAAACAATTGGGGTAGTGGCTACAGCCATTGAGAACACAGAAAGGCGACTCTCGCTAGCACCCACTGTAGCCATCCATGATACAGAGGAGGGCCAGGTGATATCCTTAATAGACAACCCAGACGCCAGTTTCTCCTTAACCTCCTCGTATGTAGAACTCCCCTGTGCACAGCCTATTCCAAACATTTCAAACAATACACCCGGAGTCACAGATCTCACAAATTTAGAGCAGTCACCACGAGTAATCACACAAATGAGCAACCCAGGCAAGCCTGCCCAAAAGTCTAGGAAAAAGAGCGCTTGTAAACCAAATAATAAAAAGGGGGGCAAAGAGAACTCTAAGGCTAATCACAATCTGATAACCCCGATGGTTAGCACCGTATCTGGCATACCCTGCTGGGTAGCCAATATGGTGGCAGACCTCAAGGCAGAACTCGAAGAGTCCATCCGGACACAGCTTAAACCCCTAATGGCTAAATTGGACAGACTAACATCTGTCATAAACAACAAGGTGATAGGACCAACTAGACAGGTGTCCCAAGTATCAACTACAGCCTCAGATAATCCTAAAAACTCGGGATCCGGGGCTGAGGAGAATACAAGCAAGGGTACAACAACCTCTTCCCTAAATACCGGCAAATCAATAAATAATACTGTTCCACAGAACAACATGCCGGCGAAAACTAACTCACACCCAACAACTAACACAAAGAGTGTAGCACCACAGGAAAATAAAAACCAAGGGAACAGCTCCACGTCAGTAGCTAAGACAAGCCAAAGCAAAGATAACACTGGAAACACCACCCAACCTAAAACTAACAACCCTTTAGGCACCCCTAGAGAAAAATCTGGAGGGCGGTTCCACTCTATTAATCTACCACCAGAATCACTACCGTATGTAGTGGTGCTAACAGGAGTACCTCCCCTAAAAGACGGAAAAAGAGAACATGAAGGGGAGTTAAGGAACAAATGCGTCCAATGGCTAAGGACCAATAAACCATTGCCCTTATACATGTCTGGGGAAATATTATCTGTTAGAAGGGGGCAGTGGATAGGAAATGGTGCAAAAACGATAGCAGGGGACGTAATTGCAATTAACTTCAGGGACACTTCGGTAGTCACCCATATATGTAATTCCCCCTCGATGGGTCAACAAACAAACATATACCCCCTACCTCTATCATATTTCTATCCCTTGCATCCAAATCATGGACTGCCGTATACAAATAGGGCACGAGCAAACATGGCACCACACCCCATGCAGTCCCATAGAGCAGAAAATTGGCAGTCCCCTTGGCAGGCACCACCCTTTTATGACCCAATAGTTGCAATGCATGCACACTGGAACAGGTTCTGCACCTTGGACAATGTTGATTGACTCCAACTAAATAGGGAACTCAACCCAAGTCTGACGAAGGACAGCGCTACGAAAAGCAGGCTACTCGCCCCCTACCATCTTAACAGACCAAAGAAGTGCACCTATTGTACCCATGGATGAACACCCATTAGTGAACATTAATGATAATCTGAAGTCTGGACAGAACACGGCGTCCGGGGCAGGTTCTTCACTAAACACAATGGGCACCTTAGTGACATTGGGAGAGGTTCCAGCCAGCCACTCCATGACCGCTGGCAAACAAAATGTGGAGGTTGAGCAAGGCATAAAAATCTTATCATGGAACATAGCAGGGATAGCAGCCAAACACAATGTGAAGGAGTGGAGAGAGTTTGTAACCAATTTCCACATCATCTGCCTACAGGAAACCTGGACTGTTGACCACAGTCAATTTCCACTAGACGGGTTTAAAAGTTTTGGGGTCCCCGCAGTAAAAGCACCATCTGGAAGAGCTATGGGTGGACTAATCATATATGTGGACCTTCGCATCCAGGGGCACTGGTCAAACCTAAACTGTGCCTCTAAAAATATGCAAGCAATTGGCTTTTCACACAAAGGCCTAAAAATCACCCTGATAAACTGGTATAACTCGGTGGGCACAGGGAATAAAAATAAGACCTTGAAAGAACTGGATGAATATTTTAAAAACTTATCTTCATCTAACCACGCCAAGGGTGTACCATACACGATTTTAGCAGGGGATTTCAACTGTCACCTTTGTGAAAAACTAAGACCCATAAACAAGGATTGGTCAAGGTGCACGGAGGAAAAGGGGCCCCACTTTGCCCACACCATCGAGGGGAAGGAGATGGAGAACTTCACTAAGAGGCATAATCTATCGCCCATAATGGACCTGATAAAGATAGATAATAAGAAGGAACCTAATCCAACGTACAAAGGAAGAGGCTGTCACTCTTATATAGACTTTATCATGGTGTCCCCAACACTCAAAAAATGGATCACAAACTTCGATATCGCTCTGAGCCCCTTCAGTGACCATAACCCACTGAAGATGAACCTTATATGCATGAACCTCAGAGAAGGAGTGGGTGCACCTGAAGCCTTGGAACAGGTAACTGCACAGGGGAGAAGGCTTAAATGGGCCAAGATAGATGGAGATAAATTCTATTTTGACCTTGTGACGAAGGGACAAGAACAATTAAAGATATGCCTGGATGAAAACATGACCGGCCCAACTGTAGTTAGAGCATTTGAAGAAATTGCTAAGCTTGTAGACAACCTACTGAAATCCTCACCACGAACAGGGCCTAAACAGCCCCTGATTTCACGTTGGTTTGACCATGATTGCACCAAGGCATTGAAAGACCTAAAAAAAAGTCTCATAGAACAACCGAAAGATAAAGCCAAGATTGCAGGGAAGAGAGCCACCTATAAAAAAGCTCTGAAAATACGTAAAAAAAAAAAAACCCTGCAACATCGAGCATGGGAGGATTTAAGGGAAGCAGCAGAGCGAGGCGATATGTCGGCTTTCTGGAGAACCATAAATGATCCATGTTTTAAAGACCCAAGAGGGCCGGACATAATAAACACCATTCTCCCTGAGCAATGGTGCAATCACTTTTGTGGTCTTTATAATCACACGGGGGCCACACCACAAGAAAAAGGGACAAAACCACCAACACCTACAGGTCTAATGTTTTCGTTAAAAGAAACAAAATCCCGACCATCCAAATTCAAAACTCGAAGATTGCTTTCTTCCCGGACTATACGGCTGAGGTATCTCGGAGAAGGAAAACGTTCCTGGAAGTCAAAAAGACCTTGAGAGATAAAGAATTGCCGTATTCGATGATCTTCCTGGCTAAACTACGGGTGGTAGCGGACAAGAAAGTGTGGATCTTCGACTCCCCTGGAGCAGCCAGGGACTGGCTGGAAGGATGGCAAACCGTTGGACGACAGCGCAAAACCCACAGACCGGATCGGGACCGTGGAGGAGGTAGCGGAGCGGACTCGCAAACATCAGGTCGAGCGGCAGGGCCGGACCACTCGCCCTCCCATGGGTTGGAAGGGGGAGGGGGGAATGAATGAACCTGATCTTGGACACTGGACACTGAGCAATCGCCATTCGCCGCGCTAATCCATACTTTCCACAGCTGCACGTAGACGCTGGCATGGCTGCCTCAGGAGCCTTCGGGGAAGCCGCCTGCCTGGGGAGACACTCTCCCTCCTACAAGCAAGTACTCTGGTGTTGGGATGGGTAAAGCACTCTGCTAAGTTGGGGTGGCGGGCAGTTAGAGGTCCGTTAAGCAGGGGGGCAGGGAGGGGGGTTTGTTCTGAACTGTTTATGTTGGGAATGTGCATTATGGGTCTAAGACAATGTTTCAGTACCTGTGGGGATCAAAACACGTTGCTTGAAACAGACAGTGATATTATGCCCCCATGATGCCTCTAAACGCTTTGCTGCGCAACGACGCAGCCCCTACACCGGTCTTGTCTCTGGAGCACGGCATCATGTCCCTGATCCCACCCGATGGCTAACAATCCCGTCCCGGCTGAGGGGGTGACCCACTCGGACGCGCAATGCCCTCCTATGACCCTGCTGTCCTGGAATGTGAGAGGTTTGGGGGACAAGGTTAAGCGGGGATTGGTACTGACGGCTATTAAGCGCTTGCGACCTACTGTGGCCCTGTTGCAGGAGACGCACCTAGTGGGGGGGGCCACGAAAGCCTTGGATAGGCGAGGCTACAAAATGTGGGCCCACTCTGCTTTCACGTCCGGCTCTAGGGGGTCGGGCATACTAATACAAAAAAACTCTCGTTTCATGCCCCTATCAATTAAAACGGATGATCAGGGCTGCTTTGCGGCCGTGCAGGGACAGTGGGAGGGAAAACTCTTTAATCTAGTATCGGTGTATGTGCCACCTGCTTTACACTCGGTCCACCTCCCAAGACTAGGGGACTTCCTTTTAACTCTCCCCGAGGGTGAGACCATACTAGGGGGGGACTTCAACGCGGTCATAGACCCACAACTAGATAAACACCCCTCGCCCAACCGGACAGGAGGGGAAACATACTTCAGGCGATTTACCATGGCAATGGGCATGACAGACATTTGGAGACACCTGCACCCGGGCACGAAGCAATTCACATTCCACTCAGCGGTGCATGGCAGCCTGTCACGCATCGATTATTTCCTGGCACTGGGGGAGGCCCTTAGTTATGTAGATACCCTGGAGATTCACCCTAGGGGTATTTCGGACCATTCACCGCTCACACTGACGCTGTCCCTACAGACGAGAGCACGTAGGCGCATCTACCCCATGCATGCATCATATTTCAAAATCCCACAGGTTCGCAAAGTACTCAAAGGCACCACGAAACACTACTTCCTTGAAAATGCACACTCAGTACGCTCACCTGCGACGCTCTGGGAGGCCTATAAAACAGTTCTGAGGGGACAAGCCATTAACTCCATAACCAGACATAAGAAACAACAGTCACAGGAACTAGCCGACCTAGAGATTACGTTGAGGGTGCGGACGGCGGCGCATGAGTCTCATCCTTCTCCAGAGGCCCTGCACGCGCTCACTCTCCAGCAACAGCTGTACAATGATCACCTACGGTTGGTGGTCAAGGGTCTCCTAACCGACACCCAGAACAGGATCTATGAAGTGGGGGACAAAGCAGGGAAGATGCTGGCGTGGCTCGATAGGCGTGAGGGTAGCTCCAGGGGAGTCCAACGATTGAGGGATGAACAGGGAGTGACACACACCGATCCCAGGCGCATAACAGAACTCCTTGCGTCCCATTTTGAACGCGTGTACACCCCGACTCGTACGATTACGCCGGAGAGTGCCAGGGCACTCTTGGCACCGATTGAGGTTCAGACCCTCTCACCGGAGGCGTCGACCGAACTGGAGGCAGACGTCACAGCCGACGAAATCCAGCTGGCCATCAAGGCACTGAACCCGGGCAAAGCATTGGGACCGAATGGGATCCCCATAGAATGGTACCAGGTTATGCCGGACACCCTTAGCACGCATCTGCTGGGGATGTTCAAGGACTGCCTGGAGAAGGGTTCCCTTCCACCAGACCAGCGAGTGGCCACTATAATTCCAATACCTAAACCGGGCAAGCCCCCGGAGGACTGCTCCTCCTATCGGCCAATTTCATTATTAAACGCGGAAGCGAAAATCTTGGCCAAACTTTTGGCACAGAGGATCCTGCCCCATCTGTCCTCGATTGTACACCCGGATCAGTCCGGGTTTATGCCGCACAGGAACACAGCTCTGAACTTGAGGCGACTCCATGGTATCCTGGCCAGAGCTGACACCATCACCACACCGGCAGTAATCCTGGCACTTGACGCCAAAATGGCATTTGACCTGGTGGAGTGGGAGTACCTTTTTGCAACACTGACACATATGGGGTTCGGGCCTCGCTTTCTAGCGTGGGTTAAACTACTGTACACAGCCCCGATGGCTCATGTGGTGGCGAACGGCCACATTTCCCGCACTTTTCCGCTGGGTCGGGGCACGCGGCAGGGATGCCCGTTGTCGCCCCTGTTGTTTGCCATCTCCCTGGAACCACTTGCGACTTTACTGCGAGCCTCCCCCCTCCTCAAGGGTATACCGGGGACCGGGGGTTGGGAAGACCGTCTGTCCCTCTACGCAGACGACATGCTGCTGTATCTAACAGACCCCGGGGAGGGTATACCGGCCTTGTTGCGTATTTGTGACACGTACGGCAGGATATCCGGCTACACGCTTAATTGGTCCAAGTCAGAGATATATGTCCTCCGGGGTCCGGCCCCGGACCTCGGCGAAACTTGCCCGCTACGACTGGCGGAAACTTCCTTTAAATATCTGGGCATACATATCACTAAGGACCCGGTCGAATTCATGGAAAAGAATCTGAAGCCGCCCCTGGATAGACTCAAGCGGGATGTGGAGTTTTGGTCCGGCCTGCCGTTAACGCTCCTCGGCAGAGCGGCGCTTTACAAGATGATGGCGTTGCCACGCTTCTTGTACGTCCTTGACAACTCGCCCTATCCGGTGCCACCCAAGTTCTTCCAGAAAGTAGCAGCTCTAGTCTCTAACCTACTGTGGGGCAACCTCCCGGCGCGAGTGGCACAATCCAAGCTGCACAGAGATTGGTATAGTGGGGGCATTGCGCTCCCAAATCTGAAATTATATTATTGGGCCGCACATTTGAGGCACATTAATCAATGGATTCACGCACCACACACCGAACCAGCATTTCACTCAGACAGGGAGCAGTTGGGAGCGGATAGTCTGTTGGGGCCACTATATGATCACCGCAAGGTGCGTACCCTGGTCGGCCCCACTAGGTTGACGGTGCAGATATGGCACGCAGCTACGGCAGCTCTGGGCTGGAAAGGGAAGATCACAGGGATGACTCCGCTGTGGGACTCGCGTATGCTTGGCAACCTGAGAAACACCAAGGGGTTCACACAATGGGACACAATAGGCATCTCCGTGGTGGGTGATCTGTGGGAGAGAAATGAAGTGCTCCCCTTTGCCCGTCTAAAAGAACTCTACGAGCTCAACGACAGGGAGCTCTACAGATACATTCAAGTACGCCACGCACTACTTGCAGCCATCCCTCCAGATGCAACCCTCCCAGAGTCCTCACCCTTGGAAGATCGCCTACTCACAGATTGCATGTTAGAACGGGCTACATCCCTCACTTACCGCAAACTCCTCAACAACAGCCCTGAACCAACATCACACCTGAAGGAGAAATGGGAAGGGGAGGTTAACGACATGGATGAACATGAATGGAACGCAGCTCTTGGGTCCCCTAAAGAAATAGGCATCTCAGCACGCATGCGGCTGGTACAATTTAAGATCCTACACAGGGTTTACTACACAAGGACGATGCTACATCGTATACAAAGGGCGACCCATCCCTACTGTCTGCGCGGGTGTGGGGAGGAGGGCACGTTCTTCCATACCATATGGGATTGCCCTAAGATCCAGGAATACTGGAGGCAAATACTCCGTACAATCTCACAAGCACTAGAACACTCCATCTTACCGGACCCGCGGAGGTGTTTGCTAAATATATGGGAACCTACTGACCTGAACCGATACGAGCAACTTTGGGTCACGGCGGGGCTAATGGTAGCGAAACGTGACATAGCACAGCGCTGGGGGGCAGCGGAACTCCCAACCAAGTCCCAGTGGTGCCTGAACATGGATCGAGTGATGCTGACCGAGCGAGCAGTGTACATCAACCGAGCCTGCCCCGGGAAGTGGAATAAGATATGGCTGAAGTGGAATGAGTACAGGGGGGACATTTGCGAACCTTTGCGGGAGGAGGATCTGGATGAATCGGATGAGGAGAGCGAGGAGGGCTAGTCATGGGCGGGGGTGGGAGTAAGGAGAGTGCCTGAACTGCTGTAGGGGATCGCCTCTCAACAAGTAGACGGCTGCATCTAACGGGGGTGGGGGCGGTTGGGGAGAACAGAGGCATGTACGTACGGGGTAGGACTGTCTGATTCCCATGATCCAAAGTGACTCTAGAGATTTGCAAAGCACTGTTACATGTCAGACCAAACTGTCATTCCTAACTGTTGTTGTTATGAGTTCTGTTCTTCTTCAAAAAACGAAAAAATCTCAGTCAAAACCTCAATTCCTGCATTGTCCAATTGCGCAACTGGCACTTTTATTTTCTCAGCACTTTCTGTCAAGAACTTGATTGTTAAACTGGTACGATTGTTCATTGTGCTGATAATCACTGTTTGCAAGGATCCTTCGATAGCGGCCGGCCCTCGGGGTTGTAGGCGTTCCGCTGTGTACTATGCAAAGTGCAATAAAGGTTTTGGAAAAAAAAAAAAAAAAAAAAAAAAAAAAGAAACAAAATCAGCCATTCAAGGGCTGTCAAAAAATAAAGCTCCTGGCCCCGACGGCATCCCCCCCGATCTCTACCTGAGCAACATTGAATTGTGGGCACCCGTTCTCACCAGGGTCTTGAACGAGGCAGTAGTGGCAGGACTGCCCCGCTCCTGGTCCACCGCAACCATTGTCCCCATCTACAAAAAGGGCAGCCGGGACAACCCCCAATGTTACCGCCCAATCTCTCTGATAGATGTCACGGCAAAAGTTTTGGGACGTGTAATTTTAAATCGTCTGCAAACCTGGGCAGAGGACCATCATATTTTAACTGATGTACAGTACGGATTCAGAGAAGGGAGATCCACAACAGATCAATGCTTAAACCTATATCTCTTCACCGCTAAATACACCATCGCAGCCAAGGGGACTATTTATATGGGTTTTATGGATCTCTCAGCGGCCTTTGATCGTGTCAACAGACAGAAATTATGGGCCCTGATGATCTCCATGGGGGTGGACCATGAAGTAGTTGACATCTTAAAGGCACTACACTGGGAGACTACGGCTACAGTCCGTTACAATAATGAAGGGATGAAGACTGAACCATTTCCCTGTACAAGTGGAGTGCGGCAGGGCTGCATTTTAGCGCCTTTTTTATTTTCTTTGTACATAAATAACCTGGACAAAGAACTCATGGAATTGGGAGTGGATTGCCCTAAGATCGGCCAGCGTTCGGTACCCGTCCTCCTCTATGAGGACGACGCTGTGCTGCTAGCCCGTAGGCCACTGGGATTACAAAAATTAATTGATGGGTTTGTAAATTTTATGAATTCTTTGGACCTTTCAGCAAACCTGGAAAAATCTTTTGTTATGACCACAGGCCGGAATTCAAAAAACACGTTCTCGTACAGCATAGGTAGCCACAAGCTGGGAACAGTTAAGACATTTTCCTACCTTGGTGTCCTTTTTGACGAGAAATTAGAATTCAAAAATCTGGCGGAAAAACATGCATCCAAGTTGGTGGCCTCAACGGGTGCTATAATGGCATTTGGAAGGAGGCTAGGCAGGTGGTCACCGGAACAGATATTAAACCTATACAAAGCTGTATCCTGCGCTAAAACGGTATATGGAGCGGAAGTATGGGGCTGCAAAATTAACCACATACAGCAGATACAAGCTGAGGAAAATAAATTCTTTAAAAGATTACTCAAGGTCCCTCAGAGCACCCCCGCACACATAACCCACGCGGAACTGGGAGAACCCTATATCGAGGACAAAATTAAGATTCGACCACTCATGGCCTGGATCAGGATATGGACAAACCCAGAGGCCTGCTTTAGCAGACAGATTATTATGGATTGTTTGAGCCGGGACAAATGGGAACAAATCACATGGCTAAAATACGTAAAGGACACCTTGGATTGTATTGGCTGTAAAGATCTTTTCACTGACCCAGAACAGATGACTGCACAGAATAAAACGCTGCTTAAAAACTCATTTAATGCATGGTCAACAGCAAGGAGGGCGATCACCGAAAATAAAAAACCCTCGGTGGTGGCACATGGGTCAGTGGTATCTACAAACTTCAAAATGGAACCATACCTAGCGGTACTGTATAATGCGCAGGAAATATTTTACATGACTAGGTTCCGCTTGAACTTACTACACCATCTATTGGCAGTTCCTGCAGGTTTTACATCTACTGTAGAGGCGAAGGGTTCCTGCGGCTGCGACACTAGGTCTCCGCAGGACACCCTTCACTTTGTTTTATTATGCCCTCTCTACTCGGAGCCAAGAAAGAAGTTTTTAGTTAGGATTCTGAAAAACCAAAAACTGAAGCACGCCAAAGCAGCCCTTCTTTTTCTGCAAAAAGCATCAGATCCACATACTTTGTTAAGCGTTATAAGTTTCATTAAAATTGCTATGAGACTGAGGAATACCAGGGAAACAACCGTATACTCCACTTGAACGTAGTCTGAAACCCCCACTGATTGATGATGACGTACTGTTTTTTATACATGAATCTTTTTTTAACTAAAAATTTTTTCTTAAAATTTCTTAACTGTTTTTAACTGTGCTTTTTAAAATTGTATGTATGTATTCTCTATGCACTTTAATGGTATCTTTGTAAGTACCGAATAAAGAAACTTTGACTTTGAATGGAACTGATGTCAGCACACAGCAGTGACGCTGATATAGCTAGGAATTAAAGTGGCAGATTATTCTTCTGCAGAGAGTTCAAAGGAAGCTCCATTTCATCCAAAAAAACAGGAGCTAACATCCAAGAACGTAGGTGCACAGCACACATAAGAAAGCTGTATAAGAGGCCAAAAGAGAAGCCAGTAATAAAAGGATTCATTGGATTACCCTCATTAATATGCACCAGGGACTCCGGAAGTTTCTGGCACTACATAAACAGATTGAATTGCACTTCACTAGTCCAAACAGATCATAATGTTTCCATCAAGCTCTTACAAAAGCATATTACCATACCATATGTCATTCCTCAGGGGGAAACAAATGTATCACTCAGTATTCCTGATGAAGAACCAAAATTATGGTCAACAGTGGAAAGGGTATCCATGCTTATAAAAATGTGCAAGTCACATGGCACCCAGGGACCAAATGGAATCCCTGCTGCCCTCTTTAAACTAGATATTCAGTTCTGGGCAACATGTTTTACATTCCATTTAATGTATGCTAACATACTAAGGAGATGCTGAGCTGCAATATTCTCCTGACGCTGAAGCCACAGTAACCGTAGACACCACTGAAGGGCCCTCATCTGCCATCAGGATGCACAAAGCCATGAGGCGGGCCAGGCACAAAGCCATGAGGCGGGCCAGACACAAAATCTCCACAACCAAGGTCAAATTCCAAGTCAGAAATCACTGAATCATCTCCCATATATCCACAACCCTCCTACGAGGAGGAAAAGCCTTCATGTGCGCTGTGTCCAGAATTGTGTCCAGAATTGCCACTATGAATGTTAGCCTCTGCATAGGAGAAAGGTGAGACTTTTGAAAGTTGATCAGAATGCCCAAGTTGTGGTGTGAACACTTGCCACTATAAGTGTTCTGAACAACATCGGAGACTCCCTTTTCATTAGCTAGTCATCCAAGTATGGAAATACATGGACTCATGATCATTGCAATGAAGCTCCCACAACAGTCCGTACTCTCGGAGAGACATGTGGAACAATCATCAGTTCAAATGATAGACCTTTGAACGAATAGTGCTGGAATCCCACTGTGAACTTCAAGTAACATTTGTCAGTGGTAAGAAGTGAAAAATTGAAAAAGGAATCCTGAAGATGAAGGGAAGCCAACTAGTCTCCTGCATCAGGGCCAGTATGTTTGTGCTGAATTATTAAATCAAAAGCCGAAGACTCCGGATGCATCTATGATACTAGTCCTTTATGGGGACCAGAAGTAAAGGAAACAAAATATCCTGACGTAAGGAGGGCGGTCAAGAGGGAGGGACAGACAGGATAGGGCAACCCTTTGGAGATTAGCCTGATGACAACCAAAGTGAACTTCTCCAATTGCTGGGAAAATGTATGATCCTCCCATCCACTAGAAGTAGATGATGTCTGGAGGTGGAGTCAAAGTCGTTTTGAGTCAGCAAAGTTGGCTGAGAATGGTGGAGACTGGAATTGCTGCTATTGATGTTGTTTCCTTGATCCACCTCTATACCGAAAGGAGAGGTATAGCTGCCGGAGCATCTGGTCACACTGAGAAGATTGCCTCTGCTGGGACTGCACTATACTAGGGTTGCCAAGAGACTTTCCATATTGTCAGTGTAACTGTCACACTGGGGAGGCTAGGCACAACACACAAACTGTAGCTCAACCGCTCCTGGAGAACTCCCAAGATGGAAAAGCTTTTTCTCCCAACAGTGGTTTACCATCAAAGGGCATGTCCAAGATTATGATGTGGCTTTAACATCTCCAGAGAAGCCAGTGGAATATATGCAAGAATGCCAACACCGCGCGAGAACTGTGCCCGTTGATCGAGCAACGATGACCGAAAAATCGAAGCAACTCATCGCCATCTGTTTGGATGCATCAAATTCATAACTAACCAGGCACAGCAATCTGATTACTAATCAACACAAGGCATGAACATACTGACCCAAGAGGTTTGTAGAATTAACAATGCAAAGAGTCAGGCAAAGCCTTTTCAGCTCAAACAGTCAAGTTTCTTGGACTTTCTCTCCAGACGTGCAATAAGGAAGGCATTCAAGTTCTGCTTCGATTAAGATGTTTGGACAAGTAGACTATACAAAGACAGGTGAGAGGACAAAAAAAGTATTTCACCTAAAGCTAGTCCAAGATGTCAGTCTGCCGGTCTGTGGGTTGCCGGATCCGAATAGGTTTTTCTCCCGAGCAGCCAGGATAGGATCTTATATGGCTTCATTCAATGAAAGCAAAGGCTCCTTCAGAGGATGAGGGGTGTGAGATCTCAGTCAAAATGTCATACTTCACTGCCGCAGATGTTAAGACTAATTTAAAGGATTTTGTAGAATTGCTCTACTAGAGACATAAATGAGTAAAATTGCTCTGAAGCAGGTCCACAGGAGTAAGAGATGTCTCCTTCTGGCGAAGTGTCCATGCCACTCGCATTTTGTAACTACATATATAAGTCACAATCTGTATTACACGGAGGAAGACGGTTATCAGCTTCTGAATCACCATCCGGTGTACAGTAATATTAGCCTGAGAAGAACATCTTCTCCATCTGTGCACAACTCTGAACCCTAGGGAGGTATTCTGCCAAGTTAACATTGTTAAAGTTCAACTAAACTTTCTCCTTTGCCACATGGATAATATCCTCTGAAATTGCTAGCTCGGAGAGTGGCATTGTAGTTGGCAGGTGAGCGATGTTGGCAGGTTTTAACTTCTTAGGCGCAAGAGCAAGTAGAGGTTCGGCAACGGTGTCGGGGCTGTCAAGCCCTCAGGAATAGGCTCCCTTTGGAAGGCAGCCAAAAAGTGCAACAGCTGTCAAGAACTGTTCTATCTTACCACAAGAGAAGGCCACAACCAACTGGTCAAATATAACTCAGAAGCACAAGTTACTACTTGTGTAACAATATATCTGTAAGAGACATTATTTAGTGATAGATTCCTTACCGTAGAATATGCCCAGGCGTCAGACTGGATCCGGAAAGTTTTGCTAGGAGTATCCCTGGGCGTCAGTAGGTGGCGTTATGCGGTTCAGCGTCCGTCGCTGGCTTCGTATGTGCCGAGACGACATCACGGAGACTACTTAGGCGCCATCCAGGTGCGCGGATGTCAGTTCTGTGCACGACTTTCCGTGCCAGGAACGCAGAGCCATGGAAGAAACCGACTACTGGTGCCATGAAACTAGGGCCCTGAAAGGGATGTCCTTAACCCTAGTAATCATTTTGCAGAACGGGGAGGATGGGTGGGGCGGTAAGGAATCTATCACTATCTAATGTCTCTTACAGATATATCGTTACACAAGTAGGAACTTGTGCATCTGAAAGAGACACGCTAGTGTTAGATCCCTTACCTTAGAATGGATACCCCAGCAATACTAACCCCGGTGGTGGGTCTGCAAATAAGATTACACCAGAAAGTCACGGAGAACAGAACGGCCAATGAAGCCATCTCTCTGGACTTGACTGTCAAGGCAGTAATGTTTGGTAAACGTGTGCAGCGAGGCCCAAGTAGCTGCCTGACAAATGTTCTGTAAGGGAACGCAGAGTCCCAAGGTAGTAGTGGCTGCCGTTGCCCTGGTGGAACGGGCACGCAGCCCCACAGGAGGGTCCCTCTTAGCCAATGAGTAACAGGCCTTGATGCAGAGAACGACCCACCGAGAGATGGCCAGTTTGTGCACAGCCTGACCTGTTTGGCGCCCACGTAGCCAATGAAGAGCTGGTCATCCACCCAGAACTGATGTGTGCGTTTCAGATAGATTGAGAGCACACGTTTTGGGTCCTGACGGTGGAGCCTCTCTTCCTCTTTTGAAGAATGGGGAGGCGGAAATAAGAAGGTGGGAAAAGTGATGGTCTGGTCGATGTGGAAGGGCGTGACAACCTTTGGCAGGAAAGAAGGACGGGTCCTCCGAACCACCTTGTCCGGATGCACAGAAAGGAAAGGAAGTTTGGAGAAAGAGCCTGGAGCTCACTCACTCTTTTGGCAGAGGTGATAGCAACCAGGAAAGCAGTCTTTAAGGTGAGAAGACGTAAAGGACAGTTATGAAGTGGCTCAAAGGGAGCGCACATCAGAAAAGTCAAGACAAGGTTTAAGTCCCATTGAGGCATAATGAACGGCACGGGAGGGAACGTGCGCGTAATGCCTTTCAGAAAACGGTTAACAACCGGGGACTTAAAAAGAGAGGGCTGATCTGGAAGCCGTAGAAAGGCAGAGATGGCCGAAAGATAACCTTTGATAGCGCCCAGAGCAGAGCCCTGCTGGGCCAAAGAAAGAGGGAACAAAAGAACCTCGGAAAGAGGGGCAGAACGGGGATCCACAGCCTTCGCTATGCACCATGCCACAAACTTGTTCCACCTGCAGGCATATACCGTTTTTGTGGAGGGACGCCTGACTGCCAGAATAACATCACAGACTTCTGGAGGAAAATCGAAAGCTGTTAACTGTTGCCGCTCAATCTCCATGCATGAAGGTGGAGACTGGACAGGTTCGGGTGGAAGACCGTCCCCTGCTGCTGCGATAGAAGATCCTCCCGAAGAGACAGTCGGATCGGGGGATCAAGCGCCATGCTGAGTAGCTCGAGATACCAGTATCTTCGTGCCCAATCCGGAGCCACAAGGATGACTTTGGCCTGGTCGCGCCGAATCTTCGTCAGCACTCTGGGCAGAAGTGGTATAGGCAGAAAGGCGTACAATAGACCGCAACTTCACTCGCCACAAAAAGCGTTGCTGAGCGACTGCCGCCTTGGAAATTCCAAAGTGCAGGACTGATGACATTGCGCGTTCTCTTCGGTGGCGAATAGATCTAACCAAGGCTCTCCTCACTGCAGAAAGAGACCTTGCACCACGTCCAAGTTCAGAAGCCATTCGTGATCCATCATGCACCTGCGGCTGAGTTTGTCCGTCCTGGGGTTCAGAGAACCTGCCAGGTGTTGAACCACCAAGGTAATGCCTTGATGTTCCAGCCATGTCCAGAGGCGCAGAGCCTCTTGACATAGGGTCCATGACCCCAACCCGCCCTGTTTGTTGCAGTACCACATGGCGGTGGTGTTGTCCGTGAACACCTGCACCACACTTCCCCGGACAGAGGGAAGGAATGCCTTCAGTGCAAGTCAGAATAGCCTGAAGCTCCAAAAGGTTGATATGGAGCCGAGACTCCGCCAGAGACCAGAGGGCTCTGAAATCCCCCTCTCCCAAGTGACCTCCCCATCCCAGGAGGGATGCATCAGTCATCACTGTGTGCTTCGGTTGGGAAAGGGAGAGGAATCTGCCATTGACCCAATCGCGATTTGTGAGCCACCACTTCAAGTGTCATGAGGTGCCCTCCACGATCTGGACGTGTTCGGACAGATTGCCCTGATGCTGCGCCCACTGGAACTTCAGGTCCCACTGCAGAGTCCGCATATGCCATCTGGCATGTTGCACTAGCAGGATGCAGGAGGTCATCAGGCCCAGGAGCCGGAGGGTCATCCTGACTGAAACCCGGGATAGAGGCTGAAAGATCGGAATCATAGCCTGAATATCCCGGACTCGCTGCTCGGGAAGATAAACCAAAAAGTGCTTTGAATCCAGAACCGCCCTGATGAAGGGGAGCTTCTGAGAGGGACTCGGGTGCGACTTTGGCACATTGATAGAGAACCCCAGCAAGTGCAGAAGGTCGGCCGTAGTCTGAAGGTGGGTAACAACTGCTTTGGGCGAGCCCGCCTTCAACAACCAGTCGTCAAGCTAGAAGAAGACTGACACCCCTGACCTGCGCAGGTGAGCTACGACCAATGCCATCATTTGGGGCGCTGGTAAGGCCGAAGGGGAGCACAGCAAACTGAAAATGCTCCTGGCCTTCCGTGAACCACAGGTAACGCCGGTGGGCCGGCAGGACGGGGATGTGAAAATATGCGTTCTGCAATTCCAACGCTACCATCTAGTCTCCCGGGTCAAGGGCAACAAAGACCTGAGCCAGTGTCAACATCTTGAACTTCTCCTTCCGGAGGAAGCGATAGACGTCCCTGAGGTCCAAAATGGGACACAAGCCCCCTTTGTCCTTCTTGGGGACCAAAAAGTAGTAGGAAAAGCAACCACGTCTTACCTCTGGCCCAGGAACATGCTTGATGGTCCCCTTGGCCAAGAGGGCCATAACTTCTTGTTGGAGAAGCGCAAAGTGATCCGATCCCCTGACATACAGTGGAATTGAGGTGGCATGGCTGGGGGGTAGACTCGAAGGGGAGGGAGTAACCCCTCCAAAAGAGTTGCAGCACCCACCTGTCGGAAGTGACAGAATGCCAGTGGGTAAGGTGATGTCGAATCCTGCCACCCACAGGCGTGATGTGCGCCTTGATGCTCAGATTAGGAAGATTTCGAGGTGGACGTCGCGGGCGGAGGTGGGCTGACCCTCACGCCGGCTCCCGGACCCACCCGAGCGCCCTCCATGCCCACGGGCACGCTGAGTTTGGTTCTGCTCAGGCTTTTGGCTGAACGATCGGGCAGAGGCGCCTCTACCATGGCCACGAAAGGAATTAAATGTAGACGTGGCCGGGTGCGTGTAGTCCTTAAAACGCTCCAGTGCAGTGTCGGCCTCATCACCAAACAGGCGAGTGACGTCAAAAGGCAGTCCATGAGAGCTCTGGAAGTCCAGGGAGAACCTGGTGGACCTCAACCAGGATTAGCGACGAAGCGCCACGGTCATGGATATTGCCCTACCGAGGGAGTCCGCGGTGTCCAAGCCACAACGAATGGCGAACCTAGCCGCGTCCTTAGCCTCAGCCACAGCCTGAGACAGCAGAGTCTGGACCTCCTCCGGGCACTGAGGCAACACCCCAGCCACGGTATCCCACACCGCGAGGGAATAGCAGCCCAAAAGGCACGCAGTGTTTACCGACTGCAGCCCTAAGCTGGCCGATGAGCACAACCGCTTACCAAACGGTTCCAACTTCTTAGAGTCTTTATCCGGCGGAGCCATGGGAAAAGCACTCTGGGACGTTGAAGCTTGAATGACTAAGTTCTCCGGTGTGGGATGAGTAGTCAGAAAGGCAGGGTCACCCGGCGCCGGGCGATGACGCCTGGCGACGTTCTTATCCACAGGGGCCCCTGTGGCGGCCCATGACCAAGTGCCCAACAAGACTTCGGTGAGGGCATCATTAAAGGGCAGCAGCGGCTCCGATGAAGTGGATGCCGACTGTAGCACCTCAGTGAGGAGATTAGTCTTAAGGGTCACCGTGGGAAGATCGTGTTTAAGGACCTCAGCTGCCCGAAGGAGCACCACCGTATACGAGGCACCTTCCTCCATAGTGGGCGGGGAGAGGCAAACCCCGGATACGAGGAGACCTCAAGGCCGCCGGCTTCCTCCAAGTCGTCCACCCAGTCCTGCTCAGAATCACATTGACTAGCAAGCGGGTCCTCGGACCCCTACCAGTCATCCTCCACCACCAGCATAGTAGGCCACCGGCCTCAGCGGCGGGGCAGAGACCGGGGAAGGAATAAACGGCGCCGGGAACTGGGCCGGTCGGGCCGGCGCTGGTTCCCAATTCGGATCCCAGGCGGGAACAAACTCGTCTGGGAACGGGGGCAGAGGTGGAACCAACGGTATCCACTGCAGCGCCGCCGGGAGTCGCTGACGGACCCGGGTAAGGCGGGTAGACCACAGGACTCCCAGGCTCCGAAGGAGCTGCAGGGGCGGAGCCCCTGTCCACCTCGTCTGCATCCGAGGACCGACGGGGGGATGTCTGAGAGCGAAAACGCTTCTTCGACTTCTTTTTGTGTCATCTCTTACCCAAATCAGAGGTTGAAGTTTTGGATCCCGAGGAGCGGTGATGACGGCTCCGCGAGCGGTCACAAGAATGACCCCTGGACCTCGAGCGTTGTGGGGACGAGTGCCTAACTTCAAGCAACTTCCAGTGCCGCTCCCTCAAGGCCTTTGGGGTCATAGCCCTACAGTCCACACAGGACCGGGAGTCATAGTAACGCTCCAGGCAGTAGAGACTGACGTTGTGAGGGTCCGCCACCGACATATTGCCACGGCAGGCCCCGCAGGACCTAAAACCAGGAATCCTGACTTGCACCAGAGAAAACGAACACGAGACAAAAGTATCAAAAGATATACAAAAAATGACTGAGGTACGTGCTCCAACCGGATCTGCGCTTACTGGCGCGGAAAAAGAAAGAACTGACGTCAGAGCGCATAGGTGGCACCTAAGTAGTCTCCGTGATGTCATCTCGGCGCATACGACGCCAGCGACAGACGCAGAGCCGCACGACGCCACCAACTGACACGCAGGGGTACTGCTAGCAAAACATTTCGGATCCAGTCTGACACCTGGGGATATTCTAAGGTAAGGAATCTATCACTAACGTGTCTCTGTCCTGGGATCTACAGTTTAAAACCCACTCACAAAACACACTCTGAAACCACTCCAGAAATGGTTGCAACTCACCAATATACTTTGTAGGAGGCGTGTTTTTCTTTTTATTCCTAAATGGTGATGAAACTGGAAACAAGATTCACTATGGGATTTCAATTTCTACTTTTTGTATTTTACTGGCACCTGCCCAACTGATGGACCATGGTGTGAGTCTAGATTCGCAGTGTGGAAGTAAGCAACAAGTAAATTACCTTTGGTAACACTCTTTCTGCTCAATACTATCTCAAACTAGTTTTCATACCATAGAATTTCCCCCAACCGCCAGACTGGATTCGAAGATTTTTCACTGCAGTGGTCCAGTGTGTCGCTAGTGGTGCTGTGTGGCTTCACATTAGTTCTACAACCACTGCCACATAAAAGCGCCACCCCTGTACTCTGGCATCAGTTTCTAATCTTTTCCCTTTCCGCGCCCTCAGACAGGGAGCATGAACAGGGGTGGCGCTTTTATGTGGCAGTGGTTGTAGAACTAGTGTGAGGCCACACAGCACCACTAGCAACACACTGGACCACTGCGGTGAAAAATCTTTGGATCCAGTCTGGCGCTTGGGGAAAATTCTATGGTGAGAAAACTAGTGTGCTGATTTTTAGATGTTAAAAAGAGGGAATTCCACAGAACTGAGAGGTAATTCCACAGAACTGGGAGGTGTGAGGGCAGTGAGGAGTCAGCAGTTAAGAATATCCACTGAAAGAGCAATACAGTAGGAAAGTAACTGATTATTATGAGCGATACTTTTAACCACAGATTCTTTACCTTAGGATAGATATCAAAGCAGTACCACCCCTAGGTGGTGTGTCTTTGTGGTAGACTCAGACAAAACGTCTTGCAGAACCGAACAGGCATATTGTTATTTCTCACCTGACCTGGCAGTCAAGGCAATAGTGCTTCGTGAAAGTATGCACTGATGCCCACGTCTCAGGCTGGAAGATATCAAGAATATGCACTCCTCGTGCCATAGCAGTGGTAGCAGCCTTAGCCTAGTTGGGATGGGCTCTCGGCCCCTGAAGAGCAGCTCTTAATACAGAAGACTATCTACCTCAACAAGGTCTCCTTCTGCACAGCTTTGCCTTTCTTTACTCTGGAGATCCTCATGCGCAGGTAGCCTGGGTACCACATTCTCCTGGGCCCAATCTGGGGTCACCAGGATGACTTGGACCGTGTCGTTCCAGATCATCTTCAGAGCTCAGAAGTGTTGCGAACGCATGTAGGAGTCCCTAGTTCCATTCCAGACAGAATGCATCTCCTAACAAGTGCACTTGGAAACAACAATGCGCAATACAGGTGACACTACACAAGTATCAGTGGTGAAAAGATCTAGCCAGGGTTTTCCCCACTGGTGGAAAGCGCCATGTGCCACCTCAGGATGTAACCACCAACCGTGATCTGCCAGACAAATCTGATTAGTTTGGCTGCCCTGGCATTCATGGACCCCGCCGAGCGATAGGTTACTTGGAAGATGCCATGGAGCTCCAACCATCTCCAGAGACAAAGGACCTCCTGGCACAGGACCCACAGCCCACTCGACCTGCATGTTACAGTGCCACATGGGAATGGTGTTGTCCATGATAATCTACACCAGCCTCCCCTTTATACACTGTAGCAAGGCCTTCAGAACCAGGTGAATGGTCCACAGCTCCATAAGGCTGATGTACAACCAGCCCTCCACTGGAGAGTAAAGTCCTCTGACTCCACCTTACCAAGGTGACTCCAACTCACCAATCCAGAAGTGATCTGTCCGAAACCTCTGTCAGCTGTGGGTGGGAAAGGGGGAGTGGCCTGCTACAGAACAAACTATAGTGGGTCAACAACCACTGTAGAGCTTGAACTGCTGTCTCTTAGACTTGGAGGGTGTTGGAAAGGCAGTCTTGGTGTTGGGCCCTCTATGACTTGAAATTTTACTCTCGCCCACATCTGCCACCTGGCATGGTTGACTAGGATCATAGCGCAAATTGCCTGGACTCATTGATGCAGAGGAAAAGCCATGAACTCCACTGTATCCAGGATTGCTGCAATGAATGGAAGCTTCTGATAGAGAATCAGGTGGGACTTCGATTGTTTATCGTGAACCCAAATGATGTCAGAAGTTCTGCCGCTGTTCAGAGGTGGTACACGAATGACTGTGGTGAGCGTGCCTTCAGGAGCCTTTCATCAGGGTACGGGAATACAGCGAATTCTGAGCTCAAGGATGCGCAGCGACCACAACCATTACTTTTTTGGACCACACGAGGAGAGGGGCATTGGTGAGGCTAGAGGGCAGCCGGGTACAATGAAAATGTTCCAGGTCCACCATGAACCACAGGTAATATCTGTGGGATTAAAATACAGGTATATAAAAAACTGAATCCTGCAAGTCCATTGACACCATCAAGTCGCCTGGGTCCAATGCAGAGAGGATCTTGGCCAACATAAGCATCCGGAATCTGTCCTTTCGCAGGAAGGCATTGAGAGGATGGAGGTCCAGCATAGGCCCGAGCCTGCCATCCTTTTTGGAACAAGGAAATAGAGAGTGTAACAGCCCCTGCCTTTCTCAGAGTCTAGTACCTTCCCTATTGCACCTTCGAAGAACTCCCAAGTGTACCTCCTGTAGAATGAGACAGGTGCTCCTCTGAAATCCCTTTCGTTTTAGAAGGTATTCTGGATGGGGAGAAAAGAAAGGTTAGGGCATAGCTGTTTTCAATCATTTTCAGGACCCATCTGTTGGGACGAGATGAATAGCAAACCTGGGATAAAATGCTGAAACTTGCCTCCCACTGGGTGGGCTTGAGCCGCTGAGGGCAAACTAACATTGTCTGTTGGCTGGTGTAGTAAGGGAGGAGGTATTAGAAGACTAGTGCCCCTGCTTGCTCACATGTCAGCTGGAACTACGTCCTAAGCCCTAACAGGACTGGACTGACTGCTGCAACACTAGATGTGAAAGCTGTCTTTTCTGTAAGCCAGTCTCATGGGAATAGCCTCTAAATTTCCAAAAGTGGTGCGGAAATTGTTTAGTAGGAGCCAAAAGCCACAAAGGAAAGTGCAGCAGCTCTACTATCCTTAAATAGTTCCAAGTGGAGTCTGCATTCTCACCGAAGATGCAAGCTCAATCAAAAGGCATGTCAATCAGCAAAGCCAGCACATCACCAGAGAAACCAGTAGGTGTCATCAAGACATGCAGATGAACAGCCACTTTAGAACCAGCCTCCATGCCAAGGCAATCTGTGGTATCCAAATCTGTGTGGATAACCTATTTGCCTACATCTTGTCCATCATGTATCGTTTGAACAACGATATGGCCATATCCCAAAGGGCATGGGTGTAATGATCCAAAAGGCAGATTGCATTGACAGATCACAATGCTGAACTCTGTGAAGAAAACGTGTTTGCGAAAAGCGTAAATTCTCTTAGATTCCCTATCAGAAGGAGTAGTAGGGAATACATTGGGATTCACTTTACTGGTCTTGGTCTGCACAATAAGGCTCTCTTGAGTGGGATGATTGGTAAGTAGATCAGAATCACCAGGAGCGAGTCTGTGACTTCTGGCCACCACATGCCTGTTCACAGGCCGGTAAGAACATGGGTTCAACCAGGTAGCCATCAGAGTTTCTATAAGAGGATCATTGAAAGGATGCCAGGGCTCAGAAGTTACTGGCCCAGGCTGCGAAATTTCCATCTCAACATTCATTTTAGTTACAATGAAGGGCAGCTGTAGGTCCAGCACCTTGTATGCCATTTGGACCACCACTACAAATGAGGCACTTTCGTGAGTTGATGGCACATGCGGAGAGTCAAGCTCTGTCTCAGAAGAGGTGACAAGCCAAATGCTGTTCATTAAATAAAAGTATAACACATCATCTGGGTAACTGTGGGAAGCAAGCAATTGTCACTTTAACGTCTTTATCAACATCCTGGAGTGCTCCCTGCTCTGGCACAGGATCCCAGTCAGAAAAGATAAAGAAGCCTCTGTTGATAGCTGTGATGCTACAGAAGCAAGAGGATTAGAGTCAGGTTGCATCATGACCAGTTACGCTTTTGTAATAGGACATCGGTCAAACTCGGGCTGATATGGGTATCAGCAAAAGCTCCCAGGGGGGTAAACAACGCAGGGGTAGGACCGGCTGATGGTATCCTGAGCAGAGGCTGTTACAGTTCTTTGGGGACTTAAGGGGCGCAGTCCCAGGCACAACCTGAATTCTTTAGTTTTCGGTGTGGACATCTTTCCCTAGCACACAGAAGTTTGGAAGTTGTCAGAAAACGGACAAAATCAGGAATGGAGCTCTGGATCCACATTGAAAGACACAGAAATACAGGAACTGAAATTAGAGTGCAGGGGTGGCACTACAATTCGGTTCTGTCACTTCAGCGCTATGTGGAGCTGCACAGCACCACCTAGCAGTGTACGGGAGCACTGCTATGAAAAAAACCAGAACCAGTCTGGCACCTGGGGAATATTCTAAGGTGAGCTATGGGTAAACGTATCCTTTAGAAACACCTGCTCCCTACTATCAAAGAGCTCAGCGTGTGCATATTTTACCAGGTTCCAGGCTCTGGCTGGGAAGTTTAAAATGTAAAGAATCTGCAGAAGGAATAGTATCCTTTAGAAACAAAGTTTAAAAATAGATTTATGATTCAAACCAGAGCTTAATTAATAAACTGGATCTAAATTAAGCCCTTATTTTTTATTATACAAGGGTGGTTTCTTGCTTTTAACTAGGACAGTTTCTGAAACAAGGAAATACCACCACTGGGACAGTGGAAGAAGGGGAAGGCATAGTCACTGTGACATAAGGGAGGGAGGGTAGCAGGGACAAGGGGGTACAGGGAACCTGGGACAAGAGGACACAGAGCCACTTGATCTAGGGTAGACAGGGAAGGTAAACAGTAGAGAGAGGGTCACTGGGACAGGCCTGCTTGCTATGACAGACAAGGTTACTATCGCAGGGAGAGTCAACGTCACTGTGAAAGGGAGAGACAAGTTCACTGCATTAGAGAGGGTCAACGTCACTGGGGGGGCGAGGGCTGGTCACTGGGAGAGTGGGCGACAAGGTCACAGAAAATGAGAAAAGCAAGGTCACTGGTAGAGAAGGCGATAATGCTACTGGGCCAGAGGCAGACATGGTCATTGGGACAGAATTACTGAGACAGTGGACGCCAAGGTTACTGGACAAAGAGGGGGCAAGGATTTTTAAAATAGTGTCATAATTTTCAGTTTCACTACATTATACCAATAGTCTGGGGAGTGGACAGACATTCCATTTATCTGGGTTGGAGAGCCACTAATTAATTATTTGAAAGAATAAACTACAATCATCCTTAAAGTGCTTGCCAGTTCAGAAAAATCACCCATTGTCAAAAGTACTTCAAGGGCAATTACCAGGTGTGCATATTTTCAATAGGTTTTATTTTTTTCCCAATGAAAACCCCAGAGCAACTCTTATTCCATTCATATATGTAAAATACACATACTATCGCAGCTAAAGGGAGAAGGACAGGAAGGAAGGTAGGACTCACCAAGCTTTTGACGACCTTTAACAATTCCTCCATCACCACTGCAATGCCCTGGTATCCAAGGAGGCGGCAGATGACTTTAAAATGAGGCGGGCCAACAAAGTTTCGATAGTTGCTGTAAATGCTGCTGTACGCCAAATTCAAGGCCTAAAGAAAGAGAAGTAGTGCTATTTTATGTATTGTAAGTAGACTGGTTAACAGTAACCTTATGTCTTTTGCCCTGAGTTGTTGGACCCCAGTAGAAATTATCACATACAGTTTTAATACAATTACATTGCATGCCTAACACACACGTTGAAATAAACCTGATATTCTTCATGCTTTGGTTCAAGGGAGTGCAAATACTTATTACAAGACAGAATTAGAAATAGATCTGCTTGGTTAGAAAAAGACACCAGTGCAAAACCCATATGAGAAAAAATGGAATGAAGTGAAAAAAGGTTGTTACAAAGAGCATATGGTGCCAATCAAAAATAAAGTTTTTCTCTTTCCATTGTTTGGTGCTGTGCAAGGAACCAAGGGACTAAGGGGCGAATAACAACTCCCTCAATCCCCTCTATCAGAGCATGCGCCGAACAAACAAATGGGCAAAAAGATGGGTTACTTTTAGGCTTGCTTAAACAGGTATAGGTTGTCATTCTTTGTCTGGAGGACTTGCAGTTTTCACTGACTCCTCTTGGATCAAATGTCAAGGAAGCCCATTCTTTGCCACATCACATTGAGTACTTGCGGCCCGCGGCCCTCTGCTCTCTACTCTTAGTGGCACGTGGCACCAGCTGGTAAACTGGCAAAGACATGTGAATTGTGCTATAGTTTTATTTACATTTTAGTGACCTTTGGTTGAATACAGAATTATAGTCAGTCTGCCAATAAGCCTTGTGTATTAGTCACATACTCAAACTGTATTCTAGATACCACTGGCAGCCAAGCGAGAGCGATGGACACTGATGAATGTGTGCCCTTCATCTCAACCTAAAGGCCAGTCATTGTCTTAATCTGAATGTGTGCATAGTTGGATAAACACTTGAACAAGGTTGCCCACAAGTGTGCTACCTGCATAACCTATTCTTGAGAGGACGACTAAGAACTGTTATGTTGGCCCTACATGCATGAAACTAGCTGGTTTCAACTCCATTCAAGGATGCTGGGACATACTAGACTGTATAAGGCATTAGGTACAGAAATGGCCACCCATCCCCTTTCTGCAGGGCAGTGGAGTTAAACACGGCGGGCGTCCACATCAGTCAGCCCCTGTCACGTGGCCTCTCCCAGAACCCTGTAATGGATATAGTCAATATCCTTGCAGCAATGCTTAATTTGAGCTGGTGGTTTCCACTGCTCCTCGCCAGCAATTAATTGTCAACATCTGCACTTATGACAGCTGCCTCATGGTGGTGCTGTTTGTGTAATATAGAGATGAGCACAATAACAGTTGTTTATTAATCAATTAGATATTAAAACAACTCAAACCTGCCTCCCAAGCCATTCTTATAGCTGTGGGGGGACCTCGAACTGTCTAAATTATCACACTTGCAGCAGCAGGATGGCTAGTAATTGAGTATGTACTGTCATTGGCAGCAGCAATGGGTGGTGCAAGCTGGAGCGGCCTTCTCACGCAGGCCTTGGCACTTATTATTTTACAAATTAAGCACTTCCCAGTTGTACACCGCATGTAGTGCAAGGGCACAAGAGACATCATTATTTACTACATGAAAACTGAACTATAAAGCAATAATGCAGGAAAACATGGCCTGACATCCCTGGGCCTCACAGCGAGCTATGGCCCCCTATCCAGAGTGGGAGCCGTGTATGCCAGGGGTGTGTGAGTGTGTATCACCAAAAACAGATCATGGCCTAGCTGGGCAAGGCTCGAACTGTATGCCCTGGTATCTACGTTACGTTACGTTAAAATTATTTGTTTTGCGCACTATCACCAACGGTTTCTTGGCGCTCGTTGACAGGTACAGTGATCCAGGGCGAGAGAGTTAGTCATAGGCGGATTGGAAGAGCAGGGTTTTTAATAATCTGCGGAAGCAGTCGTACTTTGGACATAGACGAAGTGAGGGTGGCAGGGAGTTCCAAGTGGAGGGGGCCTGAACAGAAAAGCTCAAACCATCGTGCTTTTTCCTTTTGAATTTGGGGACCTCAAGGAGATTAAGAGATGCTGAGCGAAGAGCTCTAGAAGGGATGTGACAGGTCAAGACCGAAGAGATGAACGCGGGGGCTGCATCTGAGAGGGCCTTAAAAGTTGAACATGCCAGTTTGAAGGTGCAGCGTTTGGAGACAGGGAGCCAGTGCAGACTACGGAGGAGGGGAGTGACGTGCTGATGTTTGGGCTGGCGGAAAATCAGGCGGGCAGCTTGATTCTGCACCAGCTGTAGTCGGTGGAGGTCGCATGCAGGAATTCCCGCGTACAGCATGTTGGCATAGTCGAGCCTGGAGGTGATGAGCGCAATGATAACTTGGATCAGGGCTTCTTTGGTGAGAAACCTACTGATCTTGCGGATCCGCCTGAGGTGGAAGAAGCAGGCTGAGGTGACCGCGTTGATTTGCGGTCTCATTGAGAGGTCTTCAGAGATGATCACCCCCAGGCTTTTGACTGAGCTACCCATTTCTTACAAACTTTGTAGTGTTTCCGGGATGGGGAGGAGGAGGGGTGAGTTGGGACATGGCAGTAACTGGAGGGTGTTCTACATCGCAGATGGGTTCGCATGGAAGAATTGATCACACATTTTGAACTTCTTAATTGATCTTGTGCCCATACCAATATCTCTGAATTCGAAATCAAATACAAAGGTACCAATGAAACAAAAATAGAAGAAACAGACTGACATTCCCAAGCGCAACATCGGCTGTGGCAAACCTGCCCATGCCCTGATAGCAAACCTTTACATGTTTTATTTTGTATGCTCATGATGGATACTATAGTATCTCAAAAACTCAATTTACAACTCCATTTAGTACCAGCTCGAGACAGCACTAAGTGTGTTAGACACTCCTGTTTAAACTGCACCAAAACATAGATCGCCTTCTGCCTAAATTTGTTTAAGAACTATTCAGGTAGGGAGGAAACCTCTATGCCGACCTATTTAATTTGATAAATGACCACAAAGGTTCTAAGCTGCCATGCCACCCTCAATGTATGTCAGCTATCTATACATATTTCATAGCATTTTATTTTTAACATCAGACATTTTTATAAATGTCAAAACGGTTTATTGTGCATTAAATTATTTTTATACATTGTTTTTGTATACACATATATCTCTAAAAAGGTATACAAAGATACAATCATATGTGACACCTGTGATTACCAAGTTTTCACAAATTATTTCTTGCAAGTATCACACCGTGATATGAAACATTAGACATCCCAAAATAAAACTCACTCGCATCATTCATTACCAATATTCAATCTCATAAAAGGATAAAAGAGTTTCGACCCTGGTTTCCCGCAACTGTTTTGGGACCCTCCACAGGATCGAAACTCTTTTATCCTGTATGCTGTATGTGAAGTGTGGTATTGCAAGAATGAGGATTGAATGAGATTGAATATTGGTAATGAATGATGTGAGTTGAGTTTTATTTTGGGATGTCTAATATTACATATCACTGTGTGATACAAGAAATGATTTGTGAAAACTTAGTAATCACGTGTCACATATGATTGTATCTTTGTATACATTTTTAGAGATGTGTGTATACAAAAAAAACTATAAAAATAATTTAACGCACAATAAAAAGTTTTGAAATGTATAAAATGTCTGATGTTCAAAATAAAATGCTATGAAATATCTATAGACAGCTGACATACATTGAGGGTGGCGTGGCAGCATAGAACATTTGTGGTCGTTTGTCAAATTAAATAGGTCTGCATAGAGGTTTCCTCCCTATTGGTATATTTTTTTCCCTCCCTCCTCTTGGACCTAAAAGTATTGTAGGGGGGGGGCTTCTTCCTTTAGATTAAGAAGTATTCAGGTGCACCGCCAATATAAGAACAATTAAAGATTAACTTTTGACGCACTTATGAAGGCAAACCCAGCCCTTACTGCACTGCCTGCTCCATGAAATTTAGCTGTACCTTGATTTCTCTGTACCGCTGCTTCCCTCAATAATTTTTATTTCAATTTCCGATTTTACCTCCACTGCATGGCAACTTCACTGCTGCTGCTTAAAAATTTTGCAGGCTGCTGTGAACTAATACTGTATAGTTCAAATAAAGTAATGAAGTAATAACGGACTTTTAATTAGAATTGTAAATCTTTACAATCTGCAAAAACCTGTTCTTTTGAACTATAGGAAGACTGAAGCAATTTATTTTGCATGCTCAAAAGAGAACAGATGTCACGCTGCTTAGAAGAACCAACTCAGGGTGTTGCAAACAACAGATTAAGGGGATCTGGGACGAGATCACAAATGACTGAAATTCTGTCAAAAAACAGAAAGGCAGCTTGGGATACAGCCCAGACCTGTGCCCACTCAGAGATCACCAAATATATTCATTTCTACACTAGGAAAATGGTGTGCACAGAGGATAGGGGTATTAACACGGATCTGAGGTCTTGTGTTGTAGTACAGGCAGGGCCGGCCAGACAGGCCTTTCATTCCACAAGGCATTTCCCCAGTGGGCTGGAACCCTCCGAGACCGGTTTTGAATGTCCTCGACCGCTCCTGGTGCCTCTGACACTTTTCCCAGATACCAGACATTAATTGCAGCAGGCACCGGGAGGCTTCAAGGGCAGTGAAAGTTAGAAAAGGAGAAGGTACAGAGAAAGCGATTTGAGAGGGGCAAGCGAAGGACCGACAACAAATGGATGGAGAGAAAGAGGCAGACTGTACGAGCAGATGAAGGGAGTGGGGCTGGTTTGATCATTTTTGTCGGTGCTGCTTTTAGTTCCCCAGTCTGGCTCTGAGTGCAGGGTGAGAAAAGAAGCACAATTTCAGCGACCAAATATTTGAAATGTAAGTAAATCTTGTTCTTATCGGTATTATTAGCTTGAGTTTAGTTAGATCACTACAGATAGTGTTTATTGAGAACTATTTTACAGGTTTGTGTGACACAGGCCTACAGCCGTTCACTAATGGCGCCTGAAATCTTACTTTGTTCCTATATTAGTAGTAATACATGCATCTCCAACCACTGCCAGTATGCTTCGGTGGACTCATACAATACAAACTCGCAGACTCCCTTGACAACATTTTTCTGCTGGTCTACATTCTCAATACATGTTCAGGTATTATATCACCTCCGGCTGTGGAACACTTGCTGACATTGATCTGCGTAGTCCTCAACTCCCTCTTCCCTTATCCCTGAACAGAATTTTTCTAGCCTTCCTCAAGGTGCCTTATTAATTACACCTTCCTAATATCTTTAAAATGTTTCCTTTACCCCAAGGTCAATCTCACAGTGTATTTAAGAAAGCTCCTTAAATGCATCTCACAGTTCTCGACAACCTTCGGAAATGTCCAGCTTTTTAGTAACCCTGGGCAAAGCACAAGTGTTGGTAGTTTCCGCTACTTCGCACTACACGAATTGCACGTTGCATAGTGCAGCGGTCACTTTTTGCTTGCTGGCGGTCCTCAACGTCAAGTTGCGATCGCGAGCAAGCAAAATGACATCCCGGCGAGACTTTTTCCTCGTTCGCGATCAGCAAAATCAAGTTTCCGATCGAGAGCGTGGAAAATAAAACTCCCGGCGAGATTCTCAACGTGGGGAGGTCAGGTTTCTCATTACGAGTGGTCGCGTATGCTCATGACCGCTCGCGATAAGAAACTATGAGTCTGCGTTGAGAAAGTTGCTGCTCGAGTAAAAATCTACTCGAACGACAGAAAACTACAGCTCGCACTGTGCAAGATGCCGTTTTCCTTGATTGCACAGTGCC
Organism: Lissotriton vulgaris; assembly: GCF_964263255.1. NCBI lineage: Eukaryota > Metazoa > Chordata > Amphibia > Caudata > Salamandridae > Lissotriton > Lissotriton vulgaris. Next base: position 425,589,696 of record NC_141696.1, read on the forward strand.
GGATGCTTGTCCGCACTGTGCAATCATTGAAAACGGCATCTTGCACAGTGAGAACAGGCTACTACGCACTTCGCGTAGTGCACTTCGTGTAGCTACGCGTAGCGCTACTTCGCGAACTACGCCCAGGGTTACTTTTTGGCAGTAGCTCTTCCATGGATGCCTCAAGTCATGGTAACATGCTTTTCTCGCTTACACCCAGACTGTAGTAAATGAGACCCTGGTGTGGTAACTGCAGTACTTTATCTCGTATACATGTTCACTCAGTCTATCCTATGCACCATCATGGAGCTGAACAGTAGACTAATTGGCCCACTGTCGACAATGATCCACACTCTGAAGGTAAGACTGAAAATTATACAGTTTAAAACTGAAGAGCTATTATTCTTGCAAGTATGTTTCCTGCTTCCCTTTTTCATACTGCCATCCTGGACTTTTACATTTTCTTGGGAGCAAATAAATGTACAGGAGATGCGCTTTGTATATAGACTACTTACCCATACATAGAAGACTTAAAAAAACTGGAGGAAATTGGTACTAAGTTGGATGGGTTCACCAGAGATGGCGAGCAGAGTTAGGTTCCCACTGGAGTAAGCCCCAAAAGTTTAGGTATTTAGGGATTCAAATCAACAGCGCTCCAGATGCAAACCTGAATATTATTCGATAGCGTGGAAACACAGACTGTGTAATTTAGTGCTGTTCTGAATAAAGTATTTGCTTCTATTTGTGAGTGTGTACTGCTCTCAAATATGACAATTACAAAATGTCTTGATACTTTTTTCCTGAAAACATCCATGTAGATCCCAGAAAGTTATTTCAAGAAACTGTATCATCTGCTGTAACTGCTTTACCAGAGAATTAGTTACTTACTTTGTAGGCCTTAACAAATCTACTCAGCCACTTGCTATGGCGAGTCAGATTTTATCAGGATGAGCTATATTTAAGGCCAACTCACACCTTCTGGCAACCTGACAAACAACAGGTGTTCTGCTCACTCACACAGTGAAGGAGCATTAAAGTTGCCTTTAAATCTTGTTTAGGTCTCAGCTAGACAGTGCAAGCACTGTCTCGAAGAGGCGTGTTGTGCTCTGTCTGTGGGCTTACAGGCCACCCATCTTCTACAACTGGTATACTACAGCGTCGCTCTCATTTTCTTTGAAGCCATTCATCATGGCATGCATGTGTCATGTCCTCTTCATGTGTTTGGCTTTTCCATAGCAAATGGACCAAGTACATGTCTCCTTACACTGCTCCTGGTTTGCGGAGCTATTTTTTTCTTTGTTTTCAAGCATTTAATCGGAGTACTTGTGTTTATAGACCATCTCTCTTGTACACATAAACACATACCACTAAAGCGCATGCATGTGTACATAAGCGAATGCATTTCTTAAAAAGTTGTTAAAACACAAACATCGCTTGTTTGTTTTTTGCACGATCTGATTGGCACTAGAGCACTCACTCCGTCCTCCATCTTGCCATAGCATGAACACTAGCAGATGGTTTTGGAGCGCTCCAATTCATTGTTGCTTCCTCCTGTCGTGCTTTTTGTGCATGACTGGTCTCCTCACTACCTCCCTTGTAAACGCATTTTTTTTTTTCACGATCAATGGTATTGGAACGTTCATTCCGTCCACCGACTTGCCATTGTGCTAACACCAGCCGATGGTACTGGAGAGTTTTAATTGCTCACCAGTTACATTGCATAATGCACATTCATTGTTATAGGCAGGGAGGAAGCATATGTTATTTGCACGAAATCACAAATTATTCAGCTGACCAAGAGATTCAAACATGGTTCCCCAGTTCCCCCTGTTGGCAGCTCATCCTTGAATCACTTCGAAGCTCCTCAACAGTTTCTCACTATCACTTCCACATTTGTTCAGCAAGACCCTGTTAACACCGAACAAGCATTGGCAAAGCCCATAGATCTCGACAATGTCCCAGCTATTAGCTTTGTCAATGTGAATGTCTTTTAGCCATGTTGTCTAGCAGCACATCTGCAGCTCAACATGGCTGAAAGTCACTGAAAAAGCGCTATGATGCGACCAGCGCAGGGGAGCAAAGAGACTCTGTCGGCTCAATATCCTGAGATTCTGGGCTTTTTAGTAACTTTCAGCCATTCTGAACAGAAAATGTGCTGCCAGACAACGTGGCTAAAAGACATTCACAATGAAAAGGCCAATATTGTGCGCCTTAAAGAGACCTATTATCTTTTAACATTTATTCTCTGTTCTGAGACCGAGGTCAAAAGTCAGTTTAAATCTACAATTACTTTTCTCTCTCTGACTGCAAAGTTCCAGGATTTTGTAAAGTGAACTGTTTAACAAACGTGCTCTACAAAAAAGTGTGAAATGAAAGGCTGTAGGATGTAATTTCTTTTCTAACACATATTTAAATAGCTAAGAAGTGAACTGTACAAACATTTAAAAATAAATTTCAGTAGTGTTGAAATCCCTTGTTTTCTAATTCAGTGTGAGGAAAACAATTTTAATAGGATGAAAACACATCAAAACACTTTACTTGGTGATGTTCAAATGATAAATATATTTGTTGAAACCAAGTTTCAACAGATTACTATTTATACACGAACATTTTTGTCCATTTCAATGGAAAATGTGCCGTCTATAAATGACACTGCACTACGACCTCATGCTTTAGAAATCCATTTATTAAAGGTCAGTTTTTAAAAATAAATTTAGAGAAAATCCTGCCCCTGCCCTGATAGCAATGCTATTAGTGAACTAACAGGCATGTGAGGGGTCATGTGTACCTTATGTGTGGACTAGATTCTAACAATGCATAGAGCAAACTTAGTCTATGAAATCAACCAAATAGTTTTCGTGGTACAGCAGGATTGCTGAACTCACATGCTGGAATATAATCTCATATGTGATAATGAAGAAAAAGGTGGCTCTGCAAAATAAAATAGTTGCCTAGGATGACACAATGACACACTCGGCGCTCATCACAGCTCTACTCCACCTCCAGATAAGATTACATGAAGTTGCATGTAGGCATCACCCCTGCATACTGGCATCAGTGGTCTCCTTTCCTCCACGTTCTCAGATACCCAGCATACCTGAACAGAATTGAGTTTGTAGTGGCAATGTGTAAAAGTTAATCTGGGACAATATTGTTCCTGAAAGTTCATTCCACAGAATAGGGAGGCAGGCGGACAGGTAGAAATCTGAAGAGGGGTGTTCAAAAAAGGAGACAGCATATCAACTTAGACAATCTGAGGACATAAAGGTACGAAGTGGCGGTGTGCAAGTAGGGTAGGCAATGTCATATCCAGACCCCTGCTGCTCCCTGATGCCTGCAAGAGTGCAAACAAAAGGGGTTTGCTTGTAGAGGAGGATGAAAATAATTGATGCTGCTGTCCTTTTCCTTAGTGCTGCAGCTGCCCTCAGCGTCAAGAAAATTCTGCACTCCCTGCTGGATGTGCTGTAATGACAGTCGCTGGTGGTAGGCGACGTCCCTAGTTTAACCTCTCAACTTCCTGTACTACCGGTGAACTGAAAGGCTGGGGATGGAAATTACAAAGAGCGAGCCGTAGCTCAAGTTTTAGAAACACACCACAGCTACACAGGATTTTTCTCAAAAAAATCTGTCTCCATCAAAAGCCATATCCATCAATGATGCCTCTGGAAAATTTGTTTGAGCCCATCCAGGCATATCATACGATAATGATACATTGGTGCCCAATACACTTGCAACCAAGTCAGCGATATCTAGGGCAGAACATAGAATCTGCTTAGCTACGTCTTGTCAATTTTAGGGAGGAAAGACTGGGACAAGGTCCCATTTCTTTGTATTCGCAAGAAGTTGAGCAGAAGAATATGGCACAACACTGAGAGGGTCAACTTGTGATTTTGAGAGAACAGTAAATAAAAGAAAGACTTATAACTTGTAAGGCCAACTGCAAGTCAGTTTTAGAAAGAAAATTCCCCACATTTCGATTTATTTTAATAGCTAACGGCACTCATGGCCACAGGTTTGATGTAAGAGTTGATATGACGCCTGGAGGCCAAAATTAAGAAAAAGGATTTTGAAGTGGGGCAATTTTGGGGTCAGAGCCCAGAGAACTACGTTTTTCTAGTCCATCAGAAGAAATCTTACCATTTTGTTTATAGAAAAGGGGGAGAATATCAATGCTCATTACAATCAGAGTCACACACCAACGAGCCAAACACCCTGACTAATGTGAAGGAGCTAAGAGGCCTTATAATACAACTTAAGCCGAGGGAGCAGCTGGTCCAAATGGCATTCCTAACGCCATTTTTACTAATGATCCAGAGTTTTGGTATTCCTACCTTACACCACTCTTCAATGAGATCTACACTTAGTTCAACATCCCAGCTTCCTGGAAGGGGAATATCATCCACCCCATATTCAAAAAGGGAGATCACCTTAAGACGGGAAATTATAGACTAATCTCATTGATAGATGTAGAAGCAAAACTGTATTCCTCGTGCCTGTTAATCCAGCTGCAAGGTTGGATGGAGGAAAAAATCATAATCCCAAAGTTTCGGACAGGATTCAGGCAAGGAATGGGCACCATATCCAACCTTGCTATCCTAGCTCTTCTAACAGAAAAAGCGCAAAAAAGGAAACTCCGGCTGTTCGCTTGCTTCTTGGATATCAAATCCCCTTTTGACAGAGTAAGCAGGAGCCAGCTCTGGAAGAAACTTAACGCATGGGGCTTGCCAAGCTCAATGCTCAACGCCATAACCTCTCTGTACACGGACACCTGGGCAAGAGTTAAGCTGGGCGATGGGTTGAGTACAACTGCAAGTATTTATACGCAAAGAGGCCTGAAACTAGGCTGTGTTTTAGCCCCCAGCTTATTCAATCTGTTTTTATCTGATATTGCACCACATATTGAAAAACCAGATTCTCACCCTCCGAAAATGGCCAATGCGTCAGTTGCCATCCTACAATATGCGGATGACATAGTTTTGCTGAGCCAAACTCCCATTGGTTTACAGAGATCAATAAATAATCTCGTAGCCTATTTGGACAAGGAACAACTTGAGCTAAACAAAGACAAAACAAAAATCGTCCGCCTAGTGGATTGTAAAAAACCCAAGTTCAAATGGACGGCCAAAGGGGCAATTGTTGAAGAACTTATCTCATACAAATACCTGGGCGTAATAATCGGGCAGGGTGTAACTCATAAAGAACATAAATTGGCACTAAAAGCCAAGGCACAATCATTAATCTATGCATATAGATTATTACGCAAAAAAGTGGACTGCCCGAATTACTACCATTTGCTAAAAGTAATGGCTGCCCAAATTCAGCCCTGTTTGTCCTATGGCTTGGCCCCTTGGTGTGGCAAAGAAGCGCACTTACTGAACGAGCTGCAGACAAAGATCTACAAAGCCATCTTTGACCTGCAAAATCTGCCTCTCCTTCCCAGGTCAGACTGGAATTCGGCCTCCAGCATCAGAAAATCCGGGGAATGAGCTGCTTTATAAAACTCTGTCACACATTTCGCTCCTCAGACCCGGACACTCTGAATAGCTTATGCTGGGATGAAATTAAGCACGAGGGGGATCTTGAAACGCCGAACTCCTGGGGAAGCTTTTTGAGAGATTCTCTGGCCGAGCTGGATCTACAAACAGCATAGGACAAAGGGTTGGACAGAGGAGGCTTTGGCAAAATAGTAAACATCGCAGCCAAAAAGAAATCTTTGTGGGTTGACAAAAAGGCGCTCACCAAGCGGCGGCACGGGTGGACAGTCAAACTCTGACAGATTTTCAAGGCCACAAGCATACTTATCTGCTCATTTTAGCTCACAGCTAAAAATTAGCTTCATAAAGTTTCGAATGGGTGTGCACGACTCAAAGGACTTATACCCACTGTGGAAAAAGGCCTTCAAATCAGAGTCCTGCCGGCTTCAAAAAAGAAACCTTAATCCACCTACTATGTGCCTGTCCAGCCGTCCTAGACCAAAGGAGACAGTACTGGAAATCAATTTTTAATGATCTGAACATTCGCTCCCAGCAGGCAAGCGGTGATACGCTGGTTAGAGGGCATGTCGAGCATCCTGGCATGCCGAGGAGTTAAATACATGAAATTAGTTCGCAGACTTTTACGGAAAGCAGACGGAGATCCTAAATAAAAACGTGTCCAAGACATTATCATCCTCCCTAAGGGGTTTACACTCTGTTAAATCTGCTGTTCTGAGTTTAAAAAAAAAAAGAGTCGCTAACGCAAGATTTTTTATCTGAATTTTATTGTTATGTACTTTAAAAAAAAGAGTTGTGTATTTTTATACAGAATGATAACGCTATTGCCTATGTAATTCTTTTTATTTGTTCCAGGGGGTATTGTAATGATTTTAATTAATCAAACAATAAAAACGAACTTGAACTTGAACAATGTTCAGTCATATGAATTGTCACGTGGCTCGATTAGGCCCAGGGAGAAACACTGCAATTTCACATGCACACGTTTCCTAAGTTGCCTTCTCCATCACACCCATTTGCATGTGTGACAGTGCAGGATACGTTTCCATGAAATTACATTTGCTTACAAATTCCATTACATAAGAAATCTATCACAACACCTGGAACATCTTGTACAAGGTCTGAACATACATTGTGCAAATGTGATTGGTATTCGTCCATGAGGCGACACAACTATCAATAGATCATAAAGAATGGTGGCCTGACTAAGGTCTAGGCTGGAGCGCAACAATGCTTATGAATAAACAAGCATTTACGGGTTGGGGCAGAGGATCACTTGCTATCATTGCTAGGCCACTACACGCTGAAACCTCAGCCCAGCTGTTTGCTGATTTCTCTTCGAGGAGGGATGTCCAATTTGTGACCAAGACGGGGGCCTACATACTTTCCGTTTAGGTAATGGGGGTATTCTTGGCAAAAAAAACACACACACCCAAACAGTTAGTTTAGGGGACACAGAGCACTATATTGTTTTATATGCTTGCATATATACATTGTTTTAGCAAGATGGTGGAACTGTTCATTTTATTCACTGTCCTTATACTGCTAATTACTTTCATCTGCTTTTGTCTATTGATCACTGCAGCACACATTCTATACAAGAATCATGATGGTTCACATGATATTGAAAACGCCCCTCTTTGTATTCTTTGTATATTTCTCTATGAAAGAGCACGGGTGACTGAACCAATCTGTTACCACGATTTCTAGGGGATTCAGCAATGTCATGTTGTCATGTTGCCTAAGCCATTTGCTACCTGTTTATGTTTTAGAGGGCTTATGGTGGCACTTACAGCTAGCTGGTCTCTAGGACAACATATCCTGAGGGGGTGAATGGCATCAATCCGGCACCGTCCCAACGTTTATGTTGTCCAACAAATGCGCAGCTCCTACTGGAAAGTGGAAACTACATGACCGTGTCATCTTTGCTATCTATCCATGTGTCTTGGTTAGACAGATGAACTGGTAGAAAATCTTTAGAAGGCGTCCAATTCAAGTCCTTGCTGACCTAAGGATAAGACCTTCGATAGGACATATGCCAGCTCGGCCTACAAGGGATCAGTGTTGTGGGTGCCATAGTGGGCTACAAACTTGTCCCAGCATCCAGACTTTGTAGAAGAATGTCTGGTTGGGACAGGGACAGCAGTCTGTCACCAACTTAATGTTGATTGAGCCACCACTGCAGGTGTTTTGCAGTCTCCTCTGAAACCTGAATCAAATTTGAGAGGTGCCCTTGGTGCTGGCCACTGAGACTTCACCTGTGGAACTGCAGGACGGATACATGAGAGAAAGGATCCTGCATGTCCAAAGCCACCATTTAGTCACCTGCACTGAATTGAGGGTAGAGAGAACCTGGGCCATAGTGAACATCTTGAATTAGTCCTTTTGCAAGAGGGCATTCAGAGGGCGAAGATCTAAAACAAAGGCCACCATCCATCTCTAGGGCTCCTTTGGCCCAAAAAGCCTCCACTTCTTGAAACAGCGTGAACAAATACTGGTCTTAAAGATGTTCAGTTGTAGGAGGGAGGTGCAGTAGGTCAAAAAGGTATGGCAGGGCACACCCTGGCTGGACAATCTGAAAGACCCACTAGTTTGATGTTATATTTTGCCAACCGTGACTAAGTATTTGATCCTGCCTCCCATAGGATGCTTGTCTGCCACCAAAGACAAAATCAAGCGACTTGGTCGCAGAAGCTGGAGGGGCAGGGTACTGGGAAGGTTACTGTCCCTGATGGCCTGGATGCGTTCTTCTTGATCCCTGTCCTTGACCCAAAAAGACTGGAGTGCATGTTGTGGAAGCAGTGGACCATGGCATGGGCGGTACACCAAACCCCTGCAGTAGCCTCTAAAGTGACAAAACGGATTAGGATATGGTCTTGCGGGAGTAGAAAGGCCTAGGGGAAGCGCTGTGGCCCAGCTTTCATTAAAACATTTGAACACAGAATCGGCTTACTCGCCAAACATGCGAGACCCATCAAATTGCTTGTCCATTGAAGAAGCTTGTATGTCTACAGAGAAGCCTGTAGATCTCATCCAAGCATGCCACCAATTCATGACCCTAGTTCAGATTGCTCTGCCCAAGCAGTCAGTAGTGTCCCGTCCAGAATGGATAATGTACTTTGTCGCATCCTGGCCGGGAAACATCCTAAACCACGATGTTCGAGCAACGACTCACCCGAACAATGAGGAAAGAACAACGAAGACTGCACAACATCGACGGACGGAACCACGACGGCCGGAACCACGACTTGACGCCCACGTCACTTGTCATCGATGTCTTCCGCCTACCATCCCTTTACGCTAACTACGATTGGGCTGTTGGAGTAAAACGTCACTCATGTCTGCCCAATCAGAAACATTTGTCTAACGCAATAGGTTAAGAAAAAAAAATATTAAATTGCCATTGTTTAGAATGCACCCTGGTTGGCATAATCGGTTGTACGAGCATAGAACATGACAAAGGTAGGTCCAAACTTAAAAAGAATGTAATATTAAAAACATATAAATATTATTTGGAGTAAATGAGTTAATTAAAAATTGGTATTTAAAATAACGTATAAACACTTAGACTTTGAGAAAAACGTTATTAAGGGAGCTTTGGGGGGTGTGGGGGGTTTACCCCCCAAAAATAAAGAATACATTAAGGATTTTCGTTGTAAAGAAAGTCGTACTAAAAAAAAGTCGTTGTAATGAAAAGATCGATGTATAAGCTTTCGTGATTTAGGAGGTCGTGGTTCAGGCAGTCGTAGTTCAAGCAGTAGTGATTAAGTCATACAACCATCCTGGCCATCTTGGATGATTCCAGCCAAATTGGATTGAAATTCCTTGGACTCCTGACAAGATCTCGCCAACCATTTCTCACAAAGCATGGGTGTACCTCCCCACCAAGCAGCTGGAACAGACCTATTGGAAGGCTGGCTGCACAAAAACATCTGTTTCCCAAAGGCCTTAAGTCATTTCTACTCTTTGTCAGGAGGAGCTTAGGGGAAGCAGTTGGCGTTCACCCTTCTGGTGGAAGCTTGAAACGCCAAACTATTTGGTATAGGATGCTGAAAGAGAAAGTAATGGTCGCCTGACTCTGGCCTGTGGCATCTGGCAATCTGCCTGTTTGCCTGTTTATTTGATGGCACCAACCAGGCTTAGAGCAGGTGCCCAAAAGGGTGCCAGTCAAGGCCTAATTAAAAGAGAGTAAAGGCTCTGATGAAGTTTGCCCAGATTGCAAAACTTCTGTTAGAACATGGGTTGTTCAAGTCTAAAACCTCCGCCACACATCTCATCAGCATGCTGAAAGAGGTACTCTCATCTGTCGATGGTCATGGGGAAGATCACAACCCAGTGTCTGTGGAAGTGTCCAACCAAGTAACCAGGTAAGTGTCCAACCCACTTTCATCTTACAAGTACAGATATAAATTGTCATCCTCAAAATGACTCCCCCCCCCCCCCCCCGACTCATCTCCATTATCATCCCCAAAGGCAGGTTTGCTGGGATGTATAAAGGAACCACGCATGCCTTTACCACGCATGCCTTAACCATGCATGCCTTTTACAAACACGTCCACTACAACACATATGCCTTTACCATGCATGCCTTTATCATGCAAAGGTTTACCAAGCATGCCTTTACAGTGAAAGTATTTTGCAGGTAAGTATAAAGTATATAAACCCAAATACCCTTTACCCACTCTAAACCCTAAAAACACCCTTGCCACCCTAACAGCATTACCCACCCTAAACTCTATACATTTCCTTGCCACCCAAATATCCTTACACACTCGAAACCCTAAAAATGAATACTCTCACCCACCCTAAAAATACCCTTGCCACCAAAATACCCACCCTAAAAAAAAAACCTTGCCACCCAAATACCCTCACCCTAAACCCTAAAAATACCTTGCCACTCATATACCTCTACCCAACCTAGACCCTAAAAATACCCTTTCTGCCCAAAAACCCTCACCTACCCTAAACACGCTTGCCCTAAGATATATATATATATATCCTTTCCCTTGGTTCCAGTTTGCCGGGGAATGCAGCGCTCTCAATGGGTTTGTTTCCATGCGGCAGAACCATGCCACTTCATATACATACAAATCTCTCCAGCCGGAGGGATACAAATGGGAAGAACTCTCGTATTTCTTCTTTTTGCACTTTTTAGGTTTCGCTGCAAAAAGCTGCTGCAAGCAGCTTTTGCAGGAGAAATCTATTGAGTTACAGTATGTGACTCTGGAACCTGCCCTCTCTTTCATTGGCTAGCTCCATAAATGGAGGCTAGCCATTGGAACAGAGAGGCGTCCGTCATGGCCGGACCAGATTCGGGGGCGTTCCCGAGAATTTTTGGCTTTTGGCTACGTCATGCTACGTCAGCCAAAAGCCGGGAACGCCCCCGAATCTGGTCCGGCCGGGCCGTGTTTGCTGCTGTCCTGCCTTCCTCCGTGTCCCTCCTCCCGCCGTCCCCCCTCCCCTCGCTGTCCTGTGCACGTTTCCCGCCGTCCGTGTCCTCTCCCGCCGTCCGTGTCCTCTCCCCCCCCCCCCCCCCCCCCCCCCTGCTGAATCAGAAAAGCCCATTGGTCACTGCTCGATTGTCCTATTGGCTAATCCGACTCTGCCCCATAGAATTCTACAGCGTACAGCCTCATAACCGAGAGTATGCCGCCTGGCCGCAGGGACTGACATATTATGCGGTGCTCCCTCCTCCAGTTACGGCCTCAGTGACTGCCTGCTAAAACCTGGGGCACTAGATGGGAGGGCACCCTCTCCGACTTCGGGAAGCGAGATGCAGTAAATGCACTCCAGGTTCTTTGACCTGTAAGGTTATTGAGCGGCTGCTATGTAGATGATGTATTGAGTCCATTTGTGCCAGTCCTTTGCGAGACACTGTTGCCAGGGCTGGTGTGGTCTCTTCATCCACGTGGGCACTGAAGGTGCGTGGGGGCAGTACCAGTGCAGCAGGGACGCAAGTCCTTTTCCACCTCAGCGCTCATTGGGGGCGGGGCCACCACATGCAGGTTACTTGGCACTGCTTGTCGTGTATGGGTCTACAGCAGCCTTCGTAGCACTGCGGGCCGTGACTTCCTTGCGGGCTCTGTGTGCAAGGCCGCAGTGGGGGTGACATTAATGCTGGCTGCAGCAGGTCTGATCTACACTCACCTCTCCCGCAGGCACTGCAGGAGGGAGGTGGCTTCTCTCCTTTCGCAGTGAGGATCGACAACATGGAAGCACCTCAAGCGCGGTGTTGGCTGTGACGCTTCATCCCCTTTTATTGCTCTCAGTGGCTGTAGTGCTAGGAGCAGGTGTGGGGTACCCTTGACACAGGCTACACTTCTCCCCATGAGGAACAGCAGACTGTAATTTGATCCATCACTTTCAAACCAAACCCTGAGAGTTCGGTAAATTATTTCCTTGCGATGTTACCAGGCAGTTTACAAGCTCCCAAAAAAATAACTGTAAACGTGAAGCCGCCTTCGGGTGTCGTCAAACGCCCCCAACCCCCATCCAGACTCTGGTAAAAAGAAAACCTTGCTAACACTAATCACACCTACGCTATTAGGGGCCCCTGGGCCCCTAGAGAGGTCTGGTCTATGCCCCTCCTCCAACCTGAAGCGCTCTATAGCGCCTCGTTCCCTGCTCCTACTTCTCTGCACACAGAAACCCCCTGATACCACCGCCCTAGGGGGGCCGCCCTCTTTACCTCTGTCCCTTCCCCGTCTCCCTGTCTTCGCCTCTGAAAGTGCCTTGAACGTGGGCATCGAGGCACTACAGACACATCATGAATAGACTTACATGAGGTGGGCGCCGCCGCTGCGCGGGCCGGGCCCCCGGGTCTGCTCGCCCATCCGTCCCAGGTGAGAACGGCAGGAGGTCCCTCTGGGTCCGGGGCTGGTGGCAGCTGACTGCCAGCATCCGATGCCAGCCCTGGCAGGCGCCACTGGCTCAGGTGTCCCCGCTGCATTATTCATGCGCACGACTGTCTGTGGTCCCGGGGGGGGCCCTTGTGCGGGCAGGGAGGGGCGATGAGCGCCTGCAGAACACACCTTCACAGCAGCAGGACCCGGGGACACCGGGGCACAGATTTATGGGCACTTTGTGATGGGTTTGTGTCACAAAAGTGCAAAGTGTTGCTTTGGTATTTACTGGAAGGTAGCGCTATGTTCTGCTTTACCTCAAGGGGGCGCACCCCGGGTGGTACACAGCCGTTCCCATGCAACTACCCGGGATTTTTCACTCAAATCGCTTTCTACAAGAAAAGGGGAAAACAGGCATTTGCGTCAAAAAATTCACCTACCTCCAGGAAGGGGTGACGTTTTCTCACAACGTTTTTTAAGACTGTATGTGCTCTGTAAAGTGCTACACACATTAAACGTTAGAATAACTTGTTCCTATGTCTTACTATTTTGTACGGGAGCAGGGCCCAATGCAAAGGCTAGTCTAGACAAAACGCACAACGGTCAGGGGCGGTGGAAGTACCACAGGAGGGGGGGCGGGGGGCTGTACATATAGAATCCTTGGTATGTTGGTGTAAACACAGAAACAAAGGACAGACATGGACTCATCAAGTCTCTCTGATGCCTTTGCAATCCCATCTGTGTGTGCATGGACAAATATAAGCCAACATTACCAAATCAGGTCAAGCATCACACCTTCCTAAAAGGATCCTAAATAATCCAATCTCGTGCAGCTAGTAACTGCACAGAAAATGATCATTATGCACGAAATCAGTGTGCTGCATGGCCAACTACAGCAGCAGAAATCTGTTCTCATCCGAATCATGACGCACACTGAGCTGGGCATTCAAAACCAGAGTTTACCTCTGTGTAATAAATTGCCCAAGGGGTGACCAGCATGCAGCTGGGTGAGCTCTTCTCATGTGACTGGATGGCCACTGTGATATTTGTGCACATCGCCACTGCTTGACCCAGCCGAGGTTTTACACAATTAAAACTTTGTGATGGATGCTTGAGGTCTGGATATTCTGGTATGAAACAGAACTGGCTGCAAATTGTATTTATATCACATTTACCACACACAAGGCTTTGAAGCACTTTGCGGCATGTAGGATGCTACTCTGGAACTCAAAGCTGGAGGTAAATAGATAGAAGACTAGTAATAGGCGCTTCCTTTTCCTTGTAGGATTAGTTGCTTTAAGTTTGTGTTCTCGGGGGTCTCATGCTTTTAATTTTGTGTTAAAAAAACGGATAGGGTAAGTGAAGTGGATTAGTAATGGGAAGAGGTTTTTGGGAGTGGTGGGCATGCATGATTGCTAGTTGGATGGACTGAGGAATGTGGTGACCTTTTGACAAAGCCAATGATCTGCTTTATGTATAGTGATGTGGTGACTCCTCCCACCCTCGACAATGCCAACAGGCCTGCTTTTATAGACTGATGTTTGGACATTTGACAAAGCCAGGATGTGTGCCGCATTTAAAAGCATGGATCCCAGTTGCCTGTTTGCTACGAACAAGTTATGATTTCTCACGAGTGAACAGTGACTCAGACTGTTGCCAATTAAATGAGAGGCACCAGCGACTTTTCTTAAATGCATGGACTATTTCACATGCAACAGGAGAGACTAGTTACGATTTGATTTGTCACGAGAGTAAGAGAACAAGTGTCCAAGGCCCAGAGAACACCACAGACCTCAGAGAGAAAGAAAGAGCAAGGGAGAATGAAAAGGGAAGAAAGAAAAAGAGAAAGAAAGCAAAGTAGTAGAAGAAACACCGGCCTCCACTAATCATCTAGCACAGTAAGCAAGTAAGGACACCGTGGGCTTCTATAGACAGGCAATGAAGAACAAACAAGACAAACACCACAGTGTAAATGCTACACGCAATCAAATGGGCACCTAGTACCATACAGAATGTGTTACATTACAAAAGGAAGTGAAACTCTACTATTAAAATTTAATTCTCAGAGTTGTAGATGCCAATTCCACATTTCAAATCCAATGAAGATTCACAGCTAAGATCACAACGATGTCCAGTAATCATAAACCTTTAGACCTAAAAGCATTTTCCACCAAAATCTCCTAAAAATCATCCAACATTATATAATCTCCAGAAAGTTCTAGTCACAACCTATCAAGACTTTTTTGCTCTGCGAGTATGGATCCTACAGAGTACGCCAAAGCATACAATGTACAAAACAAATGGAGACATTGATGCTCAACAGTCATCTCATATGGTCCATTCTGTGCACATGCCAGTACACAATCCCAAATTCCAACATGTGACCTCTTTAAATGGTAAACAACGCAGACACTGCAGCAGTGTTGAAGGACTCTACACAAATTGACCTCCAGTTGCAACTGTGAAACACCACATTTTGGGCGCATTGCCAGCTAAACATTTGCAGCGGTGATTTAAGTGAAATAAAACAAATACTTTTCACATACGTGCACTTTCCGTAACAAATTAGAGCCCAACTTATGTTTCAACAAATATAAACAAATACTATGGAGAATTGTAGAACAGAGCCAAATTAGTTCAAAACAATTGCAGGACCACCACCAGAAGTGCCCATTGTATAGGGTAATTGAGGACCTTCACTGGAAGCAGCTAAAGTCAACCACTTCTTTCATCCCATTAGGTTGTGTACAATCCAAATGGTCCACACAGAACACTACAAAAGGTAAGAATAGGACTGACCCGCCATTCTCTGTTGCACACCGCGCTTCCAACATTTCATTACGGAATTGCACAGCACAAACGCCTCAGGTCTGTGGTACACAGTCCATAAAACAAGCATTAAAGAACTAAATAACCCACAATCCTTGGTCAGTGCAACATCCCCAAGTCTCACTGGGAAAGACAAAGAACTGATAGATGCAATGTTTGAATTAATCTCAGCCACTAGTAATTGCTCTTTACAATGCAATGGTTTTGCCTTTGTTAAAGTTAGAGCTATTGGCATTGCTCTTGACATTATTTTTATTTTATTTATGTTTTGTTTTAACATAAATACATGGCATTGTCATTTACAATGCCACTAGCTTTATCTCTCGCAAATGACAGACAAAAACACCCACACAATGCCCTTCCACACACACAGCCACACAGAGCCCCCCACACACACAGCCACACACAGCCCCCACACACACAGCCACACAAAGCCCCCCCCACACACAGCCACACAAAGCCCCCCACACACACAGCCACACAAAGTCCCCCACACACAGCCACACAAAGCCCCCCACACACACAGCCACACAAAGCCCCCCACACACACCCACACAGAGCACTCTACACACACTTACACAGCACAAGCAGGCAACAGGGGCACACGGAGGCACAAGCAGGCAACAGGGTCACGAAAACGGAGGCACAAGCAGGCAACAGGGTCACGAAAACGGAGGCACAAGCAGGCGACAGGGGGCACAAGCAGGCAACAGGGTCACGAAAACGGAGGCACAAGCAGGCAACAGGGTCACGAAAACGGAGGCACAAGCAGGCGACAGGGGCACGAAAACGGAGGCACAAGCAGGCAACAGGGGCACGAAAAAGGAGGCACAAGCAGGCGACAAGGGCACGAAAACGGAGGCACAAGCAGGCAACAGGGGCACACGGAGGCACAAGCAGGCAACAGGGGCATGAAAACGGAGGCACAAGCAGGCACACGGAGGCACAAGCAGGCAACAGGGGCACACAGAGGCACAATCAGGCAACAGGGGCACACAGAGGCACAAGCAGGCAACAGGGGCACACGGAGGCACAAGCAAGCAACAGGAGCACACGGAGGCAACTGCAGGCAGGACACTACCGGGCTGTGCCTTGGGACTGGACGCCGTGAAAATGGGGCATGTTATAGCGCTATAATTCTGTGAGTACTGACCCCCCTCCTTAAGGTGTGGAGCTCTCGGCACTGACCACTCGGCCGCCCGTAGCACAGGACACTGGTGGGTGTCATCACTGTACCAGCCCTCTCTTGGAAACTGGGAGCCCCGGCTCGTGCTGCTCTGCGGGGACAGGGTAGGTGGACAAATTCTGTCCGGGCAGCGGACGAGGGTGCGGCGGGCCTGCTGTTGCCCGGATCCTCCTGCTGAATACTGTGAGGAGCGAGGGAGCTCCGAGTGTGTGTGTGCGGCTGGTTGTGTGTGTGTGCGGCTGGCTGTGTGTGTGTGTGTGTGTGTGCGGCTGGCTGTGTGTGTGTGCGCGGCTGGCTGTGTGTGTGTGCGCGGCTGGCTGTGTGTGTGTGCGTGGCTGGCTGTGTGTGTGTGCGCACGGCTGGCTGTGTGTGTGTGCGCGGCTGGCTGTGTGTGTGTGCGCACGGCTGGCTGTGTGTGTGTGCGCGGCTGGCTGTGTGTGTGCGCGCGGCTGGCTGTGTGTGTGCGCGCGGCTGGCTGTGTGTGTGTGTGTGCGCGCGGCTGGCTCTGTGTGTGCGCGCGGCTGGCTCTGTGTGTGTGTGCGACTGGCTCTGTGTGTGCGCGCGGCTGGCTCTGTGTGTGTGCGCGGCTGGCTCTGTGTGTGTGGGTGGCTGGCTCTGTGTGTGTGTGTGTGTGTGTGTGGCTGGCTCTGTGAGTGTGTGTGCGCGGCTGGCTCTGTGTGTGTGTGTGTGACTCTGTGTGTATGTGTGGGTGCAAATGCAATAGGTCTCACATTTGCGAGAGATTAAGCTATTGCCATTGTATATGACAATGACATTTATTTATCTGTTTCCAAAACCAACACATAAATACAAATGTTGTCATTTACAATGCCAATAGCTCTAACTTTTCCAAAGGCGAAACCATTGCATTGTAAATGCTTGTTATTTAAATCCTTCAAATAGCGGAATGTTTGGCAAAGTAAGATCTACGCATTTCGGAATGCCACGATTCCTTGCTCACGATCGTGAGCAAGGAATCGTGGCATTCCGAAATGCGTAGATCTTACTTTGTTAAACATCCTGCTATTTGAAAGATTTAAATAGAGTACAAAAAGAAGGAATACAAGAGTTCGCCCCGTTTGTATCCCTCCGGCTGGAGAGATTTGTATGTATGTATATATATATATATATATATATGTATATATATATATATATATATATATATATATATATATATATATATATATATATATATATATATATATATATATATATATATATATATATTTATATTTATTGTCACTGAAAAAACAAATGTTACAGGGACGTTATAATTAGGCTCAGGCTTCACTCGTATAAAACCAGTGAAATTCAGCAGTTATAGTTAGCTGAGCTAACTATAACGCGCCCCCCTCTAACCTGCAATGCACTGCTTATGATCTCATATATTACATCACTCATGACATGCTCATTGACATCACTGGGTTATTTGGAAGGAGACCCAGGAGGCACTGTTTAATCGTGCATTTGACCTCCCAGCCTGTCGAGTGTATAATGAGACGGACGCAATATAACTTCCCAGTATACTGCTACCACGGAGAAATACCATAGTATGTGTGTATAGTCGGTCACTGACACACTGCACCTGAAACAGCTCTGTGATGTGTCCGGGTAAATACTGTGGAGTCTTTTGGGGGAAAGATACTATATAGTATTAGGTCAATTTGAATCTCGTACAAAGCGCCACAGTGAGCACCCTTGTGTGTATTTTTTTGCCGATCCCTGGGCACGAGGGGTTCTTTGCATACCCGTTGCCAAGCGTCTTCTATTTTTAAGGGAGCTCTTCAAGTGCAGATGTGTTTGTCACTTTTGGGGTGAAATTAAATTGGCAAGGAGCATCAAGATGCCACTTACTGGCGCACAGAAGATCCATTATGGTGCCTGAGGGGGAACACCACAGTGAGGAATCTGCAGTTTGAGGTTTCCCTCAGAACGGTGTGTTTGTCTACAAAGGTATTACAAAAATAGGCTAGCTATGTTGATTCAGCAGACACCTTTGGATGACTTATCCGAGTCATCTTACACTACATTAAATGTAGGAAAGCTTAGCAGGGGACTGTCCTAAAATGGGAATGCATGATGCAAGCTTGCTGCACAAAGTATGGGAAAGTCCAAAACCGTGCCGTAAACGTCCTCCAGAACCAGCAAGGACAGACTAATCCCCATATTTATATACTTGGCCTACTCTCAATGTAAGCAAATGAAAATTAGGTTCATTAGGGTTATTTATAAACAAATGATAGTAATGCAATGAAAGAATGTGGGAATACTTCCAAAAGAACAAAAGAGCCATGACTCATTGCTGAACCAGGTATTATGGGTGTTTGTCCCAAGAATGAACTAAACAAACCCTTCTATTACGTATGCAATAAATTCATTGGTTCTGTGAAGTATCCATCAGATAAAATCCCTCCCTCAGCTGGGAGGGTAATCGAGTAGCATTAGGGATTACATAATAATATTTGCCACGATGAACAGGGAGCCCATATACAGAAGGCACTCCATGGACACGTGGGCAATGAAACCCTTCACCAGAGGGAAGAGCTGGCAGGCAAAAACTGTTCATAACGAGATATTACAACAAAATCCCTGCCGCTTACCCAGATACCCACTAATACACATCCCCAAATAAAGACTCAAAAAAAAAAACAGAACATAAACATACAGTGAGCTACCACAACTAAAAAAATCAGATTTACTGCAATGCGTTTTTCAGATTTTGTCTTAGTTCGTCTCATCCGCATCTACTTTACCACCACACGACACTCAAACACCTAAAAACGACACAAATTCCAAGCAGCTTGTGAGTGGTGGATTAACGACTCACTACTAATGCTGCAAAGGTCTTCCATACAACGCTGGCCCTAGTAATACATCTGAGGAGGCTGCTTAATTAACGCAATGATTAAAAGGAAACATTTAATGCATGAGTGAGCGCTTAATCGCTCTAAGGGGCTTTTCTTCTTCGAATCATACTCGTCCATGAGGAAAAGTGTGCGTGCTCGGATATCACGGCAGCCCCCTAGTTAGAGCATCTGAGCATCAGTATCAAGCGCAGAAGGGAGGGGGTGAGGGGACAGGACACATCTGGAGGGCTGTGGCAGTGTAGTATCCACGACTGAGAGAGTCTGCCATCATTCTACGGCAACAGAACGACTCGACAACATGTGCTCACGGACAGAGCCAGGGAGCAGAGTCGGGGGTATCGTCGCTCGTGGCTGACAGAACTGCACGCGCTGTGGAGGGAGGACGTACCACCCCCGACGTGCAGTGAGGGGAGAACGTGGAGCAGACGTGCAGAGAGACCAACGGAAGCTGCTACAAAAGATACGCCCGCACCCCCGCAACAGCAAGAACCTAACAACAGGTGGCAATCCGAACAGGAATACAAGGTGAGGCTGACTTCATCTTTTTCAAGTCGGCATTTTGAAACATATTTCAGTCACTTTAGAAACGATAAGCAGCGTCTTTAAACATCTTGCGTTTATATTTCCCCAGTGGCTGTATTCTGTTCGATAACTATTGAGGCACAAAAACTAATGGCAATTCGCCCAAAAAAACTGCCGGCTATAATTACTTTTAGTACATGAGCATCATTTGATCAGGAACTGGGGAAACAGGTTCGAGTCCCAGCATAGGCCCAACATCCTGGGCAAATCGTTTATTCTACCAAAGTGTCAAAAAAGTGACTCTGACCTTGTGTGGTGTAATCTGGTGCTCGTGTAAAATGCTATTACGGCCTAGCACCTATTTCCCCCTATATAAAACTGCAGATAATAAACGAAAACACGTCGGGAGTAGCCAAGACATGCGAGTTAATGACAAGAGACCTCTGACCAGTTCCTTTGTTAAAATGCATATTTAATCACAATATCAAATTCCTTTCTCCCCCAGACCCTATCCCCAATGTTGTAGCGTTTAAATTGAACTATATTCCCTTTTGTGGTCACAATTTAACATTTGAGACAACGAATCACTTCTGAGGTACAGGGTGCAGTATTCAGAATGCTTATTCTTTTCTCGTGCCGCCATTAGACCGGCTTGCTACATATTTCTTTTATAGAGGATTACTATGACCTATTCACTTCCATGAAGACTGGTACAGCAAAGCCACTAAATCCAGTGCACATCCATCCAACAGTTGGCAGTCATGCATCAGTTTTCTTAACAACATACCTTTAAGCAGGATTCCACCACATATAGTTCTGTACAAGTCATGTTATGTAATTCAGACAGCTGTGGAGGAACACACTTCAGATGGGGCTAGATAAACAACCAGGGGTTATAATTTTGCCAAAACACCTCTTAGAGTTAGGGCACAAGTTGCATGTTTGCCAAACAGCTTTTTTTAATGCACTGACTTCAGGACAAAGTATAGGTGTGTGTGGGTGGGTGGCGGGAGTATCCGTGGGGTGACAATGGTGGTGGGTGGGTGTTGGTGTGTGTGAAGAATACTGAAAAGGAGATGAAAATAAGGTGAATATTTCTCTAAGAGCAGAAGATAGGGTCAAACACATTTTATGCTTGAGACACAAGTATATAACACAGGTACACATTTCAGCTTCTAGTGCCACAAAGGCTTGTATGAAAAATGCTTTAGGTAGATTCATACTAGATTTTGTTAACTAATCATAAATACCTGGCATTCACTCTTGAATCTGAAAGAGAGCTGCAATTAATGTGGTTTTGTTGTTTGGGGGTCAGAATGGACTACTGGTCATGTATAGGTGGAAGTGCAGGGTAGAGAAGAAGTGGGTACAGAGACAGGGTGGTCTTAAAGAAGAATTACCTGGGGAAGCTGGGAGGGTTTAGGCAGGGGAGCATAGAGCAGGTTAAGAGGACTATAGAGCTGAAAAAAGGGAAATGCTAATAAAGTGTACGCTTTAATAAAAGCTTAATCACTATGTTGAATGATACAATAAAACACCTCAATAACATTTGATATCACACCATAAATTACTAATTAAACTTACCACAAGCACTGTGCTTTCAAGAAATCTGTTGGCACCTCTTAGTTACAGAGGATAACGTACAAGGATCTTTTTCAATAAAATTGCCAAAACAATAGCCTACTTTATTATCCTGCACCACAATCCACATATACTCCTTTTGAGCAGATGATCACAATCACTACCTTTAAAGTATCTGCACTCTAAAATGGATTATTACTTTTGAATTAAAATTCTCTCTGATGCACATTAATTTGCATGTATATGTCTAAATTTGCACTAAAGTAGCGAAAGATAGTTTCTTACATATCAAATACATGCACTTTACAACTCAAATTTGTACCAACTAATCATGGTTAAAATAAAAAAAGTACAATGCCCTTTGTAATCCGAATCCTTGTTTTAGGAATATAGGATGAATACAATGTCTCTTCATCTTACGCAGAGAGTTTTAGGGGGCAAAACAAGTGAGGTAATGTTTCAGCCCTACACACACACACACACATACACAGCTTCCCACGTATTTGAAAAACCCATTAAAATGAGACCTAGATTAGAAAACTCTTCAATCCAATTAAAAAACTGATCAAGTAAGAAGCGTTTAGGAGTAACAGATTAATTTAATATAACATACAAATATGGGATATTATGGCTGATAAGTCCTTCATTGAAATGAGAGATTCATTAACATAACGATCTTAAACTGTTGATATTGGACTGCTCTAGATTTCCATCAAAATAGATCATTCAAATCACTCGCAAAGAGCAGGGGAGAAACTTCTGAAGGGAGGGAGAGAAGGATCCGAGCACCACGGTGAAATGTCAGGCAAAGGAAGGAAAATGCTACTTACTAGTATGCATTTGTTCTTGGCATGTAGGGCTGCAGAGCCACACACTATTGCATAGACCACCATCTGGTGGTGGGCCCGGATGATTGCACGTTGTTGTTGTCTTGGAAGAGTCTTTGTCTGTTGGATGACTCCTCCTGTAGATCGTTGTGTGCATGGGCATCGACTCCATCTTCTGATTGTTTTCGCCATTGGGGAAATGATGGAGTTGTACGAGTATAGAGATGGATGTCCATCTAATTAAGATATTACCGGAACAGATATAGGTAGCCGGGAAGGAAGGTGGGTGTGTGTGGCTCTGCAGCCCTACATGCCAAAAACAGATGCATACTGGTAAGTAGCATTTTCCGTTCGAGGCATATGGGCTGCAGACCACACACTATTGCATTGATTGTACAGCAGTTTTCTCCCTTAGCAGCGACCACTCGTATCTGTTGCAGTAGTTTGAAATAATGTTTTGAGTACAGCCTGGCCCACACTAGCTTGTTGATTTGCCTGCACATCTACACAGTAGTGTTTTGTAAATGTGTGGGGTGTAGACCATGTAGCTGCTTTACAGATATCATCTAGGGGTATATTTCCAAGGAATGCCATAGATGCCCCTAATTTACAGGTGGAATGAGCCCTAGGGGGAATAGATATAGTGCGTTTTGCTTTTTGGTCACAGATTTGAATACACTTAACAATCCACCTTGCAATGCCCGATTTTGAAATGGGATTACCTTTGTCTGGAGGAGAAAAGGACACAAACAATTGTTTTGTTCTATCGTTGTAGAAGAGGAGCGCTTTTTTTTACATCTAATGTGTGTAGTGCTCTTTCCGCAACTGCTTGTGGCTGAGAAAAGAATACTGGCAACTCAATAGATTGGCTGAGGTGGAACGGTGAAATGACTTTTGGAAGGAATTTGGGGTTTGTTTTAAAAACCACTTTGTTGTGATGGAGTTATATAAATGGTTCTTGAATTGTTAATGCCTGGATCTCACTTACTCTTCTGAGTGAGGTAATAGCAACTAAAGAAAGCAACTTTCCATGTAAAGAACTTTAACTCACACTTACGTAATGGTTCAAATGGAGGACCCATAAGTCTAGTGAGAACAATATTTAAATTCCATACCTGAGAGGGTGGTATTCTGGGAGGAATTAATATGTTGAGTCCTTCCATAAACGCTTTGATGGCAGGTACTCTAAACAATGACAAATGCTGTCTGTTTTGAAGGTAGGCTGCAGTAGCAGCAAGATGTAACCTGATTGATGCGTACGCTAAAGTACATTTTTGTAGATGGAGCAGGTAGCATATGATGTTTTGTATGGAAACATCTAATGGGTTAATGTTCTTATTTGTGCAATACACAACAAACCTTTTCCATTTGGCTGCATAGCATGCTCTAGTGGTAGCGTGTCTCGCTTCTTTTATGACATTCATGCAATCAGGTGGAAGATTGAGGTATCCAAATTCTAAGACCTCAGGAGCCAAATCGCTAGATTGAGCTGCATTGGGTCCGGATGCATGATCTCTCCATGGTTCTGTGTCAGCAGATGTGGAGAGAGTTTTAATTTTTGATGTGAAACTACTGAGAGCTCTAGTAGTGTGGTGTACCATGGTTGTCTTGCCCACGTTGGTGGTATGAAAATCAATGTGAGGGAATGTTGCTGTAGCTTGCGTTCCACTAAAGGAATTCGTGGGAGAGATGGGAAAGCGTACGCAAATTTGTTTGACCAACTTATCCATACCGCATTGCCTTTGGACAATGGGTGTGGGTATCTGACGACGAAGCTTGGGCATTTGGAGTTGCGGTGTGTGGCGAATAGATCTAACTCTGGTTGGCCCCAATTGTAAAAGAGCAGTTGAAGAACTTGAGGATGAAGTTCCCACTTGTGTATCTGTTGTCTTTGACAAATTAATAGATCTGCAACTTGTGAACTCCTGGTAGATATTCTGCTAACAAAGATTTTTTGAGGAATGGCCCACCTCCATATGCTCTGCGCCAGCCGGGAGAGCTGTGAGGAATGTGTTCCTCTTTGTTTTTGAATGTAATACATGGCTGTCATATTGTCTGTACGGACTAGTACCGCCTTGCTTGATAAGTGATGTTGAAACGATTTTGAGCTGTAAAAATTGCTAACAACTCCAGGTGATTTATGTGGAGTAGCTTTTGTTGCGGTGTCCATGTACCCTGTACTGTGTGTTCTTCTAAATGCGCTCACCATCCTGTGAGAGATGCGTCTGTGGTTAGCACCACTTGTGGAACAGGCTCTATGAACGGCCGGCCCTTGGAAAGGTTTTTGGTGTTCCACCACTGCAGAGAGCAATATGTCCGGTCGTCTACCACCACCAGATCTGTTATTTGTTGCTTAGCCTGATTCCATGGACTGGCTAAGCACTCTTGTATGGGGCGCATTTGTAGTCTTGCGCATGGTACTATGAAAATGCAAGATGTCATCATTCCAATTAATTGCATGAACACTCGAGCTGGTAGTGAGTGTTGTGGCTGGAATTTTTAGGTTTAAAGTATTTTATTAAGGCATAAAAAAGAACACGGGGAGGGGAGCAGGAAGTCAGGTAAACATACAATACAAGAAGCAAAACGTTGCAGCGAGTCAGAAGGAAAAGAGGGAGACAGGGTGCCCCAGAGGGTAACAAGGCAAAGACATAGGCAATAAGGCATTGTGTACGATCCCCCTGTAGGCCCCCACTCCCTAGGCAAGGTCAAGCCAAAATAACACTCCGCGACACAGTGAAAGAGAAGCATACCGTTCCACCAGCCCCTCGACCCCAGAAGGGAAGGAGAAAGAAAAGCAAGGAAAGAAAGAAGAGAAAACAATACCCCAACATCCCCGTCCGAAAGTCAGCATTAGAAGCATATAACTCCACTTCCCACCCCCAGCCCTCGGCCCCCAATCCGCACATTCACTCCGCCGCTGGCGCCGGCGGCGTCAGCCTAAGGAGGCGCAGGTACCGTGGACACGTAAGCTCGCGAAATTCCGTGGACAGCAGTGCCAAAAAGGGATGCCAGAGCTCCTCAAACTGGTCAACATTCCCAGCCACCGTTAGCGATATCTTCTCCATGCCCAGTACCTGCCAGAGCCTATGCAACCAACCAGTGATAGAGGGGGCAGTGGGGGTGCGCCAAAGTACCAGTATATTCTGGACGGCGGAGCCTAGCGCAATCGCAATCTGCCTGCCCCTGCGGGATTTCAGCGGGTACATCAAATCATTGGGGAGGCCAAGCAAGACATACGCGGGGAAGCGCGGAAGCTCGATCTCAAAATGCCTGTCCACCTCATCTAAGACTTCCTTCCAGTAGGCCGACAGCACCGGGCACTCCCAGAGAATGTGCGTGAGGGTACCCTCCTGTCCGCAGCCGCGCCAGCAACCCTTATCGCCTATTTTGCGCATCTCGTAGAGCCGCTCCGGGGTGTAGTACCAATAGGTGGACACTTTAGTGAAGGTTTCCGTCAGCCCAGTGTGGTACGCAGAGTGCCTCGCCTGATATGCAATCTTGTCCCACTCCTTGTGGCTCAGGGTCCTGCCCAGTTCCCTGTGCCAGCGCTCCCTCCCTGGGTTATGGTAATGAAACGGCGGGGGATCGGAGAAACTTATACAAATCAGTGATGAGTTTGGCGTCCGAGGCCCGGGTTACCAACCATCGCTCAAAGGGCGTAATCGAACGGGCGGCAACGTCACGCACTGGGGGTTGAAGAGCCCAGTGGCGGACTTGCATGTAACGCAGTCTGTCCCCCTCCGTCAGGCCAAACTCCTGTCGGAGCTGCTGGAAGGGGAGCACGCCCTCCGGCCCGTAGATCTGGAAAAGCGCCCTACATCCCGCGCTCACCCAGTGGGAAAAGGCCCCCGGTTCCAGACCCGGGGTGAAGTCCGGGTTGCCAGCAATGGGAGTGAACGGCGATGGAAAAGTGGTGAGCTCCCGAAGCTCACACACCGCGTCCCACACTCTTAGCGGGACCCGGGTGATAAAGGAAGCGTAGAGATTAGGTGGTCGATGGATGCGCCGCAGGAACGGGACCTCCTGGAGGGTACGGCCTGCAACTGCCTGGTCTTGAAAGAGCCAGTGTTTGTCCGATTCCCACCGGCTCCACTCCACCAGGTACCGGAGCTGCACCGCCTGGAAGTACTTCCGGAGGTCCGGGACTCCGAGACCTCCCGCCTCCGGGGCAAGCATGGAGAGGACCCGCTTCATCCGAGGTTTACGGCCCTGCCACACAAAGCGGGAGATGTCTGCCTGCGCCTGCCGTATCCAACCCACGGGGGGCTGAAGAGGCAGAGCGCGAAAAAGATACAGGATCTGGGGTAGTATTGTCATCTTCACCGCCGCAATACGGCCTAGCCACGAAAGTAGGCCCTTGTTCCATCGGCCGAGTTCCTCCTTGATCTTTTTGCCCAGAGAGGAATAGTTAGCCGCGACCATAGCAGGCAGGGAGGGGGCAAGCAAAATGCCCAGGTAAGCCACCGTGGAGGAGGACCACTGCATAGGGAAGAGACTTTGAAGGTCCCGCCTGGTGTCGGCAGAAAGCGACACATCCAGCGCAGCCGACTTGGCCATATTCATTTTAAAGCCCGCGACGCGGCCAAAAGCGTTCAGCTCCTGGACGCAGGCAGGGAGTGACCGCTTGGGGTCATCTAGGGTCAGCAAGACATCGTCCGCGTATAAGCTAACAGTGTGTGTGTATTGCCCCATCTTCACCCCAATAGCGTCCGGGTTGTCGCGGATCCTCTGCGCAAACGGCTCCATATAAAGGGCAAAGAGGAGCAGCGAGAGGGGGCAACCCTGTCTCGTGCCTCGCTCAATGGCGAAGCTGCCGGAGCTGTGTCCACTGACACGCACTGACGCGGACGGTCGCCTGTAGCAGTTAAAGACCATAGTGCGGAACTTCTCGCCGATCCCCAGTTTCCCAAGAACCAGCTCGAGATATGGCCAATGAACCCTATCAAAGGCCTTCTCCGCGTCGACTGATAGAAGCATCCGCTCCCCCGGGACGCGTGAGGCCTTTTCCAGCACGTGCGTCACCCTCTTCGTGTTGTTTGCCGTCTGCCTACCGGGTACAAAACCGGCCTGATCCGCCTCCACCAAACCTGGTAGGTGTAGACCCAGTCTGGCCGCCAAGATTCCGGTATAAAGCTTGAGGTCCACATTTAGGAGCGAAATGGGTCGGTACGAGCCGCACAAGGTCCGGTCCTTCCCCGGCTTGGGGATAACCGACACAGTCGCCGAGAGGAGGTCCGGTGGAATGGCACCCGGTTCGGAGAAGGAATTGAACAAGCGGGCCAGGAGAGGAGCAACAGTGGGACAGAAGGTCTTGTAGAACAAGGCCGTGTAGCCATCCGGACCCGGGGCTTTACCATGCTTCAGCCGCGCGATCGCGGAGATGACCTCCTCCACGTGAATGTCCCTCTCCAGGTGGTCCGCCTGGGAGGGGTCCAAGGCCGGGAGGGTCACGGAATCCAAATAGGCCTCAGCCTCTCCCGGTGGGGAAGGCTCTGAAGCGTACAGTGCCTCGTAAAAGGAGCGAAAGGAATCTGCCACCTCCGCGTCACCGGAAACCGGGATCCCACCCACTCCCACCAGCTCCTTCACCACATTGCGTTGCTGCGCGGCCCTGAGCCTATGGGCCAGGAGCTTACCGCACCTGTCCCCGCCGGTGTAAAAGGCATGTTTCAGGCGCAGCGCTGCGTACTCCGCCCGATCCAGATCCAACGCAGAGAGGAGTTTCCGTGCCGCCTTCAGTTGCTTCCAAACACGAGGAGCCCCCGTACGGCGGTGGACCTGCTCAAGCTCCCTAACCTGCGCTGTCAGTTCCTCCCTCTTGCGCTGGCGTTCCCTGTTTTCCGCCGAGGAAATGGAGATAAACTCTCCCCTGACGACTGTTTTCAAAGCAGCCCACTGCGTAGCCAGGGACGTGTCAGAGTTGTTATTGTGGGTCAAGTAGTCCTGGATGACCTCCTCCACCCGCTTCACTACCGATTTCTTATGGAGAAGCGTGTCTCGGAGCCGCCACATCCCTCTGGAAGGGGGGGCCGCCGGCCACGCAAAGACTCCGGAAACCGGCGCATGATCGGACAGGGACAAGACCCCGATGTCCGCCGCCATGGCGGCCGAGCGAAGCGGGCCGCTCACCAAAAGATAATCCAACCGCGAATAAGTGCGGTGTGCGTGGGAGAAATAGGAGTAGTCCCTATCGGTGGGGTGCATGGTGCGCCAGAGGTCATGCAGGTCCAACTCCGCAATCTGGTCCTGTACCGCCTTAGAAAGCTCCCCTGTCTGCGGGAAGCGCTGGGCTGACCTATCTAAAGTGGAGTCGAAGACCATATTCAGGTCTCCCCCCAAGATGATATGGCGATCGGGCGAGGCAGTAACGTCCACCAACACCGATTCCAGGAAACGATCCTGGTGGTCGTTTGGGCTGTAAACCGAACCAACCGTAAAGGCAACACCACCCAAGCGCATGCGATACACTAAAAGTCTCCCCTTCTGCTCAGCATGTTTATACAACACCTCCCCCCTAAAGGAGCTGGCTAGGAGAATGGCCACCCCAGCGGTCTTAGTCGCAGCAGAGGAAAAGAGTTGCGTGGGGAACTTAGCAGAGCGCAACCTATGGCAATCCCTGGAAAGTAAATGGGTCTCCTGCAGGAGGCAGATATCCGCGCCTGCGACCCCTCCAACAGGGAAAGGATCGCCCTACGTTTCACGGGGTTATTCAGACCCTTAACATTAAGGGTCACAACTTTCAGGGGTGGCATCGCCTCCGGGGAAACAACGCGCTATGCCGCAGGCGGGAGATCAGCGGAGGGGGCGCGCGGGGTAGGGGTGCAGGGAAGGCCAAAAGCGGCATCGTACACGTTCGGACAATTTCAGACGGGACCCCCCCCCACAACAAACCAACAGTGAAACCCCCCCAAAACCCCCTTAAGGCAACCAGCCAAAACAAAAAGCAGAAAACAACACCCCATAGTCTCAGTCCGGCCCAAATGGGCGAGTCTGCAGAAAATAGTCAAGTGGACGTCCAGCCACACACCACCCCCCTCGCCCCCCCAGCCCCAGCCCAGCATCGTCAAAGCTAAGAGCCTCTCCCCCCGGAGAAAAATTAGGCCGTTAAGGCCACACCAGTAGATTCAGGCAAGTTCCTGGCCGCAGTCCTCAGGGCCTCCGCCATTTCAGATCTGATGGTGGGCGAGTCTGGACGACTCGCCGGTGCTGACGATGGGCGCCTTCTCGACCTCCGTCGGCCCCGCCGCTCGGGGCGCCTCCATGCGGGTGTAGCCCCTTCCTCCTCCGTAGCCGTAAGACCCAGCACTCCGCAGACATCCTGTAAGGAGCGAAGCTGATGCAGCACCCCATTCCATCGAAAGATAAGACGGAAGGGGTGACCCCAGGAATAGGCTGTCTCGTGCTCTCGCAGAAAGTCCGTAGCGATGCGGAAGGACCTGTGCTTCTGTAGTGTGATGGCGGACAGGTCCTGATAGAGCGCCACAGGTCTATCTCGGAAGGTCAGTGGCTGCTTCCTGCGGGCCTCTGTCATGATGCGCTCCTTTAGGGGGAAATCCGGCAAGAATGCCAGGATATCAGGCGGGGGTGCCGATGGCTGGCGTTGGCGGCCCACCCTATGTGCCCTGTCAATGCGGATTGGGAAGTCCGCTCCTTCCCCCAAGATGTCGCGGAACAGGCCCTGCAGGTAAGCCACCAGGTCCGCACCTTCATCCGCGGATGAAACACCCGCACCCGGATGTTGTTCCGCCTGGACCTGTTCTCGAGGTCCTCCGAGTGGGCCTGGAGCTCAACACATTGCTCCCGGAGGCGGAGGACATCCTGCTGGAGGTGGGTTATCTCCTCATCGCTGCGTTGAGCCGCCGTCTCCACAGCATCGACCCGCTCGCCCAGGCCCTCGACCTCCCTGCGCACCTCCCGGACCTCTCCAGCCACCTCGGTCTTAAGAGTTTGAAAGTCCTCCTTGAGGGAGCTGAATAGGTCCTCCATGAAGGACCGCGTGACCGGCGGCTCGCCCACAGTTGCGTCCGTTGATGCCCGGGAGGCCCCCGGGGACGGCTGCGTCCTGTCGCGTAGTTGCTGGGACCTGCCGAGCATTTCCGGCAGAGTGCGGTCTCCTCGCGCTGCGCCTCGTCGTCCAGTCATCTTGGGGCTCGGCAAAGCCCAGGGTCAGTTGCTGTAGGCGAGCTCCGCCCCTCGTGGGCACCAGATGTGAGGCCTTCGCCGAAGACAAGGGTAGTGCGTCACAGGCGACAAAATGGCGGTCTGGGCAAGACGGCCCCCGGGCCAGTAGGACAGGCAGCAACGTCCGAAGTGTAGGCCTCCTGCTTTGTGCTCCCAGGGAGGGCAGCAGATGAGTTGGTGCCAGAACCAGCCGAGGCTCCCGTGCGAGAAGGACGCGGGCAGGGATCACTGTGCTCAGCCACACAAAGACAAGATGGCGGGAGGGTGGGACCCAAGAAGGCAGCCCGGGCCAGCAAGTCCATAGGCGAGTCTCAAATGGTAACGGGTCCGGAGAGCATGAAACCAATGCCCTCCTCCACCACCAGTTGATTTGTCCGGCTCGGGCACTGCTCGAACTCCGCCATCCAGCGCCTCCAGGCGCGGAGTTCGCAAGTCGTCACCCTTCGAGGCCCCGGGTAGGGGGGGGAACCGCCGGTGCCGGGCTAAGGTCCGTCGTCCAGCAATGGTGCCCTCCGCCAGGGCACCGGCCAGGGAGCCACCTCACTCCGCGGAGTCCGTCTAGTCCGCTCCCCCGGGATCACAGGCTGTCCGCTGTTCAGCACTCGGGCCAGCCGAGGCGTGCGGACAGCGCCGCACTACGCTCCGCCTCCAAGCTCTTCTC
The DNA here is from genome assembly GCF_964263255.1 of Lissotriton vulgaris. Lineage (NCBI taxonomy): Eukaryota > Metazoa > Chordata > Amphibia > Caudata > Salamandridae > Lissotriton > Lissotriton vulgaris. The sequence continues at coordinate 425,620,666 of NC_141696.1, forward strand.
CTCGGGGCGACCCGGGCTCCACTCCTCGGAGCGATCTCAGAATGAACTTCTCGGGAACTTCCCCCGGGGCCACAGAGGCCAAAGTGGCACCAAAATGTGCCCCACGAACTCCGGCACAGTCCTCTCACCCGCGATGCAGCCGCGGGGGGAGAGAAGCGCAGAAATCGGGGCTCAAGCGGAGCTGGGCCGGAGGAGCTACGGGAGGAAGCGTCCGCTCACCCCGCCATCTTGGCCACGCCCCTGACTGGAATTTTTGTATAAGAGCTTGCATACTTTGTATTCTTGTTGGATTGGGGTATGCAATTGCTTTGGAGGTATCTATTGTGGCACCTAGTAGTGTTGAGACAGGGATGTTTAGTGGTGTGACTTCTTTTGATTTACTGTGAATCCTAGATATGGGAAGACATGAATGTTGTCCCTTCTTAAGTGTGCTGCTACTACTGCTAGACACTTTGTGAACTCTCGAGGTGCTGTAGTTACTCCGAAAGGGAGTACTTTGAATTGGTAATGTTGACCTTCTAGTACAAATCGAAGGTACTTTCTGTGAGATTGATGGATAGGAATGTGGAAGTAGGCATCCTTGAGATCTAATGTGGCAAGGAAGTCTCCTTGTTTTAACAGCGGCAGAACCTGTTGTAGTGTGAACATATGGAAGTGGTCAGATTGTATGTACAGGTTTAGGTGCCTTAGATCTAGTATAGGTCTGAGGAACCCATCCTTATTGGGTATGGGAAGGTATAGGGAGTAAACTCCTGTGTTTTGATGGTGTTTTGGGACTGGTTCTATTGGATTCTTTTGTAGTAGAGATGCAACATCTTGTCTTAGGAGTGTGAGATGCTCCTGTGACATGGGACGTTGTATGGGTGGTATTGTTGGAGGAGTGGAAGTGAACTCCAGGCAATAGCCTGACTGAACTATTTGTCTTACCCACCTGTCTGTGGTGATGGAATTCCAGACAGGTAGGAACTGTTGTAATCTCCCCCTGACAGGAGTGGAAAGGTCTGGGGGGATGGACGGGAAGTCACTGTTTGGGAGTAGAGGCATTGCGGTTGTTGTTGCCTCTGCCTCTACCCTTATTGTTGTTACCTCTATATCCTCCTCTGTAATACCCTCTACTGGGCGAGGTTTGGGAGGGCGCTTTATAAAAAGAGGAGGTGTTGTCAGTTTGAAAACCCTTAGAGGCGCCCTGTATGAGGACCGACAAAAGGATGCTCGATGGGTCTGACTTTGTAAGGCTCCCATGGATTTTGCCGTATCTGTATCTTTTCTCATTTTCTATAGTGCATTATCAACTGTTGGACCAAAGTGATGTTGCTGGTCAAAGGGTTGATTTAAGATACTGGCCTGTACTTCTGGCTTGAATTCGAGATGCGTAGCCATGCATGTCTACGCAACAGTACTCCCGTATTTATTGCTCTAGAGGCTGTGTCTGCAATGTCTAATGCACAGCAGATTGAGGTATTTGTAATAACCTTGCCTTCTTGTATTACGTCAGAAGCCCTGGTCTTATATTGTTCAGGCAAATGTTGCATGAGTGATTCCAACTCATCATAATGAGCTTGATCATATCTCGCTAATAAAGCTTGAGTGTTAACAATTCTCCAGACATTGGCTGCTTGTGAGATGGTGCGTTTTCCTGAAGCATCTAAAAGCTTGGACTCTTTATCAGGGGGTGGAGCATCCCCTGTTGTCTGCGAGTTAGCTCTTTTCCTCGCATTTGATACTACTGAGTCCAATGGCAGCTGACCTTTGATGTATGCTGAGTCAATTGGAGCCGCTTTATACTTTATTTCCAGTCTGGGGTTAATTACCCTGGCTCTGATGGGGGTCTTTAAATACCTCTGGTGCATGTTTCACCACTCCTCTAAGTATTGGTAATGTGGTTGTGGTTTTATGTGACAACAGTAGTGTATTCATAAGGAAGTCCTCTTTCACTGGATCTGTATGTAAGTCCACTCCATGAAAAGTGGCTGCTCTATGAATGAGCTGTGTAAATCCAATAGTGTCATCTGGAGGAGATGGTCTAGAAGGGTATGCGTCATCTTGTGGCAGATCTGGCGCATTTTAATCCTCCCAGGGATCATCTGATGGCCCAGGAATATTGTCTGGGTCATCTGTGTCATCTATGTGTTGTTCACTTTCTACCCCCTGTGAATAATTGTCTTCATCATCATCATCCTGCGGTATGGGGCTATGTGTGCTGGATGGTGAGTGTACAGGAGAGATACCTATTGGCATCTCTATCAAAGGTGAAGGAATTCTTATGGGGGAAGTTTGAGCATGCTTTTTGAGAAGAACTGGAGGTGGTTTGGGAGAGTGCATTTTCCTCTTTACAGGCACTGTAATGACATGTCCAGTCTTTGGATTAATACGAAGAGTCTTTTGCTTTGGGTCTGGGTGGAAACGCTCTTCTGCTGAAATATCCTTTTTCGGTGCCGATTTATCCTGTTTGAGACCGAAATGCTTAGGTTTTACAGTGTCTATTGTCTTTGGAGCGGATTTTTGCTTTGGTTCCGAAGACTTGGTATCATGTTTCTTTCTTGGATCTGAGCTTTTTGGATCCGGTATTGTTATTACCGAAGTGCGTTTCTAATCATAGACCTTTAGAGCCGAAGTGTGTTTCGGTGCCGAAGCAGGCTTTGGGTCGACTTTTTTCAGAACTGGAGTTGTTTTCGGTTCGGTCTTTCCGTGCTGAGCTTGCTTTCGGCTCAACCGGTTTCAGTACCGAGGGCTGCTTTGGTGCCGGAGTTTATTTTGGTTTGAGGACCTTCTGCTTATTAAGACCGACAGACTGACTCGAGTCCGAGTTGACTGGAGGCTTCTTTGGAATCTTCGCTCCCGAGCCAGAAGGCCGGCGTCGGAAAGGTTTTGGTCGGTGTGCACGTGGAGGTGGAACCGAAGCCTGTCCCGGTATGGGGGGTTGAACAGGGTCGACGCTTGTACTCACGACCTGTTGACCAGCTGGAAGAAGATAGTCATCTTCTGATTGATCCTCGGCTCCGGAAGCGGAATCCTCTGCTTCGGAAACGATGTCGTCCTGCTGTTGTTCTTCGGACTCTACCTCGATCGGAGCCTCGTCTATGATGAGGTCTGGTGTCTATGAAGATGACTGCGCCATGACTCTTCGAGCTCAATGGTCCCCGATGGTCTTCTTGGAGCGTAACGAAGCGCAGACCTCACAATCTCGACTCTCGTGCTCTGGAGAGAAGCACAGATTGCAAACCTCATAAAGATCGGTGTGAGGAAATTTGTGTCCACACTGAGGGCACTTCTTGAAGGGTGTTCTTTTCATGAGCCAAAGGCCCAAAGCACAGTTGGACCCGACGGCCCGACGAACGCTGGAATCGAGAAGCGCAAGACGAGAGTAACTGGAATTACTGTCGAAGACGATACCGATGGTATGATGTAGGACAGGAAGTTGAAAAAAACAATCCGAAGATGGAGTCGAAGCCCATGCGCACTACGATCTACAGGAGGAGTCATCCAACAGACAAAGACTCTTCCAAGACAACAACAATCATCCGGGCCCACCACCAGATGGTGATCTATGCAATAGTGTATGGTCTGCAGCCCATATGCCTCGAACATAGCATACAGTACAATACAGAGGTGTATCCATAGTCTCCGAGCCCTAACCTCTCACAAGGTAGTAAACAACAAGTGCAGTGGGCTTCTCACACCCCTGGGCCCTGTAATCACTGAACCTGCTGCCCTTATTAGGTCTATATCTCTAAGCCAGTAAATAACACTTACTGTCCTTAAAACTCCTTATATTGGGCTTGGGTCCATAAGTCCAGGGAGGGATAACAACTAGTGTTAATGACCAGCTCCACAGTCTGCAATGGTATAATATGTTGAGCATTATCGACCTGCTATGCAGTCACTAACAGTACAACAACGGTTGCGCAGGAGATGGATAAGCATTGCAGATCGTTAAATTTTGAGCTCTTAAATGCTGACAGAAGCCTAACAGTAGCATAGCCCTGAAGATTGAATTTTTTCGGGGTAGCAGGCAGTATATTTTTATGTGCATTGCAAAATTAACTGTGCTTTGCTTGCATAACGCAACTTGTTTTTTATGCTTGGGGAACATGGCTGTGAAAACCCACTGTGCCCATGCATATGTGCTCAGCATGCTACTGCATCAGTGTGGATTAGTGGAAGACGCAACCTGCCATGCTGTTTGTCTGCAAGGTTAATTTTATGTACCTATTAGAATTTGCACATTACTTCCATGTGCTCGATGGCCAAAAGCCCAGAAAAAGTGCATACACCTTTCTGTTTCACTCCAAGCTACAGTATGAACATCCATTTAAATCATTCACAGCTAACCTGGAGGTGTTGCTTTATTGCCTTCCATAAGTAGAATTTAAAGTCTGGGTGGCACCACTGAGAAGGCTTGCTTTGCAGTTCATTCTGTATGAGCCATCTGGAGTTGCCATTTTGCCAGAGCACTACTCTGTATGGTTTGAAGGGGACCGGAAACAGTGGTACACTCTTTCCTTTAATATGCTTATGCTTGCAATGTAAAGCAGTACAGGGGGGAAAGCAGTGGAGCTCCCACAGGGCACAACAGATGTGGACGTTCTTCTAATGGCCAATGGTTAGCCTGATGTTATGTCGATGCATGCATGAAATACAGAGTGAAGTTAAGTACAGTGGTAAGGAAGTCATTGCTGTCATCGATATCTGAGAGGTGAGAAATAATGATTCATAATCTGGTTGTAGGAAGGGCATTCGATCTTTATAGTAAGGCTCAACTTGTACCGGGCCTTTTGGTTCTTCTTGGTCATTTGCCTTTTGTTTTCACCTGATCAATAAGTTTAACTATTTCAAATCTCCCAACTTGAGGGACCACGTATTATTCATCGTCGTAAGCAGATTATACCGGTCTGGACCTGCTTGAGGCTCGTAGGGCACATTCAACAAGGACACTATCTTTTCCAAAAACAAATATTCTACATCTAGATGCAGATAAAATAAAAAGGTGTCTACTTTGTAAAATGGAAATTAAATGTAAGGAGTCGCTAAATTAGACCGACTTCAAAACCACTAAGCAACAGAACTACATATCAATAACACTTGAAAAGGATGTTTCTTTGTAGTGCGGACAGTAGAATTTGTATGTTCGGAAGTAGTCTAGGTATAGATGGAAGAGTTTATAGCAGTCGCCTGAAAGAGAGGAGACTTAGTGTGATTCTTAAATATGAAAGAAAGGACTTTTAAGGGCATGGTTAGGATCATTTAAAAAAAATGCAAACTTTGATTATTGTCGTTTGGCTTAGTCTTAATCAGTTACAAAAAAGTGCTGCTCATTGTAAGTGCTCACTATTCCCTTAAAGAGATTATAATCAAGTCTACTTAGTTTAGGGACGGCGGTTGTAAAAATCCCTCCTAGGGAGATAAAAACCTTGTGCATCTTCTTTAATCGCTAGACAACTCTTGGTAGTCTAGTGAACCTGCGCATCAATTTGTACAACAAATTTAAAACTTCTAAAAGGGGCTCTTAATCTCCTGGGAAAACCTGGAAAACCTATTACTGCCAAAGCAATTGAGACATAACTGTCTACAGAAGTGTCCCTCTCTTGGGATTTTGTAGAGAATTTTAGTCGCAAGTTCTTCAGAATATAAAAGCTTGAGCTGCAAAAATCCTTTTTGGCAGTCTTGACGTATACTAAACTCTAAATAACCTGCACTGGCTTCTTGTCACGTAAGTTCAGACTTAGGTGCATACATCTCTTTTTGGGAAAAGCACCACCCTATGTAAAAGAGGGCATTAATCTCTACCAATAAGTCCGATTTAAGGTCTAGCTCTCAGAATATGATTCGAGTATCTACAATTAATATGTAAAGATCTGATGGGAATTGTTTTCTGTGTCAGGTGGCAAAGTTATGGACTACACTTGCAATGAATGAGAGGATCGAGGATGAGATCCTAAACTTCAAGAAACCCTTGAAAACATATTTCTTCTGGTCATATTGTTTATGAGAATCACCGTAATTAATGATACAGTGCTTGGGTGACAAAGTGTGAAGTGCTAAGGAAATTACGGCAATTTACTAATTGGTTGCTGCACCAGTGGATTGCTACAGCACCAAGGAAGTTTTGATTTTCAGGGTTTCCACCAGTAAGGACTCTTCACTCATGATATCCTGCAGTCCGCCAGAGATTGCAAGAAGCTTAGTCAAATAAGATGAATATTCCAGATAGAGAACAATAGACATAAGGTAATAGATTTGATATTTGCTTCTGGCCTCTGTTGGGAGCCAATGTAAGATCATATGCAATCATATGTAGTCAAATTTCCTTTCGGGTGATAAGAGTCTGTCCATTCAATGAAGAACAGCCTTAACTGGTGCAAGAGAGAATTGAGGACCACCACCCACAAATGCATTGCCAAAGTAGAGACAGTATATAATTAAAGAGTTGATGTTTCCGTGAGCTGCTTAACTTTCTTGAGTGAGAGCAGGAATTAGTTGACAGATGGCCTGCTCGCTGGTTGATGTGAGGTGAAAGTGATAAAGCGTTTACAATGTTAATCCCCATGGGCTTTACTGTGGTAGGAAGGGGGAGGAATCACTGAGCAGGAGTGCAGAGAGATCTGCTGGGTCAATTTCGTTTTTAAACTTTGGTGTATTGAAGTTGAACTTTGTTTTTTTGGAAAATGAGGATGATGCTGTTGTCTGTGATTCACTGCTACTTTTAACAAGACAGAAATTAGGAGTGAAGGGATTTTGAGGCTTGCATAGGAAAACTATGAAAACGTGCCTATCTTGAATTCCTTGCTTGTTCCGCAAAAAAACTGCCATAGAGCATTTTGGTATTTCATGATGCTTTATTCAATGTTATTAGTGTCTTTATTTTACATCTAGATTGGGAATTCAAACTTTCATGTGTTAAGCAGTGCACTTAAAAAAACGAGGCGCTGTGACATAAGGGGCACAACGGAGATGAGAACAAGAGTTGTATATATGATTTAAGCACACTACTTAAGGGGGTTGTTGTATGTATTTTATTAGTGGCTTTGAAACATAACTCTTAATTGTTTTCTCCAGGCAGGGTAGGTTGATTAAGGTAAAAAAATCGCTTAACAGGTTAAGATCAAGGTTTGGTTTACTGGGGTAATCCCAACACTTTAAAACACCTAGTGCAAGCGATGCACTGATCATAAGACACCAAGCATATTCGAAGGGGTGGATGTTCTATATAATGATATGTTTACTTGATAACATTTAGAGAGTGCCTTCGAAGTAGAACACGCTTTAAATGGAATGGCGCACTATTATTAGCATTTTGGAGGGCACATCAACAATGGTATTTGGGTGCAACAACTAAAATGGGTGCAGCCTGAACATCCAAGACATAATACAGGAAATCAGTTGTAAGGTTTCTGCTATACTTGAATCTGTGCACTGCATTTGGAAACAGGAGCGCTATCCCGGAGTACATGACCAAATTGGATATAGGCCCAATTGAAACTTAAAAATAATCTACTAATGTCTCAAAATTAAAAGATTAAAACTGTAACAAAGGAAATTAGACTTTCTGTTCATAAATTGTACTATGCCGTGCTGGCAAACGCAAACCAATCTATTTTCATGCATAAGCGACAAGCAAATGTACCAGACAAGAATGCCCGATGCTAGTTACAGACCTCGGCAGAAGACAAAATGTGTCACTGGACAAGTTTACGGACTGGTCTAAAGTTTTGAGGAAACCATTATTAAAACTGTCCTATAAAATAAAGACAGCTTAGAACAATACTTGGCTCTCCATTAAACTGATTTTATTTATTTATTTATTTTATTTTAAAAGTTTTATATAGCGCGGACAAGATCTTTGCAGATATCAGAGCGCTTTACATAGATGGTGGCGTACTCATACCAATAAATCAATAAATCAAAACAGTACAAATAGGTTACATAGAGGGGTACATGATGGGGGCGTAATCATACAAATAAATCAATAAATCAAACAGTACAACTAGGTTACATACGGGGTATGTGAGGGAGACTACTCATACAAGTAGGCAAAGGGGTCAAGCAGGTAGAAGCATGTAGTACAGTGTTAACAGAGTTCTAGATACTAGTTCAAGTGTATTTAGCCATGAGGATAGCTTTTACTTCTTTTTTAAAGAGTGTAGTGGATGGGATAAGCCTTGTTTCTGGAGGGAGAGAGTTCCAGATCCTAGGTGCCATTCCAGAGAAGGAGCGCTTATATGTTTTTTCCTTCCGGAATCTTCGCGGTTTCAGCAGAAGATTATTTGTGCCTCTAGTGTTTCTGGTTCCGCCAGATATTGTCAATTTCTGGGCGAGGTAACCGGGTGATTTAAGGTGAACCACCTTGTGTGTCATGCAGGCGATTTTCAGGTGTATTCTGGCTTCAAATGGCAGCCAATTCAGGGCTCTCAGGTCAGGGGTAATGTGGGAGTGCTTTTTTGACCCAGTGATGAGTCTCGCTGCAGCGTTTAGGGAGGCTCTTAGGGGTGCGGTTGAGGTTAGGGGGAGTCCGACTAGTGCAGTGCTGCTGTATTCAATTCGGGGGATGACTATAGCTTGTACTGCGGTTTGGAAGTCTTTGGCTGGGAGGAAGGGTTTAAGTTTTCTCAGAGTATTGATCTGGAAGTTCGCGCCCTTATTTGCCTTGCTGATGTGTTGCTGCATGTTGAGATTGGTGTCAAGTGTAATGCCTAAAGATTTTGCTGAGTCCACGATGGTGGGTTGGACATTGAGTGCAGTTAGGTGTTTAAGCCAGGTTTGAGCAGTGGAGCTCTTAGCTGGAGGTGAGATCAGAAGGAACTCTGTTTTCAGGGCATTGAGTTTAAGGTGATTATCGGCAAGCCAGGATTGGGTGCATCTGATTGTTGCGTTCAGGAGCAGGATGTCATTGGGAGATTGTAATTTGAGATAAAGTTGGGTGTCATCGGCGTACATGTGAAAGTGTACATTGGATGCTTGTAGCAAGGTGGTGAGTGGTTCCATGACTAGGTTGAACAGAGTTGGGGATAAAGAGGAGCCCTGGGGGACTCCTAGCGTTACAGGTATTGGCGAGGACATCAGGTTGTTGCTCTTGAATTTCTGCGTCCTGTTGTGAAGAAAGGAAGTGAACCACTTGAGAACAGTACCAGATAAGCCCATTCTTGTGTTTAGGAGTTCTAGCAGATTCTCATGTTTAACGGTGTCGAATGCTGAAGAGAGATCAAGAAGGATGAGGAGGCAAATGTCGTTTTGGTCTAGCATTTGAAGTGCGTCGTCAATTATGTGCGTCATGGCCGTTTCAGTACTGTGTCCCGCTCGGAAGCCTGACTGGTGCGGGTTGAGGAGATCAAATTGCTCAATGTGCTTAGTCAATTGTAGTTGTGCGCATTTTTCTAGTAGTTTGGCGAGGGTGGGAATATTGGTGATGGGTCGGTAGTTGTTGAGGTCAGAGGGGTCGGCTGTGGGCTTTTTTAGTAGAGGTGTGACTTGACCAACTTTGAGGGAGTCAGGGATGCTTCCTTGTTGGAGAGAGCTGTTGACAATTTTAGTCCAGAGAGGGAGAAGCAGAGGGGTAAAGTCTTTTACTGCGGAGGCAGGCAAGGGGTCCGTGAGGTGATTGGATGGTTTCAGGGTGTTGAGCAGTTTACCAATTTCTTCTTCCGAGTATGTGCCAAAGGTTGACCATGTAGCATTGTTTTTTGGTTCAGCGGTTGCTGGGCACTGGGGTTTGGAATGGAGGCTTGCATCAATAAGGAGATCGCTTTTTATGTTGTCAGTTTTTTGGATATAGAAAGCAGCGAAGTCTTCACAGGAGGGTGCTTTACTCGCAGTGTTAATTGGTTGGGGTTGTTCCTTGGATTGTGATCTGATAAGCTCAAATAGTTTTCTCGGTCTGTTTTTTGCCTGGTCGAGCTGGCGGCTGAAGAAGTCTGATTTTGTACGTTTTATTTTCCTGAAGTAGGCGTTTCTCTTTTTCTTCAGGTCTTTTAGGTGCATTGCAGAGGGAGCTGCTCTCCAGATACGTTCAGCCATTCGCATGTCTCGTCTATCCTCATTGAGACTCCCGTCGTACCATGGGTTGGAGATTTTAGTAGTGACTCTTTTCAGCTGCATAGGTGCAGCCTCATTAATTATTGTGGTCATGGCATTGAGATAGTGGTCAGTCAGGGTTTGAGCGTCCGTATCGTCTGTCGGTGGAAGAAGGAGATTGAGCCTGTTGGGGGGCAAAGAGCCTGGGTTGAGTTTTTTCATGTCTCTTTTCCAAACTTTCGGTTTGGGGAATTGAGTCGGGTTGACTTTAACTTTTTCATTGATGAAGAATGTGATAATATGGTGATCTGACCAGTCACAGGGTTGGATGGACTCGAGTAGGATAGAGTCCTCTTTGGAGATGATCAGGTCAAGGATAGAGCCTTTCTCGTGGGTCGGGCTGTTGCATATTTGGGTGAGGTTAAGAGCGTCGAGGAAATTTTTAAGACTATTTACCACCGCGTCATTACGATCGTTCCAGTGGAGGTTAAAGTCCCCAAGGTATATTTGGGTGAGCTGCCGCCCGGAATTGGTTGAGATCATATCCATGATAATAAATCAGTTAAATTAGAAAATTATGGGGCTTATTGTGTAATCACAACATGAGGCGCTGATAATCGTATGCACATCATGCTTCTTTGCCGACCCACATTAGTGCCAAAATATATATCATTTAAACTTGTTTATTAACTTCATAATGATGAAAGTTTAAGTCCACCTTGCTGGAATTCAAGGGGACCCTCCCTTCCCTGGAAATTGAGGAGGCTGGGTCCATACAGCGAGCAAGAATGATTGCAACGATCAGGAAATGTGTAGCATGGAGTACCGCCCGTATGGCGGTGGGGATCCGCCCAACATTATTCCCCGCCCGCCAGTAATTTCCCCAACCATATTAGGATGGCGGGGGGACCCCGACCGACGGACAGACTGACGGCCGGTTTTCCGCTGATCACACAGGTGACCCGGGTGGAAAAGGGGTCCTGATATGGTGGCGGTGTCTGCAAGACACCACCATCCATATTAGAATGCAACGACGCCACGGAAAGGCATGCAGTGATCGCAGTTGGGGGCCTGTTGCGGGCCCCCAGGAAGTGGGTGGGTGGGGTGGAACCTACCCCCCTGCATTTGCATGCACAACGTGGCAGGCACCGGGCAGTGCCTGTCACGCGGTGCATGCAAATGCACAACATGCCTGTTTAACATTGTGGCGGGTGCTGAATACCGCACCGCCGGTCACCCCGGCGGACCGAAAGACCCACCACCGGTCACACAGGTGACTGGGCGGAAAAGGGGCCTGATATGGTGGCGGTGTCTGCAAGACACCACCATAAATATTAGAATGCAGGCGGGAAGCAGCCTTTCCAAGGCGGCTTTGCTGCCAAGGAAAGGCATGCAGTGATCGCAGTTGGGGGGGTACCATAGGTACCCCCCCATGCATTTGCATGCACAACGTGCCAGGCACCGCGCGGTGCCTGTCACGTTGTGCATGCAAATGCACAACATGCCAGTTTACCATTGTGGCGGGTGCTGAATACAGCACCGCCCGCCACAATGTTAAATATGGTGGCGGTCGAATCCTGATAGGCACAGCGGGACCGCCGCACCTCTTGCGGTCGGTCCCGTTGACCATTATGGTGGCGGATGGACATTGTCCGCCCGCAATCTTAATAAACCCCTAAGTGAGCAGTTGATATGACCACAGGCAGAGTAGACGAAGTGCTCACACAGGGTCCTTGGGATGCCACAAACCAGAAGCCCCGAGGAGAAGGCGAGTGGCCAACAAAGTATCCAAGGCAAGCGGAACGGCACTTGCAGCCCGGCAGATCCTGATGGATGCCCACAAAATTCGGTAGCAAGGTGAAGCCTGGAACCGCAGAAAAAAAGGCCCAGCACAAGGGGCACCTCACAAAATATACTGTCTGTGATCGAACAACCACAATGAATGTACAAAGACAATGAAAAGGACGCGATAACATGAATGTTTATGAATGATCATATGATTTGCAAAATGTCAACCATGTTATGTTCGAATAAACCGCAACCATTTAATGCACCAAATCATGTTGTCAGTTGAATAAATAAAAGGTGAAAAGGACGCAGTTATGGTGGCAGGACGGACGTGTGGAGGACTCGCCCCTGGGACGGGTTTGAGATCTACGGTTGATCACCTACCAGACAGCCACGTGAGACCTGCCTTGCCCAAGCTAGAGCCATTCATTTGGAGTGGCTTAACCAGGTGACAAACTCCTGGTATCAACTAGATTATCAGAAACACAAAATTATATTTCTGAGCAGGGTACTGATAACACTCACCCAGTGTCCCCGATTGCAGATACCCACAGGCAGGTCTCACATTTTTGTTGTTGTTGTTGTGGCAATCTTCTTAACCTCTAGAGTGTCCCACTGCTTCGCCATGCTCTGCGGCTGATGATGGTTATATCCCACTAGTGTGGTTTCAAGAACAGTATTTCATTGGCACCACTGGTAATTCAAGGCTCAAAAAGTGCCAGGAATGTCTAAACACCGACACTACATTGCTTGTGATTATGCTCTCCTCAGACATTCATTGTGTGACTAAGCAGGAATGTCGTGAACAGGGTTCACAAATCAGGTAATCTCTTAGCCCACTACAGAAGATGCATGTAACCAATAAATAGCAGATAACCCGGCCCTGTCCTTTTTTGCTGCAGTATCATTCTGGCTGGGAGCCATCTGGAGCCTAGAAGACAATGCAATGGAGGAAAACAAAGACACACAGGTTGTTATCACTTTAAAGTACTTATGAAGAACTATGATTTGGAAGCAAGTTTTTTTCCTTTTTTTCATCACTTGTGCATAAGAAATATGCATGCACTATAAGAATGTCACGTACATATGTCTGTATGAATAATTACCCAAATAATAATTTAAGTAACACTTACTATTACACATAACACAAACATTATACAGAATCAGTAATTATACAAGTGCGTAAAGAAATGGACCACAAATGGAACAGAAGCCACCGAGGGTAATGAGGTGTAGAAGTCACATACTGTCCTTAATGGTATGCATTATATTTTGAGTGCACAGCCGGGGAGAAACCAAAGCCAAGATTTAAAAGGTTTTTTTTTTTTGCAACTTTGTTTTATTGTTTTTTTTAAAGAAACAGCACAAACCATACTGTGCAAGAGTCCCAGGTTCATAGAATATGTCCTTAGGAAAAGAAAATAGATGCTAGATTCTAGAAGTGAGGGTTACATCACACATGCCAGGGAAGGCATCATTTTAAGACACCACATTATGAGCAACATACTGTAATACATAAACCAAACCAAGTAGCCAAATCCTAATATGGCGTACTTCTCATTGACACAGTGGGCTCTCACACTAGTCATGAAGAAACAGAACGGTCAGCAAAGTCAGACTTCACCATCCGTACTAACATCAGTCATCCTTATCATTAAATTTTTAGAGGAGTTGTCCCCATTCTATTATCTCTTCCACTAACCCCTCATCTTTATGCACAAAACGCATATGTGGTTCCTCTGCCGCTCTCCACTCCAGTAGTTCCCTAAGCCATTTGTCTATCAGTGGTTTCCTGGACCCTAACAACCCTATGGCCACTCTGTGTTTAGCCAATAGAAGAGCTATCTGCATGAGTTTATAGGGAATCTTCTGTCACTTGGGTCAGGCCACCAATCCCAACAAGCAAGCTATTGGAGTTGGAGAAATCGTTAACCCAGAGGCCTCCTCTATCCTGGGAACCAATGCCCTCCAAAACTGCTGAACCTCAAGACACTGCCAAGCCAAGTGTAAAAAAGTAGCACCCTCCTCCCCCCTCCCACATCGCATACATCGATCTCTCCTGGAGGGATCCATTCTGTTTAATTTGGAAGGAGTCCCATAGGTACGATATAAAAAATTGAAATGCAGCAATTTAAAGCAGGAGACTGTGTGCACCCGTTCTAATGCATGTGTCCAGCCAGTGTCGGATACCAAGCCCACCAGTTCCAGCTCCCAGGCTCGGCGAGCTGCACAGGGTTTTTTCAGCATGACCCCCTGGAGAGCCTTATAAAACAGTATAATCAAATGCCGACTCTCTTCCCATCGAAGAAGGTCCACAAGCACCTCCGACGCCAGCGACAAGGCTAGGAAGTCACACCACACCTCCCTTGTAACACTTTCTAGTTTAGCATAATGCAGGCAGTGACCTAAGCCTATTTCCCAAAGCATCTTGAGCCTCTTGAAATGAAATGAATAACTCCACAGGATACAAATCAGAATGTTAAACTTAACAAATTGGTTGGGACTCACTGTACTAAAAGACTTTATGACTACCTAAAGAAACCCTTTTTTAGTACTCTTAGAATAATGACAGATTGAGAAAAAACAATAAGGTTCTAAAGCCAAGCCTTGCAGGTTACATGCAGCTCCTTGGTTCCAGTTCATAGCTCACGGAGCAATATTAGCAGGATTTCAATTTACGAACCGCAACTAACAAAAGGATCTGTGTCAAAGGCAGTAATCCAATTACCTACTTACGTACAATAAAATCTATGATCTGCATGTTACACAACGTGCTTTACAGCTGACACATTAACCTGCTATGCTATTTTACGAGTCAAAAATGTGACCAGAAAAAAAACAAATATCTCCAAGTACATGAACTACCAGAATTTTCGTATCATTTCTATTATTATCCCCTCAAAATGTCTGGTCACACAAAGATCTCTGCACCAGGTGCCTTAATCCTTAAGATATTTTAACTTAACATGAAGCCTGTGTGACCAATTAAATAAGTCACAACAGATTTACTATCGTGTTTCTCCTTGCTGTCAATTTCCTTGTGCCAGTTTGTAAAAAATAAACGTATAAGTTGACTGTCGAAGCATACTTTTCATGACTCCACCAAATTTCTGCTGCAACACCCTGGTCCCAAATTTATGGGTTCCCAGAGTACGTGTTTTCCAATAAATTCCAGCACTAGACACAGAGAACCAAGGAGAAAATAAGTTACAAAGGCAGTGGAAGGATCTTGTTACAGCAACTTCCTTTCATTCACCACATGATAACAACAGTCGTCAATATGAATTTCCTCAAAGTAAATACTGACTGCATGCCACAGTCTAAAGACCACTGAAAGGAAGCTCTTGAGACTGCACCTTGATTCTCAGTTTTAGCACCATAATATAAATAGCTCCTAATACTGCACCATGATTTCTCTGTTTTATGACCATAATATTAAAAGCTCCTTTAGGCATGGAAGAGCTGCTTCTAAGTGTTATGATGCAGTTAGTGGTGGCTGCTAGAATGAACAGAAAATGGCGTGTAGTCATTAGGATCTGTTTAATCATTGCATTTTACAAGACAGAAAGCATGGTTTAAAACAGAGTGCCTTTTACACCTCACCGTAGCACTTTATTTAGTCAAAGGCCTCTCTACTGCCATCATTGACTTGTGAAGATTGCACTTTGACTCAGCTTTAAATACTGGCAGAAAACAGACATCACAGACCTGGGAATGACACATTCTTTTGTGATACTAAAAAACCACAAGAAGAATAAACAGACTACTACTTTATAAGGATACGATTAATTACAGAACACTTAAAGTTGGTGTTTGTGGACTGAATCTGGATTTTTTTTAAATGACAAGTTTAATTGTAGGGCAGGAAGAGACCAAATTAAATACATTACAGTGCATCCACTTTACAGAAATCGAGCTCTATGTGACAACAGTGTCCATAACCAATACACTCCTCCACTTACGTTAAACCGCAGTGTGCAAGCCAGGGTGCCAAAATCTTTAAAAACTTAGCCCCATCACACCAAACCAACTTTACCTGTTCACTTTCGATCGCCCTGAATGCTGCATCTGCTACCTGCCATGGGGCGGTATATAAAATATCTAGTAATCTGTGAAGAAGCATGATCTCATAAAGGGCAATTCCAATTCTGCAAATCATGTCTGAAACATTCCAGCAAGTTCTTTACATTATTTTCCATTAACTGGCCCCCATCTTGGCCACTAATGATAAAGGAAAAAAATTAATAAACACTATTTAAAAAAAAAAAAGACTGTCCCCCTCATCTCTGATCACTTCCATCCCACTGTAACAAAAAGCGTACTCTGTAGCCCATCTGAAATGCAATCTATCCAGACGGCCAAACTCCCCTAATGTCCATCAGTCAATGGATCATGCGCCAGCCTCTGCTATATACAACACATTATCTGTAGTATATGAGAATGCTGTTACCATGAGCAGAACTGATCCTGAGCCAACTCCTTCAGGTGACAGTGGTGCGCGCCTGCATGCAATGAATGCATAGGCTGAATTGCGAGGCACCCCTATACTCGCCCATCCTGGTGCTGGTGGGGTTCCCCAGAGGTAAGGCCCACTATACTGAACGGACGTTCCAGGTGTGGACAGCGCATTCCCTTATGGAGGTAGGCTCCCTGTATCTGAACGGTCAACTGCAGACATTTGCAGCGTTGGTGGCTGATGTGGAGCTCCCCAATGGGCAATTTCTATTACATAAGCAATTGCTAGAAGATTGCCGCAAATTGTGGCGTGCAATAGATACAGAACCCCCTACACATCCGGTACTCCACACACTAATGCAGATGGGCCCAGGGCATCATTTGGTCACCTGGATATACAAAGCAGTGCAAGCCCTAAACTTTGTCACCCTTGTGCCCCTTCAAGAAAAATGGGAAGCTGAATTCCAGAGGCCACTCCACGATAAAGAAGGGGCTCACTCATTAGAGATCCCAAAAAAAGATTCCTGCAACTGCAGCATCAAGAACATCCAATTGCACATACTACACAGCACCTACCCCTCCCCAAGAACCTTCAGCAATACTACCCGCTGCGTCCTTCACATGCCCCAGATGCCCGGAACCTGGAGCATCTTTTATACACATGTTCTGGAGCTGTCCAACACTCCACGCTTATTGGGCAACAATCCACTATGCCTTCCATGCAGTCACTGGACTCACGGACATCCACACTTGGGAGGCCTGCGCGCTAGTCATCAACAAACGTTGAAAGAGTCAAAAAGTTGAGTCACGCTTTGAATCCCTGGCGCTTCTTCTAGCTAAGCAGTGCACAGCAATGCACTGGAAGACACCGAGACGGCCTCTGCTGGCGGCATGGGTGGGGACAGTTAAGAAATGGGGTGCTGTAGGAGGAGGAGATGCTCCGGTCCGAAGAAGTCAAGGGAATCCACAAGCATCCTTTGTCCATGCCGTGGGCTGTCCTTCTCCATTCCTTTGCGCAGGAAACTTCAGAGGTGCCATTATCCCAGGCTGCCTGTTCCCCCATGGCGCACGTGCGCCCTAGTGCAGACCCCAGCAACTCCACCATCGAACAGACACCGGGTGGGTTGGGGTTAGAGGCCGTAAATGGACAAGACACAAATCGCTCCCAGCAGTCCCTTCCAGCTCCCTCCCCTGCGCGTGCCTAAATCGTGAATCAGCTAGAATGCAGTGGCTTGCGGATTCCTACCATGCCACATGCCATCAGATACAGTGTACTCCAGTTATATCTCCCTGGTTTGTACAATTTGAATCATTAACTGGCGCATAGCCTCACACAAAGCGTAGGGTTGACCTTGAGAGTGAACACCCGACTCCCAGTACAGCTCGTCAGATGCCCTGCAAGGCTACATGACTCACTTCACACCTCTCTCTACGTTGACATTACTACTTATTGAAATGTTGACGGTGTCATGTATTGAGACAATACTCTACCCCATGATCAGATGTATACTTGATCAGAATATGTTCTACAGAGTTTGCTTATGATGTACTGTTCTCTCAAAATACAAATGCCAACAAAAATGATTTTGCACAAAAAAAAATCTGTAGTATATGAGAAGATTCAATTGTCACCTCCCTTCTTGTAAATCTTATGACTGGTGGGTCCACCATGACCCACCAAGCTCGAAAGTAAACGCTAACCGCGGCAGAAAGAGCAGGCTGTCCTGTTCAGATGAAGTGGAGTGATACAGTCACAATTAATCTTTGCAAAAATTAACATCACGCTGGTGAAATTCGTAAAATTTCTTGAAAATATGCATGATCTGATTTTGCCTATATTTTTCAGCCAAACGTTAAAAAATCTTGCAGGATACCTGCAGGAAATTCATGTTTTACTCAAACAAGTTTCCTACTTGTATCTCGTGATACTTTTTTATGTGAGGGGCTTTCAGATAAAGATATGCGAGATAGAAGCAAATCAAAATTTACAACAAAGGCATCATTTTGCAGAATTTTCAGACATTCCACAAAATTTGCCAATAAAAATTTTTGACTATTCCACCCAGTAGTTTATGACAAGGGGTCACCAAGGAACATTTGCAGGGAGTAAAGAGTACAGGTAAGACACTTTAGACTTCTCCACAGAACAAGTGTGAGACGCAATTAATACCTTCTTGTGGGAGGTACAAAGAGTGAAAATTGCAACAGTTCTATAAAAAGCACGGCAGTCGGCAGACCCACAGAAATATCTAAAGCTATTGGTAGAGGCACAGATCAGGAAAAGTCTGATCAAGGCATTTGTAGAGCAAGAGATTTGTAAAGATCTAACAGACATTGGTAACGCTAGAAATTAAGAATGGTCTGAACACAGCAATGGTAAAGCAATTGCTAAGGGACAAGCTGCTTTATTTAAATAGATCAAGGAAATACCCAGATTAGACAGGCTACCAAAGTCTATGCATCTGTGCCATTTCTTTTAACAATGGTTAAAAACGTCAAAATATACTAATCATTGAAGAATGTCTTTCTTGTATGCATGCAATAAAGCTAAAAATGTCTCGCTTACCAAACCACTTCTTTTCATTCCACAGCAAAACATTAAAGATCTGCACCCTTACTCTGCAACAAAAGACATTAGACAACTCAATGCTGCCACCCTGATCACTCGAAAGAGCTTTCTGATAACTTGAGACACTCCCAAAGTGGACCAAGAAAAATACAAGGGCGGAGCTGCTATGGGGATTACTGTACAAAATGTAACTGACAGCACGGCATTGATAATATGGCCAATAATATACGGCTGTTCAGACAGCTTCTACAGCTTAATGTACCGTGCAAACTGGAACAGCATGCTATCTGCACACTCAAGGAATGACTTTCAGAAGGAGGAGAGAGTCCCTGGAAAGCGGACTTCGTTCACCATAGAGAACCTGACTCCACTCACTACGTACATACTGTGTGTCACCTGCCAGTCGCAAAATCCCACCAGTAACCAGTGCCAGGTTTTCGACACGTTGCCGCTAGACCCAGCGTCGGCCAACAACAAAAAGAAAGAGCTGGCATTGGGTATTTGGCTCACCAGCAGCATACTAATTCTGCTCATTGCCTGCATTGTCGTGTATGGCTGCCTGCATCTATGGTGGAGAAAACGTCGCCAGAACTCCGAGGAACCAAATGCAAGTTCAGAACAGGACAAAGAAAGGAGGATGAGAAGCAATGAGAACACCTCACACAGCAGAGACAACCGCAACCATGAGGACACCTCACACAGCAGAGACAACCGCAACCTTGAGGACACCTCACACAGCAGAGACAATCGCAACCATGAGGACAACTCATACAGCAGAGACGACTGTAACCATGAGGACACCGCGCACAGCAGAGACACCTGCAACCCTGAGGACACCTCACAGAGCATAGGCAACCGCAACCAGGAGGACACCTTATACAGCAGAGACAATCGCAACCATGAGGACACCTCATACAGCAGAGACAATCGCAACCATGAGAGCACCTCATACAGCAGAGACAATCGCAACCATGAGGACACCTCATACAGCAGAGACAACCGCACCCATCAGGATTCCTCATACAGCACAGACAATCACAACCAACCAGTACTGAACAACGAAGAGTACAACGTTGAACAAACCCAGCTTGCCATGATTGAAAACACTCCGACTGATGTAGAGGGTGGCACATTAAATTCTGATCATCAAGAACGAGTGCCAACACCAGAAGAGGCAGTATCAGAGCTTTAAGAAACATGTTAAGAATGAGAACAAAACATTTTACCATACTGAGCATCACGAGTACAGCTAAGTTAACTATGATCGCTTTTTTAGTTACATATGCTTCCATGCTGTTTTTCCATCAATTTATTTTTAAAAATATACTTTACATTTAGATTGTCAAGTTGAAGCAATATCTAGTCTACTTGTACAAAACACACTGCGTTTTTGTCACGGAAGTTAGGACGCTAAAACAGTTAAATGTTAATTCATCCCTCTGTAAGAAATATTCTCAGGTAAGTAATGCTAATATTTATAAGAGTGGAGGGGGGGGGGAACTATCCAGCACCCCTTTCTAATGGTACCTGAAGATGGCCTCCCAACCTGGGGACAGACAGCCACCAAGTTTAAGGGCCAGTTAATGTTTAATTCAGAGTGCAGCCGGTACAACACAAGCGTTGTGGTAAATATTTAGCAATGTGCCATTCCCCTGCACAGAATTGTACCTTTGTTAATTCCCTCTTTTATCAATTGTCTCAGGAAGGCAACATAACGGGCAAAGCAGTCGCAGAGTGCAATTCAGGTGACCCATGTAACTCTCCAGCACATTTCTGACAGTAATGTGCTTGGAGAATGCCACTGATGCAGTAATGGCTCTGGTAAAATGCGCTCAGGCAGAGTGCAAAGGAAGAGATTTCCCTTCCAGTTAGAGAAAGTTAACAGTGGTTTTGGGAGAGGCCACAGTTAACAGCAACAACTCCTGCTTTGGTAGAAGACAGAAGGGAGCCCTAGCCTTGTGAGGTAGGTGAAGCTAGACTGTGCCCTGGTTGACTGGTCGATGTCCTGGATCACTGGTAATTGCTCTTGAAGCAATCCATGCCGTTGTTATTTATCTCCTCTGTCTCATTAAACAAGGGCACCACCTACAGGCTAATCGGCCTTAGTCCTGCTCTTAGAGGAACAGTAAATTCCCACACTGAATATGTACCTCTGATGAAGAATTACAAGGCAAAAACGAACCTGGAATTGCTTGTATTCTACTTCACACAAGCTTCTGTTTAACAGAGGTACATATTCAGTCAATTTGGCACATCAAGCACACGATACACGTCTAAAGCATGACCCTCACTATGCAGCCGGAGTATTTCTCAAAGTTTGATTTAAATTCCATCTATAACATTTTTGGTTTTCTCAGTGAGGTAGCCTTAGCGCAACAGGTATGCATAGACAGGACTCCTATAGCCCTCTGTGCCACAGGATCCTAGCTACACCTCACTTATGAGACCCGACAGGGCCTATTCATGTCAAAGGTTGCTTCTATTCTCAAATAAAGGGGATTAAGCCTAGCCCTTCTAGTTGGGCTTTCGATATTTAGGCAGGGCTAAGTTCGATTTAGACATGATGGATCACAGTCTGTAGTAGCAGCAAGAAAAAAAAACCAGATAGACCAGAAATCCACCCAAAGGAATTACCAACGGCTGAGATTAATTCAAGCAACCAATATATCACTTTTTTGTTTTCCCTAAGTAAAATCAAGTTCTGGACTTGGCTTCACACATAGATAAAACAGCCAAAGAGCAGTCCTTGATATTTTTTAGGTCTGTATAGCCAAGGAGAAACTTCTCCAAATGATCCAGCATGAGCCTGACTGCTAGGGACCTCGGATACCTTCTATTCAAGCAGCGAAATCCCTCCACTTCCTGCTCAGAATCATTTCTAAAACATCTATCTCTAGCTCCCAACCCTTGAACAAGGGGGATTTCTGCTCAAAGTTGCCGTCACATGGTTACAGAAACGTTGATCAGGGACAGACCACAATGAGAGCTGTGAATTTAATATTCTTTCAGGTCTACAATTAATCTGTATGTCTGATCTCTGGGGAACATGTTCCCCTCTCGAAGATTTGACACAGGGCAGTAGTATTGTACCAGTTTACTACCTAGGCTCTGAGCACAGACAGAAAGGGGTGTAAAGCTAGAAAGATTGCTCATGACTCCAACTTGTTTATGTTGCAGAACAAATTGAACTTCGAAACAGTAGCCGTTTTGGCAATGTAGTGCCCAGTCATACTGCAAGGAGTCGGGTGTGTCTGCAATGTGGTGCGGCCAGTGTAGGTGGGTGGGTTAGGTGGAAGGGTTACCCCACTGTTAGGCTAGGTTGGTCCATTGGCTCACCACCTACATGTGGAAAGAAAAGATAGGAGGCTAAGAAGGACTTTGAATGGCTGCCAAAAAGCTAGTCCCACAGCTCTGTCGGGTGAAGTAACAGATACCTTATGGGTGCAGCTATGTGTGAAGAACTACTACGTTGTACTCCAGGAAGAGACATCCTCTAGGAGAAATAGAGAGGGATGCCTTTACCAGCCATGAAACCTCAATGGCGCCACCAGACTTCAGCCAACTTGATAATATCAGAGATAGTTTGGGTAATGCACACAGAAGAACCCATGATTATAAAGCAGAAGGGCCATACAGCTTACAACTAAGTCACTGTAGAATGCTCTTATCAGAGAGCCATCTACATAATGGTAATAGTGGTCCTACTGTAGCAGGCCCAAGGCCATTACTTAGTACCGATGGTGCTTAAGATTGTTAGGACCCTACCATTAGGTGGGGGAAAAGGACAAAGGTGGTTGCAAAGGAGAGAAGTGGAGGCATACTTCATAGCATTTAACTACCTGAACCAAACAACGACCTCTGTAATTTAGCTTTCCAATGTTTAAATGGTTAACAATGTTTTTAAAACTGATGAAAACCAAAAGATTCAAGAAAGTTTTTCTCAATTGACTGATGTCTAGCCTCCTGCACAGAGATGGAGATCCAAAATATTTACTGTTCTATATCTTTTCAAATTAAAGAATATATATTACAAAGAATAACCTGTGGCAGTACAGTCTATTTGATAAAGCTCGGATATCAATGGTATTAACAATTGTTTCCTACAAATGAAAAATGTAGGACGGGACAGGGTATCCACGTATGTGTTGGTATCGACATAGGGGAAACTTAGCTGTGCATGAATGGTGAGCTTTACATCAAGTGAGAAAGGGGGCAATTCAAGAGTTTATATAACAATAAAGGAGAAGGGTGGTGGGTCTGTGTCTCTTTTGTGAACAGGATGATGGGTGCTGGCACATCAGTGAATGATGAGATGAGTTGCACGTTTAAGTCATGGAACCTTGGGTCTTTACTACCCTGCAAGCGCAATGGGATGTCACAGAAGGATGTTACTACAAATTCTAGGTAATAGACAAAAGAGATATACTCCCAGGATTTCTCCTTTTTGTACTTTTCCACTTGTTGTTGTCAATGTCACCCCCCCCTTCTCCCGAAACCTTCTCTTGCAATACCCTTTTGATTTAACTTTTCTCCGCCACGTGGAGAGCAGGGATGGGGAGTACATTTTTCTTATGGGTTTTATGCATGATGCAGTTGGTATTGGAGGTGATGCAGGCTCAAAGGGCTATCAAGTTTAAGTCCATCAGGGTGCAAGAGAGATGTTCATTCCTTTGATATAACATGAAGCTCCAAAAAATGAATGATCGGTCTTCACTGGGGGTGAGAATGCAGTCTGGATGCCAAGGAGAAGGTTGTTGTCATCTATAAAATAGGTGAAAACAAGGACTTGGCAGTACCTATTGAGTGTGTTTTTGGGGTCATGGCTTGACTTTGTTAGGGGTGAATTGATACCAAGCTATCAGGGTTATTTGGAAGCATAATGTTTGAAGGTGAGACAATGGTGAGGCTGAGTGGTTTTGCATTTGTGTTGAGTTCTTGAATCTATTCAACCAGTTTCATGTTGGAGGCCAAGTTTGGACCTGGATTAGTTTGGGGCCATTGATGATGTGGATGCATTCCATCTTCACTGACATTTATACTTGGAAGATGGACAGGAGATTGAGGTATTCAACATCCTTGTCTGTTAAATAATTTAGGTATAGCTGTGTTTAAATGGCACAATGTTGTATTCAATGGGGAGTGAGAACTTTGAGCAATTACATATAGATGCTGTGCATCTCAGGAAGATGATGGATTGCTATAGGACTTTGCAAGATACTGGTATCCACTGGGATCAATCAGAGAGGCAACATGTAAATCAAATACGTTCACACTGAAACCAGTACACACCAAAAATATATTCAAGAGAGCTAGCTGGTCAATAGTCACAAAGGCTGAAGTGAGATTAGGTAGTTTATGGAGGCCACAATCTTCTTAAATGCAAAAAGGTGAGGCTCGTTCACAACATGGATGGTAGTCTCTTGGGTATTGTAGACTGGCATGAAGCCCAACTGATAGCTGTGCAAATTGCTTTTGATGTAAAAGAAAAGGAACTGGGTGATGGGTTGCGAGTCACAGAGGTCCTTAGAACCCAGCTTGGTTTCCTTTAGCAGTGAAATAAACTGTCCGGTTTTGAGTGTGTCCAGGAAGATGCCTACTGTGAACATAATTGAGACATGATGCGAGTGCACCTACCGTGTTGTCCTATCAAGGAGGTAGATATTATGTGTTGTGGGATAGGAGGCACAACTGTTTGGTGCTCTTAGTGTGTTGTCTGAAATTGCAGAATAACTTGATGAAAAATGTGTTGATGGTATTCCATTTTGGGGTGGGGTATGAGTGGCTAAAGCAAGATCTGAGAAAGGGTTGTTGCAGTATTTCAATGCGCTGAAGAGGGTTTTGTTGCTGTCTGGAACATCTGCGATGGTGGACTTCATGCCTTCACATGAATAGTATAACACATTTGTTCTGGTAAATTACCTAACAGAACAGATATAGGCCTAAAAATGTAATCAAGTTTCCATTCTCAACCTCCAAAATCTTCTCTCTGATAGTTTAGAGCTTCATCTAATCCTCCTGCACAATGTGGGGATCCTAAGCACAAACCGCTTTGGTTCGCTTGCACTTACAACTAAGCCTGCAATATAGTCACCTCTACAACTTTCCCAAACATCATATCTATTGCAAGGCTTAACATAGTCTACTGTTGCTAGTATGTGAAGTTGTCCTTTACTCCCCTGTCAAGCGGTTCCAGAGGAGCTGTATCACTAATGGTATTGAGGCCCCGGAACCCTATTTTTCTGTTGTAGTGAGGAACAGGTTACTTACCATTGTTTATGCTCTTTCAAGTGCAGATTGCTCACCTTATGAATACCCCCAGGTACATGACAAGATCCATTCTGCTCAGGAAGCGACGAACGGGGATCCATATAAGCGCCACCCATGTGTGCCGACACACTTTCTTTTCATAAGCCTGTCTGCGCCCACGTATGCTGAGCCCATTGTAAATTGAAGGAACCAGTGTGCAGATTCCTAAAACTGGAACCTTTTAGATGGGGAAATGCCATGCCACAGAATGGGCAGGTAGAAGGATGGTGCGGAATCTGCGGTTAGATAGATCATCTGCCAGAAAGACCATTACCGAAAGGAAGTAACCTGTTCTTCTGATAAATACTTCTAAATACAGATGCCTCACCTTGTGAATGGATACCAAAGAAGTACCTCCCAAGATGGTGGGTCTGGCTCAGATTATAAAAAGTTCTGCATGACTGAACGGCAAAACCCCCATCTTGGCGGACCGGACTGTCACAGCAGTAGTGATTCGTGAACCTGTGCACTGACGTCAATATAGATTTCTGACAGATACCCAATACAGGCGCCAACACAATGATAAAAGCCTTGGCCCGGTTTGAATGAGTCCTCAGACATTCTGGAGGCTGCTTCTTAGACTGTGCATAGCAGATCTTAATATAGAGGACTATCCATCTTGAGATTATAAGTTTCTGCACCAGCTTACCCTTCTACAAGCCATAGAACCGAACAGAGAACTGATCATCCACATAATATTCCTTGGTACAATTAATGCAAAACTTAAGTGCTCTTTTGGGGTCCAAGCGCTGAAGTCTCTCTTCCTATTTCAAGGGATGAGGCGGAGCAAAGAAGGTCTGGAAAGAGATGGCTGGTTCAAAGTGGTAAGGCATTTCCACCTTCGGTAGGAATGTTGCTTGAGCCGTAAACACTAGTTTGTCCGGGAAAAAGGTGATAGAAGGACGCTGAACCAAGAGGGTCTGAGCTCAATCACATGGCATTCGGATGTTAGCACAAGAAAGACCGTTTTAAGGTGAGGAGGCACAATGGAAACCAATGGGCAACTGTGCACTGGTTCACAAGAGAACAGTGAGACCCAGATCTAAACCCCACAAAGAGTTTAGGCGGAAAATTTTGTTGCAAACCGTTGAGGAAACGCATCAAAACCGGTGATTTGAACAAGGATGGCTGGACTGAGAAAGGTAAAAAGGCTGAAAGGGCCGACTAATAACTTTTAACAGTGCAAGCTATTGGTGGGCCATAGACGAAACAAACAATAATAAATCTAAAAGTTTGGCCTGCAAAGTGTCCATATCGCAGATACCTCCAAGCACTGCGTCCACCATACACAGGTTTCAAAGAAGGGTGTCTGGCTGCAACAACTTCAGGAGGAGAGTCAAAGGAGATTAATTTTTACTGCAGAATTTCCATGCATGGAGTTACAGGTTGCACAGGTCTTGGGGCAAGAACCCGCCCTGCTGCTGTGACAGAAAAGTCTACTAAAGTGCCCGATTGGAGGACAGATGCCCATGCAAAGAAGTTCCGGATACCACACACTCCTGGCCCAAACCCGAGCCACCAAGATGACATTGGCATGGTCATTTCTGATCATCTTCAGAACTCTGGACAGGAGAGGTAGTGGTGGAAAGGCGTACAGGAATCCGGGGCTCATCTCCAAGCAAAATGCATGTCTGAAGGTGAGCCTTCTTGGGAACTCCAGCGTGCAAAAGCAGATACATGGTGTCTTTTCAATGGTGGCAAAAAGATTGAGCCAGGATTCTACCCATTGTTGGAAGATGTCCTGCACCACCTCAGGAAGTAACTGCCATTTCTAATCTGCCAAGCAACAACAGATGAATTTGTCCACCCTGGCGTTTAAAGAGCCTGCAAGGTGATGTGCCATCAGGGAAATGCTCTGACGATTCAGCAAATTCCAGAGGTGCAAAGCCTCATGACACAGGCTCCAAGACCGCACCCAACCTCGCTTATTGCAATATCACGTCAGTGGTGTTGTCCACGAGAACCTGCACAAGCCACCTCTTGATGGTGGGCAGGAAAGCTGTTAGTGTCAAACAAATCGCCTGCAAACCCAGCACCCTGATGCTCAAGGCAAGGCTGGAGAAGGAGAACATTTGCTTCCCATACGTATCCACATGTTTTGACTCCTTGTCTGGTAAAGGAGGAGTTCAGGTTCATCCTGCTTGGTGGACACTCGCAGCACCAAGCTTTCAGAGGTTGGGTGCCGAGTAAAGAAATCCAGGCCGCCTGAATCAAGTCTTAGTGGCAAGCAACTGGACAGTTGAAATAGAGGCCACAGCATGGTTTAGCCCAAGTGTCCCAAAGTAAGTCAGTGAGGGCCTTATTATGAGGCAAAAGAGGTTCTGTTGGTGCCTAATAAAGCTACAGGATCTCAGTCATTACTATTGTTTTAACATCCATAGTAGGGAGGTGAAGGTCAAGGACCTGAAAAGCCCTTCTAATGACTGTGGCAAAATAAGTACTTTCTTCTGTTGCAGGTCCGGGAGGTGAAACCAACCCAAAACCTGGTGAGGTGGCCAGCCTACTGGCCACCAGCCACGGCCAGTGCAGGTAAGAGCGGTGGGGCCGGGTGGGGGAGGGAGATTTTGACGGACGATGATGAGGGAAAATGAAATAAATAATACATTTTCCCTCGTCATTGTCCGTCGAAACACCCCCACCCAGCCCCACCGCTCTTATTTGCATGAGCCGCGGCTGTTGGCAACTTGTAAGTTTATGTACCAATTGTCTTTATCACACGGTGATGTAAAATCCTCCCCACCCCACCACTGCTGTCTACATATGGCTGTTTCTTGGCGGAGTCTAAGCCAAAAGTTTGATGTAGTGTCTGTGTGAAGCTATGGAATCATGTCTGAAGCCGATAGATTCTGTATTGGTTGTGCCACGTCAAGACGAACCGGCTCTCAGTCAGATACCACGATGGGGTGCAGTTTCTCTTCCAGCCACGTGGTGCTGGTGCCGGAATTGATGTTTGAGGATCCTGTGTGAATTTCAGCACCAGGCCTGAAGTCGGCCCTGATGCCAGTACAGAATCCAAAGCAGCACAGACGGCACTGAGAGTGAACCTGCAGCACTAATCTGACGGGGGTCCCTGTATTGCCTTGAAGCAGGAAAAAGCACCAGAGAAAGCTGGAACAGTGCCAAAAATGCCCAGAATGGCCTCTTGAAAGGCTTTGATGTCACTGATGGACCCTGGAACTTGAGATGCATGATGGACCCGGGAACTTGAGATGCATTCGAGCCAAAGAAGAAATCGGCTCCTCAGTGGAAAAGGAGCATGTTTTGGAGGCACAGTAACACTCTTGCACCCTTTTCTGAAGTACAAGATTGAAGGAAGGGGGTGAATTCCGTTTGGGCTTCTTGTTCAACTTACCTGATAACTTAGAGTGAGAAGATCTGCTGCGGGAATGAGTCTGCACTCCTGACTTCGAGCTGAAAGGGGTAGGTGAAAAGCCTTCCGGTACTTCGCCATGTAGAGCTTTGCTGCACATTCTCAGATGGCCTTTGGGTTCATCTGACAAAGTCATCGCAAGTCTTGGAGTCATGTGTCAAACCCAAGCCCCAGAGGCACACCTGGTGGAGATCTGTCACAGACATCTGTTTGCGACAGTTCCTACATGGTTTAACCCTGTTGTTTTCACATCTTTCGCAGAAGAAATCCTTCACAGCTCTGTCTGTGCAAAGGATGGAACGGACATCAGCACGCATTGGGTGATGCTAATATGCAATTCTATCTGTCACTTCTGGAGCAGAACGTTTGTTTTACAACGCCACTTTCCAATGTGGAGGAGTCCTGCTGTTTGAGTTTTCTGGATCCTGTCTGGCACCTTAGAATAGTCTCAAGGTGAGGAAGCTATGGACAGAAGTTCAGAGAGTGGGGGTTTTCTGGTGCTTAGGCTTGATCCTCACATTGGCCATCTTGGTCTTGGAGTCGTGGAGGAGAGGTTGACAGGAAGTTGGATTGGATTGTTTCGGGTACTTGGCTTTATTCCCAAGTGGGCTCTAAAGATCAGGGTTTTTTTTACAAGAGGGTACAGAGGGGAGGTTTGGTTTCCACCCAGCTGGTTGATGAAAATAACTGGCTCCTTGTTCTCTTGGGCAAGCTAAGTACATATTGTCAGCCATAGAGGTGTTTGGCCCTTATTTTCAGGCTTTGGTTTGGGGTCTTTGTCTGTTCCTGGCCGGGCAATCCTGTCCCGGTGGCCTGCATTTCAATCTGCACTCTATTGTTCAGTTATCAGTGTGACAAATATTAGGCCAGTTAACATGAGGGACCCGGAAACCAGATGACCTGGCTCATGATCTGGTGGTCTGATTCCTTGCATTTGGGTTGATTCTGGATAGGTCTGCTTCAACTCCATATCAGCCGAAAAACGGTGCAGTCCTGGAAGTGTTGGCGATTGGCTATCTTGGGCAGTGGAGTGGTGCCAGAACTGGTCACTGGGGCTTTATCAAGCACCCCTGGTTGGCAGGAGCTAGAGAGGGAATAGTGTCTTTTTCTGGTGTGAGTTTTAATGCTGTCTCACACAGTGTCCATGTTCATCAAGCAGCATCAGCA
The DNA here is from genome assembly GCF_964263255.1 of Lissotriton vulgaris. NCBI lineage: Eukaryota > Metazoa > Chordata > Amphibia > Caudata > Salamandridae > Lissotriton > Lissotriton vulgaris. The sequence goes on from NC_141696.1 coordinate 425,650,329, forward strand.
TTCTTCAATTAGGTGCTACTCTAGGGTAAGCCGGGGCTCTCTGTTTCCTGCCTTTGAACTTCCATTCTCTCAGTGGAGGGACTACAACAGAAATGTACATGGGGATGGCTAGGGCTAACAAAGTGAGGGCAATAGCTGCCTCGTGGACTGGCTTTGTCTCTGAGAAGAGCGTTTGGGACTCCCTGCTGTCTCGAGTGGCCAGCCTGCAATTTGCATATTATTTACAGTGGTCATGACTCTCAGGGTGCTGTACCTGTGCTGGACCTTTGTTTAACTTAGGACATGAGGTGGGTACACAGTGTTTCATTTGACTAATGCAGGCACAGGCTATGACGCACCAGTCTTAGTTCCCTGCTGATACCACCATCGTGGAGAGCACAATAGGCAGTCAGTCTTCACATCTTCATCTCATCTGCTCCTACCTTACCCTCTGCACTAACATAAGCCAAGTATGTACAAGAACGGGTTAACACAGAAGCCGAGACCCAGTTGGGTGGGAGGCTAATATGCAATCAAGTGGAAGAAAAGAAGGGAAAGAAGGGGCTGCAGGAGGGTAAAGGGCATAAACAAAATATAAGAATGCAAAGGGACACATTGCAGGGGTACAGGTAGTTAGTACTGGAGGTTGAGCATGCTGGATGTTGGGGGGCAGGGGTAAAGGGGATGTCACCTGGAAGATTTATGAGCAGGAAGACAATGGGTATACTTAGGAGTCATGACCACTAAGGATATAACACAAACTAAGGTTGGGAATGAGGAAGGAGAATCTAGGACACAGACTTTTAAGGAGTAGGGAATCAGACCTCAACAGGTCTAAGGAATGAAATAACACAGGGAACTGGTACAGTTGGGAAGATTAGGGGCAGGAATTGAATGAAGCGCAGAAGAGCTGGAGGGAGCAAAGAGCAGGAAACAGCACAAGGAAAGGATGCACATGGGGAGGGCTGCATTGCATACTCCTGGGCACACCTGCCTGTTCGAAAATAAAAGCCTTGTTCCATCTGATCTTTCCTAATGCGAAAGGCTAGTAACAATCATTTATTTTACTCTATCCTTCATTACATACAACTGATCACTACCTCGTCTGACTCAAGGTAATGAAACGTGTGCATGGTTTAGCATGATTTCCACTGCGTCCATAGGAATGTCTATTAACTTTCAGAACAAACACATAACAATGAAAAAGATGCCTGCAATTGGTGTGTTCTTCTGTAGAGTCACAAACTATGCATAGATTATGCAATTTAGTGATCTATCTGTAAAAGAACAAGTTGTGCTTCTCCAGATTTTAATTTCAGCTTTAGGTAAGACTAACGATTCATCCGTATAGCACCCTAAAGCGCACAATGTATTGGGACACAGACTTTACACAGGATTAGCTTTCCCCACAACATGTCTTGGCTTCCTATTAAATATTTACAGAGCTTAGTATAGCCTGTTTCTACACTGCTGGAGGTGGCTGTTCATATGAATCTACAACAGCACAAACTCTTAAGTGAAGGTAACAGCTTGGAACTATTTCACTTTTCAGCAGCATCAAGTGTAGATACAATACCGTTGTATTCAGGCAGTGTCCCCACCACAAAGAAAGTGTTGGCGGGAGTGTAGTACAATAGGTTTGGAACAAGACCTTCCTTTGTGGCATGTAGCCTAGCTAGCATCTTCATTGTTGATTAAAATTTTGTATACAACATACTATCAATTTCATATTAATCCTACAATCTGTACAAGTAGTTTGCTTAGAAGTATTATAAGTGGGAGCTTTCTTTTGCTTTAACAGAGGAATTAGGGCTTCTAAGACCCATCTGGTATCAGAATCAATATTAATGGTTCGCTGTCAGTTTTCCAGGGAGGGAGAAATTGTCTATTCTTAAAATCAAAATCAATGATGCTCTCTAGCTATGTATTTATTTATCACGACGGGTCACTGGCATGTAAAAAAAAAAAAAGCAGGAATATAGTTTAGGATGAATCAAATGGGTAGGATCTGAAAAGGGAAGAAACCACCAAGGTGTAAACATCTGTAACACATTTGCAGCTTAAAGTGGAAAAGAAGATGACAAATTACAATACTGTTAGGAAATTTTGTTGCTATCTTTTGGCTACAAGTGATGACAAAGAGGGAAACGCATAGGAGAGGCAAAGGAAGGTTGAAGGTGGACTGTACAAAACATTTTGTAAGTGTACAGCTTGCTGAGAGTTAACATTTGGAAGATAAGATCTTGAACCAACTAATGTTTGGGTTTCAGGGCAGGTGATATTCAGGCCAGGACAATCAGAGGGATGATATTACAGGCAGCCATTACTGACCAGCAAGAGGTGGTCACGGAGTCCTAAATAATTTAAAGTTTTAAAAGACCTTGTCGGTTTACTCCACCTGAGGAGCTCTGATAAGCTGATCTCTTTGCATCTAATAATGGAATCATGTGGCAAACCCAATTCTAGGGTTCTGATCAGTTTCAACTTTTTCAAGTCACATGTACTAATCAGTGACAGTGCTGATATTTCTTTCACTCATAATAACAGTTTAATTCGTAAGGCCTCCACTAACTCGTGTTTTGTAACAGTGAGAACAAGGATGATTACAATATGGTGCTTCACCTTTATTTTTTCAGCATCCTTACCCTTCCTCTCTGGTGGCATCTCATCTTTAAATTTCAGGATCTTAGCAACGGATTGTAAAGACTTTGCAGTAGGGAAGATGCCAAAGCACCCAAATCTACCTGTGTTGCAGAGCACCTTTCTGTTGCTGCTATGCCCTTCAGTAGTACCACTACCTATGATTTGGGGACCCAGCTACTTGCCTTGCCAGCTGAATTTCCTAACAGAGTGGCTTCACATGTTTCAAGGGTCATTTTCAATTGTTTACATTTCTTGTGCAATGTCAACTATATCACCACTGCTAGTGGAAACAAGTTGGGACTTACTTGTGCAATGCTCTGTACAGACAACACAGCCACCATGAGATTCTGCATAAAGCCTTCTTAGAAACAACGCAATCGTTTTACTCCCTGCCCTGCAGTACTAAACACATTTTAGGAGTCAGTCAAGTTTCACTGACTCTCAAAATAGGTTCACAACTGGTGCACATATCGCTATTTGGAAGGGGCTTTTTGTGGGCGTCCCTTCCAACTAGTGATTCAGTACCCTATGTATGAATCATTTGTGACCGGAATTCCTTTCTTAACCCATTGATAGGTTACTAACTCCCATGTTGGGGTGGTAACTTATTTGCAAAAGGGGAGAGGTCTCCTTTTCCAATTGGAGTACAAGTTTGAGGGGGAGTAGGCAGTGATGCAGAGGACCACTGACAACTCTCACTGAAACGTTCCCAAAAATATATCTTTAAAAAAGATATTCCCTTTCCTTTAAGGAAACTGGCTGCATTGAAAATGAAAATTATTGCTTTCTGAAAAGAAATCACAGGGATGGCTGTCTGCTGATCCTTGCAGGACACCATCCCTGTGATTGCGACCAATTATAGGGAGTTGCAAGCTGGATAGAATAATAATTAGGCAGCAATATCTGTGAACCACTCCAATTCTTTATTTTACAAACCAACCTATTAGTACATAGGTCAGTTTGCAAAATAAGACACTGGTCGTAAAAAGCTGGTGCGTGATAAGAGACCTCTTTTTAGGACCACTTTTTGCGGCAAAGTTTTTAGTACATTTGTCCTTTGATCTTTACAATTATTTCGTAGGGCTCAACTGTTAAAGTTGACAAATCTGTCGGCCATCAATCGCATACACCCAGAGGCCTTTTAATGAGCTTTCATTAGAAAGCTTTAAGCGGATGACCACGAAGCTTTACATCTCAGTCCATCCTGCTGAACACAGTAATTTATCTGCACAGATAAGCCGGATGCTGTCAGCAGATAAAAGAGAAGAAAATAAAAAAAACTGCAGCAACGGTAGAAAAATTATCAGGGATGGAACTGTTATTTAACATGGCAGGCTAAAGAATAGCATACTTAACACAAACATTTACGGCTAACTTGTTTAGCTCAAGAAATGCAATTTATTTTGTTGCTTTTTTACTATGCTATTCTTAAAGAATCTCGCTAAATAATGTATTTTTTAAAGATTTTTTTATTACATGAGAAACAGAGAAAACAGTGATGACAATCAGCAGCTTGCTGTGCAATGACAAAGCATAAGCAGATTGTGATGAAATCCCATCCTACTCCCAAAACCCACTCCCATTCACAGATTGGTAACAAAATCCAGGCAATCCTTTGCTCCAAACAACTGTGTATAGCTGCTATAGGAGCACATAAATCTCCTCTCTATGACTTCCATTTTCCCCATATTTTAGTCCACTTATTCGGACAGCCTCTTCTCTCATAGATCACCCTCTCCGCCTGCCTACACTAGTCCGTATCTCTCTTTCGCTAAATATTTTTGAATTACGGCAAAATAACTGCACACCATGTACCGTGAGATGTACTCCATCCACAATCTTCCATCTCCCTTCAGGAACATAAGCTGAAATGATTTGTCTGCACCTTGCAAAATATGACAAGGCACAGTGCACCTGCTTAATCATAACTATGCAAACTCCTAGGGCCTCCCTTGACATGAGGGGCACTGAGAAATTGGAACATTATGTGGCAGGCAGAGGTTGCAGGACTTGTATGGAACATGACTCCCCTAACGTAGATTGGACAACTCTAGATCTCCATGTGGCAGCGCCATTTTTAGTTTATTTTTCTGCTGTTGCAGTATTGAACGGTATTGCTGTTGGTAGTAAATATGATTACATTCTTGTTAACTCTCAACTTTTGAAAATATCCTATTCCTCACCCTCATGCAGCCAGAGGACCCCAGGTATCTCTTCCCAAAGCGGAGCCACATGGATCATGACATCTGCCCCAGGGTCTTTCTGGTATACATAGGCCATGCATGGTGACGCATCTTTCGTGGTCCCTACCTTCACCTTTAGAAAAAATGTTTGACACTAAAGTGATATGGAACATTCAGGTGGTAACCAAAGAAGACAAAAGGTAAGTGGATAGTTGGAAATAAGCCCATCAGTACAAATACTCACTTAACAAGCATTGGTAATGACAATGTTGGTCTATAAATAGAAGTGCATATTCAGTCACTATGGAGTACAGGAACTCAAGTCCTCATAAGTGCACTTTGTCCCTCATCCTCGCACTCAATAATCCAGTCATCCATTAATGCATTTCCTCACTGGTGCAGTGTTACTTTTGCCCACTAACCCAGCCACAATAATACATACACAGACTCAACAAGCATAGGCAAGATATATCAAAATAATTAAAGTAGGAAAAAATGAACATATTGTGATGCCTAAACGTGGCGGGAATGTGCTTGCAATAAAGTTTATCTTGGCATGGCATGGCAGAAAGGGCATCGTTCTTTTAAAGAAGGTTGTGCGGTGATCCAAGATCTGCCTTGAGTATCATCTCTAAGTTATACTTGCCTAAGTGTTTTGGGAACCACTTCATTGATTAGTTATTTCATCAGCGGGCTGGTGATGGAGGGCAGTGGGGTATGGGGGTTGGTTTCACCAGCATTTAAGGGACCGCACATCACCATTGGGGTATCACTAGACCACTACAGTATGGCAGGACAGAGACACTGATTATATATTGACTGTTTGTTGCATACACTTAATGTGGGCAAAATATGCTCAAAATACCAAGCACATGCTGGCCTACACAGACAGGCATGGTGCAAATGTGGCCATGCTATATTAAACCAATCTAGATCCTATATGACAAGCCTAGTTTGCGATAAAGAGAGGAGAGAACCTTTTTTTTTTTACATCATGTGCACAGTGATTCATAAAACACTATTTTAAACTTGAGGAGAATGTAGCCCCAGAGGGTCGGTACATACTAGTGTCAGGCAGACTGTTGGGTACTCAGGTCAGTCATCAATACAAACAGACCCAACTTCTGCACAACAAGCTTCTAAGATGAAATTCTCAATATCAGTAGCAATATCTGTAGGCAGTCTAATTCCAACACCATCGTTGAGAGAAGCGAAACCTAAGCCAGCTGCCAGGAAGCAGACATCGATGCTTGAAAAGCTGGAGTGGTAGACAAACTACATTCCTTCAATAATTTTCTTTCTGGTGGATATATTATCTAATAATAGAGTCCTCATCTTTAGAATATCCCCAGGTGCCTCCTCCTCTGCAACTACAACAGAAGATTTTCGCCAAGCAGCAGCCTGATCAGAGGACAGATGCCCAAGTCCTGAATACCACATTCTTATGGTCCAATCCGGAAGCCACTAGGATGACTTGGACCCAATTTTTCTTGTTTTTCTCCTGAACTTGGGACAGAATAGGTAGCAGCGGGAAGGCATACAGCAGTCCAGTGATCCACTCTGGTTGGAAAGAGTCTCCAAGAGTGCTTTCTTGAGAGTTCCACTACACAAGTGTGTTGATATTTTGAGTTTTCTCTGCGGTGGCGAAGAGAGTGCGTTGAGACACCCTCTACCACCTCCAGGTGCAACTGCCATTTGTGATCCACTAGGTGTCTCCAGCTGAGTTTGTATGCCCTGGCATTCAAAGATCCTGCATGGTAGTGTACAATCAGGGAAATACCTTGACAAGTCATCATGTTCCACAGGTACAGGGCCTACTGGCAGAGGATATCAGACCCCCACCCCACCCCGCTCATGGCTATACCACATGGCGGAGGTGCTGTACGTGAGGACCTGAACCAGATTCCTCTTGATGGATGGCAAAAAGGCTTTCAAAGCCAAGCAAATGGCCGCATCTGCGAAAACCTCCGATCACCACCTCTCCCGGATGACCTCCCTAACCCAGCAGTCATGCATCTGTCACTGTCACCTTTTGGTGGGTATGGGAGAGTGGACTGCTGCTGGTCCAACTGCAAATCCTTTGCAGTCTCTGCTGAAACATGGATGGGATCTGACCGGTTCCCTGGGTGCTGGGCCCACTGAGACTTCAGATCCCACTGCAGAAACTGCATATGACAACTGGCATTGTCCACAGGGAGGATGCATTAGGCCAATAGTCCAAGAAGCCTCAGAGTCACCCTCACTGAGATCTAGAACTGAGGTAGAAACATCAAGATCATAGCCTGGATTGGACTCTCTGATCTAGAGGGAAGGCCTAATAACGCACTTTACCCAGTATGGCTCAGATTAAATAATATCTCTGTAAAGCAGTCAGGTCTAACATCGCCAAATTGACAGTGAACCCCAAAGAGGTCATAAGATTTGCTGTTATATGGAGGTGGTTCACGACTGATGGTGGCAAGCCCACCTTCAACAGCAAGTAACTGAGGAAGGGAAGACCGGTACACCCAACCACTGCCATAACCTTTGCAAACACCTGGGGGGCACTGGTGAGACTGATAAGGAGCTCATCAAACTGAAAATGCGTGTGGCCCACCTTGAACCACAAGTAGTGTCTGTGTGGCTGCAAGACAGGAACATGGAAATAGGCGTCCTGCAGGTCCAGCTCTACCATCCAGTCTACTGAACTTGACTAATAGAACTTGAGCCAGAGAGAGCAGCTTTAATTTCCTTCAGCAGGGAGAAATTGAGAGGTCGAAGATCTAAAACTAGGATGAAGACCTCCACCTTTTTTCAGTACATCTTAGTAACCAGAGTAATGTCCAGTTCTGAGGCTGTGGCTCACCCTATGGCTCTTTTCAACAAAAGAGCCTGAACGTCTGGTAGCAAAATGGACAAGTAGACCGCTGAAGGCCACTGTGTTGTAGGTGGATGAGGTGGCACGTCGGAAAAGAATAGTAGGGCGCAACCTCATTGATTCGCCGGTCAGGTGTTAGGGCCTGCCACCTGTCTTAAAAATGACTGATTCTGCCTTTCATAGAGTGGTCATGTGCAGCTAACAGCAAACTAAAGTGGCCTGAAGGCTGCTGCTGGAGGGGTGGGGACTGGTAGGTTCACTGTCCTGGAAGGTCTGGATGCTGCCTCTGGATCCTCTACCCTGACACCAAAAGGACTGGGGTTCCTATAAGGGAAACAACTGGCCATGCCTTGAAAAGGGCAAAACTGAAGGGGATACTACTTTATGGGTATGTAGAGCCTGAGGGAGAGCACTGTGGCTTCACTTTCTATGAAGTGCTTTAGCATTGAGTCTGCTGTCTGCCAAATAGGCAATACCTGTCAAAAGGCATATCCATTTGGATGCTTGGCCATCACCTGAAAAGCCAGTAGATCACATCCACATCCACTATCATCCTAGTCCTGACTGCGCTGCCTTGACAGTCGATTGTGTCCAAGCCAGACTGTATAACATATCTGGTCCCACCCTGGTCATCCTCATTGGTTTGGGCCAAGTTTGCATGTTATTTCTTTGGGACTGCAGGCAAGATCTCTACGACCATGTCCAATTATGCATGGGAGCCCCTACCTAGCATCGGCTTGCATTGACTGACCAAAGGGTGAGCACAGCAGAAGAGAACACACGTTTACTAAATGCATCTGTTCTCTTAGACTCTCTATCTGAAGGGGTTGTATGAAATGAGTTAGGGTTAATCCTGCTAGAGGAAGCATGAACCACCAGGTTCTCCAGGGAAGTGTGTTGCACTGAAAACGCAGGGTCACCCTGAGGAGGAATGTGGTACCATGCTACCCTTCTATTTGGAGGTGGACAAGAACATGATTTTGCCCACTTCCCTAGCAGGGTGTAAGTCAGGGCTTTGTTGAATGCCAGCAAGGGCTCAGACGAGGTTTGCCCAGGCTGCAAAACTTCAGTGACTACATTGGTTTGTGCGCCAATAAATGACAATTGTAAGTACACGACTTCGGGAAGTTTAGGACTTCAGCTGCCCATCGATTTTCCTAAGCGTGTTGAGCTGATGATTGGCACTCTTAATGGTGGCACGGATGTGACCTTGCATGTTTAGAAATGTGTCCAGGGTGACACCTAAAGAACATGCGGAGTCCACCATATGCGGGGTGCATTTGTTTTGATCCAGTTTTGCGTTGGGGGCCTTGTGGTTGCGGGGGGGTGAGCAGGAGAAATTCTGTTTTGAGGGAATTAAGTAACAGATGGTTATATGTTAGCCATTGTAGAGTTTTTGGAAGCGCTTCATTAAGAGTTTTAATGTCATCTGGAGAAGAGATCTTCAAATACAGTCGAGTGTCATCTGCATACATGTGGAACTGAATGTTTGAACCGTTCAGAATGGCAGTTAGAAGTTCCATGAATGGATTGAAGAGCGTGAGTGAGTGCAGATCCTTGAAGCCCCTCAATAGAGACAGTGGTGCTGGCAGCCAAAGATTGGTTGACTTTGATTCTTTGAGTTCAGTTATGCAGTAAAGAGGAGAACCAATTTAGGACAGGGACAGATTACCTCATCCTATATAGAAGAAGGTTAATCCCTTCCAATCGGGGCCAATTCCCCCGCAGGGGGTTGGGGGGCGCGCGGCACCGCGGTGCTCATGACGAGCTGAGCTTGTCACGACTCCCCCTATTCCTTCAGAACACCCGCACAGGCGGGGAATTAGCCCCACGTGGGCGGTCCGCGGCCGTTATGACGAGCTCAGCTCCACTGTGCCTCATGATGAGCTCAGCTCGTCATAAGCATGCAAGTGGTTAATCGAGTTATCATGTTCGATAGTGTCAAAAAAGCAGAGAACCAGTCCAGAAGAATTAGAAGACAAGGCGTATCTTGGTCATGAGCTCCCACGGCATCATCATCAATGTGAGTTAGAGCTGGTACTATGACCTGATCTAAAGCCTGACTGATGTTGGTCTAGGAGCTGAAATTTCGCGATATGGTCGTAGAGCTGTGTGTGAATGCATTTCTCGAGCAATTTCGCTAAAGACTTGATGTTGTTGATCAGCGGGAAATTATTGGGATCTGTTCGGTCTGCATTGGGTTTCTTGGTAATGGGTGTGACTTGCCCATTTTAAGGCAGTCGGAAATCCTTCCCTGTAAGTGAGATTGTTGGATGATCCTGAACCAGAAAGTTGAGGTCTTTGAGCAACTTGGTGGGGAGTGGATCACTGAAATGGTTGGATGGTTTAAGAGATGCCAAGGAATGCGACAACTCCTCCAAATCCAGTAACCGGAAGGTATTCCAGCAGTCATTGTTTTAGGGTGTGAACTCTGTGGGGTAAAGAGGAGAACACACTTCCGTAGGTACTGTCAAACCCAAGCAGCTCTTAGACAGCAGGTTAGCAGCGGCACGTTGCAGCTCCCACTCAATACTCCTTGACTTCTCAGAAAAGTGTGCTGAGAAGTCCTCCCCGCTGGGTCCAGCGGTTTTGATTGCGGGAATAGGATTAGCCTGTTGTTTGATAATAACAAACAGTTTCTTGGGACGTTTTTTAGAGCTGTCAAGCTGATCTCTGAAATGATCTGATTTAGCAATGCGAATGTGTTTGTTCTAAGAGCTTCTCATCTTCCTTAACTGTTTGAAACTAGAGGTGGAGGGGGCATTTCTCCAACGTCTCTTAGAGAGCGTCAGTTTGCGACGTTTGTCATTAAGGGCACCATTGAACCAAGGTTTGAATTGTTTGCGAGGAGTCCTTTTGAGTTGTTTCGGGGTTGCAGAGTTGAGAATATTTCACATGGCATTGAAGTAATGATCCATCAACTCTTCCAAATTATTCATGTTATTGGGAGGTTCTAGAAGATTCTTGCTCAAGTTGGAAAGGTTAGAGATGTTGATGTCTCTCAGATTACGAGTCAGTTGCTTGTTTTTGAGCGGTTGAACTGAATGTGAAAAGAGATTTGGTGATGATCCGACCAATCACATGGTACTATGTCATCCAGTTGAATGATGTGATCTCTAGCTATGATGAGGTCAATGGTAGCGCCCTTGCAGTGGGTGGGTCCGTTGCAGGTCGGTATATAGTTGAGGTCAGAGAGCAAAGTCTTAAAAGAGCAAAGTCTTATAAGATGCCTAAAAATCTTTTGACTTGCTAAAAAGGCTTTTATTCTGGATTACAGTCCACCAACTTGGTCTTGAAGCTAGCTCGATAAGACTCATCAGGCTGCTGTACCCAGATCCTAGAGCAATATTTTGATATCCATATGAGGGCAAGGCAGGACTATTCACTGACAGAATAGCCCTGCCTTGCCCTCATATGGATTTTACTCCATATAGCAGCAAATGAGCCACTGACTTGTTGGTTGTTGGAATGTCATTTGCATAGGAGGGGTTAACAGTTAAAAGAGGCAGACTACACATATTCATCTACATTGATGATAACTTTTTGGTTATGAAACACCCCAAGATGAATCTGGCAATGGTGATTCATGAGGTTATAATTTTTTGTGTGTGTGGGAGTGAGGGTAGACTATCGCTGGAAGAAAAGAGCAAGGATAGTAATCTGGGATCTCCATAAACTGGGATAAATTCAACATATTTCCACTCGCACTGGAAGCTGACCCAGTGGAACTGCACCAATCCAGTCCGGTGATGCATAGGCTCTGTTAGATATTTGGGAGTTAGGGTCCATAAAGACTTGAAACAGTGGTTAGAGACAACTACAAAACAGTAGTGGAGAAGCTCTCCGGGCAGGAGGAACACAGGAATAAACTTTCCGTATCAACAGTGGAGAATTAGAATGATCAAAATGGTACTTAATGGTAAATATTCAAATCCAGCTGAACACATCTTTCTTTTCGAGTTTGTGTTTGATGTTAATTAATTTGATCTATTTTATCAAATAACCACATATACAATGGGAAACACTGACCTTTCCTCATAACAGGTGCGGCTTTGCAGTCTCAGACTTGGAGCAGTATTTTTATGTGGCTTAAGCTCACTCTGACACACGTGGGTAACATCCATCCTTAGTACTGCCCACATAAAAGGGGTGAGCAGGAGGAGCAGGGCACACTTCAGGCAGTCTCAACTTTTAGAATGAAAAGACAGGATACACTGGTCAAGTCGGCAGCTACTACATACTGTGCATGGACAAGTTAGGAAAGTGGGCGGAACAGAGCAAACCATACTTCCCTGCAGTATCGTTGAGTTATATTAATCTCTTCTCACAAACAAAGGAGAGAACTGTTGTAATGGTTTTGAAAGATAAGCTGTCTTTGAAAGTAGCTGGACCTATCGAGGTGGTTCACCTATAGAGAGAAACAATTCCCCAAACCGGCCTATTACAGGGAGGAACGCACAGCTTGTTTGGTAGAACTGTTGAGATATTTTCGACGACCACATTGCTAGCAGTCTACACTACATTCCAAGATGAGCTCGTGGAAATGGAATGCACCCCATTTACCCACATAATACAAATGCAAGATACTAGATCATGGTTGTCAAAACTTTATGGAATGATGATGAATTACAAGTCAGATGTAACCCTTAATAGTAGACATATGTAGCAGCTGGATCTGGGAGGTGAACTGACCGACAAGCGTTGGTTCCAGACAGCACTGGTTTCTATAAATCACAGACAAAAATTCATACAAAAAGTCTAAAAATCATACTTATTTCACATTAGCCATGCAACATCAATAGACCTTATGATTTGCTCAGAATGAGAAGTCATGCGCCAGCAGTAAGTTTCCTAAATGTGGCTTGGATCTGCCCAGAAGTGAGACACTTTTTGGAGCAGGTTATAATTTCCCTATCAAAGATCAATTATTAAGAATCAGCACATTTGCTGCCAGTGGTGCTGTTGAGATACGTTCGTAGTTTGTCCCAATGGAATAGAAGGTTGATTCGGCTTGGCTTGCTGCTGACAAAACAATTACTACAGCATTGCTAAAGGGGCCAACACCTTGAATGAAAGATTGGCTATGAGATATAGTAGTGAGCAGTGACAGAGCAGAAACCTATGCTATGCACGGCAGTATAAACCAAGGACATATGGGGATCACTCAGGACATAACTGAGTGAATGATGCACCCACAACTATCTTAAATTGAAGAAGTATGCTTCCGGACACTCAGTTGGAAGATATGTGGGCATTGCCCCAAGAGAGGTGGGCTAACCAGGGTTGCTAGCATGCCTGTGGAAGGACATTTTGGGGCACTGTTTAAAAAAAAAAAAGAAAAGTTCGAACCCCCTTGTCTTTTCCAAATATGAACAAATATTGCACCTGAAAATGCTATTCAGTTTAACTATGAAAGTTGAATATGGTAATTACTATACGTCATTGATGTAAGTTAATTTGTTTTGCTTTTTCCTGTTCACAACAAGTATTTTACTTTCGAAAATCGAAAAATCAAGTATAAAAAAACTGAGTGGTGCATACCTAATGTGAGGAAGCATTGGTGAAGCTAATAGGACTGATATTCACACTGATATGCTAAAAAAGCAATAACAATATTCCTGCTGCAGTAGACAACAGTATTATTATGATTATTTTTACTAAAGGAGTTTCATTTCAATAAAAAGTAGAGACTAAAATCCTCCTGTGGGCTGGTCCAAGATGTGAGTGCAACATTCTTAAGACAATGGCTGAAAGTTCCTGAGCCAAAGAAACCTATAGTTGTATGAGGCTGAACCAAACACTTAACAGTACGTATAGAATACAATAAGTTTGCCAAATCTAACAAGCATTGGAAATGCAATAGGTCTCGCAGCATTAGAGTTAGTGCTTTTAGAATTGTTTATGGGTTTTTTTTGTAAATCTTTAGCATTTTTGTTTCCTGTAGCCAATGCTAAAGAATTAAAAAAAAAAGCCATAAACATTTCTAAAAGCTCTAACTCAAATGCTCCGAGACCTATTGCACTGTGTGAGGGTGAGGGGTTGAGGGTGAGTGAGGGTGAGTGAGGGTGAGTGAGGGTGAGGGTGAGTGAGGGTGAGTGAGGGGTTGAGGGTGAGTGAGGGGTTGAGGGTGAGTGAGAGTGAGGGGTTGAGGGTGAGTGAGAGTGAGGGTGAGTGAGGGTGAGTGAGGGTGAGTGAGGGTGAGTGAGGGTGAGTGAGAGTGAGGGTGGGTGAGGGTGAGTGAGGGTGAGGGTGAGTGAGGGTGAGGGTGAGTGAGGGTGAGTGAGGGTGAGGGTGAGTGAGGGTGAGGGTGAGGGTGAGTAAGGGTGAGGGGTTGATGTTGAGGGGTTGAGGGTGAGTGAGGGTGAGTGAGGGGTTGAGGGTGGGTGAGGGTGAGTTAGGGTGAGGGGTTGAGGGTGAGTGGGGTTGAGGGTGAGTGAGGATGAGTGAGAGTGAGGGTGAGTGAGGGGTTGAGGGTGAGTGAGGGTGAGTGAGGGTGAGTGAGGGTGAGTGAGGGTGAGTGAGAGTGAGTGAGGGGTTGAGGGTGAGTGAGGGTGAGTGAGGGGTTGAGGGTGAGGGGTTGAGGGTGAGTGAGGGTGAGGGGTTGAGGGGTTGAGGGTGAGTGAGGGTGAGGGGGAGTGAGGAGTGAGGGTGAGTGAGGGGTTGAGGGTGAGGGGTTGAGGGTGAGTGAGGGTGAGGGTGAGGGGTTGAGGGTGAGTGAGGAGTTGAGGGTGAGGGTGAGGGTGAGTGAGGGTGAGTGAGGGTGAGTGAGGGTGAGGGTGAGTGAGGGTGAGGGTGAGTGAGGGTGCGGGTGAGTGAGGGTGAGTGAGTGTGAGGGTGAGTGAGGGAGTGAGGGTGAGTGAGGGGTTGAGAGGTTGAGGGAGGGTGAGTGAAAATAAGAGTAAAATCAGAGCGAGGTATTTATCAGCCATGACTTATTTATGAAGCCTCGTTTTCGTGTGGAGTTAAACATAGCTGTTCTGCACAGCCGTGTCAGGCACTGCCTTAGAAAGTGCGTCACATGACAACGGTCAGAGGAGATTATTTCGTTTTATTCTTTTATGGTGTCTACTGAGAATGTAACACTCTTCTGAGCTGCTGGAGCAGTACCATCACCAGAACAGCGAATTCACATGGGGAATAGATTTATGCAACAAACGGGAGGCCTGGGACAAACGTTACAACAGGTTTCCTGAAGCAGATGCACCACAGAACAGCTTAAAGGCTGAGCCTCAGGCGGTTTTGCAGCAGGCAAGGAAAGCGCATCTGAGCCCAGTTTGGATTCGGAGGAGAGGGTTGGTTGAGAAAGCACACTTAAAAGGCAGCACGCATCTTAAGGTAACCTGACCCAGGAGGGGGGAGGAGGGAGGAGAAATGCGTCTCGGCTGGAGCAGGGGGCGGAGCAGGGAGAGCGGGCTTTGAAATGTAATTGACACGGCCGGCCGGTCGTGAAACTGAAAGCATGGCCGGCCGGCCGTGAAAGCCTTTGATGTGGCAGGGGGAAATGCGAGACACCGTGAAAGAAAAGGGCACGTGGATCGGCAGAGAGAGAAGAAGAGGAGGACGATCATACAACAGGAGCGAGAACACTGCACATAACAAGTAGTGAGGGGGCGGAGCTGGGGGAGGATGTGAGAGAGAGTAGGCAAGGCTAGCGGCAGGCAGGCAGGGGAGGAGAGGAGGAGGGGGGAGGAGAGTAGGGGAGGCACGGCCTAGCGGGCGTGCAATCAAGTAGTGAGGGGGCGGAGCTGGGGGAGGCTGTGAGAGAGAGTAGGCAAGGCAGGCGGCTGGGGGCATGTGCACGCGCATTTAAGCTCAATGCGCATGCGCATTGAGCTTAAATTTCTCGTGCACTGCAAGGAATCGCCACGATTCCTTGCAGTGTGGATAAAGAGTGGATAAGTGCCAATACTCTCGCCTTGCTCGATGCGCATGCGCATCGACAGGCGAGACCTAAAAAGGACAGTGTTTCCTGAATGTCATTGCTTACATAAGAAGGCATCCAACTTCTGTGGGTCCTGAACAGCAAATTAACTAGAGCTGACAAAATAAAAGTGGGGTTGTCTTTTTAATGTTTTGTGAGAATCTCAATGAATGTTTATTTTTTTAATGTTGATTCTGTGTGCCACCAAAAACAGCAGAAGTGATGTCTGATCAATGGTTAGGTAGTTAGATCTCTTCAGAATACAACATAATCTGGTGACTTCATTTGAGTTATTTGTAGTCTTTAGATTTCCTTTTGTGGGATCGCACAGGCTATGAGAGAACAGCCTAACAGGGACCAGCCCAGTTCCTATGTGAGTTCAAGGTGATGTTTGGGAAGTCGGACAAATCTCTGTAGGCGCACCAATTTGAAATTAGATTAACAAAATTATTTGTGGGCTGTGTAGTAAAGATGAAACGAGATTAGAAAACACAGAATGTTAACATTTTATACTGGGCAGAGGCCACTCTTACTGTTATAGCCAGGCTAATGGTATTATGTCAGGTTTCAGATTAAATTCACTAACACTAGGGATCCTTAATAGAAGTCTATGCAGGTAAAATTTATTTTTCATTCATCTCCAAATGGTTTTTAATGGACAGATTATGTTTTTGCATTTTGACTCCACAAATTAACCTTTTGGTCAGCAACCTTACTGAGCAGACTGTGTTTCACTGGTGCCTCTTAGTGTGAAATTAGCTTATCCATTCTTGGGCCAAGGCAGTTACACCATCCACATCTCTCGTTGATTGATGAGTGTTTTGTGGCCCACTCTTTTGAACGCCTAGTAAGGTCTGACAGGAACAGGACCGCTAGACAAACTCCAATTTTATATGTGGCACTGTTGTCTTCGTACCCTTGAAAGACTTGGAACCCGGTTGTCAGCGATATAATAGTTGCAAAAATTAATGAAGCCTTAAAGTTCTTTTATGGAAGGAATTGGTACGTGCTTGGTATTCTGAGGTAAACCACCAAAAAGAAAAAACAATGAATGAATACTTTTGGAGAGAATTCGAATCCCAACAGGGCAGCCTTAACCTGGAAATGATCGCAGCTCACCAGGGAAAAACACACGACAACTACAGGAAAACATACCCAGAACACATGTCCTGCAGATGCTCACTATTTAACAAGCTTTCCCAGCACTATCCCTTCAGAGTTGAAACCTATGTAATAACTTAGCTGACACAAATTTGTTTTTATGACAGACCTATAAAGTATAGTAAAACAACTAATAAAAACAAATCAATAGTAATAAAAACATTTATGCTTAACAATAGTGTTTGGGGCAATGGGTAAAACAGATGGTCAGATGTTTTGCATTTTCCAGGCCAAAACATAAGAAAATTGCCATATGTGTGTCACTGTATGGCTCTTGTTCCAAACACTGAATTAAAATCTCACAGGTTTTATGTATTTCTTTGAGACACACATTTATGGACGGAAATCTCCAAATAAACCGACACAACCTTATCAGAACTGATAAAGCAAAATATGGTCAAAACAACAAAACACTAATAGTTTTGAAAATATTTTAGCACTACAAAGAAATCAGATTTGATAAAAAATGCCATAGTTAATGTAAAGTGAGGAGAGTTGCTGGGTTCAGTGGGCCATTTGGTAAATCCAGGGATTATTCCATCAAGTGACACTGCAGATTATATACTCAGCATAGATATGTACCCTCCATCCCTGCTTTCAAATTTTTCAGTGTCATAGGATACATAAAAAGTAGAGGGAAAAAGTGGAACAACTATGACGAATATGTTAATAGTTTTATTTTTGCAAACAATTTTGTATTTCTGACGCAAACTCTGTGTGGAGGACTCTTATGTGTCCCAAGGAGTCAGATATTGTTACTTCTGTTCTCTTCTAATCAATGTTTAGGGCTGAAGGAAATGTGACCCTTTCTTTTAATTGAATGGTCAGAATGATGGATGCTGGCACAGAAATCCACTTATTACTCTCTTACAGGGGTGTTGGTTCCTTTTCTTTCTTTTTATTTCTGTGCAGTCGCAGACAACACGGTCATCGTACTTGTATGGGTTTGTCTTAAACAGACATTCTGGGGTTAACCTTTCCAATTGTACGGTCTGGACCTCTGGGTTATTTTATATTTTTGTTGGTGTAATGTAGATTAAAACTTACGTACGGCAAATGAATATTTACATAGAGCTTCCAAAGAAAATATACAAGATAGATAGTTCAGTCCTTCTCAAGATTCACATTTTCGTTCAATACACATTAACTTTTTAACTGAAGGTGCGGCCCCCATTTGTCCCCGATGTGAGTGAAACAAATAAAAAGAAGAGGGAGTAAACAGTGTGTGAAAAGATTCAAGACACAGAAAACAGAGTTAAACTAATGTTTTTTTCCATAATGGATTGGCTAATCAAGAAGAAACCATTTGCAAGCTTGCTGACAAAATACCAGGCTGCACACATATATCCTTTCTTTATCGTTTTCAGAATTCCAGTCAAATTCTGTCAACCAGGAGACATTGCCTAAGTAAGACTTGTGGGAGACATAACAACTGACAGCAGTTGGCAGTAGGGCCATGCAACATTTGTATCACAATTCTACCAAAAGTGTGTTTGCATGCTTAGGCCACAACTACACTGTCTAGACTAGATAGCACTACTGCCATGTGCAGAGACGACTATAGAAATTATACACAAAGAATGAATATATTTCTATTGGAAAGAACAGTCCTTCTCACAACCTCATACTTCGTAATAATGAGAGAATTTAGACAAAGAACTGACCTTTGAACCATGAAGATACTGCGGCTGTGCATTTGGTTGCTTGTCTCTTTGAAACTCCTGAGAAAATGGCAGCACAGTTCGAACAAATCTGAAGGAGAAATTGCAGAAAATGTGAACATCATGTACACAGAATATGGAAAAAGATACATTTTGAATAACTGCCAGTGATGAAAATGTGAAGCTTTATTTAACGAGGAATTCAGAAGTTCCTTCTAAGTAGACATGTAACAATTGGATGTCTGAAGGCGAAGGCAAAAGCAACGAGTGAATTAACACCTCCCTAACTGAAATCTATCAGTAAAGGCATTTCAGTGAGCTAGTCCTTAATGACAGCAAAAGAGATTATGGCTAGCAGTGGTGTTCCCACCTCTACTCTATTTGCTGTGTCCAATGTGCCAGGTCCTTCTCTGCTAACTAGTTCTTTGGTCAAGACCTTGGATGTCCTGCTGGCTCAACAACTAATAATGTGACCGCAGATCAACTCAGATGTAAAAAAGTGCCATCTCCTGTTCGAGGTAGCAAAACATATTTTACCATTTATAGGACCTGTCTACCAAAGGCACAGAGGTATGGTGAATCCACAACCTGACTGCAAATTAAAGATACTTGTGCCTGGATATTGAGCCATAAAAGCAGAGGGCCCAAGAACAGTAATTGGAATACAGTTTAGAAAAAACTTGTCATGGAGATTACTAATGAAACTTGCCACTTATGCAGATCAGAGAGAGGGTGAAAGCTGTGTACCTCAAGAAATGTCCACAATAAAACACTGCAGCAGAAGCACTACGCAGAAAGCAACGCTTCCTCACTGGTTCAAGTGGTATCACTACATATAGATAACCAAACAGGACCAGGCACCAGTACTTAATTTGAACAGGTGGTTGCTGGTGGGGCCCACTAGCACACATTATTCCTCACCAGACTTTAATCCAGAACAAGAGAGAGGGAAAGAAACACAACAATGGGAAAGAAAGAGGAAAAGGAAGACGGAAAAATAGTGACAAAGGGAGAAAGCATGGACACAAAAGAAACCTACAAGAGTGAGATAAAGAGGCAGGGAATGCCTGGTGGTGCATTGATGGATTAAAGAGGCATGATGTGGAATCAAGACACCACTACCTTGATATTCAAAACCGATTATCGATAGTGCGCGCTGTGGGCTTCTGAGCAGAACTTTGGGCCCCAGCACTTAATATTTTATGAATTAAGCAATGCCTGACACAATGTGCCAAGGCAAAGGCATGAACAAATGATTTTAGTAGAGAACGAATAAGAGTGACTAGACCTTAAAGACCACCAGAAATTTTAAACAACCTAAATGGACTATTACATACACTAGAAATAACTACTAGAGCTGTGGAGATACACCGCTCTACTAAAACATACCTTGGATACATTCACAGCGAGAACTTCACTGATCACTTGATACAGATAAGCAAAAACTACGTACAACCATCAACTGCCAACACATTAGTAATGTCCCAATTTCATGACAATAATGGAAGTGGAAATATTTTGAATTGTCATATAAAACAATACCAGGCGGCGATATTTTAATTAACACAATGTGCTTGAAGTACCTGATGTGTCCCGTTCCATTGTAAACAATACCTTACTCGACCTTGCTGCAGAGTGTCTGACATTACATTTTACAAAAGACCCTCCTTCATTCTTGTGAAATTAGAACGTCCAGCCATTGGCTTTAATCACAGAACATATGGTGCTGTAAATAATATGGATAATCTGGTAGTCTGGCTGTCCTTGGTAAGCTCTAAAGCTTTGCTCAACAGAGTGGTTTGAAAGCATTTCAGCCACCAAACTAAGGCTCTTTGTACCACGGTGGAGTACGAGAAAGTGGACACATTTTTATGGAAAAACAAATATCGGTTTGAAAACTATTTTAATTTCAAAGACAGATATTTACAAAATAACACGAAGTAAAAATTGAAAAAAACTTGCAAAAGGACTGCTGATCAATTTCTACCACAATAATGAAAATCTAGAGAAAATACATATATTGAAATTGAAAATGCCACAAACAGGTGGAAGTCGAAGCAAACAGTCTCATTTGAGGCATCTGGCTCTTGAATGGATCAGCCACAGCTAAAACCATGCACATGGCTCGCCCCAACATGGAGGAGAGAGGACAGAGATATTTGCATAGACAGCTTGGGATTCACTAAGGGATAAAGCTCTTTGACAAGTACAGAGATGTATGCCCCTACCACAAATAAACAGACTGTGAACAAAAAATTTAATACGAAAGCAATGTTCTGCTACACACGGTTTAAAAGGCAGAAACCTGTACACATTCACGAGAAGCAGACTACCTACATCATCAAAACTATCCAATTGGCTAGGCAGGCCAGGCGGCTTAGGTCAGCCAGTGGACAACTGTTCACTTCGGTGGAACGCCAAATATGTCAATGTTGTCCAGCACTGGTTTATGCACTACAATGATCCCTACCAGGAATTGAAATAGTTTACTTTTTCACAAAAACGAATACAACACATTTTATATAACATACTGGACAAACAGTCTTAACTAAAAAAAAAAAACAAGACTAAACAAATAGATCACAACCAAACAGACGAAAATCCGACAATTGTTTGCAAAGGGCACCAACACTCCAAATGCACTGTTTTGCCATAGAGTGCTTTATATAGATGCTGACAACATAAAGTAGAGTCATACACAATACATTAATGTATCTTGCCGTTTTCATCAGGAAGGCCAGCAGCAAAGTACTCAGTACAAATTGAGTTTAAAATGAATTATTAGACTAATAAAAATGTAAATACCGGAATCATTAACACGTTTGTTTGACAGAATGCAATACCACACTTTGAGAAACAAAAATATACACGCAGGTAAGAAACACAAAATGTCACATTCGCTATTGCTCGGCACTACATCAACAACCAAGTAGGTTACACAGCACATAAAAAAATGTCAAGCACTGCGTAAAGGCAAAGTCTCCAGTACCAAAACCATTAAATTTGATGTACATATAAATGCTGCTTGCTGCACTGTGATCCTTTTATCAGCGGAAGCTAAATCTGCAAGTGTCCTAGATTTAGAAAATACTCATTTCTGATGACGTTGTTTTATAATTGCTTAGCAATGTCTCAATGGCAATGAAAGGTTTCTCTCACCATGCAGGCTTGTTGCAAGCATTACCTTCATCCTACACTATCCATTTTTGTTTTATCTGTAAAGCAGCAAGCTGGTCACGGGAAACTGAAGGCACCATTTGCAAAAGAAAGGCTCAATGGAAGGATTAAAACACTTTCTAGGCCACAAATTCTCGTAAACAGTGGTTAAACCTGGGTGTCCATGCAACTGCAGCCTATGGAACAGTGGGGGTGTTGAATAGGACAGGGGTGGACGCCTCCGCTCCAGGGGCCTCACTGGATTCTAGCCCTCAGAGATAAATGATGAAACCAAGCAATGCTAGCTACAACGGGTGCGTCCTCTATGCAGAAGGAAGTCTATCTTAAACTTAGATGCACTCGGCTGTGATTGCAACTCACTGCTGCAGAGAAGGGCCCATACCAGCGAACACTGAGCTTAACAGATCATTTGCAAATTTAAGGAGGACTGGACAAAGTGAGCCAATGCTCCAAGAGTACATTCTGTAGGGTGAGGGATTTTCCCCGATGAGGAAAACTTCCATAATTTCCCATTACAGGGATCAGTGGTCTCTGCCTTACTTTAGTGTTGGCACTCCAAGTTCTCCACATGATTTTAATTTCAGAACTCTCGCTCCACTGTCATACGTGAAGCAGAGCTACTCAAAGTTACACAGTGAGGTATGCCTCCCGATTTCAAAGTGTGAAGTGGGAGTCTTCTTGATAACAGACTATTGAAGTTAGCAGTTTCCTAATGATTAAACGCAGAGCGAGTAGCACGTCTTTGATTACAGTTCAGCAGGGTCAATGGTCTCCTTTCGATTACACAGGGGGAAGTAAGGGTCCTCTCTAATTTCCCTGTAGGTAGCAAGAAGTCCTTTAAAGTGAATAATGAACACAAGTGTCCCATTCACGCCCACTGCATTGGGGCAGTCCATACTGTAAGAGGTGAGGCACCTCTGCACAATTTGTCTGAGAGAGGAGATTGAGCCAGCTGTACAAGAGTTTTAATATTCAAAAACCTCCAAATCAGTAAAGTAGAGTGTCTGCAAATGCTAAAACTCTGTTTCCAAAATACTAAATACTTTTTGTGATTTGGAGAAGTGTTTCCGAATTGCGTTTGCAACTGGATACTGTTTCGGTATTTGGCAGGTGCGTGTTGTAGGCGTCCCTTTCAAATACTGAATTGGTATATATGCATCAATGTTTTGCTACTGAAATCATGATACAAAACATTGATATTTTTTCTACACCTCAAAGGAGGTGGTAACTCAATCCCAAAAGGAACGGGGTTGTGAAGGTGCACATGATCACTGCCTCCTCTTAAACAAATAACAAAAGAAAGTTTTGTTTTTAAATGTAGTCCCATTTCCTTAAAGAAAAATGGTCTGCATTAAAAAATAAAAAAACTTTTGCTTTATTAAAAAGCAATCACAGACTTAGTAGTCTGCTGACCCCCGCAGACCACCCATCCCTATGCTGGCAGAGAAGCTTAGTGGATCGCAATTTGCAACCTGCCTCATTGACATTCATGAGGTCGGTCAAAATACAACACACTACAATTTGGTTTCTGAGAACCGACCTATCAGTACATAGGTAGGTTTGCAAAATACCACACTGGTCGTAAATTGTGACGAGTATTTTGCAACAAGTGTTTAGTACTTCTGGCCCCTAGTTCTTCCAGACCATGGCTAATAAGGGGTCACTCACCTATTACACTCTGGGTGACAAATGGTCTCGACCCCGATTTGACTATAGGAGTTCCATAGTTTCACTTCATTTACATTTTAGATATTTGGGCCATTCCGTAATTGCATAGTGGGACATAATGGTTCTCTCAGCCATTACAAAGCAAGATATTATAATTCTCTCCATGAATGCACAGGGCACGTCCTAGTTCTCACCTTGATTACATAGTGGGACTTCATGGTTCTCTCCGCCGTTACAAAGTGGGATGGCATGATTCTCTCACGGATTGTATAGGAAGACGTGGTTCTATCCCTGCTTAGACAGTGCAGTTTAATAATTCACTGATCAGTGGGATCTTCACCTGCCATTTTGCTCATTCGCCTTCAGGGAAATTTCAGAGAGGAGTTGGGCTCAGTTCCTTTGAACTTCTGTTTGGGTACCAAGTGCATGACCCCTCACCTTAGTCATAATGAACTTCCAAGTCACCCCAGAAGAATGTAGTGGGCTATATGACTGGCATCTAGAAGTTGATGACAGAGTACATGAGGCAGGCAATAAAAAAAACTTCCAGGCACGCTAGGAGTTAATGAAGGAGTTATATTACCAGACAGCAACACTGATTGGGTGCCAGGAGAGTCAGTAGGTATCGGTGCTAAAGCCAATTTGTCCAGGAGCTTTGGAAAAGAAGTGGTCTAGGGAATACAATGTAGTACAGAAGATTTCTAAGGTGAACTACTTGGGGAAGAAAGGTTTCACACTGGAACCAAATGAGGTTCCATACCTCTGGAGAGATGTTACCATGGACGTTCTGGCAATAACATAGGAGGTTACAGACAGCGACCCATTCCCTAACTTATTGTACGGAGATGAGAAAGATGGTTCTGCAGAAGGGGTGCTGTTTGCCACTGAACGGACTCCTAAAAAGCAAGAAGCATACACAAGGGTACTGGGGTGATTTTCCCACCTCTTCTAACGCATGCCAAGGTTGACATCAGTCTGTGTGAATGACAAGGATATAGGGGACAACTTGCCTGTGAAGAGCAAGATATATAGGAGGTCAGAATGGATTATAGAGTGCTTCAAAGCAGAGATTGGTAAGATGTTGGATGTGGGCGTGATTCAGCATTTCCGGGGTCTTAGGACAAATCCAGTTGTTCTGGTACCCAGTGACCCTCACTGATCACTTTTGTGTGGACCGCTAGTTCCTTAATGTGGTTACCAAGACTGATGCATAACAGATTCCTCAAGCTGATGAGTAGTTGAATCGACTGGGTAATGCCAGCTTCTTGAACACCTTTCAACAGACCAGTGACTATTGGCAGATTGCACTGGCACTTAGTGCCACAAAGAAGACCGTATTCGTAGCATCAGAGGGCTTGTACCAGTTTAAGGTTATGTCATTTGGGCTTAAGAATGCTCCTGCCACTTTTCAGTATTTGATAAATTATGTTCTGTCAGGGATTTGCGAGTTGTGTAGCCCACTATCAGACACTGTGCAGGGGGCCACTGGGCAAGCAGGGACAACTGGTCCTCATCCCTGGGGGCTGAGGTCGTTGTTGCCAGTGGTGTTCTTGAGTCTGCCCTGCAATGGCCCAGCAAACCGGGCCAAGTACAATCCCTTCAACATTTGACTCTTAGTGGTAGCGATGCCTAGCAGTCACAGGCTTCTCAGGGACACAGTGTGTGGGTGCATCACAGTCAGCACAATAACCGATTGACTAACCCAGTGCTTATCTTTTTATAAAAGAAAGTACTCCAATACACTTAAAAATGACATCGAAACACTACAAAATTCAGTTATGAATAATCATTGGCACAGGGAGACTGTATCCAGAATTCAAGGTCCCCCTTCCTTGTGGTCCCGACCATCCCCCTATCTCAAGGTATTATGTGTGGAAGGTTTCAGACACATGTGCAGTGCTACGCCTCTCATGCAGAGTTTATGACCTCCATTCTACAGTCTTAGTCCCAGTGCTAAGCCTCTTCTCAATGCAAGTCGTCCTTGCCAGATGCAGTCGATGCACAGCACGGGTTAGTTCCCAACTTTATTCTCAGAGAGGAAACCATGCCAACCGTACTGGCACTCTGGTGTCAGACCCGCAGCAGATGAGGAGGCCCCTCCTCAAAGATTGTCTGGCAGCCGGCTCTGTTGTTGCTGGTAGTCTCCACTGCATTACAGGCCCTCTACAGGGTGCAGAGTGAGTCAGCAGAGTCTGAGGTCATGGGGCCACTGCAGACTTCTCAGGTGCTGGTAGTGCAGCTCTGAGACAAGGCACATATCGTGTGTCAACAGCTTGGGCCACGAAGGTCTGGGCAATCTATGAAGCACTGCAGTATGTTCCGACAGCACTATAAACTTGCACCGGCTCAATCTGCTAGAAGGCACAATAGTTCCAGAAATAGCATCACAGTGTGCTCAGGCCCACTTCAAGTCAGTGCCACTGGGTAGCCATGTTCACGGCCACTGTGCGCAGTCCACTTGGGAGCACTTCCGTTCAGTGCCACGAGCTAGCCACATTCAGGGTTACAATCGAGCAATACACTTGGGCACATTTCAGGACAGTGCCACAGGTTAGCCGCTTCAGCTAGAGAGTAAATGATTCAGTCCAGGAGCAGGCTGGTCACTCACTTGAGCCACTGGCAGAAGGATCCTCGGCTCCAGGGTCAGGTGCTTCTGTTCACCCTGGGAGTTAGCTCCTTCTGTGGGGCTGGATCAGCGTTCTGGTGTTTCAGAACAGGGTGACAGCACTTACTTGAAGATTAGACTTCAGGTGATGTCCCCTCACTTCTGGGAAGCCAGCTATCAGCCGCCACTAGCTCTTGTTGTGCACCAGAGCACATGCTTCTTTGCTCAAAGAAAACTTGGAACTCGAAGCACAAGAGGGTCAACAGCTTTCCATTTTATACAGGTACAATAGACAAGGGAAGTATATTTCAGAACCGGTTTGGGTAGGTTCTTCTCTCATTCTTCTTTTCCAGACAGACTTCCAGACACCGCCGTTATGTACAGCGAGGCTTCTCACAGCAGGGTCGTCTCCAGTTTGGAGGACCCACTATATATGCACAAAGAGGAGCGAGGGTTCTACACCTGGCTATCAACAGCCACAACTAACAATGATCAGTTAGAGAGATAAAAAGGCTGGCCTCACCTAAAAGACTCTTATCACTCCAAACAACTGAAACTGCAGTCCCACCCTTTGCCCCACCATCTATCAAATGGCAGTGATAAGGAAGTCTAATCATAAGCGCCTTGCAGCAAAAGAACTAACTGAATTTCAAATGGGAGGCCCATCGACCCTTTCCCCACTCTGGTATCTAGGACTCCTCTGTTTTTTGTTGTTGTTTTTTTTTGTTTTTTTGTTTTAAATCTGTTTATTAGCATAGTAGGTAAAGCAGTTACATACATTTCCAAGCTCAGTGAGAAGCAGAGTAAAACATGTATGTGCCTGCTTAGAACATATGATTGCATAGTCACCTTGATTTTACATTGTGTGGTGACTGTAACTGTCACAATTAAACAAACCCCGGACAATTCAACCCCTCCCTCCACCCTCAAACAACCCTCCCGACACTTTCTCAACTTGCATATAACTGAATGATTGTTACACTGGGTCACCCATGGCGCTGTAACATATAGCTTCTTCGATCTGTACACACAGGTGGAAGGCATGAGGCCAGTGGTTTGGGTTCCACCGAACCCCATCGTGGCGCACCACAGTCAGTGACAGTGCACAAGAGTCTGGCTCAGTACATATTTATTCCACATTCGGTGAGTCACATGTATCCCCGTCCTCCCCTTCATCCCCCGCTTCAAATGCTCCCAACGTGACAAACCAGTCCAGCGAGATCGGCGTTTTCCGCAGACCCCTGTATTCCTCTCGCTGCAGTGCCTCACCCTCTGCCTTACCCCAGCATACTACCTCCGCTTTCCACAGGTCAGGGTTGGGTGGTTTGGGTGACTTCCACCTCATCGTGATGGCCCGCTTCGCTAGCAACAGGGCCAGGTCTGAAAAGCGTGTCGCCACTGTCCTGTTGCGTTGTGAGGGTCCCAGCCCCAGTAGTGTGCCTTCTAGTGTAGGAGATCGGGACAGAGCACCCGCTCTCTCAAGCGATTCATGGACCGTGGTCCAGTAATATCCCAGCTTGGGGCATTGCCACAGCATGAGCATCAGTGATGCGGCTTCAGTGTCACAACGGGGGCAGTTGCTTCTCGCATCAGGGAACATCGCATGTATGCGGTGCGGGGTCAGGTAGGCTCTATGTAACAGCATCAATTGAATGAATTTGAACTTGGGGTTCCTAGCTACCTTTTTGGGAAACTGAAGTATACGTTCCCACTCTGTCTCTCAGGGGCCTACCAATATCTCCCTCCCATGTCTCCCGGAGTGGCGAGAGAGTGAGCGCCCTCCCCTCTTTGATGCTGGCAGTGAGCCATTTTGTCAGGTGGGCGCCCGTGCCCATGAGGTAGTGCATCTTGTAACTGGCTCCTGGCCCTCAGGTGACCACTTATGTGTAATATAATGGCGAAGGCCTGCGTGCAATAGGAATGAGCCCCTAGGTACGCCTTGTGTGGCTTTAAAGTCTTCAAAGGACAACAGACGCCCCTCCGCAAACAGGTCACCCACATGCGACACTCCTGCGTCATGCCATGGCGCTAGTGAGGTCGCCGTGAGAGTTCCCGAGCCCAACGGGATGCCCAAGAGCGGGATCGTGGGGGCATAGTAAGACTTAGGGGACGTGTACTTTAATGCCTTCCGCCAGTAAATGATCGCCAGTCTAAGGAGTGGCGGGGCATCTCTCGGTATATCCGAGTTGGGCAGAAGTAATGTGTGTAGTCTCCCCTTGTCATGTTCCTTTTCCGTCATATTGATCTCCTGAAGATTGCGACCAGCCACCCAGAAGGCCAGCCATTGTAACTGACACGCATAGTTGTAAGCTCTAAAGTCCGGCAGGCCCATACCACCGGCGTCAGAGGGGAGCTGCAGTTTGGACAAACCTATACGTCTGCGGCCGTGCCCCCATACAAATTCGGTGAGGAGAGTGTCAAGGGTCTTAAATGTCGCTGCTGGGATCAGGTACGTTAAATTGGTGAAATGGTAGAGGAGACGGGGGAGCATCACCATCTTAGATATCGCTGCTCTGCCGGGTATTGAGAGTGGCAGTGTGAGCCAGAATTGAATCTGCGATTTCAGTGCTCTGATGGCCCTTCCAAGGTTGCCGTCAATCATCATGTCAGCCTCCCTATAAATATGCATCCCCAGGTATCGGAAGGTGGTTTCCGCCATCTGGAATTCGTGGGGGGCGAAGGGTAGGGGAGTAGACAGGCCTGCGGCTGCAAATGTGAATCCATAGGACTTGGATTCGCTTATGGTAAGGCCAGAGATCGTCCTAAAGTCCTCAAAGACCTGGGAAACAGGGCTCAAGTCGCCCCTCAAGTCTCGGAGATATAATATAATATCATCCGCGTAAGCAGATACAATATGCGCCGTCCCATGCCTCTGTATGCCATGTCGGGGGGCCATCAACCGAAGTCTACAAAGCATAGGCTCGAGGGCAAGGACAAAGAGGAGGGGGGAGAGCGGGCAGCCCTGCCTGGTGCCCCGCGCTATAGCTATAGGAGCTGATATATGGCTGGAGGTGCGTACTCTAGCTGTGGGGATGGTGTACAGCAATCTGACCCAGGCGAGGAATTCGGGTGGTATCCCAAATTTAGACAACGTGGCAAACATATAGTCCCACCTAAGGGAATCAAACGCTTGCTTCAAGTCTAGAGATATGCAGCCTTCGGAGGCCATGTCCTCCCGGTCTCCGAGCATAAGCTGGGCCAATCGCCTGAGATTCATGGCCGTGCTGCGGCCCGGGACAAAACCACATTGATCCGGGTGGATCAGCTGCGGTACGTATTGCACGAGCCTCGAAGCCAGCACCTGGCTCAATATCTTGGAGTCAGTATTGAGAAGGGACAGGGTCTGTAGTCGGCCATCTGAAGCCCTTCCTTAGCAGGCTTTAAGAGGGACGTGATTAACGCCTGCATGGACGATTGTGGTAGGGTGGTCGTCCGTAGTGCTTCCAAATAAACAGTGTGCAACCGTGGGGCCAGGAGGTCTATGAATGTCGCATAAAAATCGGCCGGGAGGCCATCCGTTCCGGGGGTCTTGCCCTTTGGGAGAGCTCGTATTGCCTGCCTTATTTCAGCTATTGTAATGGCACGATTCAGTTCTTTGGTCTGCCTGTCAGTGAGTTGAGGTAGGTCCAAGTCCCTCATGAAGGCCTCGAATGCAACCTCGGATAGGGGCTGTGGGGGGCAGTACAGTGTTGTGTAATAGTCCTTGAACGCCGTGTTAATCCCGAGTTGGGTGGTAGTTGGGCTGCCCGTCTGGTCGAATATTTTCAGAATAGGGTGGTTGACTGGGGAATCACGTAAGAGGCGAGCTAGAAGGGGACCGGCCCTATCTGCCTGTGTATGCTGCCTATTCGTGTATTCTCTGTAGTCTAGAAGCCTCAGGTCTTCCAGCAGCTCCGCATGTCTGATGTGAGCCTCCTGCAGTGGTGTGAAGGGTGCGTTTGTGCAGGCTGCTTCATTCTCTAGGGACGCTAGCGAGCCCTCCACCTCCCTCAGTTGATTGATTACCTCCCGTTTCCTGCCCACTCCAGCGGCCATTGCTGCCCCCCTCAGACAAACTTTAAAAGCGTCCCACTCCACTTGCCGGGTGCTGGCTGTGTTCACATTTGTGGAGAAGTAGGTTACTATAGTGTCAGACAGGGAGGCCCGGAATACCGAGTCTTCAAGGAGATCTGGAGACAGTCTCCAAGTTGGGATGGGAGCCAGCCGCCTGCCCCACTGCCAGGTGAGTTCTACGGAGCTGTGATCGGATAGAGTTTTCCCCATGTGTTGGGTCTGGACAATTGAATCCGCCAGGGAGCGGGAGCAGAAAATATGGTCGATTCTGGTGTGAAGCTGGTGGGGTGGGGAGAAAAAAGTATATTCCCTCTCCTGTGAATGTGTGCTGCGCCATGCATCTGCCAGGTCCCAGCCCCCAGCCCATCCCGTAAGAGCATCTGCCTGTTTTCTACTCTCAGCTGCCTGCAAAGGGGGATGTGACCTATCCAAGGTAACATCAAGCACAGCATTGAAATCCCCTCCAATGAACCAGCGATGATCAGCCCAATCCGCAAGTACCCCGTTCACTGTTAACAAGAACTCCGATTGATTTGAGTTCGGCGAGTACACACACCCAAATACAATAGCATCCCCGTCCAACAGCCCCAGCACAAATACATATCGACCCTCATTATCTATTCTTTGCTCCAACATCTGGAAGGGGACAGAGCCGCGAAACCAGATCGCCGCTCCTCTGGAGAAAGCAGAATAGGAGGTAGCAAAGAGTTGCCCCCTCCATTTCTTGCGCAGTTTCACATTTTCAGCAGCGTTCAAATGTGTCTCTTGTAGGCAAGCAATCTGTGTCCCCCTGCGGTTAAGCTGAGCCAAGATTCTATGACGTTTCTGTACTGCTCCCATGCCACGTACGTTCCAGGTGCACAGTTGGTAATTATTAAGTGACCCCATTACCATCCGTGTGTTGCGACAGAATGGAACAACTGGGTGACCATGTCAGATCTGTTTTGCTAAAAAGTGAAAGTGTCTTGTGAACATATAACCCCTTAACAAGAAGGTCCCCTAGCCAACGGGCTCGGGAGCCAAACCAAGGTGCCCAACGTGAGCACAAGTCTATCGAGTTTGTGTGCATACTGGGGGTAGCAGGCATCTGATGATTGTCACTTGACGGCCTGCATGGGCACGATAGCCCTCAAAAGGGTGAGTCCATATGCAACCCACCATATCTGAAGAAGAGAGTTAGGTATACGTTACCACTCGGAGGGGACCAGCTGTGTTGCCACTCAGAACTCCGCCGCCATCTGGGCCGTGATTTTAGGGAATAATGGTAGGCTATCCACTGATCCAGATACCTCAGTGTGGGTGTCGGTGGTAACGGTGAGTCTGTCTCCTGTTGCACCTGCGTCGTGCGCGGCAAGTGCCTCCTCTGTCAGCCGCATCTGCAATGACGGATGACCTGCTTCTTGACCACCCGAGGGTCACGTTGTCGTCGGCAAATCCTGTGAAGGGTGGTGCCTGGAGCTGAAAGTGTCTTTCCGTTGGTCCGACGGGCTCCTGTGACCACCGCTGCGTCGGTCCGCGAATGGGTCCTGAGAGGTCGGTGGGGTTAGTGTGACTTCCATCCACTCTTCCGCCTCCTCTGGCGAGTCGAAAAAATGGGACTTGTTGTCATGCAGGATCTTGAGCCGTGCGGGGAATAGGAGCGCATACTTCATGTTCCTGTCTCTCAGTTTGTGCTTCACACCCAGGAAGGTGGACCTGGCACGTTGTACTGTGGGCGTGAAATCAGGGTACACTGAGACGTTCTTGTCCTCGAAGCGTATCGGTGCCTTCTCCCTAGCCGCTCTTAAGACAGTGTCTCTATCCTTATAGTGAAGAAGGCGTGCAATCAAAGGGCGAGGAGGCGCCCCCGGCTGCGGAGGTCGCGACGGCATCCTGTGTGCTCTTTCCACGCTGTATAGGGCGGTGAGATCTTCCTGGCCCACCAGTTTCCGTAGCCAATCTTCCACAAACTGGGTGGGATTCCTCCCCTCGCTTCTTTCCGGAATGCCCAGGATGCGGACGTTGTTGCGGCGGGCACGTCCTTCCGCGTCGTCCACCCTATCCCATAGTTGCTTAAGCTGTTTCTCCACGTTCTCTAGCTTCGTGGAATGTTCTGTCTGTTGCGGTATGAGGTCACCCAGCACTATCTTCTGTTCGGAGACCCGCTCCGCCAGCTTGTTATGGTCAGCTCGCAGTAGGGATAGGCCAGTCGCCATATTGTCTATGCGTGATTCCAGGGCTTCGCGCGTCGCGCGAATTTCGTTCAGGATAAGGTCCAACTTGGCGTCCTGTGACCCCTTACCGGTTGGCGGTATGATGTCAGCGTTCGAAGAAGCTAGCGGGTCTTCAGAGCCCGTGAACTGAATGTCCGCCGGGGCGCCTTGATCCTGGGCCCTGCCCCTGTGTCGGCCCATTGATCTCGTGAGCAGGGTGGCGTAGTAGTAGCGGCAGTCGGCTGCTGCAACCTCCGTAAGTGTCCACGCAGGGTGCCAGGCAGTGGCAGCGGTGGGTTTGAGCTGCGCCGGTGGAAGGCAGTGGCTATGCCGCGGTATAGACCCCAGTGGCGGCAGGGATGGTGTTGGCGCGCTTTTTGTAGCTCCGCCGCTGCAGGGCGGGACGTCGTCCTGTTGGGGACCCGGTAGACAGGTGCATCCGCGGTCTCGCAGGGAGAGTAGGGGAGGTTTGCGATCCTAGGAGACAGCAAGGTGGAGTCCTCCGGAGGCTGGTAGTGCAATGAGCCAGGTAGTTGGTGCCACGGCAGTGCGCCGCCGTGTGTCGCACTCCCACGCCGCAGGTCGGCACTATCAGCCAGGCGCTCGAGGCTTATGTCTCCCTAGAGGGTGTGTAGGCCTTGATGAGTGCCCCTGAGCTCTAGGTCCGTGCACTCCGCTCGTCGCTTTAATGTCTAGGGGTAGGCGAGGCGGTAATGCCAGAATCCCGGGGCCCCGTCACGGCCTCGGCGTAGAGTCAAAATGGCGCTAGCAGGGCAGCCTCTATACGGGGCCGTCCCCTTGCTTGTAACGTGAGGCGCCGCCAGGGAGAAGCGGGACCCACAGCGCCAGCGGAGGGCCACACGCTCCACCCGCCCCGCTCTCCTCACCCGTTCAGTGGATGATGCAGGCACCGCCGGTGTTACAGGCGGGTCGCGGGCCGGTCCGATATGGCCCCGCGTCCCGGGCCGACTCACGGCTGGGCCGGCCGGCTGGGGGTTGAGACAGCCAGGAGGGAGGCAGCGGGGACACAGGCAGTGTAGGGACCTCTCACCG
This sequence comes from Lissotriton vulgaris, assembly GCF_964263255.1. NCBI lineage: Eukaryota > Metazoa > Chordata > Amphibia > Caudata > Salamandridae > Lissotriton > Lissotriton vulgaris. The sequence continues at coordinate 425,683,482 of NC_141696.1, forward strand.
CAATCCGGTAACCTCTCAGGAGTCGCGGCCCTCCTCCGGCCCGGGGCCCCAGCCGGGGCTCGGTAGTAGGCAGGAGTGGGTCAGGCAGGCCACCCAATTGAGGCCGAGGCTTCATGTCACGCTGCAGGCCGCTATGGGGCACCACTGCCGTGTTGCTGTTCCGGCGTGACTCGAGAGGAACAGCGCCTTACCGCTGCACTCCGCCCGCACCAGGAGGCTTCACGGACAGGATTCAGGTGGGTTGCAGGCTGGGATGACAGGATTAATTGCTAGTGTTTTAGGGCTAGGGACGGAGCTCAGGGACTACACGTCCGCCATTTTTGACGCTTGGCCACGCCCCCAGGACTCCTCTGTTCGTCTTCTGAAATGTCAGCAATACACGTCCAATGAATGGGAAACAACCTCACCTCTATCTTGCGTACATGAGTATGCCAGGGGCTTCCAAACTGGAACCTACAGGCCTTCTTTAATCCGGTCCACTCAAACGCCATGACTGCAACATGCAGGCCACACACATGCGGTCATGCAAACATGCACTGGGATGTTAACGCTAAGGTCTGGGCTAGCGTGTAGCAGAGAAGCTTTACACCTGCGGGTCATCAGGCCTTCTCTCTTGCGACACAGATAAAAAGGGTGTGGTAACAACTTTTGATTTAAAAAACATGGTACGGTGGGGCGTGGCCAAGATGGGGCGAGGTAGGACGTGTTTGTCTCAGCTCCTGCCCGCCGTCTGCCACTAACAGCATCTGAGAGCTGGGGAGCGCTGAATTCAGCTGCGGAGGCTCGCGCCGACCTCCTCTGTGACTGATGGCTGGCTGTGGTTCCTGGCAGCCGAGGAGCTGCCGACCGGCCTAAAGGGCCGGCCGGCAGCGTGGCAGAGGCCTACCATCAGGGGCGATCCACCACGGAGACCCCATGTGGCGACTGCCGAGGCCAGCTTCCTATATCGCGGCCTCTGCTGGAAGAGCCCACTGCGGAGCTGGAAGATCGGAGGCCCGGGTCGGGGGCCCTCGAGAGTGAGTGGAGAGGGGCGGAGGGACCCCCGCGGCCCAGAGGCAGCCGCGGCGCCCGGATTGCACCGGGAGACTCAGGAGGCGGGGCCCACGGATGACTGCTGCGCCCTACCTGTGCCCGAGTCCGGCTATAGCGTCTGTGGGAGACATCGGGGGACGAGTGAGCTGCCCTACGCATTAAACCCGGTGAGACTGTTCCTGGGCCCGGTCTGGAGGCGCCATTTGCAGCACCCTGGTGCGGTGGGGGATGCTGGGATTAGCGCAACCCTTATGTGCGGGTAGCGAGACGGAGATAGGACACCCAGGTGCCATCCGGCAGTGACCCCAGCACCTATCGCTACGCGGGCACAGAACCAGGGGCAGCGCATTGAACGCTCACCCTCACAGAGCTAGATGCAAAGCCAGACGCTCAGGGCAGCCAGGCCACTGAAGGTGGGAGAAGCGGGGAGCGACCCAATAGAACTGTTTCTGGAGCGCCCTTTGCGGACCCCCAGCGATCAGGGCAGCCGGCATTGGATAATTGAGAGACAAGACGGGCATTTACCCCTGGAACGCAAGCCACCGAGTGCCCCAGGAGCGGCTGGAAGTTGTCGAGGGCGCCTAGACGCGCGACTGGACGCGGGTGGTTGCCCCCCCTGGCTGAGGCCTGCAGGATTGGACAGGTGGATGGTGGCGCGGAACTGGGCTTAGTGGGACATAGGACTGGACTCGGTGAGACTCCAGAGGTAGCTTGCGCCAGCACTCGGGGTCGCGGAGCAGCTGCAGGGGCTTTGGGACACACTGACTGAATCGTACCGCCCACGTTGATGGACTATCCGGAGCACTTTCCCTCTCGCCGAGTGTGAGAGCCTTGAGAGAAGGCGGCTGCAGGTTTTGAACCCTCTCACAGCGGGTTGTGGTAGTGGAAGCCTCACCTCCCCCCGATTTTTGGGCGGGTGTCCTAGGCTGGTCTGGGCGCTCCCTGAGATCCCTCAGGACTATGTCCTCGGCCAGGACGAGGAAGCAGAAAACCTTGCAGGACATATTTGGGAAGGTCCAGTCTGAACCGGATTCTGCTGCGGCATCCCCCTCAATGGCGTCCACGCAGCCCCAATCGGACGCTGGAGCTGAGCCTATCACTAAGGCATTCCTGGAGTCACTCTTTAACACCCTTAGAGCTGACATACAAACAGTGAAGACGGACCTGACGGCTGAGATGCTGGAAATCCGCAGAGACGCAGATGACGATGGGGAGCGTGTTGCAACACTGGAGGCTAAACAAGACAACACCACAACAGAGGTAACCATGCTCCAACAGGAGGTCATACGGCTCCAGGATCAGAAACTGGATCTTCAAACACATCTGGAGGATCTCGAGAACAGATCACGTCGACATAACATCTAAATCCGCAGAGTAAAGCTAGCCGAGGACACCAAAGATCTCTTCGCCTTCACACAAGGCCTGTTACGCCATATCTTGGCGGCTGCACAGGACGCTGAAATAGTGTTGGACAGAGCACACAGGGTCGGCCCCCCGCGAGCACCCAATGCCCCCCCGGCGGATATACTGGTGTGCGTACAAGACTTCAAAACTAAAGAAGCCATCCTGGCCAAAGTGAGAACCCTTCACCCTATCTCCTATCAAGGCCATTCTCCTGTATTGTACCAAGACCTTGCGCCTTGGTCACCCTGCAACGCCGTAGGCAGTTTCGACTGGTCAAGGACCATCTTCCGCAGCGTGCCATCTCTTACTCCTGGGGACACCCATTGCGCCTCATCTTCCACTTAGATGGCAAGCTCCACCAGATGCGCTCCCTCACAGAATCATGTCGGCTGTTGGGCCTGGCAATGCCGGAGGATGAGGACAGTGACCACTGTAGTAACAGCCCGGGACCCGAGATCGCTCCCTCGGGCTGGCAGCGTCAAAGGAGAAGACGAGTCCGAAAGCCCAATAAAGC